>NC_080833.1:61756420-62956420 GCF_030435755.1 Ochotona princeps
GTCAATTAAGGTTCATAAAGATTCTAATCATAATCTTATACAAACACAACAATTTCAAAGTGACCAAGTACAGTATGAATAATTCATTTGTTCAATGTCTGTTTGAACTTCTGCTACTTATGCAGTACAGCTTGCACATGAAAGTACCAAAGACGCCACATTTTAAAAAGCATACATGTATCCATGTACCATCTACTATCTGAAAGACAAAGGAAAAGAGACAGAGAGGCAGAGACAGAAGCAAACCAAGAAAGAGATCATTTATACACTGGCTCACTTCTCAAATGGCCACAACAGCAGGAACCATAGTGGGCTAAAGCCAGGAGACAGGAACTCTTGAGTTTCCATCAAGCATCACAGGAACCTAAAAACTTGAGCCATCATATACTGCTTTCTGTGTGCCCCAGCAGGGAACTGAATGTGGAAACGAGGCATCACTAACAGCACCTTAATTTGCTGTGCCACAACAGTGGCCAAAACAGACCGTTCTTTTAAGATATTTTTACATTCCAGTTCTGATGAAAACATTAAAATATATTTTGAGGTCTAAGATAGATAATTCTTCAAAAAATACAGTGAATATTTTCTAAAATGCTCAGAAAGAAGAACATTAGTACTTCTGAGGAGTTTGAAGATAACTGCACAGGAGAGGTGACAAATGAACTTGGTCACGGAAGAATGCATAGAATGTGGAAGTGCATCCTAACAAGCTCAGGGAATACTGCAAAAAAAATGAATACTAATTAGAAAGTTACAGCTACACATAAAAACAGAACAAGAGCATTTAAGTGCACAAAGTATAGAAAACTAGCTAATGTATTTGGGGTAAGAACTGTCTAGACGGGAAAGAAGAATAAAAAGATGGAAAAGAACTACCCAGTCACTGTAGTACAGTAGGTTAGACTTTGTTCTGCGGGCGAGAATTAGGCATTAAGGATTTTGAGCTGGAAATCACAAAATTAGAGCTATATTATATTATGGAAAGTACTTTGTAAACACCAGTTTTATGGGGAAGGAAGAAACTGATGGGACAATTGTTGCAATAATTGAAATAAGAAGTAATAAAGAGTAGAAATTTAACAGTGACAGCAGAAAAAAAAGAAAATAAAGGTATGAAACATGATACATAAATCAGACTCAAAATTGGTAGAATTAAAGTGTTAGAAGTAAATATATAGAACTGGATCTGCTCACAGTTAAGTATTAGTTTTCAAATACAGATGTCTTCACTGTAGTTTATAATTCTTTAGCTCTACTTTCAAAAGCACATATTTATGTTAATAAACTTTGAGCTTCAGTAATGTTTAGTAAAAAATTCAAATAAAAATGTATCCTAACATAAACAGATAATCTTGAGCTTTGGGACTATTGCTGTTGCATTTAAACTATCCATGCAAATGGCATTAAAACAAATGACTGATCACTCCAAATTTTCTCTAACCATAGCAATTCATTTGCCTGACAATTGGATTTGTATGCTGTTACTCTGTGAGAAAGTACAAGTTGTTACCAGCACTTAGGAACCACCAAAAAATATAAATGTTGGTTAAAATTTAAAATAAAACCTATACTATAAAACAGATGGAGGTTTATGTTATCATGTTGGCTGCCGCTAATCTTACCTGAATATTTGAACTACAATGAAAGCTTTTTAATGTTACCAATTGTTAATCCATTCAAATAATACAAACCAAAGCAATTTCATCTGTTATTTGTGGATTATTTTCTACCAAACTTTAAGCAAGTAACAACAACAAAACATTCAGGTTTTCAAATAAATGCAGACATATCATTATGCATGCCTCAAAAGAACATGAATCTTCCTTCACAAGGATTATTATAATCTACATATGTCTAGGAAAAAACCAAATTTGCCGTTTATGTGGAAAACGATTAACTCCCCAAATGATTAAGTAGTAACTTTCAAAGGATTTCAAGAAAATTGGAGAACAAAGAGGAGTGGAATACTTCCTGGAGGACTTAGTTAAAACTAGACTTTGCAGAATAGGCATAAATCTTTGGGTAGTCTTTTCTCAGCATACTAACCTGTGTTTCTTCATTGTACTTCCAAAGTAATGTGCAAAGAGGTGGGATAATGATATCCATCAGGGAGGGAGGAGAGATAGAACCTGATTGCCTTTCTATTCACACGATCTGTGTACAATTCTTTCTTCCCCTTTACTCTGGACAAGTCCCAGACTTCAAAGCCAGAGATCTGATTCTCTTCATCTACTATTTCTACAATGAATATAATCTCACAAAGAGAGAAGATATTCAATCAATGCACCTTTAACTATGTCAACTTTGGGGCGTTTCTATTATTATCATGTCAGAATGTAATGGCCTACCTGGGACAAGAAATTGTTTAACATCTTATAGAAGTTTTGTTTCCTTTTGGTTTTTTTTTCCCTCCTTTTTTCCTGTTTTATTTTCTTTTTATTCTTCGCATAAGGTGAATTAATTTCATGTTTCACAACCAACACAGATGTCAGTGTGTGTTGATTCTCCCCATCTCACCTTCCCTCTCGTTCAAGATCCTACTCTCTAACCTCCTTCTTTATTACTTTAAAAAATGTTTATAATGATATATTATCAGCTTATTTCATAATCCAGGGTTCAGTTCTCTATTAAGTACTAAATTCAACAAATAGCAAGTATGAAAATTAAAGAAACCTCTGTTCTCCAGAAGATATCAGAGACTGAGAGAGGCTGCTTGAACTTTTCGGACTACAGAGGGGACATTTTCATATTTCTGTTTGTAACTGTTGAAATTATTTGAGAAAATGAGATAATTCCGTTTTACACATAGCAAGCAAAGCTTCCTGATGCTTCCTATATTAAGTTCAGATAGTTAATTTAGATCTTAACTATATATCAAGAAGTTCAATGAATAAGAGAGTGGTCCTCCCAAGTGTTGTTTATGGTGGTGATGATAATACCTATAATTTTCAAATATTTAGGTTCCAAATATTTAGGTTCTACATTCTCAGAGTATTTCAGCTAAGGTTTTTGCTTTCATTTATTCCCATACTGACTCTATGCTGTTTATTAACTCCATTTACAAATGAAGAAATTGAGTTAAGAAATCAAGTCTGAGGTCACATGCTTTTATTGTTAATAATGTTGTTTTATGCTGTAACAATAGAAGCGAAACCATGCTAGAAGAGAAAAGAAGAGAGATAGAGGTTTTTGATATTGCGAGTGAGTACTGTTTTTGTTTCTTTACCTTGTTTGTATCTTAATCTTTAAGGAGCAAAAGCCCTATAACATAAACCCAGTATTTGTATCATCTCCTCATGTTTCTGTGCTTCTGGTTTATTTTGATTTTCATGCTCTAGATTTTGCCAATCCAGAGCCCAGTTTACATTTGAAGAACATGATTACGTTTTGTGTGGCCCATAGTATTTGAGTGATTTTTAAGAAATGCATTCTTTCATTTCCTGTTACATCCCACCTCCTACCAACGAAAGCCACATCAGTGTATTGATCTCTTTTGTCTCATTGCAGTTTCCAAGTGTTCGTTTATACCTAATGGCTTTAAAACTTTCGCTTCACAATAGAAGATGATTGTACTTTCTTAGAAATATACATTTTCAAATTGCCTGACATATAAACAAATATCACTGCATACATGAAAATATATGGATCGAATGAATAGTGTTCTTCCTGTATAAGTCTGGTATCTTATGTTGTATAGCAACACCATAAGAAATTAAATCGTGACAGCATCATCACAAATTGGCATGGTATTCTTAAAGTATGTCTTAAAGTATGAAGCACTATACAAAGCCCTTTGTTATTGCTTTTAACATTTTGTGCTCCCTTTTAAGCAGCAAATTGAATAACACAGCACAATATCTATCTATCCATCATTTATATATATATATATATATATATATACTCTTTTATGTAACGTAACTGATTAGTTTGAGATCTAGATCTAAGAAAGGCTCATTGTTGTCTGCTTATCCTGGTAGTACAAAGAAAGATAATTAGTGATAGGATAATTATCAACTTTGCAGTAACAAATGATAGATCACATAAAAAGATAAGGCTGATAAGGACTAAAAGAACCTTAATTTTGAAGGTAAAATTTAATTATATTAGTAAAAATTTTTTGAAACATCAGACAAAAGATTATAGATAAAAATGTTAACGGGTGCTTTAAAGATGGTATATGCATTTGTTATTCAGTCAGATATAAAATATGAAACACCCTCACATTAAACACAATAATCAAGTGACAATAATCAACCGATTATTTTACTAATTGCCTAAGGGTACAGTTTTAGTCCTGATTTTTTTTGCAAAATGTAGACCCCACTCCCAGTTTTCCTTGCACTCATTAGATTTCTAGTAAGTTATTGTACAGAAAGAACTTAACATCCATTGGCAAATATCATCTTGAAGAGATTTCCAAATACTCATATGAAAATTTGTTAACTCATTATAATACAATACATACAGGAATCTAGGAGTCTTGAGATAGAATTTACTGAAACTTTCATGAAATCCTTGATAATCACATTTGTAGTATTCTTTATGATAAAACTATGTATCATAGGTAGCATATTAAATATTTTTCAAACAATTATTCATTTTAAGTTTTTAAACTATGATCCATGGTCTATGCCATGCCTTTGAGATGTAATGGGAAAAAAAACATAATTTAGTGCTATTTCTAACACAGTTTAGAATGGAAAGAAGCATTTACCAAACATTCTTGACAGTAAAAATCCTCTGGAAGGTCCATTAGTTTAAAAAAATGATTCAAAGCATCTTTGAAGATACTGATTTAGAATCTCCAAGGTTACAACTGAAAATCTCTATCATTAAACAAACCACTACCTCCTGGTTAAACAAGAACAACATTGTTGTGGAGTGCATGGTTCTTAGACATGGCTGCTCGGAATCTCTGAAGGAATGTTAGTAGCAATATGATCTTCAAATACGGCCACAAATATTATATGTGTACATTTAGAGAGAGCAGTCTAGGTGATTCTATTCAGGCAAAGTTGAGAAACAATTTTTCTACTCTGATGCCAACTATTCCTCTCAATAATTTTCCACATAAATTCTGTATCCTCCGCTACTGTTAGAATGAAAGCAGACTATTAGATAATTAAGTCATAATGTAATTCCAAATGTTACGAAAATCATTGTCCTGAAGACAATATAATCATTCCTTCATTCATTCAACAATGAATGCTACAGTGACCATAACCCCATAGCACTGAAATAATATTATTACTATCAGACAGTGGCCATTTGCATAGTTTGTGAATGTATTCAAGACTACCAGTCCTAGAATACACAATTATATGTAGTAAATTGACAGATGTATATGCAAGAGCATCCATACTTAACTACATAGGCGTATTGTATGTTCAATGCACATATAAGCATACACAATTCCACATGTTTTGATGACGTTTCTAACTTTTCTGAACTGTAATTCTGGAGAAATTAAGCCTGTGCAAAATAGATGAAGGGCTGAGTTTCAATTTTCTCAAGAATAAAAAATACGCAGAAGAGAAGAAACTTAGTATATATAATAGATATTGTAGAAATTAGGGCCTCAGAGATTAAGCAGTGCCTGCAGTTTAGAAATATTTATATAAAAATTATCTGATTTCACCTTTCTAAACTATTTTTAAAGATAATCAGTTATTTTCAGTATAAATATCAAAACAACTTTGAGTAATGAAAATCTAACCTAGATGAAATATTAGTGATTCTAGGATGAAATTTAGATAAACTAGGATAGTATGCGTACATTAACAGTTGATCTCATAATGCATAATAGTTCAAGCACAGTAGAACTTTGCACCAAGATTATATAAATGAACACGTTGTGATAGTGGTCCCTACATGTGACGTTATCTTGGAGGTCATATCAATTCAAGTCAACAAAAATTTGAGAATATACAAAAATATTAATTTTATATTTTATGGGAGAGGCATTAGAATGTCACACATAACTTTCTGTCACATTTTGCTAGAGATATATCATACCAACATGCTCCCTAACTCCACCGCATAGTGGGAAGCATAGTGTAATTCTGTGCTCAGAAGAGCAGATTATGCATTTTGGTGGACAGCCAGTCATCTTTTACATTGACCCTATTTGAACTGATAATAACTAATGATTGTAATATCAGGTAATGTAATAGAACAATCAGGAAGGCCAGCTGGATTTGCATATATCAGTTGCACAAACATAGTGTTAGTTACATACTGAATATTTTGTCTGCAAATACATTTTCATGATTTGTAAACCATGGTTCATAACTGGAAAAGGCAGTGAAAACAATTTAGCGAAGTATAGTATATACAAACATATTTTGAAATAACTTATATGAATAAATTTTGAAATAACTCGCCTCATTCATTTTTGAAAATTAAGAATGTGATAATGACTTTGGGAATAAGAGGACTTATACCCAAATTAAAATAAGGCACAACAGGAAAAACATTAACCATATGAGCAAATATGATAAATACATAAAATAGGCTATATAAATTCAGCTAGTTCTAGTTTCCAGAGGGGCCAGCTATGCTCCAAAATACCTCACCATGTTTCATTCTTGTTAAATTTCTTGAATCTGAACCTAATTAGCAGGCTTCTCCCCATCTCCACTCCACTAGTAGGATGTCCTTTAGTCCTGGGTTGTCCTTTCTTTGCACTTGGGAAATAAAATTTTCTCCCAGAGCCAGTTAAAAAAATGTCCTTCCTCTCTTTTGTCCATTAAAATGTCTAAGTTAATTTTGACTGTGTTCACTAATTCTAAGTATAATTTTCTTACTTAACACCCTATTAAGTAAATTCTTTTAGACGTATACTCCATTTAAATTAAAATAGGTATATTTAAGATAGAAGAAAATTTATGCATTCTGCCACACCATTATTCTGCTGGCATAAGGCAAAGAAAAGCTACCACCTTCCATCAGAATCTGCCTGCCTCATGCCAGTTCAATAAATCGTTGGATTCTCCATTACCAACATGGGTTATAGGCAACCATATGTCATTAGAAACACTATTCAAGGTTTAATCTAAGAAAGTCAGGTACTGTTCTGGACACAAATGAGAATTCTGTTATAAAACATTGTTTTTCATTTGATATAAAAATCCCAGGTTTTGTTCATTAAAGTGATTCACCCCACTATTTAACGCAGCACAGTTAGTTATATGCTGAGAATTTTCAATTCTAAGAAAAAGAGCAATGCCTTCCTTCTAACAGTATTCCCTTCCCTCACCCTAGGGTTGAGCCTGGAGTAGAAGTGACATCCCAACTGATTCAACTAAACTGTCTCACATACTTGGCCATGACTGGTGTGAGCTTACTGACCTGCAATTTTCTGGTGTTACTGGTTCTTTGCAATGCCACTTTCCGTTCTTCAGAGATGTGGCTGGTATAACGTTAGTTATTGAAAATGTCAACAAAGCCTTTTCTCTATTCAGCCTCATTTCTTTTTTTTTTTCTCATTTCTTGAGAAGCACTGTGAATGCCCTCTCTGCACCTTGTCAATTTCCTGAGCAGTTAACCTTTCAATAATTATATTAATGCCGCTTTGTGGTAATCTGCACATTTCTCATTTCATTTTCAGCCCTTGCTTGCTGGGATTCATTTATGTTGTTCTGTTCTTAAGGTTCTGAAGTTTAATTGAGTGCAACCTGACTAAAGACCCAGAAACAGAAATTCTAGCTAATAAACGAGGAATAATCTTATTAGTTGGATTTTTTTTTACCATTTACTGAATTTCCAATAGTTATAGCTTGCGTTTGGCTTAGAAAAGGAAATCTGTAGGGTTGTATATCTTTTTGCATTGTTAACTAATTTTCATATTCCCTATCAGCTTTTGTATGAAGCAACTTTCCACATAATGTTAAATTTCTCTAGCATGAATTACAGTTTGGGCATCTCTACAAATCTGTCTTGATATGTTTGCAAGACCACAGTATAGAGCTAGACTAATGTTTAGTACAGGTTTCAAACCAGACCATACAAGTTCAAAGTTCAACATAAACTTTCACATATCTTACTTGTGTCCTTGGACATTTGTTTTTCATTTAAATGTTCTGACTTGTAAGATGACAGTAATTTTATCTACCTTATAGGATTTGTTTTTTGAGAAGCAGAAAGAGGTAGAAACAGGCAGAGAGTGCCCATCTGTTGCTTCACTTATCAGCTGCCCAAAACAGTTGGACTAATTTGAGACTGAAGCCAAGAGTTGAAAATCCAATCCAGGTTTCCCAAGTGCACAGCGTGAAACTGATTGCTACAGCTCTTACGGCTGTTTACCAAGAGTCTACAATAGCAGGAAGCTGGAGTCAGGACAAAAAAAAGTGTTGAACTCACAGTGCTATAAGATATGGGTGTCTTGGGCCCAGCGAGGTAGCTTAGTGACTAAAGTCCTTGCCTTGCATGTGCTGGGATCCCATATGGGTGCTGGTTCTAATTCTGGTGGCCCCACTTCCCATCCAGCTCCCTGCTTGTAGCCTGGAAAAGCAGCCAAGGACAGCCCAAAGCCTTGGGACCTTGCACCCATTAGGGAGACCCGGAGGAGGTTATGAATCAGCTCAGCTCTGGCCATTGTGGCCACTTGAGGAGTGAATCAGCAGATGGAAGATCTTCCTCTCTGTCTCTCCTCCTCTCTATATATCTAACTTTGTAATAAAAATAAATCTTAAAAAAAGAAAGATATGGGTGTCTCAACCCATTGCCCACATTCTTGCCCACATACTAATGGCATTAAATGAGAAAATTAATTATTCATTTTACCATTGTGTTTTCTTCATTTTATAAGAGGAAATTTTCACTGTTAGGTATTTTTGAATGCCCAAGTTTCTTTAATGAGTTAAATGTTTTTGAACCTATATCTCTTTTTTGATTGTATTACACAAATTTTCTATGATTTCTTAGGTGGGTAACATTTTCTTGTTTTAAAGATCTAGGAAATAGCAGGATTGTTTGACTATAGATCTCTACATAATAAGAAAGAGAAGGATATTCAAGTCATATGCCACTGCTTCCTTGAGATGGCATCCTTTCACAGGTCAAACATGCATCAGCGATTCAGTTTCACATCCCTGTTAGGTTGATTCAAATCTGGAACAGAATTTGAGTAAAAATCTAACTGAAAGCTAACTTAGTTATTGGATTATCTAAGATCCTTTTCAGCAAAAATGCAATTGAAACATCAATTATTTAGTCATTCAACAACCATCTGTTGGTAAACATGATGATAGAGAAGGGAAAGCGTCATCAAAGTCACATTTTGGAGGCTCAAATATCTAAGTAAAAGAGGTTCTATTTTTTCAGAGGCACCAGTGTGGTTCAGAACTTTCTTTCTCTTCTATTTAACTAATTCATTCTGACTTGATTCAGCAATTGTCCTTCTCATTATGGAGGGCAAAGGAAAAAAAATTTTAAGAAAAAAAATTGTTTTATTGCAAGGCCAATTTATATAGAGCAGAAGAAGCAGGAGAAGGGAGATCATCCATTCCAAAATACCCACTAGACTAGAGCTGGGCCAGTCCAAAGTCTGAAGATGCATCCATGTTGGTGCAGGGTCATGAACTGAACCATTCTGAAATGATTTCCCATACACATTCCCAAGGGCCTGGATTGGAAATGGAGAATCTGGGGTATAATCCGATTTCCAAATGAGTTGCTGGCATAATAGGCAGAGGTTTAACCTGCTCCATGCAATGGTCCCAAGATTTTGGTTATTTTTTGCAAAATCAGCATTGAGAATGTTTCCCCAAGCCTCTGCAATAGGCAGAGAAAAGAAGGAATGCATTTCATCACCCCTTTGTGATTTCCAAGAGGCAATCATTTTTGTCACTTCAGTATTTGCATTTATTGTGCTGCTGTTGTTCTATCACTTGACTTACTTGTGCCTCAGATTCCTCATCTGCACAGTGGAGACAGTTGTATTTACGTGTCCATGTTTATGTAGATATCCTGAAAATAGGGTGGCCAGCACAATTACAAATGAAGGAATTTAAAGTATGATTCCAAAAGAGAAATTTTAATGTCATTTGTACTTCCTTCATTCATCAGGGTTGCCAACAAGTCTCTGACTGTGATTCATTTCCATCCCGTGGTTGACTTGGAACTCTTGCAGAGTAGGCTGGGTTATCTTCCACCAGCAGAAGGTGAAAGGTTCTGTAGTTACTGAGTGTTTTGCCCATTTTTTGAAGGGCATGCACATCACAGAACTCTTTAATCATGGAAGGATGGTCTTACTAACAATGACATTTCAAGCCCAGTCTGTGGAGAACTGCATTCTGTCCACGATCTCTCATTTAATGGCTTTAATAACCTATATACAGCCCTTGGTAAGAAAGCTTTCTGCATAGATGAAACAGCAACAGGGAATTTAGGCTATCTGCCTCCTTTTCTTTGGGAAGGAAAATTCTTCTAAATTCTAAAAATAGCAGTTGGTTTCCATTAAATCTGTTCAGAGTTAAGGATCTGAGGATGATGGGTGACCCTTTTCTTTGGGAATGGAGTACTTTATGAGAGGTTTTTCCTATCTGTAGTCTTTTGAAACATTAACCTTTAGTTGGCCTCTTGAATTGCTGGTTTGTAAAGGAAAGGATTGATTACAAACCTCATCTAATTCTTTCTCTTTATTTTTCTCATATCATACAAAAAATGAGGAAGATATTCTACATCTTTTTCTTTTGATAAATAAATGACTTAATGGGCAGACATTAAGCACTGAACTTTTATTAACCTCCTGTGGCTTGACATAATATCGTCTCTTTCACTTTCTACATATGAGAAAAAAAACAACTGTTATTTGCCAATCTTATTCTTCCACACTGTAAGCTGCAGAGAGAAAAGAATTGTTTTTTTGTTTTACTTTTTCACTTTTTTGGCTTCCATAGCCTTCATTTGAACAGGTGTGTTTTAGCGTAGGTTTTAATGCATTATTATCCCCTCCCAATTACTAATTACTCTTAACACTTCCTCCAGGAAGCCCTTGATGTGTTCCCACAGATTCATGTTCCTTCTTATCCTTAAACATCAGCTCTCACTCTATTATGGAGTTAAAACACAGGACTATCTTGATGCAAAAAAGCTTGTAATCCCCCATGCACTGGTACAAGCATGTATTTCCTCCAAACACTGAGCTTCGTCAGGACGGGAGCTCTGAGTTTTGCACCATGCTATGTCCAATGCCTACTGTAGTGACTGGGCTCTAATAAAAAATTAGCTAATATTTTCCAAATGCATGGTTGAATTAGGAGACTTCAAGGAATATAACAATAACATATAGACATATCTTTGTGCCAGACAATGAACTCAATGCTTCACAGGCATTATCTAATTAAAATCCTCATGGAACTCGATAGGATAGGATTTTTAAACAGATAATGATAGAAAGGCCTAAGAAGATTGAGCAAATTACCAAGGGGAAAATGCCAGCAAATGACAAGGCAAGGTTGCTATCTAGGCTATCTAGTCACATAGCCCAGTATGAGGACATAGTCATCTGAGCCCATACGCCAGGAACAGCTCAGCCCTGATAGAGCAGCAATGTGGTATGTTTACCAAATGACTTGACTAATGGAACACTACTTTATAGAATTCCTGGCAGAAAGACAAAGGTAGTTCTTAGCTAAGATCTAACAATTCTGTGGCATTTAATCAGCTCAGTTAAGAATCCTGTTTCACAAGCGACTTACGTGACTGTTCTGTGACATGGATGATCATTTGCATTCTAGTCATTAGGGCTGTCCAAAAGCAGTTGGAAAAGGAGAACCTGTTGTTGCTGTACTGGACTTATTTTCTCATTTCTTTAGGTGAAAAGGTAATCAAACAGACTGATTGTTTTAGTGAAGATCTAGCCATGAGTATCTGATGAGTTTTAAGGAAAACGAACCACCAAAACATCTAGCTATTGCTAGTCAGTACTGACCACATGAACTTGAACCAATACTTGCTTTATTTTTTTCCCTAAATCGATTGATTTCCCTTCTCACAGGCAACATTTTTATGTTCTAACCTGAAGCATTTCAATGCCTGACTAGAATATTTTTGCATTTGATTAATGTTTTCATTTTACTTTCAATGAGGTCTCAAAACAGTTTGGCTGTCACAGTCAAATTATTTAAATATTCCCTTGAAAAGAGTATGTGGAAACTAAAATCAGATTCCTGTGAACTCAGGAAAAAAAGAGTGCAACACTTCTGAACCTGTTATGTTTTTATGTCTAAATTTACTCATTTTATAATTTTGTTTTATGTCAATGATAGCTTAATTTAAAATACAGTGATTATTTAATGTCTGAATGGCCAAGTTTTAATTTCTAGCTGACCCAGAAGTTGCTCTCTGAAAAGGAATTTGTATTACTTTCCAGAGTATTTTTTTAAATTTCAGCATCACAAATATATCACACCATCTAGCTATATTTATTTAAAAGCTATTTTGGTACATTTAGTACCAACACATAATTTTGTTTCTCATTTATTATTTCTCGTTTACTCTCTTACTCCTCTTAATTGATCAGAATTATCCCAATTATGGAATAAATATGGTCAGAATTCTCTGTCTCCATTCAACTTATGTCATGAAAGAGAAAGTATACACAAAAAGCGTAAACCATATTACTAAAAATTCAGTGTAACTTATACGGTCAAAAACAGTAGTAGTTGCTAAGGCTAAACTCCAAGTAACTTCAAGATAAAAGAGGAATACTTTTATAGAGACAGAAGCGTTTTGTATCTTGATTGAAATGAGCAAACTTTAGTCTTCAAATAAATGCAGTTCTTTCTTCTAACTTAAAAATGAAAAAATGAATTCCACAAAAAGAAATATGCAAAGTAATACGAATTGGCACAGTTCTAATCATGAAAGAAAGGTATCTGTCCTTTTTTAAAATCTGAAAAAGAGAAAATCACTTGCAAAATAATCTCACTGGAGATATCAAAACCAATTTCAGCTAAAGGAGAATAATCAACATAACTGAATTGTAGGAAAAAAGATTTAGTCAGTTGCCATCAGTGAATACAGATCTATATCACACTAGGGTCAAGGTAGCTGTCCACGAGTGTTAGCAGGAGTCAAAAAACTGTCAGCATTGACAGGAAGGGAGATGAAGAATCTTTAAGTTTATGCACTTTTATTCCTTTTTTCAGGTTCAGGTATGAAGCAAATGATATTCAATTCCAGAACTTAATCAGTAGCCAAATATGAAAGTATGTATATTGCATGTGGCAAAGGAAAACCCCAGAGTGCCTATATATCATCAATGAATTTGGGTATTGAAGAAATTAAGCCTCTCGTGTATTGCAAACCAGAATGTGTAATTTCCAAAAGGAAAAATTATGTACACTGAAATCATTCTGTTTATTTGAAGTAATTGCTACTATGTACACACCATTAAAATGTTCACAAATTTCTAACTAGAATGATTTTTTTTCCTTTTTTAAAAATATCACTTATAACCAAAAACATCTGCAGGATCTAACGAAAACTGATGTCATAACTCAGAAATTATACATGAAATTAATTATGGTAACTTACAATCAAGATTATGAAAATTAGATTATATGTAAACAATATAATTCACATGCAAAATTATAAAATTAGACTTCTCTGCAAGAAAATATTATAGGGCATGTCTATATAGTTTCAACAAGTGAAAAAAAAAAACACAATTAATTTGCCTCTGAACAACATTCCTATTTGCACTCTGATCTAAGGTCAGGTTGTGCAAACTCAGAAAACTGAATTGGGCAATTCCAAATTAGTTAGCAAATGGAAATTATTGATACAAATGTTAAAAATTCCAAAAACAAAACCACAATGAAAGTATTTGTGATGAACTCAATCTTCCTTTGGCTAGAAGTTACTCCAGAAGCTCAAATGGTTTTCATTTGAGTTGTAACTTACTTGTTTCCATAGCCTAAGTTGGATTCTAAACATTTCTAATCCTTGTTAAGGCAAGAAAAGTGAAAAATAAACCACTAAATCACTGGTACAAAATGCAGTTTCAAATATTTGCATTGCTCTGCAGAGACTCTCTAAAATCTCCCTCCACCCTTATGCTCCAAATACATGACAGCTGAGAGTTCAAGGTCTCACGTTCTTGCCTGCAATTCTTGTCCACCACCTAAAGACATTCACATTAGAGGAAAACAGCTAGCACAAAACTTTAACGATCCTCAAAAACCCTGTAACACCGAGAGTAGTTTGTTGGGCAAGGAGCTATGTGCTATGTAAGCTAGCATATAAGGAGACGGGAAACAAATTCAGACCACAGTAAGATTAAAGAAAAATCTTACAATGTTATAGAAAGTGACTTAATTTAGAAGTATTTGTTACAAGCTATAAGTAAGTCATAATAACCCAGGACAAAAGCAGCAAGGATCTGAAGGACGAGAGTAATGAGGCAATGGAAAAGGAATGTAGGCACCACAAACCTCCAGTAGAGAAAACTGAGAGTTTGTGATAACTTATCAAAAATGAGGATGCGAAATGGAAAGGACTCGAAGATGACAAGTATTTAACCCAGGTGACTGGGTATCAGATGGGAACCGGCAATTCAAGATGTTGTAACTGATTTCAGTGATTTGTTTGCAAGTGCCGTCACTTTCTATAAAAATGTGGAAAACTCTAGGGCCCGTGGTAAGTACCTTACACTTTTCTTTGGAATCCTTCTCTGATCTGCCTTTCCTCTTAGACCAGATGAAGTGCTTCCCATCTGTGCTTCCATTTCTAACAGTTTATTTCCTTTATTTGAATTACCTTTTTCATTCTGTTATCTCAGTAGACTTGGCAAGGTTAGGGATCATAGCCATTTCCTCATCCTTGATGACATTAAATGAAGCAAAGGACTCAGTAAATACTAGGCACTCAGAAACAACTGAATGATTCATTTTTCCTGTGCTAGAGACCACTTACATGGTGCTCTTAATGTTCATGTACATGTTTCCATTTAAGTAATTTGCATAATTTATACATAATTATAATAACAACTCCGTGAATAAATGTGATTATTATTTCCTCTCACGTCTGAGGAAACGGAAGCAGAGATATCAAATGGCCTGCCTCCTGTATGGCAGTGTTGGGCTTAGAATTGAGGCAGGGTGACTCTAGAATCTAAGTTTTCTTTAAGATTTATTTATTTTTGTTGCAAAATCAGATATATAGAAAGGAACAGAGACGGAGAGGAAGATCTTCCATCCAATGGGTCACTCCCCAAGTGGCCAAAATGCCCAATGTTGAGCCAATCCTAAGCCAGGAGCCCAAACCTCTTCCGGGTCTCCTCTGGATGCAGGATCCCAAGGCTTTGGGTTGTCCTCGACTGCTTTTCCAGGCCACAAGCAGGGAGCTGGAAGGGAAGCGGGACTGTTATGATTAGAACTGGCACCCATAGGGGATTCCAGCACATATAAGGCGAGGACTTTAGCCACTAGGCTACGGTGCCAGGTCCCTAGAATCCAAGTTTTCACTATACCACTGCACTGTTCTTCAAGACTCAGTTAAAGTAGCTTGTGGTACCAGAAAGTGGACAGAGAAACCAACAAACACGTTTGTTTTAGAAGTTTTGAGAAGTCCAGCGAAACTGAGAAATTGGATTGTAACACATAGAGCCTGTGTGTCAAGAAGTGATTTCAAGAATGAGTGATACTAGAGCATGTGTGAATAATAATGCAATAATCTGGTGGAGAGGAAAAATTGATGTTGCAGGATCGAAGGATGTAATCTTTTGAGCAAAGTCCTTGTTCTTGGCTCAGGGCCTGGCAGAGTTAAGGGCTGTGTGCAAGCTTGCAGAATTACAATAAACGATTTTAACCCAGTAAGGGGCAAAGCTGGGATTTAATTTCTGATCTCTGACTTCTGCTTTAGTTCTCAGATCACCAGACCATACTGTCTCATAGCCCTTAGTCCAGTCTGTTTCTCATCTGAAAGGTCATTTCTTTCAGCTTCTATCAGTAGCCCCACTGCTTCAGATGCAGAAGCTCCTGATTCAATTTCTTGCTGGAATGGATTCTTCACAAATAAAGATAATCCTCCATTTCATGTTTACTCACTTGGTTGACTTCCTGTTTTCCACACTCTTCCCCTAATAGGCTTTGCATTTGCTGAGACAGTCCAATAAATGCAGGTTGATGTTGTGACCAAGTCCCTGTTAAAATGCCTAATTTCCCCCCTTTATCGTTTTTGAAACAAATGAATGAATTATAAAAAGGCTACATTAACGAGATATTTAATTTGAGGTTTTAATCTTGTGAATGCTCGGAAGCAAAATTAAGGTTCAGGAAGTGCATACGTGTCTTCAAGAATAAAATATAAGGGCTTATAGAGTTTGGGAACATTTTCTTCCCATAAACAAACCATTTACAATTGTTTTTTGGATCCCACAAGCAACTTGGATACTGTAAAGGCTTGTAACATATAATCTTATAGAGGAAGCAAACAAATCAGCAAAAAGCTATGGGCTGGGGAGGACTGGAGGACTGGAGGTACAGGTGAAAGGGAGTAGGCATGGTTTTTGTATGTATTTTATTCCTATAGTTATACAGCATTTTTCTTCAATCACCTTCTAGATGAAGACTTATATAATTTTACCTGTAGGAAAAGAAAAGCTGAATGAGAATATACACAGGTTGATAAAAACTTTTAGACAGAAGTTAAGCAGAGAAAAGAACTAAAACCTTAAATTTAAAAAAAAATTATTTATCAGCGTCTTGCTTAAATCAGTGCACCCAGCATTTTTTTCAATTTTTAAAATTTGTATCAAGGCAAAAAATTTCGTTTACTTCATATATAGTTTTAAGAACATAATGACATTTCTTATCCTGTTCCCCTCCCTCTCTTATTCCCACATCCACCCTCATTTCTTTCTTGTTTCTTTTTTAATTTTTACAATAACATACTTACAATTTACTTTATCAAAATTAAAAGGAAGAAAGTTTAAACAAATGTAGTACATCTGTCAAAATGAAGGAAGAAGAGGACCTTATCTTACTTAAAAAGGTAGATAAAGAACTACTTATGTGCAAACCTCTTAAAAAGGCTGTGTGCGTGTGTGTGTGTGTGTGTGTGTGTGTGTGTATTAGCTGACCACAAGCAACCTAGAAATGGAAATTAATTTTGCAGACAATTTATGTTAGATTATGCCTAAACACACAAGCCAATTTAAACTAGGTGAAACAGGAAACAAATGGTACAAATTTGCTTTTTCTTCCTTTTTCAGAATAAAATTATACAGCTACAGGATAAAATAGTAAAGCACCTCAATTGGTCGATTGATTGATTCATTCATTCGCTCAATCAATAAGCCAGCATTTGCTGATTTTACATATAAATAGGCCCTCATCAAATATTGTTCAAAATGGTTGTAAATCAACAATAATATATGATTTGAAGAAATGCTATATTTAAGCTAATAGAAAAAGCCACCTTTTGAAGTTGAAATCCATCAATATGTGTTTTAAATATATTTTACAGATTCAGACTTGTCAGAACAATGCTGAGAGACTTTGAATGTAATTATCATTTGTGTGTGATAAAAGGCGGATCTCAAAGGATGTCGCTATACTTTTATTATCTATTAAGTGGAAGAATGCAGGCCCAAATGCAGTAGTGCTTAGAAACTCATTTTTATTTCCTTTTTTACAGTGTTCCATACACATCAAAATAGCAACATTTTATTACGTATATATATTCACACATATATATGCAGAGACAAAAATATGTATATATGTGGCATATACATATTTATTCTACAATCTTGATATCTAAATGTAGTTGGTAATCTAGATAAAGCTTATTACAATTTTAAAATGATATGGTGTTGGGTGTTCTTTTTAATTTACGAATGTCAGAAAAAACATTTCAGCAAAACAGAAAATAATTTTCATTTACCTGACTGATAAACCAGCAATAAATGTCATATAGGCATTGTTAGACTTGGAATTTCTGACAATACAATCAATGCATGTTCTTGCTCCATTTATAAGGTACCTGTCATATATATGTGTGTGTGTATATATATATATACACACATATTATTTCCTATTTTTTAAAAATTATTTGAAAGGAAGAGATAAATGCAAAGGTAGAGGTCCAGTTCCCTGGATCACTCTCCAAATATCTGTAATGGCCCTGGGCTAGGGCTAAAACCAGGAACCAGAAACTCAGGCCAGGTCTCCCATCTGGTTAGCAGGAACCCAATCACTTAATCCATCAAGAGTGAGACTTGGCAGGAAACTGGTATCCAGAGCAAACTTGAGTACCAACCCAGGTAATCTTAGACGGGATTTAGGTATCTTAACCAGCATCTGCACTACTAAGCCAAAAATATCTCCCTGATATTATTATTAGTTTTATTCTTGATTTCCACATAGTAGTTATTCTTGAAATAGGAAGTCTTCTAGTTCACATTACCCATATGAATCATAGAATTGTATAACCTGTCTCTGATTACCACACCTTTGACCTCATAGTTTGTTATAAGGCAACAACTATGGGACGGGGTTAGGGTGTATATAGGAGGGACCTGTCGAGGACCATTTGGAATGTTATAAAATCATTTGTGAGCAAAACAAATTGCCAACTCAAAAGTTATCTTGTCATACACTCTTAAATTTCAAGTCTCACCTGCAGGTGTCTTGGCAGAGCATGATCAAATGATTTCTGTCTGCAGTCCTGATGTTTCTTTCTCATCCCTAAATGAATAGAGAAACTAAGACATAATGTTCTGATTGTCAAAATGATCCAGAAATCACCCCCATTAGAATCTTAGATCTAAATAAATAAATAAATCTTAGATCTATTTGAGCCACAAAATTAAAAGTGAGAAAGAAGGAGATTTTTCACGGGAAAAATCAAGAAATGTTAGTGTATATGGAACAACCAAAAACAAGAGTTCTGCAGCTGTCCTTACGAAATAGCTTTATTACCACCCAAACAATCATGGGACATGATTTGGATGTCACTAATAAAGAGACTCTATAGGGAATGATTCGTGTATTATTACCTTGCTCTTGAAGTTAATTAACCTTCATTTATTCAGGAAGAACTAATTTAGAAAGTACTGTATGCTTTATACAAGGGGATTATAATTTGACTTAGACATAGTTCCTAATTTTAAAGAGCTCTAAACCCAGTTAAAATACAAAATTACCAAGTCACAAATCATGTGTTGTAAAAGTACAGAAAAAAATGTAACTAATTTTGCAGACAATGGCAGAAGGTTCATAGACAAACTGATACTTCAATTGGAACGGGAATACAGATTTTCTAACAGAATAAGAAAGTAATGTAGAAGTGAGTGAGATGGGCAGGAATAGTTTGATGCTGATAGGTGAGGGACTCCCTTACGCATATTGCTATTTAACTTGAAGGAAGGTACATGAGACTCATGAGGGAAACTTGGAGTGCTCACAAATGCTGAAGAAACAAACACCATTGCGGCAAGGAAGATTGGGCCTGTACAACAACCCAGAGCATTGTTTGTGCAACTTTATTTTTTAACAAGAATTTCTTAATAGAGTGAAGTTGATTAAAAGCATGACATTTAAAAAGGGTCCACCAATGCCTTTGGTGAGAGAGACAGATGGGATGTCATTCAGATTATTGCAGTGATGTCTTTGGGAGCAGAGAACTGAACAAAAAAGATAAAAAATGGAAACAAAAAATTGACAGATCGATTTTTAAAGATTTACTAACTTGACTAACTTACTTACTTGGAAAGGCAGATATAGAGAGGCAGAGAGAGAGACAGAAAGATATTCCATCTACTGATTCACTCCCCAAAATGTGCAATGGCCAACACTGAGCTGATCTGAAGCCAGAAGCCCCTTCAGGTCTCACTCGCTGGTGCAGGGTGCCAAGGCTGTAGGCCATCCTTTACTGTTTTCCTAGGCCATAAGATGGGAGCTGGATGGGAAATGGAGCAGTAAGGACACGAACCAGCACTCAGACAGGATCCTAGCATGTGTGAGGCATGGATTTAATCAATGAGCTATTGTGCCAGGCCCAGTTTTGAGCAACTTAAGATTAAATTTGCTAACACATAGATGAAGGACATCAGAATACTGGAGTTACGAAGTCTTAAGATCCACCTTACTCCTGAAAAATGGACAATGAGCCTAACACTTAAAGGCATTTTTTAAGTACTGGTAGAGATTGAATAAGCCTAATCTGAGTTTTTGCTACTTTTTAAAAAATGTATTTATTTATTTATTCATTTATTCACTCATTTATTACTGGCAAGTCAGATATACATAGATGAGCAGATCTTTTGTCCATTGATTCACGCCCCAAGTGACCTCAAGTGCTGGAGCTGAGCCAATCCGAAACCAGGAAACCAGGAGCTTCCTCCAGTCTCCCACATGGGTACAGAGTCCCAAGGGTCTGGGCCATGCTCCACTGCCTCCCCAGACCACGACTTTAGCCATTAGACTCCCTGCCAGGTCCGAGTTTTTCTTCTATATGATTTTGAGGTATGTACAGATGGATGGATATATCATATATCTACAAACTATAAATATACATGTACATAATTGTACATTATATATAATATGTTTTAACAGTATATGATATATTTATATGAATTTTGTATTTTGTATAATTTTTAATTCTTTATTGTATGTAATATATACTACACATACACACACACACACACACACACATACACACACATATACGGTCTGGTCTTCCTGATTGATTTTCCAGGTCACAGCACGCTTAATACTACATGTTTAGCTGTTCATGGTGATGAACTGAACTACATGCTGTTTTTAATGCGTTCAACATGCGAACAAAGATTTTGAAAAAAAACCCTTTATTTACTGACTTTAATATTCAGCTATTAGTTCAATTCTCTGTTATTCACAAGTAGTATTGAATCTTTAATGTCAGTCTCAGTGAAAAGGCAAGTACCTGTCTACATTTGTAACAAAAAGGAAAATATATAAATAGCTTGCCATTATTTGATAAGCTCTACTGTTCAGTTTTGGGGAAGTCAAATAATCCATACACCATGTGAAGAAGCTAACAAAGAACATTAAATGAGCTAAGGAGCCATGTATTTTCAGACTGCTATACTCATTTTCATAAATGTTGCTGGAGAAGCAATTGCTCAAATATAATCCTCCCATTATAAGGTTGAGATAATTAGAGCTTAACAAAAGAAATCACAAAAGAAAAAAATGACAAATGTGATCAGATTTATCTTTGTCACATATATATTATATATATCTTTTTATATATTATATATGTGTAATAAATAAATATATATTTAAGTAATAAAATTGCTAATTATTTCAAAGCTCTGCTTATTTTGTTTTTCAATATTAAATTCTTAAGCAGAGTTCTGCTATACATCTAGGTTTAAGATCATCAATTTTATTTGTATCTGGAGAGGAGCTCATTTCTTAATAATAGAAGTCTGCAATTTCATATCTACACCATGCCATTCTAAAGGATATTTATTCAGTGTAACAAAATTTAGATTTGTGTATATTGAACATTAAGCGATAAACTTGGATCTAAGAGTTCTCATCCTTAATATACTTTAGCTGTTTTTTGTTTCTGCTTTCCTTTTTAAACACAGAACACTTTATTGAGTCACTTGCCAATTTCTCTTGCACTTAAAAGTAGACTAAATGTGTAAACTTATTATTAATTACCTTTATTTTTAATTATGAAAAATTATAATTAATCAATTCATTCATTATGTAGTTCCATAGAGATTTCTCTTCTCCATTCCCAAATCCCTACTCCCTTACTAGTTTCCCCCATGTCATTACAATAGTATAGTCCTTCACAATCTGTCATAACTCCACTATTCTGCCATTTAAATGTATCCTGACATAGTAGGCATGGACAATGGTATAAAGCCCAGGATCCTATTGTCAAGATACATTCAAAAGTTTCCTTGGGAGTCCATCTGTAATTTGGAAATAGAGATGTACACTGCATTGTATCTTCACATCTGTATGTGACAGTCTCTACTATATAGTTACTATACATCCTCTTAAATTAAAAGCCATTATACAAAAGCAACAATGGAGAAAAAAATAGAAAATTTAGAACAACACAGTTAAATAACATGCTACTGAATGAACAATGTTCTGCTTAAGAAATGAAAAAGAACATCAAAAACCTTCCTGAAGCAAATGCTATTATATAAGCTATGATTCAGTGAAAAAATTAATAAGAAAAACAAAGTCTACACTAGCACAATCTACAATAGAAAAGGCATGGAAACACCACAGATGAACATAGAAAGAGAAGTGGATAAAGAAACTATGGCACATCTACTCCATGGATTAAAAAGAATGAAATGCTGCTATTTGCAACCAAATGGTCCCAACTAGAGACCATTGTGCTCAGTCAATTCCAAAAGAACAAAAATCATATTTTCTTTCTGAGTTAAGGTGATCATCATCCAAAATACAAGATCAATAGCCATTTCAATACTGTTTTGTTTTTCTTCTCTTTATATAAAAATTCCTTTGGGACTTTTGAAGGCAGAATAAAAGAATTGCTATACAGGTAGGCTTTATGCTCTTTGTGGTCTCTGTCAATATAACACTTCACACTATTCTCATTCTATCATTGCAAATGTCACATAATTAACTGTCGAGGTTGACACAAGAAGTCAGATCGTCTGAATAATTTTGTTTTATTTATACTTGGATAATTCATTATGATGGAAGAAAGAAATCAGAGATGCAAATGAGAAAGGATGAAGCCAAATTATCCCTATTTAAAGTTAATATAAACCTGGGCCCGGCGGCGTGGCCTAGCGGCTAAAGTTCTTGCCTTGAACACGCTGGGATCCCATATGGGTGCCGGTTCTAATCCCAGCAACTCCATTTCCCATCCAGCTCCCTGCTTGTGGCCTGGACAAGCAGTCAAGGACAGCCCAAAGCTTTGGGACCCTGCACCTGTGTGGGAGATCCTGAAGAGGTTCCTGGTTCCTGGCTTCAGATCGGCGCAGTACTGGCCATTGCGCTCACTTGGGGAGTGAATCATCAGACAGAAGATCTTCCTCTCTGTCTCTCCTCCTTTCTGTATATCTGACTTTGCATTAAAAATAAATAAATCTTTTTTAAAAAGTTAATATGAACCTATGCATATGGGAACGAAATGACTTCATGATCAGATGATTGAAACTCATAAGAGAATTGACAGAGTTGCAGTATATAAAATCACACCTAAGCTTAGCCAAAAGGCAGAGCAGTGATGCAGTATATAAAAATCAACACTTAAAAGTCAATAGATTTTTTTCCCGATAGTCTAGACTGGCTTATAACTCCAACAAGACATATGTCAACAGTTTAGGTGCAGAACAGTTTTAGGAGGGATGTGCAGAGAAATCCTCAATACCCTAGTGAGGAGTAACTAATATTTTACGTCTTCCTCTCACCTTCTAGTGTGATGGAAGATTTCTCCGCTCCTCCACCCCCTTATGGAATAACATAGGGTATTAAAAGTGTATTAGGTTTTACAATTCTTTGATGCAGATCATAAGCAGTCTGACTCACATTTACTGTTGGTTCGTTGATTGCTTCACAATATCTGATTGCATGTGAGATAGGCTGTTTGAGGTTGAGATAATATTACATTTTACAGGTACTATTTTTCATATTGACATCATTTCATCTTAAATTAAGGCAAACATGTGGTATCTAACCTTTTGGGATTGGCTCATTTCCCTTAGCATTAAGGTTTCCAGTTGGGCCCATTTGGCCACAAAGACTGCATTTTGTTTTTTTTTAATAGCTGAGTAGTATTCCATGGAGTAAAGCCAGGCTCAGCAAAATTATGTTTCAATGCTATAAAAGGCTAAATATTATAATGAAAATAGACACAAGACAGCTGAACAATAATCTATAGCCATTTTAAGATGTATAGAATCCATTGTATATAAAATAAAATTGAAATGTCAATAAAGTAGTCACAGGATGTGGTTAAGAACTCGCATTTATTTTTAACATATTGGTTACTCATTACTATGTCAATTAATTCCATAACATTATAAATTGTTACTGATGGTATGTTGAAGCTTTTAATTGATCAGGATGATACTCTGCTGGCTCTACCTTCAGACCAGAGAAGGTCTCCCTAAGAAGCCGTTGAACTTATCTGGACAATAAGATGCAGGACTCTATGTTTGGTATATGCCTTCAATGAAGGAATCTCAACTGAACTTGAGCTGTGGTTATGCAACAAGGTGGAGGAACCCACCATGGGGGGAGGGTTTGGGGAGGGGAGGGGAGAATCCCAGTACCTATAAAACTGTGCCAAATAATACAATGCAATTAATAAATAAATTTTAAAAAGTCAATAGATTTTGTAAACAGAAACAATGTTTGGCTGAGAAAGAATGTACAAGATCCATATGATTCCATATCCTTGGTTAAATACCGTGCAGAAAAATCAATGAAAAATCACAAAAATAAAGGAAAGAAGCCAAAAACAAAAATGAAAAGGAATATTAATTTTCCTGGGTTTAAATAATTAACATAATCAAAGTCCAGTTTCAAGATGATCTCAACCAAGATGCTAAATTTATTCTTCTCTGATCTGGAAATAAAGACCCTAAGATTCCTATGAGATCACAAAAGGTAGTTAGCTGATTCTAAGCAATAATAATAAATCTAGAGACATTACCACATTAAATTTAAAGATATATGACAGTGCAGTTATAATCAGGATAGAGTGGTTCTGGTATAAAATTACACATGTAGATCAATTGGACAAAATAGTAATAGCAGAAATCAACCTATAGATCTGCAGTCAATGTCTACATTGGAAAAGTAAACTGAAATCAAATCAGGGAGGAAGGACAGTTTCTCTAACAAACCCTACTTTTCACACTGTACAAAAATCAACTCACAATGGAGCAGGAATAGACTTAAGATCTGAAACCATTATATTAGCAGAGTAAAATATCAGCAGAGAGAACACCATGCTGGCTTGCCATAGCTATTAAAATGTCTGCTTGGAAAACTAAAATAAATCTTTATTTACATTATGCCAAATATTTATATTTGGGTGAACAGCTAGATAATTGACCAGTTTGTTATTATTATATGAATTATATGTATTGTGTACATGGTTGCATGGAAATTGAGTTCCTTGTTAAAAATTCATGCACATAGTTAATGAGAGGCACAGTTGAAAAAATTTGGCTGAAGTCCATGCTAATCACATTACCATGGATAATGAAGAGTTAGCTAAGTATTTGCTTTTAAAGTTTTACTTTTACCTCTTTTGACCTATATCTTGTTCTCATTACCACCTTTTGAGGATGGCACTGAAAATCCTTTCCTCCTGTTTGCATATAATGCATTTAGTAATGGGTATCAATTAAGATCTTGGTCTCTAATCCAATGCCTCTCTAGTCAAACTAAATCAGCTATTCTGTAACTATGAAGTCAGATTATTTTGAATAGAGGTTGCAATAAGAAAATGAATCTCATTTGGTAACACCAGGTGGCACACACCTAAATCACATGAAAAACTTTCATTAAATATGGCTTCTCACTCTTATCTCTTTCATTACAAGAATGTATCAGAACTCACATGTCTCCAAACCATTTGAGAACAACTGTCATTGGAAATGCTGGTTCAATATTACAGTATTATTTGCTTTCATCTCCCTGTACCTTTTGAGTTATCTGCCTATACTTGTTCACTCCCTTCAGGTATGATGGCTTAACTTTTCATACCAAAGTTTATCTTCACTTGCTCTATTTTTCCAAGAAAGTTCATCTCTTAGATCAGGAACTTCATGTCTGAGATATTTGATTTGGCTTGCTGAAATCTAAATCATCCTTCAAATTATCTTGGCCAATGTCAGTGGTTATACTTTAGCATGCGTAGCTGTCATATGGAAGCACTGATTTCTGGGCTCTGCTTTCAAGTTTGTGATTCAGTAAGTATAATGTAGGGTCAGTTTGTCTCTTTTTTAAAAAAAAATATTGGTTTTATTTGTTTGAAAGGCAGAGTTACACAGCAAAGGGAGAGATAGAGATTTCCTCCATCCTCTGGCTCACTCCCCACATGTCTGCAATGCCAGGGATGGGCCAGACAACCCAGGAGACAAGAGCTTCCTCAGTGCCTCTCAAAAGGGTGCAGGAACCCAAGCACTTTGGTCGTCCTCCATTGTTTTTCCAGGCATATTGGCACATTAGAACTGGATCAGAAGTGGAGCTGCAGGAACTGAAAGCAGTGCTCATATGGGATAGCAGCATCACAAGAAGCAACTTAACCCAATATACTGCGACACCAGGTTCAGAACTTTGTATTTCTAATAAACTGCATTTCTAATAAATTCCCAGGTGAGACATCTGCTGCCAGTTTTTAAGCTAGACTCAGTCAACCTATGTTCAGTTTCTAATTATTCATCCCCTTAATAAACCTGTGTTTTGCCTGTGATTCTTAAATGATTTGGTAATTCACTAATTCCCTGCTAATTAAATTCCAGTGATGACTCTGAAAAGACTTGATTGATTGTTAAATTCATTATTCATTTTATCAGTTAACAAATATTATTCAGTGTGTGTTCATTGATCATATAAAATGAAAAATAATATCAATAAGCCTGTAAGTCAAAGAAAGGAAGCCACTGAGTAAACTGACAATGTCAATACAGCACCAGTCTTGGATTCTGCAGAAACACAGAGATAAAAGATCTGAGTACAGTACCAGAAATAAAGCCTCTGAAAAGAGGCACCTAAGTTGACCACTAAGGTACCACTTGAAGTTATTCTGGTGAGGAGGAAAACTATGGAACTCAGAGAGGGTGAATCCTAGACAAAAATGTATGAAAATATAAATATATTAGTGCAGTTGGTCAAAGAGTAACGATCAGAGTCTTGAAACATGAGACTGAATAATTAAATGCCATACTCAGGGCAACTTAAGTTAAGCAAGACCAGAGTGTCATTGCAATATTTCAGACAAGCAAATGACACAATCCTCTTCGCAGTTTATAAACTGGAAAAAGTAAATAATACTTGTCTTGGGTGATAACAATGATCTAAGTAAATGATTACATGAGAATAAACCAAAGTGGTGAAAACTGACAGCAGGCAGTAGGAGGGAGATATTGTTTAAAACATCATTCTGTAGCAGATATAAGATTCATGACAGAGAGAAACACTAAAGTCTTGCTCAATGTGTCTGTGGAAGAACCAATTGACATACCAGGAAAAAATATTAAAGAAGCTAGTCAGACACAAGAATGAGAGTTCAAGAAAAATTTATACAGAGATAGAAAGAAATAAACATTTTCTATGACAGCTATTGAGGTTCCTGTAAAACTGTTTCGGTAGTCACAGAAAAACCCATGTGGGTGATATTATTGTCTTAGATGACTTTCAAAAATTCAATTGAGTACTAGTCTGGAACCTTTATGTCTTAATATTAAACATTTGCATATATGAAAACATCTGCACATTTACTTGCATTTATTAGTTTCTTTTTGCTGTTGTAACACATTAGCACAAATATAGTGACTTAAACAGTAAAATTTTGTTATATGACACTCTTCAAATAAAACATATAGTCTGATTTCTTTGACTTTAGTATTACAAGGAAAAACTGAAATGCAATGTGCTCAGGCCTTATTGGGAGGCTCTGGGCAGAATCCACTTACAAACTCCTTCAGTTCCTGAGGTTTTACAACTGAAGTCCCCATGTCCTTGCTGCTTATCAGCTGGGAACTGAACTTCTCCCCTAAGGATATCTCTCCCTCCTTGCTTATTGAAGTCTCAGAGCCAATGAGGAACTTAATATCCTTTTTATTCCTGAACTGATTTCTTCTACATCATTTCTGTCATCACCTTAACACAGGTCTATCCTTTTACCAGCTCTGGTGATTAGAGTAAATTCTCCCATTTAATTCAGAATAATCTCTCTATTATAAAGTCTATAACATTAGTTATGCCACCAATAACTCTTTTGTCCTGGATAGTTAACATGTTCACAAGTTCCAGAAATTAAAATATGGACACTTTGGGGACAATCATTCTGCTTACTACAATTCACATTAAGGATTTTAATGGATGGAAATAAACAAAATTCATAGCCTGTTGTGAAGGCCTGAGCCCCTTACCACAATCATTGGACAACATTCCCCCTAGAATGACATGAGCTCCTCCATTGAAGCTCAAGGGGCTCAGCATTCAAGGGCTTGCTGTTTGTTCCTTTTGTTCCCCTCTCCTGGCATTCCACTTTCAAAGTTTTGGTTTTTAGTATCAATGAAAATCTACTGTCAAAATCTCATAATGATATACAATTGTTTATTTGAGCTCCATGCACCATTCAAGCTACCAACTTGACATCTGTAAGTGAAGTTATGGTGTTCACATTTTTACCATTGCCTCCTCAATGGAAGTTAATATTATATGAATTGCAATTCAACTATTGATGATGTAGTTAACATATGTTAAAAATCTGGCAGGAACTTCTAAGAGAAATATAATGTATATTGTGGCACAGTTTGTTTGGTAATCCTTATGGGCACTATGAGCACAGGTCTGAGTCCCACCTGCTTTCCTATCCATGCAGCTCCCTGCTGATGTACCTGGAAAAGCAGCAGAAGATGCCAAAAGTGCTCGTGTCTGTGCGCCCAGTTAGTAGATGGAGTTTAGCTCCTGGCCCTACCCACTGCAGCCCAAGCTGTTGTAGACATAAGGTATGAGGTATGTGAACCACTGAATGGAAGACTTGCTTTTCTATCTGTCTTTCCCTAAGAAATAAAGCGTTTAAGGAAATGCTACAATCCCTAACTGCTGCCAAATAAGAGAGAATTTTAAAAAGTTCATGCAAGGGCCCAGCAATGACTCACTTTGAAAACACTAGGATCCCATATGGACACCAATTCATATCCCGACTCCTCCACTTCTGGCCCAACTCCTTGCAAATGGCTTGAGAGAAGTAGTAGATGATAGTCCAAAACTTTGGGACCCCAACACATTTGGGAGACCCAGAAGAAGCTCCTGGATTCTGGTTTCAGATCAGCTCAGCTCCGACTATTGGAATCATTTGGGGAATGAACCAGTGGATGGAAGATCATTCATTCTCTCTGTCTCTCCCTCTTTCTGAAAATATGATCTCCCTTTCCAATAAAAGCAAATAAATATTTTAAAAAATAAAGTTCAGGGAAAAATTTAAAAGTAAGTTTATTTTTGTACAAAAAATAAAAAACTATGTATAATTTTCATAATATGACTTTTCTATGTACTTTTTAAAGTTTCTTACTATGTTAGGTCAAAAAAGTGGTTGAATAGCAATTTTCATTTTAATATTTAATTCTTGATTTGGGATGCAGAGAAACAAAGACACAGACAGCTAGACAGAGCTCTGATCCTTTGGCTAATGTCCCAAATGTATGCCAAACACATAACAAAGCCAGGCTGAAGTCAGCAGCTGGAACGTTAACCTGAGTCTGTCATGTTGGTAGCTGGATCTCAAGTACCAGAGCCAGCACCTCCTGGATCGAGTGTGCATTAGCACAAAGCTGGTGTCAGGACACACTTAGGCCGCTGATATGGGAGGTGATCATCACTGATGGGGTCTGGACTGCTGGGCTAAATATCCCACGTGGGAATAATTTCTATCACGTGAATGTTATATAATTATTACCAATAATATAATAATGAATTAATTCTGATAAATTATGTAAGAGGACAAAGGCTGCTAATTGCATCAATAGAAGTAGTTTCTAATTGTTACTTATAGATTTCCAAATTAGAAGCATCTTGCTTCATATACAAAATTTAAAAAGTGTTAACTTTAAGTTTCTTATTTTAAGAATGAAGCCCAAAAGGCTCCTCGGAGAAATAAATTTCCCCCAAATCACATAGTCAATTAATAGTGTACTGAAATTAGAACTCCTGTTACTAACTCTGATTGTTAATCCAAAGCTCTTTAAGAATATAATCCTCCAAAATTTCATGAGAAAATATATAATTTTAGCTACATAAGAAATTCCTAGTTTCCTAATTTTTCTTTAACCATTTATATTATACCACAATTCTTTCATCAAATTGGCTTCAGACCTTATCTAGTAATCTCTTATCTAAAAGCCTGGCAGCAGCAATGTTAAGTCATGAAAAACCAGAAATACACAAGGCGTCTTAAAAAAAAAAAAGCTCTGGCATTACTTCGAAGATACAGTAGTATAATAGCCACAATGATGAAATAACTGACAAAAGTCCATAGGGATCTTGAATTGAGATTTATTCTTTGAAAGCCTAACTATGCTCTTACGGTGCTCTCAAAATCAGTAGTGTCTTATGAGTGATCACAGCCTGAGACTGGCTTTGAATGATCTCACCAAGAGTTTCAAACAGATTGATTCCTTTCAGTGTTCGTTCATGTCCTGTGGCGATTAAGAGATTGCTGAAAAGAAAAGGTTTTTCTCCTTGAAAAATCATAGCTTATTACCAAAGGATTTTGTTTTTGGTCTTTGTGTGGTTGTACCTTAAAGCATACATTGCATGCTAAGTTTTAGGGCTGCAAAAGACTAATGGTCTTCCATGTCTCTATGTCATACCATAAAATTTAAGCTTCTGATAAAATGCACCGCATCACTAACTCTTATCTGCTTATATATTCTTATAACCTGTAGATACCTTAAGTTTTTATATTTAAAGATATCTGAATAAACAAAAATAGTGTTAGCATTCCATTAAATAATAAGCATGTCTCTAAGGTCCCTGAGCAGGGATGGCTCTTTTGCCAGTCATCATCATTATAAATCATTTGGGATATAACAATGTGTCAATATCCTGAGATAGATATTTTATCTAGGTACAGCTTGTTGGCTGTTATGGTAATGAGATGACAAGACAATCAATTAGAAATTCTCTTAGTGCAAATCCAGGGAAAAACTGTCTACAATTACTTTACATAGGTAGCAAATTGCATAATGTGCACTGAAGAAGGATGACCATCCATGCACCCATCTCTTGTCCAAAAACAATGTCCCTAAAGACCTGTGATTATCACTTGAAATCCTATCAATGCATTTGCTCACTGTTTTTTTTTCTATTTTCTATTATTCATCTTGCACTGAAGGGATAGCGAAATGAATAAGCAACAATCACTAATCTCTAGAAGACAGTCACGTAGATAAAGGGTGAAAACAGATAATTATTCCAAAGAAAAGGGAGACAACATTTACATGTTGGGAAAATGATCCTGGGGGGAAGAAAAAGAAAGGAAGGTGAATTTGAATCTGCCTTTGAAGGTCAAGTTGGATTGAATTCACAGAACATAGAACAAAAGCAGAAAGGGCAGTCCAGACACAGGGGATTAGGTAAATTAAAGAACTTTCTTATTAATGCCAAAGATCACTGAATTAATTCCTGTCAACAGATGGTACCTAAGATAAGCTTACCGAATTCAGTGAGATAACAAGTAGATGAGACAAAGAGGGCGGATACATTCAACATCTTGTTTTCAAATTTATACCTATGAACATGTCCTAAGTGTTCAATTTTTCCTACTACAAAACTAGACACACACAAGAAAAACAAAAAACAAAAAACAAAACACTTACTTGTTCCACTTTTTCCTCTAGGTATCACAGTAAATCTCTTCCTTACAGGCAAACTTCTGGCGAAAGTTGGAGACACTGAGCTATCTTTATTTCATCTCCCAATTATTGATGCTATACTCAAACCTAAGTATCCACCTCATTTGCCCATCACATGATTTCAGCAAGTGAAAACATGTCTTTAATTATGGTTTAACAAGTTTTACTTTGACACTGATTTCTATTCCAAGATCTTTAGCTAAATATTCAGTTGTTTCCGAATTTTCATCCAAATGTCTAAAAGAAGTCAGCACTGAACTTGTAACCACAGTTTTCTGTTCTCCAGTACTTTTCTTTTCTCCTGAGAAGTTTTAGCACCATTCAGTTGGGTACAAGCATAAAAAATCATAGTTATGCTGTGTACTAATTTATTCTCTTTCTTCTGGTGTTCGTAACACCAAGGCCTTTGATCTTTACTGATCAGTAGCTTTCAAATCCACCCACTATAGTTGATTCTATTGCTGTTCTGTTCATACTGCCGACATCTCTTCCTTTGAATAAATACTTCTCCACAAATTTCAGATTCCTGACATCTAATCAGTTTCCTACCTTGCATCCAGGAATATTTTTCTGGAATATATAATTGATTACCTTACTCTTTAATACATTGTGTGATGATCCTCACTCTCACACTCTGATGAATCATTCCTCTTGGATATCTGTATTTTTATGTAGTCTGCTATTACCCTGACTCAGGGCTTAGATTAGTAGTTAGAATTAGCCAAAGAGACATCAACAAAGCAATATAAACAGGGGCTTGATATCTAGATGTCCTTTATGATTTTCCTTCCAACAAGATGAGGTTTTCTTGTGAAGACCAGCATAGAAGTAGAGAAGAAAGTTCAGATGGAAGCAGTCAGGTTGTTAAAGATTGGGCTCTGCTAGACCCCTACTTTCATTTCACCAGACTCAATAACAGCAGGTCACATACTGTCCTAGTCTACGTTGACCATATTAAACCTCAGCCTCCTGCTTCCCAGATGCACAGTGGACCAGGTAGTGTGTAGTAGGACTCTTTTCTTCATTTGATGTTTTAGTGTACTGCTAAATTTTTCACTACTTAGAATTTTTTCTTAAAAATGGCTAATAATGTCTTACAAGAGAATAGGAAAAGAATGTGTGATACTATAATACCGCAGCTTTCAGTTAATTCAGGGAAATCGTTGCAATCAGGTCTTCAGATGTCTGACTGCAAGTATGATTTAGGTTTCATTTATTTACTGTTGAATTTAAAATGCTTTAAGATGCATGTTATACATTGGATTTCATAACAGTGAGCATGTCAATTTAATTAGATATTCACTGTGTAACATAATAGGAGAATTCAACAAGTAAACACCTCATCAAAATCCACTGAAAATTAATCAATCACTTAATACATAAGAATAATGACTATTATTAAGTTGCTGTGTTAATAATGTTTAACTCATTGCATATGAAATGATCGCAAATTTAAATTTTTGCAATTTTTACTTGAAAATATTCTGATAATATATATGCAATGACAATTTCATAACAATTTTGAATAGGTAATAATAAGCATATTAATATCTCTAAAATTTAGATGTTGATATTTTCATGAGTCTAATAAATATGATTTAAAAAATAAAATACACGTGGAGTTTTGTGTGAGAAAATTGTAGCAAAAGAAATAGCAACATTTCTCTAGCGTACTGACTGACTTTGGCGCAAGGACGACCAATATGACTGCTTAGAACTTTCTCGGATGCTTTGTGATATCATCCTCTCCAAGCCTTCTTTTCTTCACCATCTCCTTTCTAGAATGTCAAGCATCTCTGCCTTCTCCTGCTGCTGTCATGCATCATCTTTCATAGCTTCTCCACCCCAATCCATCTATTGCAATCTAATCCTGGTTTACAACTTTATTTCACAAAGGATTTTATCTAAAAGATGACATGTCATGATGTCTTCATGTTGTTCAGCAGAAAAATGTAGTTCAGAGAAAATGGGTATTGTGAAAACAGCTATGCATGAATTTCAAAAATTTTGTAGCCAGGTAGACTTATCTTTTAATTCCATTTCCTATGTTATGTTACTGTTAACAGATAACAGGAGAGAAAAGAAATAGAAAGAAAAAATAGATAAAAATAAAAAGAGAAATAAAGTATATTATTAATAAATCTAGGAGAATATTATGTGGGTGTTCACTGTCATACTGTTGTTTGCAAAATTCTAGGTAAAATAATGGTAAATAAATAAATAAAATAAAATAAATAAAAAACAAGGCATATCAAAGTCAACATCTTTATTGAAACAAATGCTTCCTATTTTGATGCTTATTCATCTAAGTGACGGACTGCTGATTTTATTTGTGGTATATTTTGTCCAACCTGGAATTTGGCCTTATTTAAAAAGCATCTAAACTCTAAGTTCTAGCTATGGAAATAGAAAGAGAAAATGACTTTCTGGGTTTTCTAAAATGCAGAAAATATTCTCTTTCTGCCTCTTCTGGCTTCTAAACTGTGGGTGTGATTTCAGTGTTCAAGTGGCCATGGCAGAGCGTGAAGGGACGCATTAGAGACAGAGAACAGCCTCACGAAAGCACTCAGGCTATCCGATATCGGGGCTTCTGCCCCAACCCTCAAGTCCTGCCTCCAGGACACTAACATAAAAGAATTCAACACCTGTTTTGTTTAACATGTTGTTATTTTGTGCCTTGAATTTATTTAGACAATTCAAGCTATTAGTTTTTTTTTTCTTTTGTGGTAATTTAGTGCTCTCAGTATTAATGCTAACATTTTTAAGGATTTATTTATTTTATTTGAAAGTCAGATAGAGAAGAGGAGAGACAGAGAGAAAGATCTTCCGCCAGGTGATTCACTCTCCAAGTGACCACAAAAGCCAGTGCTGTGCGGATCCGAAGCCAGGAGCCAGGAGCTCTTCCGGGTTCCCGTGAGGGTGCAGGGTTCCAAGGCTTTGGGCTGTCCTTGACTGCTTTCTCAGATCACAAGCAGGGAGCTGGATGGGAAGTGGAGCTGCTGGGATTACAATCAGCACCCATATGGGATTCTGGTGTTTTCAAGGTGAGGACTTTAGCCACTAGGCCATGGCTCTGGGCCCAATACTAATCTTTAATAATTCCTTTTAGCTAAATCTGGGAATTCAGAGGCAGAATAATTGGGCACCATTTTGCTTAAGGAGGAAAAGGCAAGGGAAAGGACTGAGCAACCCGCTGAGCTGGGAGTGAACTCATTTCTGACTCAGTGAACTGCAGCAATGTGGCATTCTACAGGTTCCACCCAAGACAGGTCTGGGTAGCCCTCAGACCTGACAGCCAACAGATCAAGAACTCTAGTAGTGGTACATCAGGCGCCAGTTTATACACTGTGGCAAAAGTTTTAGGACTGCAGGGACAACAGTGAACTGCGCATGTGCTGAGCTTGCGAGAACTCACTGAGTTCTGTGAATTGCACTGGTCCCGCAGGAAAATAATATTGAGTGTGGCATCTTACAGGTCAAAATAGGTCCATGTGGCATCCAGACCTAATGTCAAACAGGTTCCGGCAAGATCAGTGCCACCAAAAACCTAACTATATAGGACACCTGGTGTCTCCCTAATCCTGGTACCTGTTCCAAATGGAAGTGGGAGAAAGGTTGTACAGACAACGATGCAGCCTCAACACAGTATCACAGGAGGTGGAGATTGGTGAGCCAGGAGTTGGGGCTATGGAGTTCTTTGTGGAAATCCAACATAAGAACCCAGACCTGGAACTCACTGGAGGGAATGGCACAATTGGCTGCAAGCAAAGAGTTGTGTACCAAATGCAATAAGTAAAATTGAACTGTAGGCCTGTGGGTGACACAGCTTAGAAATCTGCCCCAAGGAGAAGAATCTGATAACCAGAAGTACAATGACCAAGAACAAAAGAAGAGAAAAAGGCACAATGAATATTACTGAAAACCCTCCTGCGAAGGAGCAAAACCCTATGCCTCAGGGTTCACTGAGGAAGACATCAAAAAAATGGGGGACACAGAATTCAGAAAACTCATTTTAAAGCTTTTGATCAACAATGAGAAGCACAAACAAAAGTTCAAAGAATTTGAGGAATATTTTACACAAGCAATAGCAGCAATAAAAGCAAATCAAGGCTGGTATATCAGAAATTAAGAACACAGTAGAGAAAATTAAAAGTACAGTGGAGAGTCTCCAAAATAGAATGAAGTAAGCAGAAGAAAGAATCTCAGAATTGAAAGATATTTCCTGTCATCAGGGGGAAGCAAACAAACAGCTGGAAGCAGAGCTGGATCAGGCCAAAAAAAGGATTCAAGAATTGAAACACACTATTAAGAGGCCTAATATAAGAGTTATGGGAGTCCCAGAAGGTGCAGAAGGAGAATCTGGGTTTAAAAATGTATTTAATGAGTTAATAAGAGAAAATCCCCTAATCTAGAGAAAGAATTGGGAAACAACACCCAGGAGGGTCACAGAACTCCCAACAGGCCTGATTAAAACGATATTCACCAAGACACATGATCATCAAGCTCTCTTCAATTAAACATAAGGAAAAGATCCTTAAATGTGCACGTGAAAAAAATTCAATTGATATATAAAGGAATGCCAATTAAACTCACAGGAGACCTCTCACAAGAGTCTTTACAGGCCAAAAGAGAATGGACCGACATATTCCAGATGCTAAAACAAAAAATTGTCAGCCTAGGATAACATATCCAGCAAAGCTTTCTTTTGTCTTTGAAAATGAAATAAAATTCTTCCACAGTAAAGAAAAGTTAAAATAACTTGCCTCTTTCAAACCCGCCCTACAAATGATATTTCAAGATGTTCTCTTGACAAAGAAGAGGAATACCACCTACCAAAACCAAAGGCAAATGGAAAGAAGATCCCAGTAAAATGACAACAGAAGACTAAACCAATGAACAACCCATTCCTAAAATGACAGGACCAAAGTACCACCCATACATATCAACCCTGAAAAAACGACTTATGCTCAATCAAATGTCATAGATTAGTAGACTGGATTAAAAAACAAACCCATCTATTTGTTGTCTAGAAGAGACACTTCACCAACAAAAATCAGCAGAAATTATATCGCAAGGGTTTCGATGTTTTCTGTTTGTTTCATCTCTTCAAAACACTTTCTTCTGGTTAAATTCTTCAATGATCATACAGTAGCATCATACATAGATCATAGATCATCATACATAGATCATAGATCATCATACATAGATCATAGATCATCATACGTAGATCATACAGCAGCATCATTTTCTGCAAGGTTCTTAATTTTCATTTCTTCAGCTACACGTTAGTCATTCCATAGCACGTTATTTAGCTTCTTGGTGTTGTTAATTTCTTTTTTCTTCCTGATGCTGATTTTGTTTTGTGGCTTTTCATTTAAGGCAATGTATAGTAGCTGTGTAATGGAGACTGTCATATCTAGTTACATGTTATTTGACTTCATGGCATTGTAAATTTCTACTTTCTTTCTATTTTTGATTTTATATTATGACTTTTCATTTGAGGGGATATACAGTAACTGTGAAATGGAGATTAACATCCAGATGTGAGGATACAATGTAGCATGCATTTCTACTTCCAGACAAAGTTGGACTTACAATGAAACTGCTTACTGTATCTTAACAATAAGATGCTGGACTCTCTGCCATTGTCCATGCCCACAATTATGGACATATGACTGTGTATGAAGAACTACACTTTAGTAATGATATAGAGGAACTAGTTGGGGGAGAAAATTGTGGCTGGGATAAGGGAAATACCAGGAGCCTATGGAACTGTATTATAAAATGATAATAATAAATATATATTATATATATATCATTAGGGGTGTTAGGGTTTGTGCACTTTGATTCTTAACTATGAAAGTGGTAAATAAATGAAAAATATGTCTCTTGTTTTGTTGCATGTAGAAATAAATAGCAGGAAGCTGGGAATCTCTGCAGCTACAAACCAGAAATTATTAGGAAAATTTCTGACATATTCAGAAGATTAAAATTGCAAATAAGTCATATGTTGTGTTTAAATTTATATATTCAAAAGTTGTTGAAAATAAACATTTTAGGTATCACATAATGGGCCCAATAAATATGAGGCCCAAATAAAAGGAGGCAAAGAACAATGTGGCGTTCTAGAAAGACTGCCAGAGCAAAGTCCTGGGATTCTCCTCCGTTTGGTTTAGTCCTTGTCTTTCCCTTTTCCTTTGATGGTAGGCACAATGTTTGAGAAATACTTCAAAGAAATTTTCTGGCCAGCTATGTTTTGCTAATCTATCACAGCTTTCTCAAGGCTTTCAAAATTATCAAATACCAAAATACCACTCCAGTGCTATTACTTTATCAGGAAAGGACGCGCAGACAGCATCACAGTCTACAGAATTCTTTATCATGTCACAAAGTACTTGCATTCAAACTGCAATGCCTTCATGCAAATCATATCAAAGCAGCATCCATATTAAGATGCAATGTTCTGCAAATGCCACTTTTAGCAACAGCTATATAATGTGTCAGAGAGAATATTAACACATGGCAACTCCTTCAAGTCAGATATGTGATTTATCAATCATTGAGACACCTAAAAATTTACCTAAAAAGTTAAAAGGAAAAAATGTGGTTTGTTTTTATCTGTACTGTCTGTGATTTTAATTAATTTTTGCTTTTTCTAAAATAGTCACATAATTTATATTTAATTATAGTCAGCATCAGTTACCTATTTGCTTCAGAGAAGATAAATTATTAGTATTACCTTAATAGACTAGACAAAATTTAAAGGTCTTTCTAATATCTAACATCTCACAACATTGTCAGCATGAATATTTACTGGATTTGCAGTGCATAAATTACAGAGCAGAAGCTTAACCCACTTCTAATCCATGAAGATTTAAAGAAGCCTGATTTATGTCTGCAGTGCTAACAGTCAAGTAGAGGGAGACGGAATGCAGAAGTTCACATATGTGACGACTGACTGAATTATATACTGCCTGGCAAATTACCATGGATTTAAACACTTATTTGATCTTAGTAACAGCCTTTTTGTGGAATACTGGGTCAAGGCGACATCAAATTACTGGGTTTAGGTTCTTCTCAGGGGTAATAAAATATTTGATGCTGAGATGTAGGTAAAGTTAGGAAAGAAATAAGATGTGTTTGCATACCAAAGCAAGAGGGAGTGTGGGCATGCTCAGGAGCAAATTGTCCTTGGTGAGATTCAAAGCCATCCATCCACAATCTGGATGTATAAGAGGTTTGTTTTGCAATGGAGTCTAACTGAATGTTCATAAGGGGTGGAATTTGTGAGAGCATGAGTACTGCCCATTTCCTCACCATTTTTAGAACCCTGAGAACTATCATGGTATCAAATACATTCTAATGCATTATAATTGGCCTAAGATCATCAGAGGAGTGCAACTGGCAGGCGTGTTGGTTGCCTTCAGTATGTTACAGTTTCATGTGGCGGTTTCTTAGAAATCACAGGCTTTTTTATTGTTTTGTTTTGTTTTGTCTTGTTTTACACTATACAGAAAAACTGGCAAGTTTGGGCAAAGCCAAAAACCTCAGCTCCTCCTTGAATCTCCCGTCCTGCTTACATAATCTTTCTTCCTCTTTTGTCCCTTAATCATAATGTCGGATCAAAGAGGGAAGGCACATCTTCCGTAACCTTTTATAGCTGTGTTAGTGTTTCATACTCGTCTCTCCAAGTAATGGCAAGAACTAATCTAGAAGTTTCTTGTAGAAGCTGGGGATTTCCATTAGGAATTTTGATCGTTGGAATTTCTGCATAATCATCATTTTTTACATGAAAACTGGATTCTGGAGGAGACACATTTTATAATTAAAATAAGTATGTTAACATTAAAAGGGAACAAGAGTAAAAACCAACTAGAGAGCACTTTTTCTTTTGTAATAGTTGATGGGCTCTGAAGGACACCCCTTACCAAAGCTAAGGAGTTACTGGATTGATCATAAATCCTTTTTAATATCTGTTGCAACAATCCTGCTTATTAATATAAATACAGCACTATTTTTTTAAAAAAAGACTTATTTATTTTTACTGGTAAGGCATATTTGCAGAGAGAAGGAGAAACAGAGAGGAAGATTTTCCGTCTGCTTATTCACGTCCCAATAGCTACAATGGCTGGGGCTGAGCCAATCTGAACCCAGGAGCCAGGAGCTTCTTCCAGGTCTCCCACTAAGGTGCAGGGTCCCAAGGCTTGGGCCATGGTATACTGCCTTCTCAGGGCACAAGCAGAGACCTGAAAGGAAAGTGGAACAGCTGGGATACAAACCAGCATCCATATGGTATTCTAGCACATACAAGGTGAGAACTTAAGCCACTAGGCTACTGTGTCATACCCAAGTACAACAGTTGTTATTAACCATTGTATTTACTCTGCCACATTCTACCAGTAGATAATCTAGCTAGTCAATTGTTATGACCACTTCTGCTGCTACTCTGAAGAATTGTGTAGATGCTCTATGCCCTAAAACAGCAATCTGGGTTAGTTGTCTAAGGCAGCAAACAGGTTTCTCAAAGTGACTTCATAATATGTAGTAAGATTTTCTGTTTTTGCTGTTATGGCGAAAAGCGTACCAGGGTTAAATGCCTGAAGAAGATAAAAGTAGGAAAATCTGGGAAATGCAACAACTTTAATGTCTTCTCTTAACCTGTAGTGAGAACTTCATAGAAAATCCAAATTTTACTTGTCTTTTAGGATTTTGGAGATAAACCTAAGATTCTCATTTGACTGACAAGTATCAGCAGAATAATCTTCTGCAAATGACTGTGGGAAAAACTTAAAGCGGTGTTCAATTTTTGACATATGTGCATAGGTAGAAATCCCATGTAATTTAACTACACTCAGAGTGCTAAATTACATCTTATAGGGTTCTTTCCACTAGCATGTCAGTCAAAGGATCTCTCTCTCCTAGTGTTTATCCAGACTACATTTCCTGGGGAGGAGTCATTGTTCATGGCTTTTAGAATATAGTTCTAGAAGAATTTTGTTGTCATATTCTGTAATATTATACATTGTCTGTAATATTCTGCACCTGAACTGAATTGAATCTAAGTGGATGAGGAAAGTTAGGGAGGGCCTCCTGCATAAATTTCCAAAAGAACTAAGAGGTAAGACAGCCTAAAAGAAACACCAAGCAATAGTTGGCATCAATATTTCAAGTTCTCTTGGCATTGCTCAGCCATATTGCTTTTAAATTAGAAGTTTGTACTTTCGGTTTTAGAATCTCCAAGAGGCATAAGGGTGATGAGAGATTTTCAGACAGTGGCTGCCTGCTGGGTTACCTTAGACACAAAGGAAGTTGTTTTTCACTCCAGGGAAACCAACCTCTGCTTTTCTTTTTGAAGCGTTTTCTTTCTTTCTAGCGAACATATCAATAAAGATTTATAAATATTTGTGATCATTTTTGGAGGGAATGTTAGTGAAGTCTTTCTCCCAAGCTTAACCTGTGAAGGCTGATTTCCTTTGTGAGGATTAGAGCGTCGTAGATGGTTTGTTATGGCCCACAGGTTTATTTTGTTCCCACGGGTTTATTTTGTTAACAAAGTAGATCATATTAAATCACTTACTTTATAACAAAATATACTCCATTCTTTCAAAAGACATGAGAAGCTATTTGTGTTAGGGCCTCTCCTTACCCAACAGGCAGCCATTCATTTCTGTAATAGTTTCCCAGTTTCAGTTCATTAGGAACATGATTTTATGAACTGAAGTCCAGTGTTCCTTGAGATCTTTAGTATACCCTCACTAGGGACTGTTTATATCTCAGGTGTAATATACAAATCATGTCCAAATGTCTACAGAAAGTGGGCTGTTAGAGTTATTTCCAGAACTTCTGGGTTGCAGCCTGCTTTGCTATCCTACCACTATCTTTCCTCCAATGATTTGGCTGTTCTTTTGTGATAACCCCAATGAAAAGCAGCAACCTCCAGAAGCTCCAAAACAGCTTAGACAAGAGGCACATTGTGAGAATATTTTTCAGTCAGTAGACCTCTTTGTCTCCAAATTGCCTAAAGGGATGTAGTATCAACAAAACGTATTTGGTGCCTGTAGAGGTTTGGCTTTCTGGCTTTGTACTGGTTGAAGGTGCTTGTCATGGCTGTAAGTTCATTGTGGCCGAGGTTTTGGGTGCTGATGATTAGACTGAGCAATATACAATATAGCACAGCATCTTCGATGACATTACTCAACATCTTGAATCTCAAGAGGTTCATCTCATAGGCCAGGTCCACAAATGTATGTAAAATAAAGAAATGGAATAGTTAGAATTAGTCATCTTCAGGATCGTTCAGATTTTCAGCTCTTTCAGTATCTTCAAATGACAGAGGAAAAACATTATTGAGTACTGGACTTACAAAGAATTACCTCTAGTAAATCTATGAAGAGATTGTGGTGTTTAGTAAGATATCCTCCTGTTAATTATCAGTGCCCATTAATTTCTAGAACTCCTTTTATCTTTGTCTAGCTTGAACTTTAACAAGTTTGCAAAACCAAATTAAGCAGTTTCTTATAGTGGTAGCAGCGATTTCCTTCAAGCATCAGGCCATCCTTTGATCACTAAATTTACCTGTTTAGAGAAATATTCCAGTGGTCAAGAACACAGGCACTATTTGGGGGTGAGCTCAAATAGGGCTATTCCTTTTCATTTAGTTGCAAGCAGAGGGAAGGACTTGTTACATCTGGGAACCCTAGTGTAAGGACTAGGTGTCAAGAAAACACTTATTCTTCAGAAGGGACTCATATTTTCCTCCTGTGAATTCAAGTGGACAGGAGTATGTGTTGAATACCTATATCATGCTGAACACCAGAGTTAGGGCCTGAAATTCACCAGCAAATTTCTGACATAGATTTACTTTTGTGCTGCAATTGTACCACTATCTTCATTAGTCACATTCCTCAGAGAACAACACTTACTAATACCTGTGTGTATCAGGCTCCACCAAGAGTGATAACAACTTACGTCATAAGGGAAGAAGCAATGAACGAGTAAGAGGTGAAAAGAATCAGGGCTTGAGGGAAAGGGGAATGATTCATTTCCTCATGGTGATGCTTCTGGTGATGGAACAAGCTGAACCTGAAGTAGCTGACCCCTTGATGGTGGAGAATCACTCACTAGTGTATTAGTCAACATATCTCTCTGCCACTATTTTGAATCTGGTGTTTCTAGGATGGCATGAGAATAAAATTGGAGGCTGGCCAAGCCAGGTCAGGTTACAGCACCCACTGGCAAATGTTGAGGTGAGATGGGCCATGTCAGACTGGGCAGTAGCACTCAACCAGTACACGTGAGATCAGGTTACCTGGTAGGGTAGCTACAGGAGGCTCCTCTGCTGGCCCACCGATGAGTGTGAGAGCTGGGATTGGGATTCAGACCCATTGGCTGAATCGGCGAAAAGCCAGGCTGGACAAGATTGTACCTACTGGTCCATACATACATAAGGATGGGTGTGGGTTGGTTGGGCATTGCTGTAGCATCAGCATCAGCTAGTGGATGGTGCCTCAGGGGACAAACTCTGTCAAATTAAACCTCAGAACCACTTACAGAATGGAAGATCTATGAGTGGGAGTGAACCCATGAGCCCATGAGCCCTCTCTGATGGGCTGCAACTATCACTAGTGAGCATAGAATCCAAGACTTGGGGTGCATGGCTTGACAGAGAATGGCACTTGCCAGCGCTGGGGCGGACTGGAAAGTGAGGCTGGTTAGAGTGTTTTAGGTTTCAATGCCCATTGACATGTACGAGAGCAGAATGAGATGTGGGAGACTGGACCAGTCTGTTACATATGCGGGCAAACACAGAAACCAGGGCAGGGAGCAGGCCTGGTGGGAGTTATTGTGAGTTGCTCCAATGAGGCTACAACTCCCACTGGCTCCAATGAGGATTAAATATGTAATGGGCAGGATAGGGCTGGACTGCAACATCCATTAGTTTGTGTTGAAAATAGGACTGGAGACTGAACTGACCCAGCAATCGCAACTACCAGTGTGCGCGTAGGTTGATTTGGGCAACAGAATGGTCCGGACCCAATATTGACATACACATACAAGAATCAGATCTGGGATTTCCTCAGAAGAGGTGTCTTTGGGATTCCCCCAACCTGATCTGCTGGACTCAGAACCCCAGCGAAGGAGAGAATTACATGTTCCTTGGTCTAACTGTGGAGTGCTTGCGTCAGAGCTAAGCCTTCTCATTGGGTTAGATGGAGCAGTGGACAACATATTCAGATACACATGGAGGATATGGCAGTACATTCGAGACTTCAGAGGATACTTGGTACCATAACAAAGGACAAAGGGCAAAACAAATTTGATCAACAACCCCAGCCAAGAGTTGGCAGTGAATACCTGGGCAAACGGTGACTCTAAAGTGGATTATGTCAGCCAGTGGATTCTGGAGAGATTTCAGCATGGTAGGAGTAGTGAAATCGGCAGCAATACAGAACTGTTAATTATCAAAACCACTTGAACAGGCCCCTCGGAGCATGCCCCACAGCAGGAATCTGGGATTGTTGAGAGTCTGGGTGTGACTTCTCCCCTAATCTCTCCTCTCCCCCCAGATACAGTAAGAAAAAAAATAAAAGAATGTGAAAACAATGGTCTCCCTCACTTTCCTCTAGCTTCACACCCTAATCAAATATACAAAAATTATCAAAAATAAAATAAAATAAAATTACATTAAAAATGTCTGTAGAGGGACCAGCATTGTAGCATTGTGGGTAAAGCTACTGCCTTCAATGCCTGTATTTCATATCATCACTGGTTCTCACCCTGGATTCTCCATATGTGATGTGGCTCTCTGATAATGACCTAAGCGAAGCAGCAAAGAAGGGCTCAAGTGATTGGGCTCCTACCACAAATGTAGAAAATAAGTATGACACTCCCTTCTCATGGCTTCAGTGTGATCCAGTGTTGGTTTGGGGTATGGGATAATATATGGAAGATTTCTCCCTCACTCTCCTGTAACTATGACTTCCTAAATAAATAAATAAATAAATAGTTTTTGAAAAAGATTCAATAACTTCCCTTAAGGAGACAGCAATGTTTAAAATGGAGTACCTTATAAAGCCTAAATATAAAAGAAAATTGCCATCATTTTTGTCTATCTCTAATGGGAAAACAATTTGGAGGGTAATATTAAAATTAATAGCCTTTTTTTCATAGCCTCATTCCCCATTCACTAAATTAGATTGTCAACACACAGTGCTGAAAAGAAAATGAACTTCTTTTCTGTTTAGAATATTTGAAGTTTCCCAATTTTTAAGGAAACCATGCATGGATGACTTCATCCATTGGGGCAGATGAGGAGAAAGAGCCTCTTTGTGATATGGTGAGGGAAAGATGGAAAAGGATGGGTAAGGCTTAATGAGAGCCCTGTCAGTGGGGCAGACTGGCTTTGGAAGCAGAAGATCTCAAACATGTCTTTCCCTTCACCAGGTGTCACAGGAACTCCTTTATTGACCTTGATGAATCTGACATTCCAGATCTTGAATATAATTCTGAGTGCCCAACCATTCTTGGGTACATTTGTTTTGTCTGAACAGCCACAGTCACTGGGACTATAGGTTCATGGGGTACACGGGGTTGGTCGTGAAAAATATTGTACCTCATTAATGTTTTGGCAAGATGATAACCTGCTTGATGTTTCTGACTCCACAAGAAGCAGTTCTATATGATTGTCCAAATAATTCTGAAAGTTATCAGTTAAAAGAAGGGAATTTTCGAAGGATAAAGAGAGTGTAGTCATTATAGAACACTCAAGACTACCTTGTCAGTATAGGCAAGGAAACCTCTGGGCACTGCACAGCTTGGGAGCAAGTCCTAACTTCTTATATACCTTTTTCACAAAAGATCCCATGGTATGAAATATGCAATGTTGGCTGTCTGCCTCTGACACCTAACAGACACAGACAGGAGTAGATATTCTGGGTTAAAAAATGTTAGTTCATAATTAAATGCAGTTATGGTAGTAGTAGCAGCAGTAGTAATTTAGCACCCCAGGCACACTCACATAAAATTCCCACTTGGTCACCAAACTCTATTTACTTTGAAAAAACTTCTTCCCAAGATAGGAAATACCTTAAAGACCTAGAGTGATGTGTAACTCAGGGGACAAACAAGAGACTTGAAATGCTTTGCTTTTTTCTTTATTCACTGATTTACATCCTCTTTAGTAATATACTCTTCTTAAAAATAGATTTTAAATTGGGAGATTATATTATCCCTTTAGACATACACAATCATTTGCCATGTTTGGAAACATAAAATATCAACAGACCTTTTGGACAATCTAACTCTTTGAGATGATTTAAAAAAAAAAAAGATTTATCCATTTTATTGCAAAGTCAGAATACAGAGAGGAGGAGAGACAAAGAGGAAGATCTTCTGTCCAATGATTCAGTCCCTAAGTGACTGCAACAGCCAGAACTGCGCCTATCCAAAGCCAGAAGCCAGGAGCTTCTTCTGGGTCTCCCATGCGGGTGCAGGGTTCCAAGGCTTTGGGCCATCCTCAACTGCTTTCCCAGTCTACAAGCAGGGAACTGCATGGGAAGCAGGATTGCCAGGGTTAGAACCAGTGCCCACATTGGATCCTGGCATGTACAAGATGAGGACTTTAGCCACTAGGCCACCGTGCCAGGCCCAAAATGATTTTTATCTAAGGTTTCTTAGACCTTTACTCACTACATAAGATTTTTTTCACACATCCATCCCCTTTACGTGTCATAAAATAAAGGTCTATGTGCCTTTTTCAATCACTGCATGAGGAATGTCTCATTCATTTGTTTGGTTTTCCATCCTCAATCTAATCTTATGAAAAATTAATTAGTACCAAAATGTAGCATATTATTTCTTTATTGTGTACACTGCATGTCTGTGCTTGTTAGGTGAATTTTTTCATACAGGTTATTTTGTTTACTCTTTACTGTAATGTTAAAGGTTGTTAAAGCCTCAAAATGCTAAAGAAAAGAGATTTTAAGCATACTGCATTGGCTCAGAGACAGAGTTGATGTTTGAACCCACATGCTCCAATTCCCAACTCATATTTTGCAAGAGTTCCATAGCTACAGTTCTTCATTCTGAGTTCAAGACCAAAAATCATCAACTGAAGACCAGATGCTGAAATTGATGCTGATGTTTGTGGTTTTGACCATACAGAGTACATGTTAATCTAAATCAAAAACAAATCAAACAAACAATAAAAACTAAAATTTCAGGAACAAAATGTGCTATAGTGCTGGATAAGCATGGATGCAAAGCATCCACAAATCTGGGTAGGCCTTAGACATTTTTAGAAGATCAATCAGTTTTCACTTCCAAGATAGTCACATCTCAGTAACTGTTGGTAAAGGAATAGTCTCCTTGGGTATCTTCTCTTTTTTATAGCTGGTAGGGTCAGGAGTAATCTAGTCATATTAAGACACTGCCATGAAACATGCATGTGGTTGAACTGTTTACTCACATATGACATATTCGATTAATATTGTTCCATTTGATTTTCTGTGCAGAAAAGGTAGCCCGTCTCTTCATGCTTCAGTTTAGCTGATTTGTAAGAGTCTTTAAACCTCTCCCTCAACTCCATTTCCCCACTGCAGCTCAGCACCCCCAACACACACACTCATCTTTCTTCTCATTTGTCCTATTTTTCTTCTTTTCTGTTCATGATCCAAACTTTTCTCTTTAGTCTTCATGCCTCATAACCAATTTTGTTACACTTACTTTAATTTATAGACTTCATTATTTTAGCACTCATGTTCTTTCCTTCTATAGAAAACAATATTCAAAAAGAAATGTTCACAAATTAATGCAACAGATAAGAAATTTAGACTTTACTTTCTAATTTAACTTTCCTTAAACCATTCTGTGTGAACGTGTCAAAGCATGTGTGGAGGAAATTAAATGAGTTTGGAAGCCAACTAAACGTGGATTCTAATCAGAATTCTGACACTTTTACCAAATGTGTGGCCTTAAGAAAATTATTTTAAGCTCCTCAGCTTCAATAACTCAGTTGTGAAGGCAAAATATTATTATCACTGCATAGGGCCACTATGAAGATTCAGTGAAATGAGGAATTCAAAGTACTTAATTGTATTACCTTAAGGAAGTCACTTCACCTTTCTGTGATTTAATTGCTTCCTGTTTAAAATAGTACAATAATTATACCTATCTCATTGGGTTCTGTGACAATGTAATTACTTAATATTTATTGCTTATATTCCTGTTACAACTTGCACCATGGCATAGTAGATTAAGCCACCCACCTACAATGCCAGCTTCCCGTTTGAGTACCAGTTTGTGTCCTGGGTGCTTCATCCCAATCCAGCTCCATGTTAATGGCATGGAAAAGCAACAAAAGGTGACTCAAGAATTGTTACTGTCACTTAAATAAATACAAAATTACCTTATATTTAAGATCATCCTTTTTATTAAAAGAAGATCTGTAGATAATTATTTTCTGAAAATGAGGTATGAGGATGAATTTTTACATTGCTGATTTGTCACATTGGGATAAGTATTCACTACTGAGTAACTATAAAGCATAATGTGTAAATTAAAACATAGTATGATATAGAAATCATAGGACATTATGAGATGGTTTAAAAAGAAAGAGAAATCAGAAATGTCCACTAGCTTTTATTTGGATGACTTTGTTATAGGTAAGGAAAGAGGGATCAGGAAAAGAATCAAAGGGAATATGCCACTACTCTGCCAGTGTCAATCTGTAACTTCAGCCAGCAACCGAAAAATCAGTATTACGGAAAACTCTAAAATAGAGCTGGCCAAAAGTATCCAAAATGACTCAAATGCACACCTCAGAATGCACATAAGTCCATTACAATATAATTATGGGAGTTCCAAGAACTCCCATTCCATCAAGCACCTGACACCGTGGCACTTCTTAGATTTTCCAGAAAGCCAGTGAAATGGACAGTCACTATATTCTTGAAATTTCTTCCCTTTCCTGGCAATGTGCCCGACTACCCTCTATGCCTTCATAACATATAAAGGAATGACCCCGATTGTCACAGGTCTCAGCTCACTCACAAGTCTTGCGTATGTACTTTCATTTTGATAATATACTTTATTCCTAAACTGATGCTTAACTATGTCTTGTGTTCACATTCTTTTGTGAGTTAGTGGCAAGAACTTGGACTTTTGGCACCCAACTACCTGATTTGCAAAGAAATCATATTAAAAATAAACAAACTTTGACCAAGTATAAGTTAAAGAATAAAAGTACTATATCATCTAAAGATTAAAAGAATTTATGACATTTACATAGTAGTTCAAACTGTGAAAAAAAAGGCTGATGTCAGTGGGAGGACAAAATTGGCATTCTAGTGTGTTTAAGAGAGAAGATCAGTGAAAGTGCAGAAGCAGAAAGTCTTTTAAAATATTGGCTATAAAAAGGAGGAGATAAAAATATTTTTCACAGAGTGACTTTAAAAAGCAAAAAGATATTGTATCAATAATTGTTTTTATTATTTGCAGCCATAATGCTGTAACCAGCTATAGAATTTGCCAAATTCCTCAGGGACAAAAATATGCAAAGTTGTTTAAGAATGATTTTCATCTAATAGGATATTCAGAAAGAGGTAGTGAAAGGGAGATAAAGAAGAGAGCATACGCTAAAAACTACATGTATAAGAACTGGAAATAGGAACAAGCGTAATAGCTCAATCAGCTCACGCACTTGCAAGTGCCAGCAACACATGTGGGTGCTGCTTTTTGTTCCAGCAGCTTCATTTCCTACCCAGAACTCTGCTTGTGGCTTGGGAAAGCAGTGGAGAAAGGCTCATAGCCTTGGAACACTGCACCTGCATAGGAGACCCAGAAGTTCCTGGTTCCTGGCTCAGCTCTGGCCATGCAGCCATTTGAAGAGTGAACCAGAGGATGGTGGAAGATCTTTCTGTCACCTAATTGTAAATCTGTATTTCCAACAAAAGAAGAAGAAATCTTGAAAGAAGACATGAAAATTGTTTTAAAAGCAGTTTTAGCATCATTTGGGCTATAATATTTGTTTTTTTAAATTAATTATTTTATGACATAGTTCCAAAAGCTCTTAGATTTCTCTTCCCCACCCCCATATCCTCTACCCACACTGATTTCCCCTATTTCTTCACAGCAATATATTCCTTCAGTAAGTCATAGCTCCACCATTCTTCTGTTTAAGTATATCCTGACATTGTAGGTATGGACGATGGCAGAGTCCAGCAATCTATTTTCAAGAAATATTTCACAATTTCATTGGGAGTCCATCTTTGATTTAGAAGTACAGATGTATACTGCATTGTGCATTCACATCTCAATATGATAGTCTCTTACACAGTCCCTCTAGATGACTGCATGCATGTTTGCCTGTATATCTATTGAGCTTGTATTTTGTGTGAAGGTTGCCTTATATTAGAAAGAACATATGATATTTGTCCTTTTGGGATTGACTTGTTTCACTGGTCTCTAATTGGGACCATTTTTTATGCAAACGTAGAATTTCATTATTTTTAATGACTGAGTAGTATTCCATAGAGTATACGTACCACAAGTTCTATATCCAGCCCTCTTTCAGCAGGCATCTGAGTCATTTCCACATCTCTACTATTGTAAATTGTGCTTTGGATATATTCATTCCATTACCTTTGGATATTTTCCCAGAAGTGGGTTAGCTGGTTCATATAGCAGGTCAATTTTCACTTTTCTTAGCACCCTCCACAAAATAATTTTTTAAATTGTGCAAAATTCCAAGCCCCTTAATTGAAACTATGAATCAATGGCTTATCTATTTATAATAGTTATAAAGTTTAATAGGTTATTTAGTTTTTGCTTTTTTTATTTCTAAAAACAGCTTCTGACATCATGCAAAAGTGTTTATTGGTTAAACTTCATTCCTCAGCTTTGATGATTGTAGTCATAATCTCTCCCAGTCCTCTTTCCTTTATTCCTCCACTGTCAAGAAGACGCTTTAATTCACATGGAGAATATTGAACATCAGTGGTTACTCTGGCTTGTGATTTCACTCATGCCAAACTTACATTCTCACTCCAAACAAGTGCAATGGAGGGTAAGATGAAAATAAATCACAGGGCAGGTTTATTTTTAAAAATTGGAAATAAATTCAAGATTGGAAGAGAAGACAGAAACTAAGGAAAGGAGAGAAGCAGAAAGAGTTCAAATGGTTTTCTGAGACACCGCATTGACAAAGGGTCGGAGCTAACATGGCCCTAAACTGTCACGGTTGAGAACTTTCATTTCTGTGACTCATACTTCCATTTCACAGGGCTAGCCTATCCAGTCTTAAAAAAAAAAAAAAAAAAAAGAAAAGAAAAAACCAACTTCTAAGCAGCTGAAGAGTTAAGGAGAGGTTCAGTCAACTTTAAAAAAAATTGCTCATTTCTTTTGATTTTTCAGTGTCGCTGATGGAAAGCATGTGGGATTAAGTATGTTTTTAGCCTGGCCTTTCGTAGGCAGGGCATTTAGTGTTCAAGAAGGGGAGATGGGGTTTCATGCTAAAGTTGAAGGTTCAGTAGGAAGTGATTTCCTTTCCCAAGGTACCTACAAATCCCTGCTCCCCAAGCAACTGCAAATAAGCTCCCTGCCATGAAACCACACTTAAAAAAAGAGAGAAAGAAAGAAAAGAAAGAAAAACTCCTCTGTGGCTCCTTGGAGGTCAAGCTCTGACGGAGCAGAGTCAGCTTGTCAAAGATAGAGCAGCCCTCCTGCTCTCTCGGAGCTGCCCAAGTCCAACACTGTTCTCTTTAATAAGAAAATTGTTTGCTGATAAATTGCAGTTCTGCTTCAAGCTGTTACTTTTAGGCTTATGCCTCCTCTGGTCTACACATATATAACCTACTTCAATGTCTTTTAACAGGAAACACTGCACACAAAACATTATCAATGTCTGTTGTGCAGAACTCACAAGTGTTTTCTTCTCTTATATGCGTTCCATATGTTTCTTCTCATTTCTCTCCTCTTTTGTGTTTTGCTTCTCAGCACCATTCTTGTTAATATCTAGGGTTTAATCTCAACATGGGTAGACAGAAGGTCACTAAGAGGTTTTCATTTCTGAGACCTTCACAAGATCCCTGGTAGGTTGCCAAAGAGTATTAGATCAGGCTTCTTCAGTGTGGGTAGCAGAAGCCTTGTGACATTTTGATTCAGATCAGATGGATGTCTATATAGTTGGTGCTATTAGTACCTTTATCTACACACTTAACAATGTCCAGAGATGTGCTTGAATCCTTAGAGTTCTGGAAACAAAGTAAATGCTGGTGCGGGGAAAAGAACAGTTATCATTCAAGAGATCCATTAGATGACCTTGGCAAAAAGAAACAATGCTCTTCAAATTCTTCGTTTACAGAAAATGAGATCATTGAATAATCTGTCATACCCCTTCCACGTGTAAATTTCTGTTAGCTATATTTCCTATTTACCTTAGTTTCCCAAATCTCTCTAGACTTTCACAGTGTTTCTTTACATGACTTTCTTTTGAAAGGCTTGTATTCTCATCATATGTAAATGCACAGTGAATTTCAGGGTTTACACAATAGAGTTTCCATGGGGATATTATATATTTTAGTACTTCCCAAACTAAGTGTTCAAAGAAGTGGCTTGTAAATATTTACATGACAGTTGAAGAAAAATACCTTGAAACTTCTTGGATTCTCTTTGGTAGCTTTATGATAGTAATTACACAAACGTCCGGAGCCTAGCTCCAGCCGAGTTTGGAGCTCAGCAAGGGTGAGTGGAGTGGGTGATAAAGAAAGATATGGACACTGTCTCTTGGTGTCCTCTTGTAACAGCTCAAGAGAAAGCTGTCCTTTTTATTTACTCAGACACATCACAAGCCTCTGCACAATCGTTGGATTGTTCTATTTTTGCTTCATGACCAAGTGGGTATGCACAGATGTTTTGTTATTTTTTACTGCATGGTCAGCCAGGTGCTCTTAAAAATACCATAATCATTTTCTTCAAAGCAAGCCATTATTCATTCTTCAGTAGTAGCCATTGGGTGACAGCCAGGACTCCAAGGCCAGGCAAATGCAATTGCCTACTACTTAGTAATATATTCCTACTACATTTCCATTTCCACAACTTGCCCATCATTTAATGGGAGAAATATGTCACAAGGGGAAAAATGTAAAAATCTAAGACATAAGTTTCAAATATTAAATCCCCCTACAATTATAGACTATAACCCCATAAACAATCAAACAATAATCAAAAGCATGTCTCTCTGATATTAGTAAAATCACGCTATAATTCCTCTAGTTAAAAAATTATAAAAGCAGCTAAAACAGCTGCATTTTCTATGCTCTAAAGAGTTGCAAGGGCAGGCTAGCTTTTAAGGGTCACAGTAACTGTATTTTTCGCCATAGCAGTTTCAGCTCATACTCCCATCACTTCCATTCATTTGTAAGATTCTTACCAAGCCCTTTCCCAAAAGGTGTGCTACATGCCTGCGCCAGGTTCTAGGGCAATGGGTAGGTACCCAACAAGGTGTCCAGAAATGGCATGGACTTAACTGTACTCCTGTGTGTAGTTAAATGCCCATTCACCAGGATATTATCAATAACATTAACTCCCAAGCGTACATCAGTTACAAAAGTTATCTCATAGGAGCAAACAGCAATAACTCAATAGATTACAGGGTTCTTAGTGGGGTGCTTGAGTGTCCATGCAAAAAGGGGGGGAGACTTCGTCAAGGTGGTCAGAGAGAAATCTGCTGGGCCTTGCCAAACAGCTGGAAGCTCCCCTGGGCCCTGCCAAACAGGGGAGCTGTTTTCTTCATATCTTCATGTCATCCATACCTACTGCATTGACCCCCAGCAACAAACCAATTACCACTTTTCCAAATGTGAATACCACATAAATTTTACTTTATTAGTTCTTCGAAGCTTTGGTTATTCGTCTTGGAGGAAAATTCTCCCACACTTTCTTCCTAATATCCTCAAATCTATGTTTCAGATCAGCTGTATAAAGTCAAGTACTCTGCTTATCAAATACATTGAATAGAGAAATAATCAATTTGGTTTTTTAAATTATCTTTCCACCATTTGTAAATTTTAAGTAGAACAAGTCATATATAATGAATGCATCATTGTTATTTCCTGTGATATTATATTAACTGTCATTTCAGTAGTGACAACTAAAAAAGTTCACAAATTTCAAAACGTTCGAATTTTCTTTGCTTAACTAAAATTCATCCTATGCATATACCCTTTTTAAGACAGAGAAAAGTATAGTTACTTTTCATGCGTAGCAACGGAAAGGAAGTGTGTTTGTTGATTATGAAGCACTTACAGAAAATTAACAATCAATAATCTGTATGTATATGGTTAGATTTATTCAGTCATTATCCTTCTTCCACTTGTGCTTCATGGTACTGAGCAAATATAAGTGAAGAGGATGCGTTTTTTTCCTTCATATTACCCTCAATAAATGGGCTTAACCACAACACAAATCCTATAATCCACCTCTTCAATCCTGTTGGCAACAGGACAAATCCAACAGCTTTAGAGGTAAGCTTTCAAATATACTTCCTGTGACAGACTGAAGTTTGTTTTAGGAAAAGTCAAGTCTCTGCAATCCTTTGCATTTATTGGAATTTTCTGTTTCCATGGTTTCTAAGAGTTCACTGAAATTAGCTTTTCAATGTCTAGAAGTTCATGATATGAGGCTTTGGTAAATTTCTTGTCTCTCACCTAGATCATGTTCAAGATCTGTATTACTGCTATTCCTGGGTGTCTTTGAGGTGTGTGTGGGGGGGTTATTGCCAACATGGCTTGCTTACTGCCAGTCTTACCTAAGGAACCATGGATAGATCACAGCAGTCAGAAAGAATTCCAAACTTGAGTCATCTTGACTGTCATGAAAAACTGAAACTGCCATTCTTTTTAGACAAGTGCCATCAAAGGGATTGATAGCGAAACCTAGGATTGCAGCCTTGCATCCTTTGGGGGAAAAGGGGGATTCCCAGATGAAATAAAATGTAAAGAACACCTTTAGAGAAGTTTTATCATCTTGCAAAAGAACAATCACAGCAACATGGTTGGAGTCCTACAGCAGTTCATACTCAGTTCCAAAATACACACAAGAGAGTATCAAGAATGTGAAGAAAGCTGATAGCATTGTGGTGTAATATGTAAATCCACTGTCTGCCGCACCTGCACCTCATATGGGCACTGGTTCATGTCCTAGCTCCTGCACTTCTAATGCAGCACCCATTTAATGTCTAAAAAAGCAGTGGGAAATTGCCCAAGGGCTTCCATCACTCCCACCCGGGAGGAGACCCAGATGAAGCTTCCATTTCCTGGCTTCATCCTGGCTTCATTCATTCCTGGCTGTTGCAGCCACTTGGGGAGTGAACATGTAAATGGAAGACATCTGTCTTTCTCATCACCACATAACTCTTTCAAATAGATAAATGTTGAAAAAAATATGTAACAAGAGGCTTTTGTTTATGAACCAAATTATATGATTTGGATGCTAAATATATAATTTTATCATGTTTGTATGTGGTACCAATGATGTGAAGGAGCATTAGGTAGCAATACACTGAAAGCCTGATAGCCACATTATACACATGAATACAGACTTGTCCATTAGATAATTGAATTCAGATGTCTATCTCCATGAAGCTAGGTCTCAAACCCAGGACCTCCAGCAGTTACTCCTCATAAAGATAATGACTTGAATTGGTAGTTAATACCTAAATATGTAAGAAGTCTAGAGAGAGAGAGAATATCAATAAAGTCAGAAAGCAACCAAAAAGAAAAAAAAAGGAGTGTGAAAGTATACATTTCTGACTACAAAAGGTAAACTAGATGGATGACTCAGGAGTATTTTCGTAGGAATGGATACATCACTCCAAGTATGTGTGAAGTAGATGAACTGAAAGAGTCCAGCCAGCCTCTTGCATTACTCTTCAAACAAATTGAAAGTTGTTCAGGAATGTATGTTGCAGAATCAAGAATCCCATGGAGCTTGATACTTGTAAAGGGTCATAAAGGATTTCCAAGTGAAAAATAGTGTTGCCTATGCTGAAAATTAAAATGTGAGACTCCTGAAGGAGAGGTCTGGAGTGGGAATAGTCCTGAGCCATCATCATATAGATCTCTTGGCAAAATGGGGCAGCTGGCAGATGCAGGACTGCTCAGCATCAAGTCTGAGTGATTACTTGTGAGGCAGATGTGTTTGTAAACTAATGACTTTCACAGTGTGATGAGATTGAAAATGAAGCCTAATTGCTTCCACTGATTTAACCCTTGGAATGCTTCCAGGCATGCCAATAGCCATGTGTCTTTAATCATGTGAGTTAATCACCTTCAGGGATACATCAGAAAACAGTGGCTTAGGAAAATTGAGAAGCCTTGCAGTTATGCTATTAGGTTTACACTTCTGGGACTGTCATCACTTCAAATAAGGACACTGAGAGGTTGGTCATGATGCCCTCAAACCAGTGTGTGTTAGTAGCGGATGACACAGGTAATTATGCTCCTCTGTAATTCAGAACAAAGAATTAATATTTATGCATTTTTAAATGACTTAAAAATCCCTAATGGTAGTGAACTGAGTAACACAAGTCACCTTGATACTTCTAAGGCTACCATGATCTCCAGTCCAGCTTTGGAAGAAAATCAGAATCGGAAAATGGTGTAATAATCAGACCAGTCTGATTAATAGTGACAATTAGCATTGGGCTACAGTGCATAACCAACTGATTATGAATCATTTGAGCACTTTAGGTAAATTTTCAATACAGGCAATTAAAATGAAAAGACTCATGATCCTTACATAATGACTTCATTAAATGAATTCAGTTCTGAGGTTGAAGGAAATTTTCTCTTGTAGAAGGGAGCAGCAGAATTTAAGTTTCATTTGCATTTGGTTAAAACAAAACTAGAGCAGACCCTGAAAGATTTAAACATGTAGAAACACACACACACACACACACACACACACACACACACACACACACACTCCACATTGCAGACAGCTAATTCTTTTCTAAAAGTGAACTGTGTTATTGAGGAAGAATGAACGGAAGGTCAGAGCATGAATTCTACTCGCATCACTTATTTGGTTGAAGTAAATCTTGCCCTCAGTTATACTTCGTATTCTACTAAGTGTGTGCATTGTTAAGGTTAAGAGAACTTTATTGTGGAGGAATCAGTGAGGGACAGACACTTCAAAGATAAATACTTTGATTGCATAAGCAATTGACTCAAATCATTTTTTTCATAGTAAAAGACAAAGCAAAAGTCAAGTCCTGCTACTGTGATATCAACGCAGTCACAGGCACAAAGATTTCTGTAGGTGAAACGCAGTCATTCAATCAAAGCATCAATAGTTTTTCATTATCATGCAATGAGGAAGGAAAGAGAGGAGACTCTAGGTAACAGTGAGTTGAATTATTCCACATGAAAGCAGTTTTTCAGGGGCTTTGTCAGGAAATCACTTTGCTTTCAAAACTCATCAGTTAATACTTAACATAGAAATAATAGTTTACAAAGCACATTTGCATTCAAGTTATACAAATATTCCTATGTGTACTGATAATCATCAATATCAATGTAGTAGCTCATAATTCCACAGCACTGACACTGTATCTTACACTATTTCTTCCACTTGCTTGATATTTGCCACAATTTATTCCAATAACCACTGCTTTTCCCCAGGTCTCTCCAAGTGAAACCCACTTTAAAATCTTTCTTCCTTTTATCTTGCATCGCTTTTCCATTCAGACTGCAGTCTCTAGTACACAGCCTTCACAGGTGGGGTAGCAAATTGTATCAACCATTGGTTGAGCTGCCACTCTTGCCCAAGTCCAACCACTCATGGAGAAGGGTCAAGGAAAATAAGGGCCAAGAAATAGGAAGAGATAAAACAAAGTGAACACCTTCTTCTCATGTTTGTTCTTCTATAAATCTGGGAAAGCACAGGCAGCAACAAGTGTTTCCAGCAGTTAACATTGCAAGTTCCACCCATCACACTACATGACTAAGCTATTTGTTTTTGAGTATAAGGCTGATGTGGCACAGCAAAATTACATGTTATTAAGTAGCATGGATGTTTAGAAAAGAATTATTTAAACGAAATAAAATATAAAATCCAAAAATGATAAAAAAAAAACTTCTAGTGTAAAATTTGCCATAGCTTGGCATGCCAGCATGTCATATAAGAGTGTCTGGGTATGGGTTTTGGCTCTGATCTTTATTCCAGCTTTCTGATACGGCACGTGCATGGAGGCAGCAGTGAAAGCTGAAGGGATAGAGTCTTTGCCATCTGCATAGGAGATCTGGATTGAGTTCTCAGCTCCAAGCTTCATCTAGACTGTGCCCCAGGCTTTTGAAAGTAGTTGGACAATAAACCATTGGAAATAATTTCTCCCTCTCTCTCTTTTCCTGCCCTCTGTCTCACACACAGATGCATACACACATTAATTCATTCATTAATTAAAGTTTTTATGTAATTTTGTAAAGACAAAGGATCCATTGATCATCACCTACTTAACTTTCATTAAAGCTCTGCACCAAGACACATGTTGTCTGGAGAGCATTCTTGAGTGGCATTTCAGCCTTAAAGACTTTCCTGAAGCATTGATAACATGTGTGCACTTACTGTGTATGACTGCATCACTCACATGTACATGTCTGTACGTTGCAGCACGTGTTCACTGTTTTCCTCTTTCCTTCTGCGTAGCCTCTAGTACCTAACTTCTCCTCATTCCCTGTCCACAAATGGCAGGACTTGTAGTTAAGTTCTAGTTTAACTAAAAACGGATGAATTTTAATTGCAAAAATCAAATCAGAACAATTCAGTTCAAAGGACTGTTTCCACCATGCATGAAGGGTTCCAAAATGTAGTATGTAGAAGATAACTACTCTCCCCAGGTTTTAGAACAAACCAGACAGAAACAAATTTCACGGGTGATCCTGAGAGGAAAAGAAGCTTTGAAATCCCCATCATGCTTCTTTATAATCCTTCTTGTGATCCTGATGAAAGTAGCTCATAATACACCTGCTGTATTTCCCAACTCAAAACACATTTCCAGTTTTCCTGGTTCACTTATATTTTCTGTATAGAGCTCCTGACACATCAATCAGGCTCTTCAAGGGAGAAAGGTGTATCTTTGCTTCTTGTGCCTTGGTGATGCAAAAATGTACTGGACTTACATCTTTTTTATCCTGATGATTTCAGTCCCATCATTTTACACTCAGAGGATATTTTGGCACCACCTATTCAATTTTCCTTTAACCAGGTCTGATTTTTTTTTTTTTTGTATTTTTGTGCAGACTTTTTAACAGAGCTGGCTTCTTCTTGGGATCTGACATGAGAGATGGCTTCTAAAATCCAGATTTTGAAGCCCTAAATTCTAGTGCTGCTTCACTTTTTCCAGCTCCTTCATTGCACATTTAAAATAATCTCTGGGAGCCTCAAATATCCATCCATAAAATAGATATGCTAAATCAGCCAAATACATACACCATAAATAATGTACAAATGTTGAACACAGAAGGACTTTCCCATATAAGATCCTCACTCAGTATTTACTCCCTTCTCTCTATAGGGCCACATTCTCTGTTATTGATTCCGACCCAATAATTTTCAGTCTTTTAAAAACGTGTAACTTGTGACATCTGTCATAAATGAACTCTTGAACACATCACCAACTGTAATCACACAACTTCTCTTGTCATAGTTAGCTTTGACTTTTGACCACGAATTCATCACCTTAAGTAGGTTTTCTCAATCATACTGTTATTAACCCTTTGTATAGCTTCTCTGAATTAAAAAAGTGACTTTACAGATCATGGTCACCAAGGCCCTGTGTTCTCCCTGACTGCACAGAGAATCGCTCAGTTTTGACCAGTCACTCTCTATCTCCCTCTACACTTTCTCAGTCCAGATAGGATGTAAGGCTCAGCACCTGCTTAAAAGATGAATGGAAATGTCATAGACATACTTCTAAACATCATTTTCCTCATTAGTAAATGGTTACAGAAGATAGAGAAAAATCCAAAGGACTGAAAGAACAAACTATGCTGAAATAAGATAGGGAGTTTCTAGCATTCCTCCGTTCTGTAACATCGTTATCATATTTGACATCATTAATGCTAACTCAGATTTTCCTATGTTCCTGTACTCTTTTGTTTGATTTGCCAATCTGAGAAGTGTTAATCTTATTTTTGGTAATTTAATGTTGCCAAACAAAACTGATACCAGCCAAATTCCATAGCTTCCCAAGCCAACAACTACCTTTTTTAAAATAAAGATTCATTTATTTTTATTTAAAAGTTAGATATACACAGAGAGGAGAGACAGAGAGTAAGATCTTTCGTCCACTGGTTTGCTCTGCAAGTGACCACAATAGCTGGAGCTGAGCCCATCCAAACCAGGAACCAGAAGCCTCTTCTGTATCTCCCATGTGGGTGCAGGGTCCCAAAGCTTTGGGTTGTCCTCACCTGCTTTCCCAGACCACAGGCAGGGAGCTGGATGGGAAGCATGGCTGCTAAGATTAGAACTGGCACACATACAAGATCCCATGCAAATGCCAGGTGAGGACTTTAGCTGCTAAGCTAGAACACAGGGCCCTGTGCAACTATCTTGCTCATAAAAATTTCCAGGCTTCTCACAAGACAGCCTTTTCTAATTGCATATATTATGAAATTATAGCTGTAAGTAAGTGTAGGTTAAATCACTCTTGAATAGCACTCTTTCTGCTGTAAGAGCATGTTACACTATCCATATAACCTGGGCTAGCTTCTTAATTATCTTTTTAACTAATGCAGAATTCTTCTCTAGCTTTCAAATTCCCTAGCAGTTCAATATCATTTTACACGGTGCTTTCCCTATTATTCTCCACATGTGTTTTCCAATTTAATAAGTATATTCTTATTATAATTTGTCTTATGTACTACACACTAATGTACTTTTTGCCAAGATATTCCTGCAACATGTGATTCTTCTGCCTCATATTCCTTCCTGTCTTGACTCATCATACACTGTATGCTCAGTCTTTGCCTGTTTGCTCACTAATCTATGCTTCTATTTATTAATGGAAACCCATCAAGGATTTCTTAATACTGAAATCATTCAAGGGCAATATACATGTGAGGTAACACAGACATTTAATAAAATATATTCAAAGAAAACTTTGGATTCCCTTATGCTGACCTGATATTCCACAATTTAATTCACCAATGGGAATTAAAAATGGCTTTGAAATGCTTCCTGAAAATATATTCTTTATCTTTTCAAAATGTATTCAAACATAATTGGCAAAAATTGCATGCGTTTGTCATTTTCAATGAGACAGTGTTGTATATATAGATTTTAAATGATTACCACAGTCAAATTTTTGGGCATACCTTGTTGCTTTGTGTGTGTGTCTATTTGTGGTTGCATGTGTGTGCAGTGTGTGTGTACACTGTGGGTCACTTTTATGACCCTTACCCCTTTTGTTCTTGAAAACATCAAAATGTGATTTAACTGGACTCATTACACCACCTTAAAACACTCTTTTGGATGCCAACATGTGGCATAATGGTTTAAGCTGCCACCTAAAACATCAGCATTGCATAAGAATGCTAACTGAGTTCTGGCAGTTCCAATCCAGCTTCTTACAGACATGCTAGGGAAAGCAGCAGATACTGGTTTAATTCTTTGACCCCTGCTACCCACATTACAGACCCAGTTGTAGTTCCCTTCTCCTGCTTAGTGATTGTGACCACTTGGGAAATGAACTAGTGGATAGAAGATCTCTCTCTGTGTAATTCTGCCTTTCAAACAGATTTGATAAATCTGAAAAAATAAAAAACAAATAAACAAAAAAAAAACCTTCCTGACCTGAGTGTGTAGTTAGAATGTGTGGTCTGCCCAACACATATTCCAGAAAGAGTTCTCTAACTGTAGTCATCTCGGGCTCTAGCCTTGAGTTGTGCTCGTGCCCAGGACTCCAGCAGGTTGGTTGTCCTAATTTGAATGTTTTGGACCACCTCTTACTCCTTGCCTGTAGGCATAGCCGAATCACAAGGAACTGAAAAATTAGTCTTTGGCTTATGGGATTTTTTGACATGTTGATGAGGGTTGACCTAAAGTAGGAATTCTTTATATTTTAACCACAGATAGGACACGAACATATTTTGTGAATGTCTCAAATTTATAAAACTAAAAATCAGTTAGCTTTTTGGGGTGGTTATTCAGTCTCTGCAGTAAGCAAATGATGACTGTTCTCCTCCTTGATGTATCATTAGGACTAGGAAAGAGTAAACATTACTAAAATTCTATTTTTTCTACAGTCACAATATTCTTCTTTATGAGGATGGTCATGCTGTGGTGGCAGATTTTGGAGGTAAGATTTCCATGAATAAAACCCCAAATAACTTTGGCTTCCTTCTTCATTCCTTGTTTGCGCTATTCAGATTTCACACTAACCAACATATTTATTCAAGGCACTCAAATTGTAATGACCTTGAATTTCAAAAACACATGAGATGCTGTTAGTTTTTTCTGCTTTTATATCTCCACCGCAAGGATAGGATGTGAAACTTTGAATGAGGCAGAAGTTTCTTGAGGTTTCAGAAATTTAGCTGTACTACTTAACTTTGTTTTGACAGATATTTTCATTGATATGAACTTGTTTCCTCTTTTCCCTCAGAATCAAGATTTCTACAGTCTCTGGATGAAGACAACATGACAAAACAACCAGGGGTATGCTGCTACTGGTGTTCCCTGTAATTATAAAACAATTAAAATGTGTAAAACTCAGCGTGTGGGGAAGCAAGATGAAAATAGCTTTAACTGCAAGAAATGTCTTAGTCTCAGTGGCAGGATAAAGTTCTGTATTTTTATTTCCAGTAACTCCATAAAAGAACAATTTCAAGTTTTTGCTAAAGAGATAAGACATATATTTGGATAATATTGTGGATAAAATAATGCAGAATATGTTGAATAAGTAACTGCAAAGCATATGGCAGGCACAGATAATTGCTTTTCATGCTTAGATCACTTTATTCAGTTGTAGAGTTAACATTTAAAAGGTAACTGACTATAAAATTAGTTCACCAGCGTTAACTATTCATATCTTTCCTTTAACATTCTATGATAATAAGTAGTATAACCAAGCATTAAAATTTAAATAAAATATAAATTATAACATCTGAAACAAAGCTGTTTGCCTTCAACATGCCTGCAATTAAATTCATTACTTGTCCTCTCATTCAGTCTGTGAATCTGTCCCCCTTCACTAGATATACTTCTATTTCTGGATGACCTGCAGTATCTAATTACCAAAGCTTAGGATAATTTTTCATTCCTTTCTTCGACTCCTTGCACTTACACACTACTCAATCACCTTCTATGGCTCTTTTGTTCTTTCTTTTTACTTGGAGGGCTATTTTGTTTGTTTAAATTTTCAAAGCTTGCATTTCCTATTGCTTAGTTCAGATACTCATAATTTATTTCTGAACTTCTGCAATTGGCTTTTAACTCTTCTGCTCTCATGCAATTCATTCTTTGCAACATCAGCCAATCAATGCTGTTCTGACTCTAACCCTCTTTTCACAAACCCTCAATAATGCTCCAGTGCCACCAGCTAAAATCCTAATGCCATTGCCTAAACTCCTGCTTTCCTCAGTCTGTCCTTGGGTCACTTCTACGTGAATTCTTTCCATACCACAAGTTTTCAAAGATTTCCTATGCCCTTGCACAAAAGCCAACAGTTGTTATTCAAATGTGCCATTCACCACTGCATCCCTAAGATTTTGCCAGGGCAATGTCCTGGGCATTGGTTTGATCCATCTGGAAGCAAGGTTACTCATCCTTCAAGGATCAGGCAAATTTTAACCCTTTACAGCATGTTCCTTCTATAACATGCATCCTTTTTCAACATGTTTCCCTCTAATTCTGTAGCATTTTGCATAGTTTCTGCTGTTATTTTTTTCATTCACAAGGCATTTTTTGAGAGCTGACTACGTGTCAAGTATTTTGCAATAGATGCAAAACAAGAATAAAGTTTTTGACCTTAAGAAGATAAATTTCTAGTGGGGAAAAATAGTAATAGGAAGATAGCCTTAAAGTAGTGTAGAAGTTCAGTAGCTGAGGCATGACACAACATCATGAGAGACCAGGTGACATGGAAAGATGTTAGTCAGATGATCGGGAGGATGCAGGCATGTACCAGGCAGTTGAAAGCATGAGCAAATGTAGTGGGGAAGGAGAAACAGGTGACTCACCAGGAGAAGTTCAAATTGCTTAGTGATGTTGCCTGGCAATGAGTAAGAAACAAACAATCAGACAGATAAACAGTAACCACATGCTGGCCACTGTTATGTTATTACCAACGTTATGCATACTGGTTTCCCCAGTTACATTTCATTCATTCATTCAACAAATACTCTGGAATCTATACAAAATTAGATATTAGATGTTCTTTAGAGAACTATGGGTAGTTCAGAGAAAAAATAAATAAAAGCATTGTATCCATGGAGCTAATATTCCAAATAAAGGAGACAGAAACTGAATAATTCAATGGAGTACACATTAGTGACAAGGTTATGAAGGGAAAAGTAAAAATAGAGTAAATGATATTTAGAAAAGGTGGAAAAAAAGTATAAGATATAATAAGACGAGACAGATGGTGAAGCGGTGAGTGCCAAGGTCCTGTGTAGGAGAGTCCTTCGTGTGTTCAAAGCTGAAATGCTAGAGCAAGGAAAGCAAGGAAGAAGGTGGGCAGATATGAGATAGAGTGACAAGAAGATTGATTTCTTTTCAGACAGCATGCACTAACCTCACCAGGACCTGGGACACAAACGCAGATAATTCAGTAGTTCTAAGACTGGCTGCACATTAAATCACTTTAGAACCTTGAAAAGTATAATGTCTGAATCCAATGCCTAGAAATTATTATTTCCATGGCCTGGGGTTGATCTTGGGAGGCTTTTCCTTTTTAAATATTCCTCTGGGTGATTCTAAAATGAAGCTAACAGAGACTGTGACTAAATTAAGTTCAATGGAATTGAATTTCACCAACAGCCAAAGTAACATTAATTCTTCTGAGTAACTTAGTCTTTAAGCACAGTACTACTATTCTGGATCTATTTTGGAAGTTATTTTAGTTCTTACTGATTATGGGGCATTCTGAAAGTTCCCTAATTACTCTATGATAGTCTTAGGCAAAAAAAAAATTGAGCATGCTCAGGGCCTACTCCCACCTAGGCAGTGTTGTGACACAATGCCTAATTTATTACATAAATGGAGCTATTTGGAATGTAAAAGCTCATGTGCAAGAATTGTACGTGAGCGATATACTCAGAATAAAGATATTCTTAGAAAGCTATAATTATGCATGATTTTAAAATAAGGTAGACATTTCAAAAGAATAACCAGCAACCATCACTACACAAGGATTTTAGTAAGAGTAATTTTTTTTAAAAAATAAAAGCATTTTGTCTTCCAGTGAGACTACAAAGATACTTGTCATTCATGCAATATAGAACCATGGGATTTTAAAACTGCAGGGGTGCTTATCCATCTGTTTTGTCCTTGAAAAATTTAAAGTTCAGGAATAAAATAGGCCTGTGCCCCAAGTTGCCCGATCAATGACAGAAACCAAATTAGGATTTTCATATCCTAACTCAAAACCTTATGTTCTGTTCTCCAGGCTACAATAAAAACACATTTATACATTTTTATCAAAGAATGGAAAGTTATTTTTAAAATAAGGACTGTGTAAATGCACATGAAATAACATAAATAATATCATACAAAGCTTGAGAATAAAATTTTGAAACAGAAAGTTGTACCATTTTATTGACTTCATTTCTGTAATATTGTATAAACAACATTGGGAAGTAAAACATCAAGGGAAATGTGATGTATCTGACCCTGCTGAAGAAAAATCTACTTCACAGGAATATTTTTGGCATTTCAAATGGTCTTTCCTCTCCTTGGAGATGAAGGCAGTGTTTTCCAATTAATGATTCCCTAAACCTTAACACCTAAAAGAGGGAAGGTGCCTCCTACAGCGCTGATTCACTGCCAGAGAAGCATTAAATTTCTGGACGAATCCTTGGATGGCTCTTCTGAAATATGTAAAACTTCTAGCGGAAAGATGCTCACAAACAAAAATGCTTCTGTTGTTATTTTATAAATGTAAACTTACTTGGAGAGTAGAATCTGAGATCATTTGGGTAGGATCATTTATCTTTAGAATACTGAAATGATTTTTTTCAAAAATGTCCTTTGAAAAACTGACAACTTCAGTATTCACATTAGATATTTCTTAATGTAGCAGTTTGTTGCACACATTGAGAGCAATATCTATGCTATGTTTTGTTTATATCTTTTGAGAGTATCCGCATACTTTATGATGCCTAAAAGGAGCACTGATCTTCGGTTGAAGAACTAAGCCCTTGGTAAATGCCTGTCAATGTTTCCTGATCAACAGAATCTCCGCTGGATGGCCCCCGAAGTGTTCACGCAGTGCACACGGTACACCATCAAAGCTGACGTCTTCAGCTATGCTCTGTGTCTGTGGGAACTTCTCACTGGTGAAATTCCATTTGCCCATCTTAAGCCAGGTAAGATATGAGCAGTTAAAATTTCCTGTTTTCTAAATTTTAGGAAATTTTGAAGGAACATCTTTCTCCCAAATGTTTATCATCAGCGGAATGGCAAGAGGGGATGTAAATAATCTTGAATTGTTTAGAGGGTGTGCTGAGTCTGTACAACTTAGTAACAACTCAGTGATTTCTGACCCACACGTATGAAAATTTATATACGTGTTATTCACATGTATCCGTATTATCTGTTGTAAATAAAACAATCACCTGACCATGACTATGTGCTACGTGAGATCAAACAAAGCAGGCAAGAAATATTTATCTTTGAAAATAAGAAATTTAGAACTACTCTTTCCTCCAATACATTTTATTCATTTGAAAGGCAAAAAAGGTGAGGAAGAGAGACAGGGAGAGAAAATTTTCATCCAGCACTTCAATATCCTTAAATGGCCACAATAGCTGGGATGGGGCTAAGATGAATCTAGCAGCTTGAATTCACAACTACATCTTTCACAAGAGTTGTTGGAGCCCAAGTATTTAGGTAATTTTTGCATCAAGTGTATTGGCAGAGAGACACATTGGAAGTAGGGTGGCCTGGAGGTACTCTAAAATGCTTTGCCAAAGTCACAGGTGGCTGTTTAACCTACTTAACAACTTAACAACAAGGTCCATACTTAGACTTGTTTTTCTAATATGTAGGTAGGAGTAAGAACTAACAACACAGAGACAGTCTATCAGGAATGCTTTGTTCTCTCATATTTTACACAAGAAAAAGTTTTCTTTCCCAATATTCTCATTACTATATAGATTACTTAGATTTTGAAATACGTATATTTAAAAATATTTCATGAGTAAACCTGAGTTTTAGTAACAATATACATCACACTCTACTTATATGAAGCCAGTTGAGGTGAGATTTCTAGTCATAGAAATGCACACATTTTAGCTTTCAGGTAAGATTCATTTGCAATGTGTTCCTCCATTTATTGGAGTAGCTCTTGAGTCTTACCATACTAGATAGACATTCCTTGAGAATTTCACATACCTACACATCAGCATAGTTGAAAACCAGTTCCCAAATGAAACAATGGTTTAAATGAATTTTCATTTTAATCTTTCAATGGCTTCCTTATAATAATATATGAGAAGGATTTAGTTGAATGGAAACATAATTAAATGTCTCTTTTAACAATTTGGAAACCTTAACTGGGATCCTGAGATTTTTCTTCTTTCAATACATTGTGTTTTATCTGAATTCTAGACCTTTTGTCACACTTGATTTTTTTTAGTAAACACAAGTAATTACTCCTACTGGAAAAAAGCTTCTGGTTTCTTATTTTGGCCTTCAATAGCCTTGGCTGTTATAGCCATCTAAGGAGTGAACCAGTGAGTGGAAGATATTTTCTCTCCCTCTCTCTGTAATTCTATCAAATAAATGAATACACATTAAAAATAAAAACACCATCAGGCCCAAGTGAGATATTTGCAATTGAGCTTCACAAACTGAAAGCTATGAAACTATACACTGAATTTCTGGGAAACACATGATGCAATGCCTAGTCATCCAATGACTCTGTGCTTGAGTGATATTCTTTTCCTGAAGAAACCCCTAAGGAGATCCCAGGGTCATCCTTGACTAATCCCTTCCTTCTCTTGTTTTGTCTTCCTCCTTCTCTTACTTCTTATTTCTTCCTTTATTCCAGTCTTCTGGCTTCTCCTTCTATTTTTAAATTAGAAGTGTACTTTAAAAAAACTACATGGAAAAGTAGATTTAAAAAATAAGATTCTTATGGTGCAAAAATCAAAGTCTTAGCATAGCTTTTTCATAGTATTTCTTTCCCATGATCTTTTAAGAATCCCTCATACTTCCTTACTTTCAATCGTACTTCCTAAATATCTCTCAAATTATCCCCTTGTCTTCATCTCCACTTGTATGCCTATTTCACATGTAGAATATATTGTCTTAATTAGCACTGTGCTTTCAATTTTGTCCATTATACTTTTTCCATCAAGCAAAAGGTTTATCTAATTTGATCATAAGGTTTCCCTAATTTATAATCTGCAATGTTTGTTCCCTTTCTTTTAAGTTAAAAGCAAAATTTCCTGAGATTACCCATAATATCCTTCATGGTCATCACTGTACTTTTCTCCTCAGATCCACCTGATAGCACATGTAGCCTTTTCCGCTGTGCTCCAACTACCAGGAAAAATGCCTTTCAAGTGTATTAGTCTCCTTGTCAGAGATGCTTCTCCCCATTCTTATACAATCTCCAACTGACTTTTAGATCTTATCTTTAATATGACTTCTCAAAATGTCAATTTTAGTACTCCAACAGTGAGATTTGTGTGGTTTCCTTCATATTCCAAGTCATAATTTATCCATGTAAGCAAAGTTTTTATCCTATTTTGCTTGCATGGTGGCGTAACTTACTCTGTTCTGCTTTGCTAATTGTACAATATTTTAAGGAAATCTCCACTTGTTCAGACTCACAGAGTAGTTCATCTTTATAAAGGGAGACTATTTCAATAAATTGTTAAAAGCCTTGCCCAAGAGTAACTTGTTTCCAATGTCCAAAATGTTAGAATTTAGAAATCTTTATTGGAAAGAGAGTTTGTCTATGATAGATGCCAGATTTTTAAAAATTGGACAGTGACCATGTATCAAGAAATGAGACTGCTAATATCATTGTGGTGGTTAGGCAATCTAGCATATGTTCAGCAATAAATTATGTGAAGCATCAGATTCAATATATGCGACATAGTTAGTCATTTAAAATGAGAGATAAATCCACGATTACAGTGTGGGACAGCATGGTCAATTGTGATAGTAGCAACATTATACAAGGCTTGCTCCTGATTTTTGCAATATTCTACCTACTGGGATAAATCTAACAGTAAAACTGCAATATTGATATCAACTTTCATTGGAGTGATGCATGCACATTCAGAAGAATTTGAAATTAGTGTCTGTTGCATGGTGTATGTTCAAATTAACCTTATAATCCGAGATGTAGAAAGAACCAGTAAGCTATCACTATGACCTCATAAGAATTAAATACCCACAGTATCAGGTGAAGGGGCTGAGAATTACCCCAATCTTCAGGAAAGCCAATAGTGTAACACAATCTGAATCCAAAGACTTGAGAGCCAGGAAAACCACAGGTTCACAATCTGAGCTCCAAGCACTAATTTGTTCTTCCTCCATGAAGTTTGGGGCCTTCAAGGTATTGGATAGTACCCACCTGTATTAATGAGAGTGAATCATGCAGTTTACTGATTCAGATACCAATCTCTTTGATAAACACTCCAACAGACACACTCAGCAGTAATCTTTTACCTGCTGTCAGCCAATATTTAACCCAATAAATTTACATGTAAAATTCACCATCACAAGCCCTGTGTGAACTCATGTGATGCTTTAAAATGATTCATGGTTTAGCTTAGTTACTATTCTAAAGTGCTCCTTTATTACAGCAAAGACTTATTTGGAGTAGTTCAAAGGTAAAATCAAGGTGACTAGTTCCTCTAGAAAAAAGATACATAAGGCTTTAGCCTAGTAGTTTTGAAATATTTTATGTAATGTTTTAAACAAATTTTCCAGTGAGGACCGGCACAATAACCTAATGGCTAAATCCTTGCCTTACATGTGCCAGGATCCCATAGGGGCAGCAGTTCATATCCTGAATGCTCCACTTCCCTTCCAGCTGCCTACTTGTGGCCTGGGAAAGCAGTTGAGGATGACCCAAAGCCTTGGAACCCTGCACCCATGTGAGAGACCTGGGAGAAGCTCCTGGCTCCTGGGTTTGGATCAGCTCAGCTCCAGCCATTGTGACCACTTGGGAACTGAACCAGCAGATTGAGGATCTTTCTGTCCTTCCTTCTCTCTTTAAATCTGCCTTTCCAACAAAAATAATATATCTTTAGAAAGAAATAAAAATAATTTTCCAGTGGGCTGAATTAGGAGAAAGGCAAGGAGGAAAGTTAGGGGTGACTTCTAGGATTCTGGCTTAACTAGAAGGATAATAATGGAACAAATTTTTTGAAAGAAATTATTAAATGAAAAGTAGGCAAAATATGAATCAAGCAAAAAGAAGATACATGAAGATACAAGCATGATGAAAAGAGTTGTGGTACAATCCAGCAAGTAGGAGCAGCCTGGATACATTAAAAAAAAAAAGTCAACACCTGCTTCCCAGATGTTCTTCCTCTGCTGGATTTTTCTCCTCTGTATAATTTAGAGAACTGAAGAACAAGGCTGGGATGAGGACATCCATCAATATGGATTTTATCCAATCTCTTTTTCTTCTATCCACAGACCCAGTATAATGAATCATTTTCAGATTATGGCTTGGGTCCACTTTTTTTTCTGTCGAATGCCAGCGGATTCACAAGAAGATTCAGCGTTTTATACTGGGGTCACATAATGCTCAGAACTGATAAAGTTAATGATACGGCAAGAAATTGCAAACACGTGCCAATTTGTTTTAACAAAGTTTTGGTGAGAAGTCTTTTATTTACACTGTAAGTCCAAGTTGCAAAGTGAATATCCAAAGCTAAATAACTTTGAGGCTATTTTATGTCATCTATGATTTTTATAGAATTGAATTAAAGTAACTTTAGCTGCAGTCATATTAAATGTCCCTAAGTTTATGGCCATTTTAGTAATTTTTTATTAAACATTATATTATGTTTTTTAAATGTGATTAGATCAAAGGGTATAAGCACACTATAGATATGAACCATGCTTTGGCAATTAGTAGGAAACTAGGAATGAGCTAAGTTCTCAAATCCCGTATTTGGTTTGCTAATCTTTATCTGTTTATCACTGAAAAGAGCAGAGCCAACAAGTCACTACACAGATCACTGGAAAGATCAAATCAGTCCAAGAGATGATTTTATTTCTATGAATATAGCCGATATTAACATTCGGATACTTCATTATGCTGACAAAGATCGCAATGAGAACAGACAATGGTGCAAATTAATCTATTCTTCTGACAGAATGTAATGAGAATGGGATGTGGTTTAAAAAAATTAAGCCATTCTTAGTACCCTCTCATGATTGCAATCTCATGGCCTGCCTCAGATGCTATACACTTTGGTGATACATCATTGAAAAGTGTCAGTTTAACAAAGCATGCAACTTAGCTCTTGCTGGAATGGCAGAACATATCTGCTTTGTCTCACCACAGTCTGACGTGTCGTAAACAATAAAATCTAATCAATGCGTGTTTCAGAACCGAAATACAGATGATCAAAATTGGAAGAAAATTCTGTCAATTTTTACTAAATATTTTAGCTGTTTTGTAGTGTATTTTACAAACAAAATATTATGTTCCCTTTTTCCTCTTTTCAATATGAATACTTAGATTGCATTTTCTGAAAGACAGCAAGGGCTGTTTCAGGAATTCATAATCCAGTACCAATGTATTCATAAGCAAGACACAGATCATTAATTTCATCATGGAGGGCTGTGTGGTGATCCTCTCCACAATGCCCATACTGCCTCATGATCGGCATCATGACAGACGGCACAGTATATAGCCTTTAGATTTGCAGTTGTTCAATGTCATATTTTTCTTGGTGTTTGTGTTGGTCACCACTGTGCTACTCCTTCTTTTTTTTTATTTTAAGATTCATTTATTTGTATTGGAACCTCAGATTTACAGAGAGAAGACAGACAGAAAAAGATCTTCTGTCTGCTTGTTTGCTTCCCAAGTGGTCTCAAAGGCCAGAGCTGAGCTGATCTGAAGCCAGGAGCTACTTACAGGCCTCCCACGTGGATGCAGGGTCCCAAGGCTTTGGGCCATCTCTGCTCTTCTCCCAAGGCCATAACCAGGGAGCTGGTAGGGAAGTGGAACATACAGGATACAAACCAGCTCCTGTGTGGGTTCCTGGTGCATGCAAGGTGAGGGTTTTAGCCATTAGACTACCGTGCCTGGCAATATTACTACTTCTCAAATGTCTGAATGGAGTTAGTGGTGAAGGAAGAAGGTTTGCATACAGTCACAATTTTGGCCGTCCAAGTTTTAGCTGGAAGGTGGCTAACAAACCATCACAGAGCAAAACAGAATACACAGAGAACAAGGAGGCAACACAACGGATGCTCTAAGAAAACTACTTCTACAGACACATTTTAAGTAACCTGAAAACTTAGACCCTCTTCCCAGACAACATTAGAAAAAGTCCCTGCCCTTACTCCATCAATGCTTACGATTAACCAGTTAATTGTTAACATAAGACTTGGAGGCTTCAAATTCTGCATGTGTTGAGGATACAAATCATGTTCAAGCTAGAACAATATCATACTCAAAAGGAGCCATAAAAGGACCTAAGATTCACAGAAATCTAAACAGAGCAAAAAATTCACAATCTCTCATTCTCTTGGTTCAAACAAAATGAGCTTAGAAAGTTCTTTCAAAACTGCAGATGATGAAAATCATATCAACAGCACAACTAATATTGCTTGGGAGTCAATTCATGCACCAGCTACTGTATAGATAGATATATAATCTCATTTGCTCTTAATAATTATTTATGTAATAAATTCTATGAAATATGACATATTCAATGCCAGATACTTATATAAGTGTGGTTAAGTCTTAAATAAATGGGTTCCCATCCCCAAATTCCATGCTTGTTACCATTACACTCTGTCTATCCCCATCACTTTAAAATTGAAACAATGAATGCTCACAGAGAAAAACTGGTTTAAGTAGAATATCCTACAAAGTGTAGAGCAAGGTCATACTGGAAATTAAGCCTCCTAACTTCTTTGTTGAGGGCAGGTCTGAGTATATCATATGGTTTCCATTTATTGAAGTCCCCTTCCCAAGTGTTTCAAATAAAATATGCTTACTGCATTTATCATCAGAGTTCAGTAATTTAACTGATTATTTTGTAACTTAATATTTAAAAATACATTCATTCTACAGTATCTCTTATAAAGGCTAATAATTATGCTCTGTTCTGTTACATAATGATGAAAACATATCTGTAGTAATCCATCATCTTCACTCATTCACCCATTGAACGTTCATTAAGTTTTTTATATCACAGTCTGTTTTTTCTGTATTTTCTGTATAACTAACATCTTGAACTATCTCATTCATTGATTCATTAATGAATTAGTCACCAGTTACTGTGTTAGGCACAGGAGATGTAGCGATGAAAAGAGGTAGCCTCACAACAGACATTGTAGTACAGTGAGTATATCAGCTGCCTTGGAAACACATATCCCATTTCAAAAAGCCCAGATCAAGCCCTGTCTACTCTAATTTCAATCCAAGTTCGCACTAAGCATCCTAGGAAACAAAAGGCAGTGACTCAATAGCTAGAACACCTTACCATTCGTGTGGAAAACTTGAATGGAGTTCCAGGCTTCAGCCTGACCCAGCCCTGGCTGGGGGGGGGGGGGGTCTTTGAGGAAGTAAACAAGTGGATAAGTGCGTGTGCTCTCTCTCTCTCTCTCTCTCTCTCTCTCTCTCTCTCTCTCTCTCTGGGTTTGTGTTAACTCTCTTCCTGTTGTTCTGCTTTTCTGGTAGATGAATATAAAGAAATAAATTTTTCGTTTTTTTTAAAAAAAAAAGACACAGTTCCTGATCTGCAGGATTTTAGGATCATAATGCACCCAGACAGAGTCAAACTCTGATAGGCATTTTTGACACTAGATATTACTATGGGAAACAGGATACAAAGGAGTGTTTCAGACACAAGGAATCACATTTCAGCATTTTCAATGGAACCATAACAAGCATTGGAAATCCAGGCGTTATTTCTTTATTACGTATTTACTAAATTTTATTTTATAATTATTTTGCTCTATCTGTAATAACTTACCTAAGGCATTAAATTCATTTTGTTATATGAATAAATGGATAAAGCTTATCAGGTGTTACACTAAATGTCTTCTGTTGCTGAATGTTCTCTTTTAAAAGAAATGCTTAACCTCCATATCTTTTCTATTATATTTAAATATATTTGAAAAAGATAGAGAGTGAGATTCTATACATTGGCTCACCCCCAAATGCCTGCAATATACAGGACTGTGCAGGTAGAAGTCAGGAGATCACAGCTCAATCCTTAACTTCCCCATGGGCAGCAGGTATAACAGTATTTGGGCATTGTTTTTTGCCTCCCAGTGTGTGCATTATCAGGGAGTGGAGACATTACGCAGACTCAGTCACTGCAACCAGGAAGCTGGGCTTGCCATGTGACATCTTAACTGCCACACCAAAACATTCCCAGTCTCCTTTCATGTTTAATAAAATCTCGTTATGTAGGGAAGAATTCGAACGCACAGACTGACGTCATGGTTATGTAGAACCTTGAAGTTGATTCACAAAATTGTGTTTAACTGAAATCTTATTCAGAATGGAAGTGAGAAAAATCCAAATTCTGCCATGTACTGTCCAGTGTGGAAGCCCTTAATCATGGTTCCTTGAGATTATTTGAGATTGAATAAATTAAAAATTCAATGTCTAAGTCAAATTAAAATTTCAATGTCTCAGTCAAAAGCTTTATCGTGCCACATGGACTAGACAGAAGGATCTTCTCGTCAGTACAAAATTCCAGTAGACAGTCTTGTTGTCAAAGTTGGCTACAAGTTTTACCAAGTTAGTGATATCTTAAGGTAATTGTTCAAGAAACTGCTACTGTTTTAAGTAAGCCTTATTCTCTATTAATTCAACAAAACAAATTTTTAATATCCTTTTAAGAATTGTTTATTTTTATTAGAAAGGCGAATATACAGAGAGGAGGAGAGACAGAGAGGAAGATCTTCTGTCCGATGATTCACTCCCCAAGCGGCAGCAACAGCTCGTGCTGCGCCAGTCCAAAGCCAAAAACCAGGAACCAGGAACCTCCGGGTCTCCCTAATGGGTGCAGGGTCCCAAAACTTTGGGCCATCCTCGACTGCATTCCCAGGCCACAAGTAGGCAGCTGGATGGGAAGCGGGGCTGCCGGGATTAAAACCTGTGCCCATATGGGATCCCAGTAAAGTTCAAAGCAAGAACTTAAACCGCTATGCTATCGTGCTGGGCCACATTTACGCAAATATTTACACAAATATTTAAAATATTTTTGTAACAATCAAGTTAAAATTTTTATTAATGGGCCAACAGTCGTTGTGAATCTGGAAATTTGCCTACTATAAGAGAAGCAGGTCCACTGAGGCAAAACAGACAAAACCACCTCAGAGGTGACAAATTTCAATTCTATGACCCCTTCATGTTGCATTTTCCACTTTCTCATAAAGTGCTAATGAACGGTATCAGTGCCAGGAATGTATGAAGCAAAGGGGAGATGGAGATGCCAAGGCTTTGCAAAATTCACTTTGAAAAATGAAAAATTAAATACCATCCATCTTAAACTGATTGTCCAGACACAGTGCCAAGAAGCAAATGAGTAACTCTACACACTTGACATAAGAATGTAAAAGAGTTTCAAAGGAGAATGACAGACTCATGCATCTGAGTTTAACTAATTCTGTGAATAATCCCTTCCCACCCATTAGGTTATGAATAATTAGATTAAGTATGTTTATTACACTGTTTTATATGCAGCTTATAACTGCATCAGCTGTACATATTTAAATTATTATAAAATAACAAAATAGAACTAGAAAATCTGTACTTTTTTTTATTTGCTCATTTACTTATCTCATTCTAGAAAGAATTAAAAATACCTGAGTAAACGATGAAAGAAATCTAGCACATTGGATATTTTGTGACACAAAATACATATTCATTCAGTAATAACACATGGCATAATGAAGAGCACAAACTGAAAATTGGGGATATTACCTCTTAAGTTACAAAATAAAGAATCTAACGCTGCCATAAATATAATCACATCCTTCCCATACATTTGCTATTGAAGCTATAAGTTAGTACAACTGCTAAAAATAGCTTATTAATATGAACCAAATCTTGAAACTAATATATCATTTGATATCTTATTTCTCACCTCTGAAAAATTATAAACAAGCCATTGAATTCACAGTGATAAAATATTCTTGATGTATTAGCATCTAACCTTAAACCGGGAAAGGGTTAAATCAATCAGAGTAATTAAAGTACATTAACAAAATTTTAACAGCTTAGAAAATGGTTAATTACATGATGTAAAGGTTGAATTTAGGCAAAAATAATTACATAATGATATATTAATACAATTTCAGTTATAGAAATATATAAGAAACGTGTTTCAACAATGGCTGCCTCTGAATGATAACTTTTTTCAATCTCTGAATTCTGTAAACTTCTACAAAGAACAAGTGTTAATTTTATAATTGGTAAAATATGTATTAACTCAGAATAATTCATAAAATAAAATGTGAAGTTTCACCAGTATAACTTCCCAAATCTATTTAAATAGGTGAATGAACAAACTGTAATGGGAATAAACCTTGATAGAGGAGAGGTTGTGGTTGTACATTATATTTCAAAAATCATGGTGATGTGGAAAGATGTTTACAACATCACAAAGTGAATGCAGAGGGCAACACTGTCTTGATATTTTTTTCTCCCATTGATGAAGAGTAATTTATCTGAGGAATCAACAGAGCATCTTGGATTGCTTGCAGTATCTTGTCATTGTGATATGTCCTGAAGTTAACATGGACTTTGGAACACAAGTCAATGCAAACTATTAAAATATAAAATGTTTACAAATTAAATATGAGTTAAACATATACATGCACACATGTGCACATGCCTTGCAATCTCTACTACGTATCCATGTTTTAAGGCTTTACAGAGTTTAGTAAATATATATCATGATGTCTGATACAAACTGTGTTCCCTAGAAGTAGCTATCAATTTGTTCTCAAGAGAGCTGTGGAAATCACTAACTGCAAAACAGACAAACATTGGACAAGCAGAACCGACAAGGAAGTTCCAAGATCACAAAGCAGTGCAGCTTGAAATCATGCAGCCATCAATGTTATGAGTAGGATTATCTAAGACAGTATAAGTAAAATGCCTACCTTAAATTTTTTACTTTAAACAATTAAAATCCCAATAACCTTGTAAACATTAATGGGATTTAAATTTAGCAACTCTATTCTGCCCAAACCATGAAGACAGTTCAGAGTTATCCCATGTCTTCTTGTGTTCAGTATAAGCCCTTCACGCTTCGATTCAGGGCACTCTACAATCTGGTCAAATTTTGCTGGAGCTGCTTTCCATAGCCCCGGGTACATACTCTATGCTTCAGATGCAGTAATAGACCACTTGCTCCTTGCACACTCACTCCTTTGTATATTCCTTTGCTCCTTTGTAAATCCCCACCGCTTACTATGCCTTGAATCAAAAACCAAAAGAATTACTATTATAAAAATAACTTTGGAGTACCAGATTATTCACTTTAAAGCTTTGAAAAAAATGTTTTAAAAATAAACTGAAATTCTCTTTGACTCTCCAGTGATGTTTTACATGGTTTTTTATAGCCTTTTTTTGATTTGTTTAGATGTTTCCTGAAATCAAGACATGAATTTCAAAATTAATGTGACTATTGGGTTTGCAGCGGCTGCAGCAGCAGACATGGCCTACCACCACATCAGACCTCCCATTGGCTATTCCATTCCCAAGCCTCTATCTTCTCTGCTGATGCGAGGGTGGAACGCATGTCCTGAAGTGAGTAATTTTTATTTCCTCTTTAAAAAATGTGTTATGGTCAAAATCTGTCACAAATAATGTAACGCCAAAGTCGACTTTCAGTGTGTATTTTAAGACTGTCAAAGCGGGAAGACTGATTCGCCTTCTGCTCTTTAGTGTCTAATTGCCTCAAGAAGCCTGAGCAGCTCATATTTCTTTGCTGCTGCTCTCTGGGTTTGAAATGTTTCTCACAACCGATTAGTAAAAGAGAGACCAGGGTATGACAGATGACTCACAGTTTCATCTCTGCTGCAATTTTATTAACTATGCTTGAGCCACACTTTGTCATTTTCTGAAGAAAGAAATTTGGCACACGATGGATCTGTGTTGCCTTTTGACCATGAAGCAGTCCTGCAGGCAAGTCCCCCGGGGCACTAGTCCTTAGCAGCACTGGCTGAGGCAGGAGAGAGAATTCCTAGCTCCTAGTCCATCGCTGAATCATTGTGTCTAATCGTGGACTTAGAATTCAAATGGAAGGAAGAAGAGAAAGGGGATACTTAAACAATGAAAAAAAAAAGTTTTTGTTTTGTTGGTGGTAGAATCAAGAGAGTAAAGGTGAACACTCATATGACTCTCTCTGCCAATACATTTTGTTGCCATGGAAATCTTTGGGTTTCAACATCAGACCACTGATTTTTCTGTTCTGAATAAAAGGGTAACGGTTTTCAGTGTTCTTACTGGAAATTCTCATACATAAAGACCCAGTGTCTCTTACTTGTCCACCCCAAGCCTTCTTAGTTATCGTTGTCCTTTTCTTACTGATCTTTCCTGGCCTATTTCTCTTTAAGAGGATAAAGTGAGGCTGTCAAGACTAGAAAAACAAAATGTATGTGGCCAAAAAAGAAATAGTAAATCCAAGTTTAGATACTTGAAAGGACAAATCAAGTCTATTTTTTTTTTCCTGTAGGCAAAACACAGATTAAATCACTATCCACTTCTACTTGTATACATAGAAATTCTTTTGGGAAAAAATGAAAATTCTTACAGGCTATCAATTCAGTATCTCAAATTATAATCTCATCTCAACTTTCAATCTGACATTGTTTATGTTCATTTGCTTAGAATCTTCTCACACTGCCAAAATGTTGCTTCTGTGTTTTCATTTTGTTTGCTTCGGTAGCCCCAGCTTCTAGAACAATACCTAGTATATACTCAAAAATAAAATACACTATTGCTTATCAATGATCCACTCACTTTTGATATTCAGGAGCCATTTCGGGATTATGACATTGAGATGCTTCTTAATGGGACATGACTAAGTCAGCATTTTCTTGACCAATAAAGCATTCACCACGTCAGCACGCGAGTAGCAAGGAAAAGAGGAACAGCAGATGGGTTTTCTCCCTGCTGTTCACCAATCATCGAGTCATTAAGATACTTTGAAACATTTATATAAAACGGAATTAAAATGTGTTTATTTGGGCCCAGCGGCATGGCCTAGCCGCTAAAGTCCTCGCCTTGAAAGCCCTGGGATCCCATATGGGCTCCGGTTCTAATCCCAGCAGCTCCACTTCCCATCCAGCTCCCTGCTTGTGGTCTGGGAAAAGCAGTCAAGGACGGCCCAAAGCTTTGGGACCCTGCACCTGCGTGGGAGACCTGGAGGAAGCTCCAGGCTCCTGGCTTTGGACTGGCTTAACTCCAGCCATTGAAGCTGCTTGGGGAGTCAACCATTGGACAGAAAATTTTCCTCTCTGTCTCTTCTTCTCTGTGTATATCTGACTTTGCAATAAAAATAAATAAATTTTTTTTAAAAAAGTTTATTTTGTGTTTTAAAATACTTACAAGTTGTATTATATTCTTTTTATGAACTTTTAAAGAGCTCTCATGTATATAGATTTTACAGTATTGAACTAAAATAAAAACATTTTATTATTATTATTATTGGAAAACTGGATATACAGAGAGGAGAAACAGAGAGGAAGATCTTCTGTCCGATGATTCACTCCCCAAGTGAGCGTAACGGCCGGTGCGCGCCGATCCGAAGCCAGGAACCAGGAACCTCTTCCAGGTCTCCCACGTGGTTGCAGGGTCCCAAGGCTTTGGGCCGTCCTCTACTGCTTTCCCAGGCCACAAGCAGGGAGCTGGATGGGATGCAGGGCTGCCAGAATTAGAACTGGCATCCATAGGGATCCCTGTGCTTTCAAGGTGAGGACTTTAGCCACTATGCTATTGCACCATGCCCAAGATAAACTTATTTTTAATTCCATCTTTCCATGAAGTTTTAGGGCTATCTTTATACTGCCCTGGGACAGAAATGGAGGATCCAATGAAGACGTGCGGTCAAGAAAGCTGAAGCTAAGGCATTATATGGAGAATAATTGAATTAATGCGTCAAATACTCCAAGGTTGCAAGCCAAGATTAAGGAAAACAAGGTTCTAGGAGAATGCATATTAGCAGAATATGAGCAACATGGAAGACAGAGATAGTGCAGAATAGGGAATGTTCTCAGAAGTGACAACTTAAGCTGAAATCATAAGCATAAATAGTTGTTTACTGAATAAATGACAGATGATAGAAAAAAGCAGTCTAAGAAGAAACAACAGATGTAAATTCATTGGTAGAGAAGACTAAAGAGAACAACTTTATCAGTCATTGGAACACAGTGGATCCTGAAATGTTAGATTTCTGCCAGACACCATATGAAACAAATTGGTCTTTTGATCTAAGACATTAACATCATGTCCTCTTGGTCATTATTTTCCAGGGTTTTGTGTACATTTCCCATTCTTACCTTCCTGCCTGTCTTTCCTTCACTCCTGACATATTTTTTAGTAAAGACTGATACCGCTAGAACATAGGGAAGAGTGAAATCATTGCCTGTTGGAGTGGCAGAAGGTTGTTGGAACACAGTGGAGGTGGGAAGAGCCCTGCCAGACAGTAGCAGATTTTGGACTGTCTTAGAAACTGAAAAAGGGAATTTGGAGGTAATATTACTGTCGATTATATTTTTTTCTCTGAATCTATCAAAATATCTGATAAGGGTAATTTTGGAGGAAAATTAACCTGAGTTTGGTATAACATACTCACTAACTCAAAAGCATCAGAAGTGCACATTGTAATAGCTCAGCGTTTTTTCTTAACACATGCGCTACAATGTGCATCCTTTGGATGATCCTTTAATGTTTGTTGAAGTGAAGACTCTAGAGACAGCTCTCAAATCTATGGAATAAAAATCTTTAGGATGGAGCCTGGCATGAAGCATTTTATTCAGAGCATTTTTGTTTTTTGCTTTGTTTCCGTTGTGTTTGTTTCCTTTTTGTGAGAGGCATAGAGAGAGACAGAGCTAAACAAAGAACTCTCATGCATTAGTTCACTCCTCAAATGCTGCCATTAACTAAGGTTGGTCTGGTCTGGAGCCAGAAGCAGAAACTCATCATATTTCTGACGTGGGTGTCGGGAACACAATTACTCAAACCATCACTGATGTCTCAAAAGTGTCTACATTAATGGGAAGCAGAGGGCAGGAGCTGGAGCCAAGAATTGAAAGGCTATTCACTTTTAACAAGCGCTCCAGTTTGACTTGCACCCAATATAAAGTGGACAGAAACAAAAGCAGCAGACAGGAAAGTCATAGCAGCTAGCTTTGCTACTGTTACAGGATTCTAGCTGATTATAACATGTAGACTACAATGGTTACCATGGGGATCCAGAAGCACGGGTAAACCTGAGAACTATTTCAAAGACAACATCACAAAGAAGTGAAGGATTGGATTTTGAAAATGGGCAAAAGGAAAGGGTCCAGGAGAGCTGTTATCCCTGCTGCTGAAAGTCAGCTGGCGTCCGAGAGTGCTGGTGGCACCCTTACGTAGCAGGGCTACTACTGTCAGTGAAAGGAGAGAGGAGACGTGAGGCTCTGCAGTAAGGTGACAATGCTTTGTAACAACAGGAAAAGGAAAGGCAAAGCTAACTAGAGAAAGTGACCTGGTTTGCAATGCTGAGGGACTGGTCAATGAACAAGGAGGGAGCTTATCGTTCAATAAGTTGGCATTAGATGCTGTCCTCACCTTAAAGGTGTTTAACCAAATGAAGTGAGATCCGAGCAGGCAGACAGATGGCACAGAGTTTAAGTTCCAGCAGAAGGGTCAAAGAAAAACAGAAGGCAGATGATCTAGAGTTAAAACCAAGATGGTGTTGAACTTGTTGAGAAAAGAAAAAGAAGAGAGGTAATGGAGAATTTCAAAGTAGAGTTATGTCATTTGTTGGCAATTTTGGATAAGAAGACAGGTTGGGGCATGTAAACAACATTTGCATTATTTGAGTATTTCTTAATCTGTGTAATAGTGTTAGGTGTTACATAGACATGGAAGAAAATTAATTTTTTTCCTCCACTGTACTTTGTTCTTAATTGCAGTGTCAATCATGAAATTGTTTGAGTATAAATGCTTTTTTATTATTATTATCATTTTATGATACAGTTCCATAAACCCTGGGATTTCCCTATGCCCTCCCAATTCCCTTTCCCCTCACTGAATTTCCCTATATCATTACTATAGCATAGTTCTTCATACACAGTCATATGTCCATCATTGTGGGCATGGACAATGGCAGATATAGTTAACAATTTCATTGGAAATCCATCTTTGCCTGAAGTAGAGATACATACTGCATTGTAACTGTGCAACAGAGATTATCATATCCAGATGTGAGGATACAGTGAGTATAAATTCTTTTTTTTTTTTTATTGAAAAGCCAGATATACAGAGAGGAGGAGAGACAGAGAGGAAGATCTTCTGTCCGATGATTCACTCCCCAAGTGAGCCGCAACGGGCCGGTGCGCGCCAATCCGAAGCCAGGAACCAGGAACCTCTTCCAGGTCTCCCACGCGGGTGCAGTGTCCCAAAGTTTTGGGCCGTCCTTGACTGCTTTCCCAGGCCACAAGCAGGGAGCTGGATGGGAAGTGGAGCTGCCGGGATTAGAACCGGCGCCCATATGGGATCCCGGCGCTTTCAAGGCGAGGATTTTAGCAGCTAGGCCACGCCGCCGGGCCCAAGTATAAATTCTTAAGATTTATTGATTGATTTGAAAGGCTGATGATGTGAAGGAGAGAAAAAAAAGAAAAGATTCACTTCCCAAATATCCACAGTAGCTGAGACAGGCTAAGCTGAAGCCAGGAGTCAGGAACTCCAACTGAATATTTCATTGTTCTAGATGGTGTCAGGGACCTGAGTTACTGGACCATCATCTGCTGTCTGTCAGGTGCATGACAAGGATCTGGTTTGGAGGTTTAGCCTTGATTCCAGGCATTCTGACAGGAAACAGTGTCATCCCAAGCGCACCTTAATCTGCTGGGTCACAACAACCTGCCCTACCTGTATTTTTCAAATAAATGTGACAAGAGACATTTGTTCTGCTACTGCTTTTAAACCTAATACGTGTAAGACTTAATTTCTGTGCAGGGATACTCGCATCAACAACAGCTGCATCCTAAAACTCAAGAGATCAAACCTTGAAAGCTACATGCTAATAGGTTATTTAGTTTTCCAAAATCTTAAATTAACAACAGTTGGCAATAGAGCTCCTTAAAATTCCTTTTGTTCAGGATCCATTGTGTTGATCTTAAAGCCTGCTTTTTTTTTCTGAGATGATTGAAGCTGAGAGCTCCACCTAGTGGATTCAAAGGATTTTGCAAATTTTGCAGAAACAGACTGTTATCTAGAAAAGCCTTACTTTTACCTCTCTTAGAGAAACAACAGGTATTACAGGCTTGTATCGCGGCTTTAGGATAATTGTCAACAAAATATTTGCAGATGTATGAAATGTACCAGGATATTTAATAGCTAAGCTATAGTTTGCAAAGCTGAATTTTCATTTTCATACCTTAATTAGGAAAATAAATCTGACATAAATATGAATATAGAATCATCTGTGTAGAAAGCAGTAGTGTGACACCAGTAATTTATATTTGTGTAATAATTACCATAAAATAAACATCAAGTGTAAAACCACTGAAGCATTTCTTTTCCTGTTTAACATTTCATTTGTTTGAGGTTCCTTTTTCCTGTTTGACTTTTTTCCCAAACTAGGTAATACTTTTATTTCCAATTCTTTCATGTCTTAGGGAAGCATACTTAGTTAATTGTTTCCAATATGTGTTATGCAGTCATAACACATATTTGCTTTTTACCTTATATTCACACTTTTATTATGTTGATGAAAAGGAATTATTGAGAATATGTCTTCCAAAATAATGCATTTGAAACGCATGCAAAGCCAGGAGGTTTGTGTGTCCTTTTGAAGAAAGCTAAAGTAGAAAATGATTATTATTTGAGCAATTTCACTCACTTTGTTCTACATCTAAAAATGATGTGCTAGCATTTTCAGCAGATGGTGAATATGTACAGGTTTTGGAGAATTTTCAGCTTCATTTATTCTACTAGGAATTAGAGGCACCTCCCGTTCTACCTCCAAATGACCATGTTTTAACTCTGGTAAGAGGGACAGCACTTGATGTGTCTCCACTGTCATTGCACCTTCCTTCAGGGCACTGTTTATCCGGTGGAATACTTTGAAACTCTTTCAAAGCAAGCACATTGTTGTTAATGTGAAGATCAATTTTACTACGAGGCATTCTATTTTTTGGTTTCACTTGTGACACTTAAATCTGTAGCTGTTTTGGCCTCCTTGACAGAGGCTGAATCATTTCACATCTGTTTTTCACTTTTTCCATGTTCCCAAGTTTGTCGCATTCCCTTCATGGAATCTCTTAAGGTCATTGTTGTGGTCTGAGTTAACATAGTAGTTTGTTGTGTTCTCACACTATATATTTTACTCTTCTTTCCCTGCTGTTTTTGTCTCTCGTGTTTTGTTGCCGTCATCTCCGGGCAATGCCTCTGCACTGGCAGGTCCTTTATCACCGCTGGCTAGGTGCCAAACGGCTGGACTGCTAGGAGGGAAAGTGTCGATATCATTGGGAAGCTCTTTTCCGTTTTGGATGAGAACAGAATTTGTCTTCATAAGTGGTAGGGTGTTCTTGGATTGTGTCAGGGGAATGAGGGAGGAATCATAAGTTTCAGTGTTAGGAAGATGTTCTCCTCTATCATTGCCTTCCGTATCCATTATGCAATGTTCCACAATTTGAAGGGATAGTTTTGGTTTAGCTTCTAATGTCTTTTCTTCATGTCCAAGCGGGTCATAATTTGAATTTTGCTTTTCCTGTTTTAAAACCTGACTTTGACCTGATACGTGCTTCTCAATGTAGGTTTCAGCCAGGTGGATATCTGGAGGTTGTGGTTGTGTCTTTGAGGACAAGAAATCTTGGCTTAACTCACTGGTCTTTGATTTCTCCTGTTCCGTGTGCTCAGGGAGCGCCGTTGCTCCCTGGTCAAAAGCCCTCCTGGAATGCTGCAATGATAAAACATAATTTCCTGTATGTTCCTGATTGGAATGTAAAAAGCCAGGAACTTCTAAATCGAGCTGATTCACACACTTGCTTTGCTCAGCTGAGAGCTGAGATAGTGGGCTGTTGCACACAGCACCAGAGGTCAGGGGCTGAGGCAATGGAGAGCAGCTTCCTTCAGGAACTCGAACAGCTGGGTGACGGCTGCCATCTACAGACCTCGGGTTAGCAACCAACACAGGGACGTTTCTAGTGTTTCTTTTGTAATATGAGTTCTGCTTGAGAAGGAGCCTCTTTGAAGTGAGTCTAACACGGCTGTTATTCTCTTGCACTTGAGGAAAACCTGCAGTCGAAATAAAATCTATTTTGGCTTTTTTCTCAGAAGTTTTGGATAATTTCTTAGGCAGTAGCACTATGTGTTTCTTTTGAAATTCTAGCAACGATTTTTCTGGATGAACTTTGACTTTTCTAAAAGGATGTAAATTTAATTTCATTCTTAAGTCTTGTCCTTTAGATTTCCTTTTCAGGTCAGTTTGACCAGTTCTCTTCCTTGTCAGAATCTGTGAATCTGAAAACCATTTCCCTCCTTTGTTTTTCTCTCCAAGGCTGCTGTGTTTTTTAAGCTCCAAGTTTATCCAGTGGTTACTTTGATTTTCCTGAAGTTTCCAATAGTTTGATGTTTTTGGCATCATTGCCGACATATCTTCTTCTGCTAAATCAGGATTGTGGAAGGTAACCCTTTTTGGTGAATACATTTTCTTGATTTTTGTGGATATCCCTGATATATCTCTGCTGTCTTCTCTCATAAGGAATTTTTCTATTGCATTATTGATTTGGATTTGCTCTTTCTCAGACTTTAAATGTTCTCTGTGATTTCGTTTCCTTTCTTTCACATAATCTTGAAATTGACCATAGGGCACATATTTACATGTAAGAGAATTGTTTAACTGAAAATGCCTAGGCCTGCTCTGTTCTAAAAGTCTGTAAGGCTCATCATGTTTTGATCTCTGCTTTTGTAAGATCCTTTGAAGACAGCATTCCTCAGGCTCACAAGGTTTGGATGATAAGCTTGGAATAAAATGTCTCTGCCTGTGAGGTTGTAAACCATTGTCTTCTTTTTCTGTTGGAGACTTCCATGATTCATTTGTTGAATATTTTTCTCGACTTTCCGTTGCCAGGAATGGAGCGGATGTTGCATATCTTCTTCTAAATGTGTCACTGCAGATACCTGCTGAACAGTAAACACAGAATTCAGTACTGTGCCAAGCTTGCTCATCTGAACTGATGCTTAGAAACTAAAACTCGGAGAGGCATGGGGATCGCCCTCTGACTATGTCCATTCCTGAGCATGTCCTAGTTATTAACCAAATGTACAAGGCACATTTGATCGGTGGGTATATTTGCAAGAACACTCTTAATAGCCATATTTCAGGCAGTTTGGATGATGACTTAAAAGTTGTAGAATTAATAATAAAAATGATACTCATACTTTCATGTTATTAATTGTTGTCTCCAAATAGGAATATTATCTAAACATTGTTCAAACAGCCATAGTGATTTTTTTTTCTGTACTCGCCTTCAAGTTGGAAATCAAAGATTGGGTGGGAAGTGGGTGCATTTTGGAGTAATTGGGTGCAAGTAAGAAAATACTCTAAACAACAAGACAAATACTTGTGATTTATGGCCTCAGAGAAAGCAGAGTCTGCACATACTTTGTCTCCCATAGTTCACATCAATATCCATTGAATATTTGCTCAATCAGTAGATCTTGTATCAAAATAAAGCATCTTTTGTGTCTTTCCAAAAATTTAAGTGCCCTCATACATATAGCATTTTTGTATAACTTTTTATAGAATTGAAGGATAAAATTGTAGAACAACATGACATAGTCTTATTCTGTTTGAATTTTATATGTCATTTTTCATTTCATACTTGCCTTTATTTTTTTCTATTGATTAACAACACTTCATTAGGTGACCGTAGCCACAAATGGCAGGTAAAAAATACCAAAATGAATAGATCTTTTGTTTATATTACATCGATGTCTGTCATTGTGTTAATTATATAAGTTCGTACATGAGCAAACACATTTAGAGTGACCAGATGTTTTCCCCCATCACATATCAATTAAATAATGTGGCCAGAACTTGACTCAAGGTACACAAGACTTTCATCTTGATCATAATATATCATCTTGGTCATAATATTTTTTAATTGTAAATGACATCTAGTTAGTACCCTTTCTCTTTTTGCATGAAATTGTTTTATCTGGAGGAAGAAATAACTGAAGCCTAGACTAGCATCTAATTCTAATCTAAGATCTGCTATTACCTTTCTTGGCAACCTTGAAAAAGCTACTTGAAAAAGCAACCTTGAAAAGTAGCTTTTTATAGTTCCCATGTGGGACTATAGAAATGATTCTGGGGAAAGAATTTGTGCCTTTTAGATTCCCAGACTGTTCTGAAACTCAAAGATAAATATTAGAGGCCCGTGTTAAGGCTAACATCTAGGACACCAGCAGAGAATCACATCTTACACTGGATTGCCTGGGTTCAAGTCCCAGGTCTGCATTCATTTCTAGAGTCTTGTTAATGCACACCCTGTGTAGCAACAGTGATGACTCAAGTAGTTCTTTGCCACTATTGGAAGATCCGAGATGAGTTTCTAACTCTAGGCTTTGGTCTAAACATTTGTGTTAATTTGAGTGAATTGAACTTGGAATGAAAAGGCTCTCTCATGCACATGCGCTCTCTCTGTCTCTCTCTCTCTGTGTCAAATAAAATAAACATATACTTCTAAACGGCAAATATTAAAACTATTGGACTAAATCATCTCTAAAGTCCCCTCTACCTATGAAACTCTAGCTCTATGTTTCCAATGATGTTGTCTCCTTCTTAACTTCTATTATGGAATGGGCTTCAACTGTTCTCTTCCAGTATCTGCCTTTCCAGCTCCATCCAGTACAATGCCTTCCACATAGTAGCATTTCAGTTACTTTTAAAAAAATAGTTGTGTTGATCTGACAAACCAGTGCTGTCAGTGTGAAACAAGAGAGTGGGTTTTAAATGATGTAAATATCACATTTCCTTCAATATAGGAATCTCCCACTGAGAAGTTAAGGCATTGAACAAAACTACAATAAAACATCTGTCCATAGTTTGCTTTCATTTCTTTAAAGATTTGCTTATTTGAAACCAGAGTGACAAAAAAGAGAAGTGACAGGTATAAACAGACAGAATTCAGTCTCTTCAATATACTGATTCACTCCCCAGATATCTGCAGTGGCTGGGTTGGAGCAGAAGAAGCAAAGAGCCAGGAACTTCATCCTAGTTTCCCACAAGAGTGACAGGATCCCAAGTATTTGGGCCATCCTTCAGTTTTTTTTCTCAAGAGCATTAGCAGGTAACTGGATTGGAAGCACAGCAACTAGACATTGAAGCAGGTCTCTTAGAAGAGGTGCTGTTATCACAAGTGGCGGTTTAACACATTCCGACACAATTCCAGCCCAGTATGATTCCTGTAAAGTCTAACTCTTTATAAAACAAATCTAATATGATTTTGTTTCTGGGCCACATATTTCTTTCCTTAACTATCCCTCTCTTGAGTCTGATAACCAGCCCTCAAAAACATAAGCACTAGAATCTGAAGAAAGGAGTGAAAAGCTTACATCCTGTTTATAACAAACGTGAAATAATAAATGATATCTTCTTATCCTGTTGTCCCCTAACCCATCCTTAGGGCCATATTTTCATGGTAAGAATTTTACAGGACAGTTTTTCTGTCTTTGATATTCTAAGGACGGAGGAGAGGGGACTTCTACTTGTAAACCAAGTCAAATAAATGACAGTAGCCTCTTTTCAGAACAGCTATAAAAATTTTCACTGTGGAGTCTGAAAGCAACACCTTACTATTCAACAAAAAAAGGAAGACATTTAATTCATTGCCTCTACCAAAATATTGACATTGTCCATGTATAGTGGGTAGATGTCATGGCCAGATTCACTTGGCTCCCAATATGAGACAATGAATTAAGTCCTGACTTTCCCTGAACTGGGAAGTTATCATTCTTGACAGCTCAGCAAGCGAAGTATGCTTCTTGACATTGTTCCTGGAATGAATCACGAGCATTAGAAGGCACATTCTTCTAATTTGTCATACTCTGGAAAGGTTGCTTACTGCAGAATTGGCATCAGAGCCCAATGGATTTGGAAACAAAAGCTGGTACTTACATTCCCATAAATCTTAGCAGCATCATTGCTATTTAAAAGGCTTGTTTGTTTTTTCCTTGGCCTTTTTATTTTGACATTGTTGGATATTGGTATAAGATTTTAGTTTAGTAGACAGGAGACACACTCTCAGCCCCCTGACAATGAGACACCCCAACATTACCCCACAAATCACATACGTATATAAACATACACATACACACACACACACACACACACATAATCTTCAAAAGCTTAGAATACAGATAGACTGATGCTGCAGTTTTAACAACATTTCTTTCGGGGGAAATTAAAGGAGGCTCCCACTTTTCATGTAGAACTAAACAGTCTAGCATCGTTTTTTAAAATAGGACAAACTTACCCATTGTTCTTGTTACATGCTGTGGCAGGGTTTCAGCTTGGACCTTTCTGGTCTCACACTCCCTGAAATTTTCAACTCTGTTTGGGCAACATCTTGTAACTACGCCTGCTTCATTAAAAGCGGCCATCATCCCAGGAGGCTCTGAACATCCTGTCTGCAACAATCTGCCATCCAGGCAAAACAAAGTACTGTCTGCCCCATGGTCCTTCCCTTTCAGGTTTCTAAATGATCCGTCAAGGGCTGTGGACTCAGAGGACAGTGTAGCTTGATGGCTGTTTTCCTGTGAAAGTGGCATTTCCTTTCTGGATCCCACAATGGACATGACCTTTATCTCGCTTTCCTGAGTTAAGTGGCAGTTACAGTCTCCCTTAGCGTAGTAATTTCTTGCCTCATGAGCACACAGGGATTCATCGAAGGTTCTGCAACAAAGGTTTTCTGATGTGTGTTCATTTGATTTGCCTTGTTGGAGTTTCCAGTTAAATACAACTAAACCTAGGCAAGTGAGACCAACAGCTCCTGTGATAAATAAAGAGACCATTAAAAGATAATATCATAGAAAGAAACATATAAATCACCAAATGTGAACCTCACAAATATAAAGGTTAATGGCTCAAAGGGTGTCAGAAGGGATGGGAAGTCCATCACCATTTGGAAAAATATCAGGCTAGATATAGGCTATATAATTGACATTGTTCTGCCCTCTAATTTGGAACTTTCTTTGTGGATGTTAAAAAGTATAAGAAGCAACACCATCTGGATTCTCTCTGGTAGGGATAAAAGGTTTTTTCATGGACTGAAATTCATTCAAGATAAAATAATTCCTGCATGAAAATTGTATTTTCTGCCTATTGAAGAGCAGTTTACTCCCAATTTCCTGTTTCTTTATTTCATAATCACTGAAATGACTACAATTAGTATATTTTCTGAAATTCTCATATACCCTAATACCTCCTTCCAAAAGAACAGTTGATCCTATGTGCTATTGAAATATCTCAATAATCCCTATAGCTTCACCACCACCAGCTCACTGATTGTCATTAGCAAATAGGCCCAACTCCTTGGTATTCATGGATCAATATTATCTGGGCCTTCCCTCTTCCTTTCTAGCCTTAATTTACATTGCTTTCATACTCAGACACCCTAGTTTAAGCTTGTCATTAGTCTTAACACATACATGTAAGCCTTTGCATATTCTCTTAATGATTTTTGTAATATATTCTTTTTCATCTTGCAACAATCATTTTCTTTTATGAACTCTCACAATAAGATGAATAACATTTAATCTCAGAAATTCTGGAACTGTCAGTTCAGTTCTATGTGGATAGCGTTTATCCTCTGAATAAAAACTGTAGGGCACAATGAGTCTAAACTTGACTGTGCCTCACCTACTCTTATCTCACAGATCACACCTTAAACTACCCAGACACTCAAACCAAAGTCTCTGGGTCCTATAACCACTTCTCTATTAAACAGACTTTCTTTGAATCTTAGCACTTAAAAAGGGACTGTGATAATGACGATGATGATGGTGATGATAGTCATCCCTTCCCTTCTCCACTGTATACCCTTTTCTTCTAGAGCTATGCATTGTGGGAAAACAAGAATGTTCCATTTCTACTCCCAGTGCTTACAACTCGGGCCCAAACAAGGTACTCCAGAAATGCTTATTGAGCATACTTAAACAGAAAATCTATTTACAAATTCTGATAATGGACAGTGTTAAGTGATATAATCTTACAAATCCCTCAAATGGCCATCAGAAAGCACAGACTGAATAGAGAAATCCACATTCAGAGATCAGGTGTGTCTGTATCTACTGTGTTAATTTGGGCAAGTCTGTTTCCACTTTTGCAAAAGTGAACAATGAAGGAGATAAATTCATCATTCGGGAAGACAAACTCAGGCAAACATTTAATTGTCTATACCTATGCTTGGTTCTTTCCATGGGAACTTGATTAATAAAATATGATTGCTTGTGAACTTAAAACAGAAGGCAAGATTCAATGCTTGCTGTCATGCCGCAGGTTAAGCCACTTTCTGCAATGCCACCATGCCACATGGGCATTGATTTCAATCTCAGATGCTCCATTCCCAAAACTAGTGGAAATTGGCCTGAATGCTTGGGTCCCTGCATCAACAAGGGAGACTTGGATAGAATTCCAGAATCCCAGCAATGGCATGACCTAACCTTGGAAATTGGGGCCACATGGGGATTCTCTCTCTCTATTTCTCTCTCTCTATTTCTGTGTGTACGCTTCTACCCTTTTTCTCTCCCTCACCCTTGTTCCTTCTCTGTAACTCTTCCCCTCAAATAAATTAATATATCTATAATTAAAGAAAAAAGGAGAGTGAGATGGGAGGGTTTCAGAAATGATTGTTTCAGCCTTTTCAATTAAAGATTAAGTAAAAAATATCATTTGTTATCATAAAAAAAAATCTTCCAACCATTTCACATGTTACTATTTCTTGAAATCTAATGAGCTTATTTTAATTTATTAGACAATATACTATGGAAATGCTGTATTATAGTGAAATAATTTAAGTTTTTTCAGGGACATCAACTCAGATGTCCATCAACTGCTGGCTCTATAAAGAAAACATGATATATATACACTTTAGAATACTATTCAGCCATAAAAAGTAATGAAATCCTATCTTTTGCAAATTATGGATACAAATAGAAGTCACTATGATTAGTGAAGCAAGACAATCTCAAAAATACAGATATATAAAATGTTTTCTCTGATATGTGGCAGCTAATATAGAATTCAAAACTATGTATCAGAAAGAACTGATTACCTTGGAATATGATTCTCATTTTTAGCCTGTGTTTATGCCTCATGGAAATGTGATCTTTCTACAGTTTTACTTGTTAAATGTCATGATTAGCGGTGAATTAAGCTGTGAATAAGGAATGTTTTACAACTTTGTCTTTGCAAAAACTGTAATAGAAGGCAAGAAAGGAGCAGTGTTTGCAGAGGAGTAGGGGAGTGAAAAGTGTTGTTGCCTGCTTGGAACTGGACCTGTGGTTTGTGTAAAATCTGCTCATAGTAATAAACACACTTAAATGTGTTGAAAATTATCTTGTAATATTTCTCAAATTAAGTTCTCAAGAAATCCTCTGTAAACAAGAAATGTGCGATCAAATAAGTTTGAGAGATGTTGCGCATTGCATCTTCTTACAGATACCTAATGATCATTAGAAATGGAAAGCACACGGGCTGCCACAATGAATAAGCCTGCATTACATTGTTTAACTAAACATTTCTCAAACTTCTTTGAGCCCTCCAATCTATTGCATATGCATGAATTTACATTTTACTGGAGTGCCTATTAATTATCCCCTAAAACTAGTGTTCTAGGGGGCAAAGTTTAAGGAAAAGCTGTCTTTTGTCCCATCGCTTTTACCTTTTATGGTAAATTATTTCTTAGCACACATAATTACTGACATTGTTGCAGCATTTTATTTATCTTTCTAAAAAGATTTTAATTCCCTCTTAAGTAAGTTTCACTAATGCTAGTAGTAGTTTCATTGTCCAGTCCTGATGCTGGTCTTCATTTATTCTGATTAGAACTATGACTACCATGAGTTAAAAACCTGATGTTCAATTCGATTTCTGGAAATCTATGAATAATGATTTTAGTACATATGCAAAAATCAGTTTAGTCCTGGATATCATTTCTGGACTTCTAGTCTTCTGGCTTTGGAGCACTGCACACATACATGTGAACACACACACACACACAAACCACCTCACTATACTCTGATAACATATTGGAAACTACTTGCGTTATCTAGGTAGCTCAAGAGATCTTCATATGGTGTCAGCATTGAGGCACAGCGGGTTAAGTTGTGACCTGTTATGCCAGTATGGTATGCAAGTGCTGGTTCCAGTCCTAGCTGTTTTATTTCTGATTCAACTTCATTACTTGTGCTTCTGGGAAGGTAGCACAGAATAGAGCATAAGCCAAATCCTTGAGCTCCTGCCTCCCAAAAGGGAGACTTAAATGGAATTCCTGTCTTCTGGTTTCAGGCTGACCTAGACTCTGCTATTGTGGCTATTTAGGGAAGAACCAGTAGAATGAAAATTATCTTTCTCTGTTTCTCTGTCACTTTATATTTCAGGTAAAAAAGTAAATATTGAAAACAAAAGCAAGTCTCATTCATTTACAGGTATTCAACTAATGGCACTATGTGTTGTTCTTGACATTCATCCAGTGAGATATAGAGTTCATATGTAGTTTTTTTTAAGATTTATCTGTTCTTATTGCAAAGTCATATATAGATAGATAGAGAGAAGTGGAGAGACAGAGAGGAATATCTTCCATCCAATGATTCACTCCCCAAGTGAGCGCAATGGCTGGAGCTGCACTGATCCAAAGCCAAGAGCCAGGAGCTCTTCCGGGTCTCCCATGTAGCTGCAGGGTCCCAAGGCTTTGGGCCATCCTTGACTACTTTCCCAGGCCACAAGCAGGGAGCTGGATGGGAGGCAGAGCTGCTGGGATTAGAACCAGCAGCCACATGGGACTCCAGTGCGTTCAAGGCGAGGACTTTAGCCGCTATGCCACCATGTGGGACCCCATACATAGTATTTAAAAATAGCTTCTTAATTATTATTAAAAAGAAAAGGACTGGGTGTTGTCCTCTCATTTGTTGATTTGAGAAGCTATGGGACAAATTAGATGAAATCTTTAGAAGAATTCCAAACAGAAAGAAAACCAAAGGTACAGTTTGACTTGTTCTTTTTTTTAAAAAATGATTTATTTATTTTTTTAATTACAGTCAGTTATACAGAGAGGAGGAGAGACAGAGAGGAAGATCTTCTGTCTGATGTTTCACTCCTCAAGTGAGCGCAATGGCTGGTGCTATGCCGATCCGAAGCTGGGAACCAGGAACCTCTTCCAGGTCTCCCACGTGGGTGCAGGGTCCCAAGCTGGGTCAAACCACAAGTAGGGAGCTGGATTGGAAGTAGAGCTGCCGGGATTAGAACCAGCGCCCATATGGGATCCCGGGGCATTCAAGGTGAGGACTTTAACCACTAGACCACACCTCCAGGCCCTTGACTTGTTCTTAAGCATACAAGTTCCAAGATTTAACTAGAACAATTGAGCTTCAGAACTCATACATTTCACTTCTGTTTCTTACTTGCCCTTCCCTGTAGATAATAGGATACAGGCAATTTTCAAAATACAATCTCCCCGTGCAACAGGAAAAGTGCACTTACTATTACACATATACACAAAAGCTTGCAGGAAAGTGTGTGTGTCTCATCATTTTTTTCTCTCTCACAGCAGCATAATATACAATGACTTCTTTGTTAAATGAATAATCAATAAAATGTAGATACGATTCCCATATTATAGAAAAGAAAACTAATGTCTAAATAGCAAGTTACTTCATTCAATAACACAATATTAGGTATATCTGCACTGAAGCATTTGAAATTCTAGCTGAGAGCCTTTTGCTCTATATGTTGCTGCACTAGGAAGTTATCACAGCCTCTGCTATATCAGCTATCATTTTCCCAAATCTACAGGCCGTTTCTCTTTTCCGTATTCTAGCCATTTTCCCCAATTGCCAATGAGGATCTCATATGGAGTAGGGAAATGAGGAAGACATACATCTCTCTGCCATACCTGCAAATCCAAGGACGGTGAGAAGGGCCACATCTTGCCCTGGGAGGAAGGGACGTCTGTCCTTTAGAACCAGGGTGAGATTGGGTGCTTTGGGATCACAGTTGGTTTCAGACAACTTCAGCAGGTTCCTTGTGATGGCCATAGCTGCAGCAGGCACCTGGCAATTCAGGTCCCTGGCATTGGTGAGCATGTGAGTAGCAGAGGAAATGTAGTTTCTTAAAAACCGGGCAAGGGGGTGGAGAGCACAAGTGCAGCTCCACTGGTTCTTGTCTAAGCTCAGAAGGATTAACTGCTTCAGCGGAGTAAAAATGTCAGGCATGTGAGTCAACCGGTTTCGTGAAAGGTCCACTTCCTGTAGTTGAGGAAGGGGTTTTAAGGCCTCTCTCTCGATGTAGGAAATAAAATTGTTAGATAAATCCAGATGTCTGAGATTATGGAGGCTGGTACCTGCAAAGGAGCTGTCCGTGAGATTGGTGATCTGGTTTCCATCTAGCTGGAGCCGGGTTAGGAACCGGGTGTTCCGGAACCAGGAGGCCCGCAGCGTGCGAAGGGCGTTGTGGCTCAGCACCAACACCTGCAAGCTATGGAGCTCACTGAAGGTGTCATCTGGGAGCGATGAGCTTGAGATTTGGTTGTGCCCCAGCAACAAGGTTTGCAACTGTGTCAGCCCATTCAGTGCCTCTTGCTCAATGTTCTTGATCTTGTTTCTGCTCAGTGAGAGCAGTGCCAGATTGAACAAGAGAGACAGGTTTGTGCTCTCTATAGAGGACAGGTGTCCGTCAGTGATGATGAGAAGCCTCGTGGTCACAGGGACTGCTGTGGGGAAGAAAAGCACAGACTAGAAGCGGGGACACACAAGAGCGCCGGAGTGCACCGGGAAGGAACAGTCAACTGCACCTGAGCAGCCTTACCATATGGGTGAGAATGACCTCCACAAGGAAAACGTGATGTCTAAGTTTGAGAAGCAGCAGGCTGTGTGTAAGAATGAGGAATTCTAATGTTTGTTACTGTGACGTGCTTGTTTCCTTGAAATGCCAGCGTTTAATTTGTTCTTTGAATTAGCTTCATTGAAGTTGATTTCAGGTTGGGTTCTGCCCCGGTCCTTGTCATGCTGTACAGATTTTGCCCAAGCTTTCTGGTTTGGAAGTTTCCCAGTAGTTGTGTAGATTTGTGCTATGGAGTCAATCATATTTTCTCTAAGACATAATGGTGTGAGTAGGGGCATGAGGGAGAAAGAAAGAAGCCTTGGTTTTTTCTTTTTTAGCTTCAGGCTAAGAGTTGGCAACTTGGTAAGGATCTATATTCTCTCCAGACAACCTAAGGATCTGTCAGTGGGGTCCTCATTATAGTCTGAGCCATCTTGGCCTCTTGTCTAATATCTGTTTCCTCCGATGAAGTCTGTCATGTGATGACAGGTGGTACTCAGGACATCCAACTGTTAAATCCCTTCACCATAATCACCTCTGAGGTATCACTGCTCTGTCATTAGAAATCAAACTGCTTTAACTCAATAAAGATGTATTATAATCAGGAGTTATTGTAATACATCTTTATCATGCTAAGCTTGTTTTGACTATAAATGACAATGTCATAAGGATGGAGGAGTCCATTGTTCCTGGGAGGTCTACCAGTGATATTAGAACAGTCAGCCATGTGGGAAGCAAATAACAATTCCCTTAGGGCAAGCACACTGCATCGCTGAAACAAAGAGTCGAAAAAATGTAAATGGCCAAGGACTTTCAGAATGCCTTCTTCGGGAAGAATCAGTCTCAGCTGTGCAACACAGGCGAGCTTAAATCATGGCACTCTCTATAAATACACACACACACACATAAATATACACACATATACAGATGTATATATGTATACATATGAGAGAGAGAGTGAGAGAGACAGATTATTTATTATTCAGTGCTTGAATTCAGTTAGTTCTGGCCAGTTTAGCATTTTACTGCATTCATTATTGTTTTTGGTATGAGGTAAAGGAGTTTTGTTTTCCTGGCCTCAATCCTTCAGGGATTTCTCGGCTTTGGATGAGCTAGCTGTTATTTCTGTCAATCCTTTCTTGTCTAGGACTTGACAGAAACCCTACTCCGAAGTCATCCGTTTATTTCTTTCTGTGAAATCTGACTTCACAAATGTGGCATTTTGAAAATGAAAAGGGGAATCTGGAGGTGCAGCAATGTAGATGAGAAATATTTGTTTCCTCCTGACAGCAACTGTCTGATCAGAAAAAGAGAGATACCATGTAGTCAGTAAATGTATTTTAGGAAGGAGGGGACTTAGTGCAGTTACAACACTGATTGGAAACAATGTACATATCGAGGAACCTTGAATCCTTTTCTGTTCCTATCAGGGATGATGATAACCTATACTCGAAATTCTTAGCCACAAGGTTTTAGAAATGAAAGAAATTATTATTTTCTACCCAGTCTTAACTCGGGTTTATTGCTGAAAATTTTTCAGTGGCAGAGCTTATAGTTTGTTTATCTTGTCTTGGATATCAGAATGTAAATCACATCCTCCTCAAATTTGTTAATAAGGTGTCTTATTAAATTGTTGACTTAAGCAAGCAATATGTAATGAATACAGGCAGTGTGTCTTGTGAGTATTTCTACAGCTCATTTACCACCCATAAAAAAGACCAGACTTTCAAAATGAGATGCACTTTGATAATAATCTGTTTCAGTGGTACATCACTTAATCTTACTAATGTTGAACAATTGTAGTTCAGATTTCTGATTTGGTTGTATTTCTTTCAGCTGGAGGTAAGGTTCAAATCTGAAGAAAATATGGACAAAAATAAGATCAAATCATTCTGTGAGTTTATAATTGCACGGTATTCTTTAGCAAAAGAAAAGTATTTCTGTTACCTCTGAAAGTCTTAAAATAGCTTTGGTTGAGACCAATAGGAACAAGAAAATAAAGCACTATCATTGGTCTCTTTAGCCGTTATAAAGGCCAGCTCTTTAAAAGGTGACTGCTTTCAGGCTGAACCCAAAGAGCAGTCAGAACAATTATAGGTTTGGCAGGAAATTTACCAGATAAACAGAACACTGCTTTTTAGAGTAGTTGATTGTATTACCTATTACATAGGGTAGCTGCTGACAGAGGGTTGCATCTTTGGTACACAGCACACAGGACGTGGGGCAAGCTGCCACCAACCTCAGCATGATGGTAAAAAGAATGAACCATGCACCTGAAAGGAAAGTAGAGGGCAACATGCATCATAATGTTGCAAGTATTGTTCAAGAGCTTAGCATACGCAACCCAAGAGGCAGCCAAGGGATTTCTGCTCCTTAAAAGATACTCTCCTGTTTTCACAACATAGCAAGTAAATGTCTAGTATTTTTATTTCACATGCGATTTAAACTAAAACTTTAAAGATTTTGGGTATAAATTCAGAAAACTCATATCTAGGACATACCTATTAGTATAGATAATTAAAGAAAGCAAGCTACCCTGTAGAATTTTGTATAGTTTATAGTGCTTTCCCACAAACATTGTCTTCTTTAGATCTCTTATTCTGTAACTCAGTTTGAGGCTGAGGAAACTAAAGCTCAGAATTGTTCTTAAAGCATCCAGTCTCAAAGCCAGTAGCTGTATTTAACCAAATCTTTCAGCTTTTAGTTCAATGTTCTTTCTAGTATGCAGAAACTAATCTCAGATACCGACTCTAACATAATTACAACAAGATTTTCAGGTTTTACAGATTCATATCCCATAATTAGAGAGAAAAAGCATGATGAAAGATTAAGATCACAAACCCCTCCTAGCTTTGAATTTAGCTGTAATTTACTGATGATATTACAAAAGTTATTTCTTTCTGTTATTTTCTGCATGTTCCTGTGTGAGATAGAAATAGTATAGAATATGTATAGTAAATGTTAAATTTGAACACTGTTTTATGCTTTTCAGACATCCAATGAAACACTAATTTCATTTGGATTTCATGTCCATAAAATGATCAACCAATACAGTATGATAGTTTGAGAAAAAATAAAATTAGTAGCTATCATTCATTCAGCAAGTATTTGTAGATTACCTTATATCTACAAAGACATGCTCAAGACACTTTGGATATAGCAGTAGACATCAAACTCTTGCCTTTATGGGTGTGCATTTCATGAAGGGCATACAAATGAAAGCAGGTATTCAATCATCTGGTGATAAGTGTTACAGAACAAGTAAAGCAATAAAAAGTAGATGGCATTAGCTTGAGTAGTTTGTAAATATCATGGGTAAATTAAAACTCTGGTACAATCACATTTGAATAAAGGCTTGGCAAAGATAAAGGTGCTACTGCATCCAGGTGGAGGGATTTTAACTGCAAAGGCCCCCACAGTGTACTGGGGTCCACGGGAAGAGATATTCTGCCAGCTCAGAGTACATACCAAATGCAGTAGATGTGATTATTGCATGTTTTTGTGAACCTTACACATGAATGTACCCAGATAAGATGGCAAAATTGGAAACTTGTAGAGAGAAATTGCTTATCTGAAGTACGTCTCCAAATGAGTACTTTGGCTACAGGTTCAGAATGCACTTCAGAACAAGCAAAGAACAGGAGCAGCAAAATGGAAGAAAATTGTAACGGTCTAAGCAAGAAATAATATGGACTTAAGGTGGAGAAGATGGCAGTTTATGGATATTTTTATTATGATAATGCAATTCAACAAATCTATATGTTGGAGCATACTAAGTGTATAAGAATAAATAAACCATTGCTTCCCTTCAAAGTGTTACCTAGCTAAAACACAAAGGAGAGTAAAGCATATCTCAATAAAAGTGAAAAGTCACTTCGAAGAATCACATAGGCAACTGAGGAAATTGTGTTTCTTAAGATTAGCATTTACATGGTTCAGTGGATTTCCATGGTAGAAAATGACAGTTGGATACCTCCAGTCTGAACACATAATTAGAACAGTGACTTGAATAGGCCACAGTTATAATCTCAGCTCCTTTTAGCCCTACCTGTGCGTCTTAGAGTTTGTACTATAATGTGTGCTTCAGAGTCAGAAATTTAGGTGGAGTTTAGAAAGATTCTCAGGCTTCTTCCAAAATTCCCCCTCAAAGTCAAGGCCAGAATGGAATAAATAGCATGCTAAGAATGCCACAAGAGCTTTGTTGCCTGAAATCCATGGCATGCATCATGGCCTCTTCTTGATTATATGCAGTACCTATAGGCATTACCATTTCTCCCATGATCCTGTTTCTTCATATGACAAAGGAAGAATATCCTGAGTGGGCCTTACCTAATCAAGAAAGTCCTTTAAATGCAGAGAATATTCCTTGGTTTGTCACAGAGGAAGAAGTGAAAAAAAGTGAACAGTCATGTTGTGAACTGCCTACAAGGATTATATGAAAGGTGACTTTGGGCATGCTCTTCAACCTGCAGTCACTCCAGAACAATAGTTGGTCAGAAAACAGACATGATTCGCGTCTCATGCCTGGATCCCAGATGCCAGCCACCATGTGCACGTGGTGAGCTATCCCGGGCCTGCCTGGGCTCTGGGGGCTGCTCCCTTCGGGGTGAGTACACCGAGAGGGGAAGTCTCTGTGACTGGCCAGGTCCGAGGCCCACCCGCCACCCTCATTGGGCGGTGAATGGGATTGGTGAGGGGCACGACCTTGGGCCTGGGAGTTTAAACTTCCAGCAGCATCCTGGCTGCTTGTGGGTCTCAGGACGGGGTATCTCATGCCTGGATCCCAGAAGCCAGCCACCAGGTGCACATGCTGAGCTGCCGCCGGGTGGCCAGTGCACCATTTGGTGTCAGACTCCACCTGCTGGCAGCCCATCTGGGACCTCTGGGGTTTTGGTTCTTAAAATCGCTGCTTAGGTAGCTCCAGGTTGAACCCACTGTACTACTGGGATGTGAATCAATCCTAAAGATTCCCAATGACAGTAACTCTTCCTTTAAGAGCTTGTAATCACTGAACAATGCTGACCACCAAACACCAGGCCATGCAAAAGTTAAGGGTCGGGGCTTGTCCAGCAGAATCATATCCTGTTACCTGACATGATGATGAATCAGGAGAAGGGTCACATTAGGCAAGGACATTACATTAACCAGCACTCGAGAACCATATCCAGGGGTAGATTCTGTGGAGGATGTGTGGGCCAAACCCTGTGGAAATTCTAGCCCCACTGGTTAGCTCAAGAGTTGGGGTGGTAATGGACTAAGCTAGTTGTGACCAAGGAGCCTGCCATCAATCACAGGTAAAGGAACCCACAACAGTCTGGACTGGTCAAGGCAGCAGCACCCAAGTGTGCATCCTGAATAGGGTGTGGGGTGGGCCAGGGTGCAACATTCACCAGCTCATACAAGGCCATATGGAAGGCCAGACTTCGCCAGAACCTGGCATGTATGAGAACTGGGTCTGGAAGTGGATTAAGAGGAGGAACTTGGGAAATTCCGCTGGCGAGTCATAGTTCCCGCTGGTGAACATGTGGTCCAGATCTGGAGGTTGGACAAGCTGGGCATAGTAGCTTCAATGGCTGGCCAATGTGTGAATTGGTAATGGAACGAGATGTACTGGGCAGGACTGAGTAAACCTTAGCCCACAAGCAAAACTAGAGACCAGGATGGAGCACAGGTCATGCCGAGCTAGGCTCTTGCACCTACTGGTCTGTGGGAGGCAAGAACGCTAAGCCACAGTGTCTAATGCAGAGGTCAGGACAGGTGAGGGGCTGAGCCAAGCTGAGTCACAGCAACCACTGGCATGCGCATGATCTACGGCTGAGAACAGGCCCGGTTGGGGAGCTAAGGGGACAACCCTAGCTGGGTTGAGGTTCCCACCAAGGGGGCTGCGTTCTGATCAGGAAACGGTTGTAGTCTCTCTTGGCACAAGTGTGGGCTGGAATTGGATGCACCGAGCCGGGCCAGACTCCAACACCCTCTGGTGTCCTGGAGGACCCGGGTAGATGTGGGATGGGCTAAGCAAGGTCTCAACCCCTACCGAGCCATGTGTGAGCTGTATATGGGTATGGATGAGCTGTGGCTGGGCTGAAACATCCAACAGCAAGGACCAGTTTGGGTTGAAGGCCAGCCAAGAAAAGCCACTGTTCCTGCTAGGACAGGAGGTGAACTGAGTAGGGACGGCTCATGGACCCCCTGGTATGAGCAAAATCTGGCATTGGGAGAGGTTCTGATGGAGGAGCCTGGGCAACTCCTCTGGCAGGACACAGACCTGGCAGGTAAGCGCAAGAAGCATGATAGGAAACAGCCCAGAATAGGCCATGGAAAGTTACTCACATTTGGCATGGGTCGGAAGCAGACTAGGCTGAATCAGTTCACGTCATCCACTGGCAAATCCGAGCACCACAACAGTATGGGTCAAGCCAGGTTCGGTCGCGACAAAAACCAGTGCAAAATATGGAATGCCTAGGTGAGGTTGCCTGTGCCAGATGTGACCACAGCGCCCAACCAGCACGCATGAGAACTAGGAATAGAGGGGGCAGAGCCGGCAGGGGAATAAAGGGTGGTTCCCTTGCTGGACTTACTCCCACTGGAGAGCGTGAGCTTGGATGGGGGCAGACCAGACTAAGCAGGGCTACAACACCTGTGCGCCTCATGTGGGACTAGATTAGGGAAAAGCCAGGCTGGGCTGATTATTCCTACTGGTGCAAGCAAAATTAGAGTGGGTGAGGGTTGTTTGGGCTTAGCCACAGCATCAGCTGGCAGGATCTGGCACTGGGGGCTAATTCTGTCAAGTCAAACCACAGAACTATCTGGAGAGTGCATAATCTGGGAGTGGGAGTGGGAGTGGCCTGGGAGGGAAATAGTGGGCTCCTCCCTTTTAGGTTACCACTCCCACTGGAGGGCATGAAAACTAGGACAGGGGCTAGGGTGGCTAGACAGTGAGGCACCCAACAGCATCTGTGTGGGCTGCGTAGTGGAGCTGGTTAGATGGAACTAAGCTTTAATACCTATTGACATGTACGAGAGCCGAACAGGGTGTGGGACAGACTGGACTACTACTACACATACTGGCAAACCAGGGTAGGGGCGGGCCTGGTGGGGGTTATTGTGGGTCGCTCCAACTAGGCTGCAGCTCACACTGGCTTATGCGAGGGCCGAGAATGTGCTGGGCAGAACCAGGCTGGACTGCAACACCCATTGGTTCTAGTGGAAGTCGGGGCTGAAAACATTACCAACCCAGCAATTGCAATCACCAGCTGATCGGGGTGATGGACTGTGCCGGGCCCTGTGCTTGCTAGTTCATACAAGAATCTGGTCTGAGAACACCTCAGACAAAGTTTCTTTGGAGATCACCCCAATCAAAATGCTGGACTCAGAACCCTAACCAAGAAAAGACAGAAGACAGAACAGGTCAATCAACCACCTCAGCTATAAGTTTGCAGTGAAATACTGGGCAAATGGAGACTCTATGATGGACTATGTCAATCAGTGGATTCTTCAAAGACCTCATCGTGCTTGGAGTGGCAAGATTGGCAACGATTCATAACTGGTGAACCATCAAAACCACTTGAGCAAGAACCTCGGAGTATGCCCTACATCCGGGACCTGGGGTGGGTGGGAAACTGGGTGGGCCTTCTCCCTTAATATCCCCCTTTAAACACGAAGGAAACAATATGGAAATAATAGTCTTACCCACTTTCCTATAGTCCTTGAACCTTTTTACCCTGATTAACTATGCAAAGATTGTAAAAAATATAATAAAAAAGAGAAGAAAAGAAAAGAAAAAAACAGACATGATTCAAACTGCCGTGAAGAAAAGTAGTTTTATCAACAACCTGTGAAATTGGGTGAGATCCCTGAGCTTCAGAAGGAGTTACAGCGTGAATTCATGTCATTCTGATGAGACTCCCAGCAAAGAGCCCTGCTCAGCTTCACTCATGGAAATTGTAAATCATAAACAGGCATTGTTTTAAATCGCTCATTTTGTGGTGCTTTGTTAGAAAAAAAAAATAACTAATACACACTGCTTACCTGAGTTGTGCCCTCTGGTTCTCTAAACAAAGAAACTCTCAGAATTTTTGCTTTTTCCTAAGATGCAGAAGGGATTTAACCTCAGACTAAATGTTGTTTTAGAAAATAAGACACTTTCTCCATGATCTTTTTCTAAGTAACTTGCTCTCCATTCTTGCTTTTATCCACTATCTACTTTCTTTTACTGTTTGAGCAGAGTTTATGGTGGTAATTCCTATAGGTTTATCTAATTCAAGCCACTTGACCCAAACAGATTCTGGAACTTTTAAAGGTAGGATCAGTGTAATTTCCTGGATGGTTTGATACAAGTGCCATAGAGAGAAGTCAACAACTTTGCTATAGTTGTGGGTCTGTTTAAGTGGAAGGATGGAGTTGTCATTTACTGAAATAAGAAACATTATTAATACAATCAATTGCATGCACGAATTTAGAATTCAGGAGAGTACTATGTAGAGATAGTAATCTGGGAATTATTTTTCAAATGCATTATATCACAAATACTTTTCAAAGCCATGAGGTCAAACTATTCCCCAATAAATTAACTCTAAATACAGGAGTAAAGAGACTCAAAGATGAATTCCTGGGACAATCAAAATTTTAGATACAGAAGAGGGATGGAACCAAGAGAAGGCTTAGAAGTAGTTAGTAAAAGTGTGGACAAATAATGAGAAAATAGTAATCTCACAGCCAATTGAAGAAAAGAAATGTATTTTTGACCCAAAGGAATGCTTGTTTATTTTTAATATTGTGCCAAGTGAATTGAGCATTGAGACTTAATCATTGAATTTAGCAATAAGGAAGTTTGTACTCTTAACATAGTAGTTTCAGCAGAGTGGTGCAAGAGAAAGTTTGATTAGGGTAGAGGGAAAATGGGAGAAGAAAAATTAGAAAGAGAAGATTTGGACAATTCTTTATAACAGTTTGCTACAAAAGTGAAAAGAGAAATACAGCAGTAGATTGAAGGAGTGAAGAGTTTTGTTTTGTTGTTCATTTTTTAGCTGGCAGAAAATATAACACGCCTGCATGCTCGCAAGGATTGCACAATAGAAATGAAACATCAAAAATGCAAATAATGGAAGAGAAAAATTACTGCTGTAACACAAGTAGAAACAAGCCCAGTCCATCCACTGAAACAAGTGAAGGCAGGTTATATAGGTTTGAATTCAGGTTAGTAGCTGGATGCACTGGTGAAAGCTAGAGGTTGGAAGAGATATGAGGTTTAAAATGGCCACTGGTAGTGTGCACAAGCCAGAGCCTCCCTGGGCAGCACTAAGGAGCAGCTTGCAGGAAGAGTAGGTTGTTTCCAAGTGAAGTCAATCATGAAGAATTTAGACAAGGCTGCGTTTTTTTTTTTTTCAGTTGTACATAAAATACACGCTAGGCCAATGGAGTTTAAGGTATATGGAAGCAAGTGGTCACTGGAAATGATTGCCCATGAAACCTAAGATTGGTAAGGGGAAAGTGAGAAAATAATATGTCTAAAGAAATAAGGAGAAGTTAGGAAGTGGAAGGATAGATGCAAATATAGATGGAATAGTATCTACTATAGCTATCATAGCGCATATAAAATGTACACATGAAAATGGGTTTTATATTATTTTTAAAGTGATAAAATGGCTCTGAAGTAGTGGTGTGGACTCAGTAACATTGAAGTCAGAATTCTGGAAGAAGTGACTGGAAATAAAGATGGAGGGCATGGGGGGTGTTGACAGAAAGTGGTATAGACAGGGGCTATGGGATGATGCCAAATGTGAGTGACCATGGGAGTAGGGTGGATATGCTCAGTGTGGATAAGGAGGTAATGGAAGCAAGGGATAAAGCTACTGTCTTGTTGCAAGGAAAAATGAAGAAAAAAAAACACACACACAGAGTGGTGTTAGAGACCTTGATAGTCACAGTTATTAAACTCTTCAAAAAATGAGGGAGAAGAACCCAGAATAACAAGCTACAAGTTGGTGGCATTCATTGGACAATAAAACAGAAGTAGTAGCAAGAGCAAAAATGATACTAGCCACTCACTCACCTCCTACAGCCCCCACCAACCCAGAGGTGCAGAAAATGTGTGAAAAGAGCTTCCATTTGAGAAGGCTCTGGAAGCACTGTCCTCATGGGAAGGCTAGATATTAAGGAAGAAATTGTTCTACTAAGATCTAAATTAGTTGGTTACTGCACCTGAATGTTAAATTGGGTTCTACACCTCCTGGCAGTGAAAGTTTCATAAAGTGGGAAATGAAAGCATATCTAGTCCTTAGGATCTGACAAAAGAAGGCGTATGATTTCTTCTAAAGAGACCAACATTTTTGAAATTCCAAGAAATTTTCCCTCCAATCTATAATCATTTTTCTATATCAATTGTATAACAAAGTTTGAAATACAGAAAGAACACAATTTAATGTTCGTTTAATTGAATTCATCTAACACAAAGATGTTCACAATGAAGAAAATCTTTTTAACATCAGTTTTTCTAGATAAAATTCTTCCTTAAATTCTAAAATATAGCATAGTTACGATGTTTCTGTCTTGACATTAGTTTTAAATCTGTAAGGGTCTTTTCAAAAGTGAAAGTGATTACAAAATTAGCTTTAGAAATTTTTTTCCTATGGACATAATGTGGAGGGCATTTTAAGGCATGAGAGAGTTAATAGCTCTTAGTATTAACTTTTATTCTTTCATGATGAAGAGGAAAATCTGCCATTTAAAGAAATGCAAAGCTAATTAAACCTTTTTCACTATTTTATTATCTAAATGTAGTTGCAAATTCTGACTTAAAACTCTTATCAGAGAAAGACTCAACATCCCTCTATGAACAGCAAATGAACATTCAATTAACACTTCAATACAAGTGTATTTTAAATAAAAAATATACTTTATTGTTAATCTCATTCTTTGTAAATGCCAAAACCTAATTTGAAAAATTCAGAGTTTCTTCCATTTTATTCTTAGGGGGAAAAAAAAATGTTTTCTCTATTTGCAGGGAAGACCTGAATTCTCTGAAGTTGTCACAAAGTTAGAAGAATGTCTCTGCAATATTGAGGTAAGACCTTTGGCTCATGAAATATGTCCTTAAAGAAAGCCTCTGCATCCCCAATGTTAGAAAATGTAGGTGATATGGTTATTACAGACAGGTGCTTTGAGGATAAATCCTATTCAGCAGTTCTGTAGAGTGGAGAAGTGACTGCATCTAAGGTGGTGAGGGTAAACTGTCAGTGAATGTGGGCCCTTCCAACAAATAATGACACAGCTTAGGATATCGGTATGAGAAAATTTGAAAATAAAAATAAGCTCCCATTAGAAAGTACATATTTAAATTAATTGTTTTCCTGCAAAAAGCTCCCACGAGCCAAGAAATATAAGCTAGAATATTAAGCCATTATCTAGTTATATTTAATAGAAAAGGAGAATTATCACTAAAATTAGTGCTGAGCTTACTTGCTGAAGTTTGTTTTTTCACACCTCACATATGTTGTTGAAAACGCGATGTATGTTTGTAATCAGGTTAATGGCATTTTCTGCCTTTACTATCAAGGAGCTGTTTGCTTTAATTTTCTTTATAATTGCCTTAATTTTCTATACACCTGGTCAGAAGATCACATTTGAAAGTAGACGAGGGAACCAAAACATAAGCACTAATTCAAAAATAGTGTATTCTCCAAAGCAACACTGTGCTCTTGGAGGAGGTGAGGGATGTCATAAACACAGGATCACATACATATTGGTGTATGCTGAAAGTGACAAAAACGGGAGAGCATTCGTTCTATACACACAACTAAGTCTTAACATGTAACCATCTAAGAAAAGTTATCTTCTAAAAAAACAGACCTCAACCAAGAATTTCTGCAATCTTGTCAATTGTGAAAAGATACCAGGTTTGTAGTTGCAGACTGCAGAGTGTGGCTCTGTCTCACAACTCCGCACTGACTTGTGAAAGTAAGGCTTTTGTGTAGAAAATTGCTTCAGTCTTTTTAAGAAGACAAAAAGCCTACGGATAAGAAGATTTTTTTAAAGAAGTTTAGTGTGTCTCTTCTTTCCTGAAACTTACAGAAAATAGGGATAAGTAGTGTACTCTCAGTTTAAATCGTTGTGTTTGGACAGAATAATTGTTACTAACCTAGGAACACATCCCATTACTTCAGAGGTTGGATTTCAGAATACAGACAATAACAGAACCTGTTCATAAATGGGTAGTGTGTAAAGAGACTGTACTAGGGGCCTAACATGATAACATAGTGGCTAAGGTCCTTGTCTTGCATGCACTGGGATCCCATATGGACTCCAGCTCATGTCCACTTCCCTTCTAGTTCCATGCCTGTGGCCTGCGAAAGCAATTGAGGTCTGCCCAAGGGCGATAGACCCAGAAGAGAGTCCTGGCTTCTCGCTCCGGATCATTTGCTCTGTCCGTTGCAGCCACTTATGGAGTAAACCAGCTGACAGAGGATCTTTCTTTATCTCCTTCTCTCTCTATTTGCCTTTCCAATACAAATAAATACATCTTAAAAAAGAAGAAGAAGGAGACTGTACTAGATGTGGTTGTGCTAAGTAATGGGCCAGAGTGAGCCTAAGTGGACTTTTACACATTCCATAAGGTTATACCTTCTCTTCAATTTTTCAGTCAGTGGTTTAGGCATAGGTGCAGAGGGCTCCGCTCATCAATATTTGAATATACTGCAGTTGAAAGGGCTAGAAAATATTTGAAAGATTCTATAGTATCTTGGAGAATAAAATTCGCTTGACATGGCAGAATGAATTTTGAAGTAACAGTAAAAGCATCAGATGAGATCAGCATAGTAGAGGAATATCATGAATATTAGTGGATAACAAACTTTTTGAAGGTTGGGTATTAGGGTTCATGGTTATGCCACTGGTTGAATTGCAGGCATCTTGTATCAGGGGATTCAAGTTCTTGATCCAATTGTGATTCAGATTTCCTACTAATGCAGACACTGGCAGTAGGTGATGGCTCAAATATCGGGATCCAGGCCACCCACATAGGAGACCTGAAATTAATACCAATCTCCTGGCTTCAGCAAGGCCCATTCCTGGCTGTTACAGGCATTTGGATAGTGAACTAATGAATCAGCCCACCAATTCTCTGTCTTTGTTTCTGTCTTTATCTCTGTTTGGGGGAGAGAGAGAGAGAGAGAGAGAGGGAGAGAGAGAGAGAGAGAGAGACAAAGAGAGGAGGAGAGAGAGTCACTGACTCACAAATGAAAAGAATAAACCTATTGGAAAGTACAGTACAAAAGGCCAGCCTGGTTACAAAATGAAGCATTATCATTCCTTTTCTGAGATGGCCAAACAGTACCCAGTTGTGCACTGTTCCAACCCTTTTAAAAAATAATTAGGGTTAAAGTCCTCTCCTTGAATGCACCGTGATTCCATATGGGCACCGGTTCTAATCCCAGCAGCCCTGCTTCCCATCCAGCTCTCTGCTTGTGGCCTGGGAAAGCAGTTGAGGCTGACCCAAAGCCTTGGGTCCCTGCACCTGCGTTGGAGACCTGAAAGAGGTTTCTGGCTCCTTGCTTCAGATTGGCTCAGCACTGGCCGTTGTGGTCACTTGGGGAGTGAATCATCACAAGGAATATCTTCCTATCTGTGTCTCTTCCTCTCTGTATATCTGACTTTGCAAAATAAAGAATTTTTTAAAGAAGAAATAATTAAAATTAAAAATGCATTTGAGAGGAAAATGATTAGAATGGTGAATGAATTAAACATAATGCTATGTGAGAACCTGTTAGAGTGACCAGGGATTCTTATTTCAAAGGAAAAGAAAATTAGTGTGAGTCTAACAGCTGTTCTTAAGCATCTGAAGAACTATCATGTGGCAAAGGAATTGGCCTAGTTCTCTATGGCAGAACACTACTCAGACATTAAAGACTCTTTTATCACATAAAATAGATGTATCCTTAGAAAAGTATGCAAATCCATTTTATGTAAAGGAAATAATTTTAGCTATATTGAAAGGGTATGTGCCATAATCATATTGCCATCATAAAGAATGTGGAGAATCTTTTGATCATTGAATAATAATTCCTAAACATCTACTTTATGAATTTGATTTGGACCTGCTGATTTTTTGGAAAGAGCATAGATTAACAGCCAGCTCTCAACATAGAAGTAGGTCAAAAAAATAAATTAAGCTAGCCAGGTGTTGCCATCAGAGGCTGAAATGAAAAGCCAGAAGCAAGCTGTGATGAATAGAAATTAAAGTGTGAGGAATCCTGGAATAGAAAGTTAAATTATATCCATATTCTATTTGTGCCTTTACACCTACTGGATTTATTAAGTGATTCAAACTACTCCTCCTTCCCTTAGCTGATGTCTCCTGCATCAAGTAATAGCAGCGGGTCTCTCTCACCTTCCTCATCCTTTGACTGCCTGATGAGCCGGGGAGGACCTGGCCGAAGCCATGTGGCTGCTCTACGGAGTCGTTTTGAGTTGGAATATGCTTTAAATGCAAGGTCCTATGCTGCCTGGAACCAAAGGTGAGTGGTCATCTAGCAACTGCCTTACCCTACAGCTGGATTCCAGAGGCAAGCATGGTGGTGCAGTGACTTAAGCTGCCACTTGGATTATTCACATCCCATTATTCTAATGCCTGGTTTAAGTCACAAATACTTGACTTTTGATCCAGTTCTCTTCTAACTCATCCTGGGAGGCAAAAGATGACGGTTCAAGTGCTTGGGTCCCTTCCATACACATGGAAGACCTGGATGGAGACAGTCCATTGTGTTATATTCTAGTGCATGCCTAAACAGATTATGGAAAAATGTGATCATTTGATTCGATACCTACTTTACATTTGCAGTAGAATGGTATGGGTCTGGTGGAACCTGTTGGATGGTGTTGCCTTCAACACAGTCATCTTTGGAAGGAGAGTGTTTATTTCAGGGAAGCTGACCTTACTACGAACGTATCTAGAAACCTCTCTGGAAATTGTCAGCTTGTAAATTTCCTTGATGTCAGCAAGTATGTGTACATCTGAGAGTAAATTTTTTTAAAGTGATTTAATGGCTAAAGAGTATTAGAAAACAAATCTGATTAATAAAATGGGTGATGGAACTTGGCACAACCTCAGCACTTGGTGGGAAGGATTAACAATGAAGCCTCACTACAAAGTTGCGAGGTCTACTTTCCTTTCATGACTTCAAAGATAACCTCAAAGAGGAATTCTAAGTGGTTTTGGCAGATGCAACCTCATAGCTCAAGAGTATGGTCTCCCAAGGAAATAATTCCAGTTACAGTAATTCCTGAGTCCATATGTTCTAATATATTTATTTAAAAAGGTAGACATATTCATTTTCACTCACAGAAGTAGGAGAAAACTCAAGTCCCATGATTTGTCCCGAGGGAAGTATATCATCTACTACTTAAAGAGTTAAAATAAAAAACACTTGATAGGACATGATGTCCACATTACCCACGTCATCCTCCCTCCCATGTGCAATGAGTAATTCCCCATACCCGAGACACTCCAGTTTGGAAAAGCGGGTCAGGACAGGTCTCTGGAGTCTGGATAAATGTAAATCAAGGGCTTTGGAGTGTGTTTTCAATGGCTCCCATTATGCGAAAGACACAACCACCAACTCACACAAGTAAACCTGCCATAAATTCGCAGGACAAAACTGTGGTAGAGGAGGCAGTTATCTTCCAGCGACTTTCTGTGGTAAAACTCCACTAGCTTCTAGACGACAAGTGAACAGAGTCCATCGAGAGGACAATCAGTGGTGTTAGGTTTTAGTGCACGCTTAGTACACTATGTTTCCAACTTGGCCAAAGGCAGCAAAGGTGCAAGAAGCTGCTGGAACTGGCATGAATTGAAGCAAGGCATATCAGCTCATATTGGCAAAACAATTCGTAGAAAGTCACAATCGCAAGGCAGGCCATTTGCTAATCAGTGAAGCCAAAGAACAGTCAATCTCACTTTCTACACTTTCTACAAAATGCTTCTGTGAAGATGCCAATAAGGACGTTCTCTAAATCCCCCTATCCTGGGTGAATGAGAAATGCAGTTAAGGTGGTGACTGATGGGGAGCAGATTCTTGTACTCAGCTGTTTATAGTAGCACCATTCACAATAGTTAAAGATGGAAACGGCACAAACATCCATCAGAATAGGAATCAATAAGCAAAATATGATATCTATACAATGGAATACTATTTAGCCTTGTGTGGAAGAGCTTTGAATGAATACCAAATAAAAGAACCAGACACAAAGGTCACATATTATATGATCATGTTTATATGAATATCCATAATAGTTGTAACAGGCATTTTACAAAGAACAAAATACAATATACTCAATGGCTTAAGCAAAAGAAACGTCTTTCCTCACAGTTCGTGAGACTACAAGTCTGAGATCAGGGTACCAGCAAGATTGAGTTCTTGTGAGGCTTCTCTTTCTGGCTTCTGAGAGTCCGCCTTTTCTCTGTTCTCACATGGCACAGAAAGAGCTGTGGTGCCTCTTTATCTTCTTATCAGGGCACCAGTCAGTTTGGATCAGGGACCCACTATTATGGCTCATTTCACCCTAATTACTTCCTCAAAGCCCTGTCTGTTTTATAGGATGCTGCAGCTAAGCAAGTCAAAGCACTACTTGGGATACTTGCACCCAGTATCGGAGGGCCTCAGATCAAGTCTGGCCTCTAATTCCAACACAGTTTCTTATGACTATACCTGAGAATAAGCCAGTGAGGGTAGTTGTACTAGGATCCTGTCACCAACATGAGTGTGCCTAATGGAGCTCTAGACTCCTGGCTTTGGTTTGACTGGTATAACCATAACTGTTTTAGGCATGTTATAAATGAGGTGAAAGATGATAAATAAGTAAATAAGCATGTTAGAAATGAGCTGAAAGATGATAAATAAGTAAACAAACAAACCACATACAGTTAAAGAAAGACATGGATGTTGAGATGGAGCCATAGTCCAATCCATAGCAGTAGAAAAATCCTGAAAAGCACAGAGCAGATTGAGGAAAAAATTAGGACTAACTGTTTAATGGCTATCAAATGGCTATTTGGTGATAACAAAAAAGATTTTAATTAGGCAGCAGTACTGCTGATGAAATATTTTAATACACTAATTGCCACTGAATTGATCACCTTAAAATAATTAATTTTATGTTTGATGAACTTTAATGCAAGGAAAAAGCCAAAAATAAGCAGAAGAATAAATCGGAAAAAGCAAAATTTTTGTACTATGTTTCACATCTATAGAAGAGCTTTCCGTTTACATGTCCCAGTGCCAAAATAAATCTCTATTTCTCAGCTAATTGCAAAGATTCAAGAAGAAATACATCAGCCATCTCTTTCCACAATACTTCTGCTAAATACTTTATCACAAATTGGGGGAAATCTAACTATAAGTATCTATCCATTTCTCATATGTGCAAAGTCCAATCTCATGGGAACGTGCTCAAGCTCTGGTGTTCCACTGATGAGTCACATAGGAAAGTCTAATGTCAACAGGGAGAAAAAACTAGCTTTGATCTCCAGGGAAAGAATTGTTAAGTCACATAGCAAAGGATATTAAAAAACAATTTTCACAAATGAGATTGTGATTGACCATTTTGAAATAAATTGCCTTTTCCTATCTAAGCAAATGTGGGTAGGGTCATGTTCCATTAAGATAAACGTAGTTGCCATGAGCCCTTGTTTTGGCTAGAGAGAAGAGAAAATCATGTTGTATGCTGATGGATACTTCCTGAAGTTTACTGCAACTCAGGGAAAGCCAGAGAAGATTGATTAAAAATCTCTGTGCTTCTACATGCCTGTATGTATGTCAGAATATTGCATTATAGGTCTTATTACACATGTGCACATACGCACATATATACACACACTATTGTCAAAGTAGCGGCTTTAATTTCTTGAAGGTGGGGAAGAATACCTACAGTTAGAAAAGTTATCATACAATACGTAAAATATTCTATAGCTACTTTTTAGCCATATTTATTATTTTCCTGGCCTAACTAGTGTTGCAGTTGCAGCAATGAAGACATGGGGGGACTGAATCACGAAGCCTTTAATCTATGGGATGTCATGAAGTTAAGTATCAGCAGCTTTGATTGATAACCAGGCAAACTGGACACAATGCTTTATTGGATTTCAGTGTCTCACATCATTTTATAAGGAGCACATAAGACAAGATTAAATTGTTTGTTCACATCACTGTCTTCTAGTTCCATCCCTCATTCTTATTCTCTACTCATGGCTTTTTAAATTACTTCTATGAACAGTCAGATTTTAATGTTTCTAAAGCAGTCCCTTGTGTTTTGCAGGCTTGAGACAGAAGTTTAGCTGATACACTATAGAAACAGATCCAAGTTTCAGCTTTGGTTTTGCCATTTAACAAGCTCAGTAGCCTTTGTTAACTTATTTAAATATTATATTTAAAACACAGAAAATAATACATCCCCTGGAATCATTATAACGAGGTAGCAAAACTTCTCCTACTTTTAAGACTCAAGAGAGGTAGACCACTATTGATAAAAATAATAATAAGAAGATATTTTTAGCTACTCCTTTCAATACTCAAGGTTTTTATACCCCTCCGACCCTCCAGAATGATTACAGAACTCCGATAAGCATTTGTCTATCTACTAAATGTAAGTTTGTCTTAACAGTTTAGCACATTCCCATGTTTTTGCTCCAAGGGTGAATTGAAGTTCAGTTAGTTGTAGGATCCTTTCATCAAGTTCCGTGTTTGTACTGCTTGGAATCTAACTTTAGGAATAAAGCGTTTAGGTAAGCTGTAACATGTACCAAGATGGAATCATGTCTGTTTTATTCATTACCACACCGTTGGTATCTAACAGTACAATTACTGAAAGTCAGTAAGTGATGAATATTTGTTTAGTAGATAAGGAATTGGATTAATTGGCTCAATAAATGGTAATTATTATTAACATGGGACATAATCAGTGAACAGGCTTTAAATATTTTCTCTATTATCTTTACTAAATCACTATCTACTAAATGCTGAATGCCATTTTAAATATTTTGAGTAGTCATTTATTTAATCCATGAGAAGCAGATATTCTTATTTTCATATATGAAAGAAAACTGAGGCTCAGGGAGGGTAAGAAACTTCCCTAAGTTAAAGAAAAGCAAGTCAGACACAGAGTTGGAATTCTCATCCAGAACTCACCAGTGCTTTCTGACTTTCCCTGATGCAGGCATGTCACATTCCAGAACCTTTCTATATTTTGCCAATAGTTGTAGCTGCTGGACTCCTTCCAATTTCTTCCGAAAGTTCATCAAAGACAGAACTTGGCTACTCCCTCCAAGCCTGCCTTTTCAGTTCATGTGTATAAAGGCAGAGGAAGGAAGTGAGATGAGTAATCAATAGGTTCCTGAAGTCAAAGAGCCCAAGGAAATAAGAATTGATAAACCAAGTATAGCAAGGCTACGAGTTTAACAACTTTCATGACAGCACTTCTCGGGTTTAGCTTCCCATTGGATTCATCCAGGGGTGCTTTTACAAGTATCACTGCCCAAGATCAAGTAAACCAAATCCCAGGGGATGGCATCATGGCATCAAAATTTTTTAAAAGTTTCTGAGGTGATCACGGTATGAGAAATCCGCTTTAAGAAATGCTGTGATACTAACCAGCCAGCCACTCTGTGGAAACGAGGTGTGATTGGTAAGTGGAAGAGGAAGGTGACAGCACAGCTGGAATAACTGCTGCAACCCAAGAGGACTGATTTACTGTATGATATCACCCAACAGTCCTTGCAATGTACTGGTAACTTCTGACTTGGGCCTTTCTAGTAACTCATTTCAATTATGCAATTAATGTATAGATTTTAGTGCAACACAATGACTTTGAAACAGTGATAATGCTTATTAATATTGACCTGGGGAGCCTCAACAGTATCCTAAAAATGGCACATTTATTTTCAATTCTTCATTTTGAAGTTATAGGTTATAAGTTGGAGTCCTGCAAGGCTTGATTTGATGAGGATTTTGGTTGTTTATTGCCATGTTTGCTTCTAATGATTATTTCTCCTTCATGGAATAATTTTTAAGATGGGAAATTGTGTCACAGTAACAGCAATTCACTATTTCCTTTCCAAGCCACAAATGGGTAAAAATCTGAGCTTGAGAAAGGCACTCTAGAAGATGTGCCTGTTTTAAAATGTTATGTGTCTCTAGATATATTTAGAAAACTAAGCATGTGGCACTTACTCCTCCCACAGGGTAGGAAATCTCTGATCTTGTACATGGATTACCATGTAAATTTAGAAGTGACAAAGTGATATACAACCTTTCAGATGTGAAAACCAATTAGTGTTTGTGTGGGTATGGATTCTGCAAATAGAATACTCTGACCCAGTTCGCTGTCCAGGAGAAAAAGGAAAAAGCAGGGATCTAAGGTTTGGAACGGTAAAACAGAAACATTTCAAATTAACCTTTCACACTATATAGCAGTTGATCAAAGGGTGTTTTTTTTTTTTTTTTTTAATAAAAAAGCTTGCCTAGTGCACTAAGAAAATGATTCAGCTCTTGGAAGTTGAATATTACTTACAACATTGAAGTTTTGTGTAGTTTTTCTGGGATAGAGAAAATGAGTAACAGAATAATGCCACGGAACTGATGCTCCTAATCAAATGCTGCTTTCGACTCAAAGCTTTTCTTGATTCTCTGCTTGTTTCCCTTGCCTACTGACTACAATCAGCAATTTAAACATCATACTCATGACCACCTTAAACTCTCCTGCTTTGCTGCTTACTCTCTCAGGGATTTTTGTAGTTCCTTACATCTCTTTTGAATACACAGCTTTTAGTGCCAAACACATGCACACTGGAGTTGACCTCCAGTCCATATATCCCACCTTAACCATCTGCTTTTGAGCCTTTGCAGCACTGTAACTTTATCTTATCTCATGTTCCAATTATCCAAACTTTAACTGGTGTAACCCTCTACTGTCTATCTTACTTATGTAGAGCTTTTATTATTTGCACCAAAATCTTCAATGATTCTTCTAAAACCAAATCAAATTGCTTTGGCCTGGAGTCTGAAGCATCAGTGATACACATTTCTATTGTATTGTCCAGTGGTTCTACCAGGGGTGGGGATCATCATGCCCATGGACTTAAAAAGTCCATGAAATCGTTTGGTCTGGACCTGCTGAGGAAAACATATGCAGCACTTGAAATTTAATAAATGAAGGCTAACTTTTAAGTTAATAATGTTGTATGGCCCATGAAGGATGTTAGGAATACCCAAACCATCCCGAGTAGGAAAAAGGTCCCCCATCCCACAACACTGTCACTCTCATAGTCTCAAATGCAACCTAGGGATTTGGGGATTTTATAAGGCATCATTTAGAAGTCCCAGTAACAAAGAAATGCTACTGTTAATTTAGCTGACTTAGACCAGGTTGTGTATAAACTAAAATTCAAAAGTCAATGAAGTAGTCACAGGATGTGGTTAAGAACTTGCATTTTCTAACATATTGGTCACTCAATACCTTTTCAATTAACTCCATAATGTTGTAAATTGTTGTTGATGTTATGTTGTGGCTTTTCATTGGAGGGGATGATATTCTGCCAGCTCTACTTTCAGACCAGGGATGGTCTCCCCAAGAAACCACTGAATTTACTTGGACAATAAGATGCTGGACTCTATGCATGGTACATGCTTGCAATGAAGGAATCATGACTGGATTTGAACTGTACTGCTGCAACAATGTGGAAGGTTCCTTCATGGGGGGAGGGCTTGTTGTAGGGGGTGGGGGAATCCCAGAGCCTATGAAACTGTGTCATAAAACAAAATTTTAAAAAAAAGAAAGAAAAGAAAAGAAACCAATTGTGAAGTTACCTATCCTTCCTTCCTAGCTGACCTTCCATGATAGCTCTTTCTTATATTAAAGAACCACATCTAGATAGATCCTTTTTGCTTTCTTTATTTTGTTCCATTGATATTCATATAATTGTGTGTTAATAGGCGATAATTTTAATTAAAGGAGCATTATCAAAAGGCTTTAGATGTTCCATCTTGACTATGATTAATTATTCTTGAATTTTTACTTCAGTGTATATTTTACAATTAGCTTGCATTTCCCACAAAAATAGATGTTGATTATAGATATTTATAGCCAAAGATTAATATTAAAAGATCTGATGTATTTATGATATTGCGTCTCTGTTTTATTTTTTCTTTATTTAAAAAAGACATCTGGGGCAAGCCTTTGGAACAGAATTAAGATGCCATTCAGGATGCCAACATTCTACATTACAGTGCCTGGGTTTGTATCCTGATTCCACTTATAGCTCCAGTTTGTTGTTAATGTGAATCCTGCAAAGTGGCGGGCAATGGTTCAAATAGCTGGGTCCCTTTAGTTGGAATTTCTGGCTCTCTGCTTACAACTAACTCATTCTCAACCATCGTAGACATTCGGGGAATGAATTAGCAGGTGGAGATCTATGTCTTTCTGTCCTTTTCAAATCAAAATTAATGACTTAAAATTTTTATTGATTACAAAATGTTGAGATATTTTATTCTATTTCTCCTCCATCTTTTAAATATCATCCCACATAATTGTTACTCTCATTATTGTTAAAATTTTAACTACGAATTATGATTTGTTTGCAATCAATCCTTCTATTTTTACACCATCTTTTGTCTTTAGAATTCTGCAATTCAACTACATCGAACATAAGTATGAATTAGATTTCATTTTTCTTGATTGGAATTTATTGGAATCCTAAAATCTGGGGATTGGCATTTTTCATAAATGTTTAATAATTCTAAGCCACTTACTCTCTGAATATATCTTTACAACGTTTTCTTTATTTTCTCTTTTAGGAGTTATAGATGGGTTTTTCATTTTACCTCCTCCCCTTCCATTATTTACTCTCCCCCCCATGTACCACCTCCTTTGTGTAAATGTCCAAGAAGTGGAAAATCAGATTTCCCACATGTGTAGCAGGGACAGAAATACTTGCTCCATTATTTCCTGCCTCATAGAGTGCCCTGACTCACAGGGCTCGCCTTAGCAAGACAGTGGAATGCAGGATGGATGCAGGACTCCCATTCAAGCATTCTGAAGTGGCATGCAGTCACACCAACTGAGTGAGTCTGTAAAAGACAGGACAAATGCTCACCCTGTTGCATTTGTAATTCACTTCCTTTCTAATATTTATTTCATTTCCAGAAGTTGCATACCCTTTGCAATTATTTTGTATGTTCTTGGGCATTTATCTCTGGCAATGTTTTTGCCTTCATTTGTTCTATGTTGCTTTTGATCTTGCTGGTTGCTTAAGAACACTACTGATTCAGGACCACATTGAAACTTCAAATTAAAGTTTTAATGCAATAGATGCAGTAATACCTAAGTCTCAAAACTTGCCTGTGTTTGGAGTTATACATGGATCCACTCAAGGTTATATTTTACATGAAACTATGGACTTGAAAATGTAGTTAATATTTGAACCTAGGCTTGTGTTTTGGTGTTTCTATTGTATCATGCTGCTCCTGAAACTAGACGTTGTCAAATGTTTGAACCTGCCTTACAAATTTAGGTAAGGATAATCAGCAGAAAGCCATCCTAGGTACTGAACTACCTCCCAATGAATTTTGTTTTCTAAGATTTATTTAGTTGGAAGTCAAAGTTAAACACACACACAAAGAGAGAAAGAGTGAGAGAGAGAGACAGAGAGAGGAGAGGGAGTTTTCTTTTAAGGTTTTCTTATTTTTATTTCAAATATATTAACAGAGAAAGAGAGAGAGAGATCTTCCATCCACTGTTCATTCTATAAATGGCCAGTCTGAAGCCAGGAGCTTCTTCCCAGTCTCCCACTTGGTTACATGGACACAAGCACTTGGGCCATCTGTTACTTTCCCAGACACGTAAGCAGGCAGCTGGATCAGAAATGAAGTAGCCAGAACTCTACCTGGTACCTATATCAGATGCTGGTGCCACAGCAGAGGTTTAGCGTGCAATGTCATGGCACCAAATCCTGGAGAGAGTGAGTTCTGGTTCACTCCTCAGAAAGACTCAACAGCCAGAACTGGACCAGGTCAAAGGAGCTGGGAGCATGTTGCACCTCTCTAACATAGGTTGCTAGGGCCCAAACACTTGGACTATTCGGGGTGTGAGATGAAAGTGGAGCAGTGGGACATGAACTAGAATTCATACTGCATGTCAGCATCACAGGTGGAACCAACAAAGTTGGCCCTGCTAAAATTCTTCATATTTGCAATAGATCCTAGTGTAGTCTTAGTGTATGGACAACCTATTCCTTGATCGCAGAGAAACTGTCCCTTTTCATTCTAATTGTGACACTAGTGTTTTAATTTTGCTTATAATTCCCAATGACCTAGTCAGCCACCTGAGCTGATATGCTCCTAATTTGAACCCAACAACTCTACATCAGCATCCTTATCCACCAACATGTCCTGAACCATCCTTGCCTCTCTAACATCCTCAATCATGTCTTTCAAAGTTAGTTTGACTCCCTGGCCACATTTCTAAACATAAGACATGAAAGAAAAAAATGTCTACCTGGGGATTTTCCAGCTGGCAGTTGTGAACCAATTTTTAAGATAATGCCCATATTATTTTTGTCACTGTTATTATTATTTATCAAATTAAGTGCAATGTAAAGCTAAGGTTTTTTTAATCCCTTCAAAAAATGCAGCATTTGCTAAAATTGTCAATTGCATTCACTGAAGATAGAGAAAGGGAAAGGGTGAGTGGGAGAAGACCAACATTTGGGGACAACAAAGAGCCTAACTTTTTGGTAATGAGCTTCATGAGTTTTCTCATGTAGGAAATGAAGAGAAGTACTGTCCTTTCTCACTCATACCCACAGTAAGGAATTTTATATAGCTGATTCTGTATAAAAGTGATTTTAAGATCTGTCCATTTAGGAACACAACAAAAAGATAGCATCTCTTGCTTTCTGAATATGTGTTTACTTAACCAGATTGTTGATTTTAAATGAAGTATCTATAGATTTCCAAACAACCTTGATACTAACTGGAGCATCACATTGATATCCAGCCCACACTTCAGTGATACTTTCTAAGCTTGTATAAAGGGTTGTCTTATTAGCAGTGACTCCAGCCCAGCAACCTAAGGTTCCTAAGCCTTGCTCATTTTGTTTGTGTAATTAGCGAAATAAGATGGTGCTTGCCTAAATCTAGGGACAGGATAAGTTTTTAGGATCATTATCACTTCAAGTAATGTAATTTTTGTGACATTTACTTACTGAAGGTCAGTCATCAAGCTCATTAAAGGTTCTACAATGAGAAAATATAAAAGCCAAAGAAGAAAAGCTGAAATCTAAGGAAGTGCCATGATGCTTATCAGCTGCCTTTTATCTCTTTCTTTTGAAGCTCAAATCTTCTTGAGGTACACAAATTTGTCTCCTTAACAAAAGCATAAACTTTCTTCATATCATGAGATACAGAAAAATTGTGCTGCAGCTTGATGTGAGGATGTCAAAGTGCATGGTGTACCTATTGATTATGTCCCTGAACGTCACCTAATATACACAGAAAAATAAAGACAACGGAGAGGGGTCATACAGGAGAATAAAACTATTTACATAACGGCACAGAAAACAAGCACCACCCTTTCTCCATATATAATATTCTTCATCAGAGCCTTGGCTGCTCTACCCAGGATGGTTGGAATATGTAAAAATCCCCACGTGAAAGCAAGACTATGAATCCATTGTTAGTGCCCTCTGTATTTCATGCTTCTAAGGTCCTATAAATCATCAAAACCGAGCACAACCTGAGCGGAAATGTAATGGAAGGCTCTGTGGAAGACCTGCCTTTCAACTGATGTGGACCTAAAAGCAACCATGTTAGCAGCTGTTGGTTGCCTTGCTCTCCAGCGCCATCTAGGAGTTAGTTGACAAAGCAGAGGGGACCTGCAGAGCTTCTGTCCGCAGTGCTGAGCGAGGCTCAGATTTCACACTGCACAAAGGCTTTCAGCCTCAAAGTTGAGAGGCATGCGAAAAATGTCAGTCCTTTCCTTGACTTTTAAAACCACCCTCAGTTTGAAACAGCTTTCTCCATGAAAAAATGTCAAAGAAAGAACATCAAACAAAATATTTCGTTCAGAAGAGGAGGTGATGAAAAATGAGAAATTATTAAAAGTGAATATAGGAGAATGTTACTTGTGTAAAATTGGCACCTTAAAAAAAGCCTTTAAGGACCTGAATTTACTGTCACTCATAAAAGATGAGCATGAAAAGAGTAAGCGAGTGACATATTTAGGTTACAACATATCCACTTGGGAGACGGATTGAAATGCAGCCCTCAGTATGGCTAGTCTGATGCTGTAATTCCTTATTCTTTTCCATTCTTCAGCAGAGCTTGTTAGCAGCCCAACATGGGCTCACTCCTAACCAGAGTGCACGTCCCTCTTCAAGCATGTTGTAATACCAATTAACTAATTCCCAGCCACAGGACAGGAACCTGCAAAGATTTGCCTGGAGCAAACTGCTAAATAAATGGTGACAGATTTCTTGGTTTTCAATTAAGTGAAATGACATATTGGGCCAGCGAAAGACTTGACTTCCTAATGACAGGCGTTTTATGAGTGTTTCATGCCTTGAAATGAAGAGAAAATCTGCCCTTTTCTCCATCCAAATACAAAAGGAGGGCCTGGCCCCACTTGAGAGCACATCAAAGCTCCTGGAACCTGCCTTTGGCAGTTGTATTTGTGTACCACTGCTGAAAGTAAGCCTTAGTCCGCCAGGCTGCTTTGACACTGTTTCTATTCTACTGCCATGTCTGAGAAGACACAGCACAGGGACCAAAGAGAGCAAGCGGCCTCATTAAATCCATACAGGTGGCACTGGCTCTCTGCAACAGCCCTGACTCCAGCTCGGGCTCCACCCTGCTCCCGCCTGACTCCAGTGTTTGCGTTGCGAATTTCTTGCTGGCATGGCAACTGTTGCTATGTTTGCAGTAATAAGAAGTGGGTGATGCTGGTGTCTCTGTAATGATTCAGATACAAGAGCAATGATTTCTAAATAGATTTCTGAAGCGTCTCTTACATGGTACTGCACAGTTTAACAGGTTTAATTCCTCATGGAGTTTTTTTTCCTCTTCTTTTCACCTTCAGAACCTTTCATGTGGACCAACTCTAACCTTCACATAATGTGTAAATGGCAGCATGCTTCCTTTGGCTTGCTAGTATTTAACATAGGACATTACATGTTTAAAAAATGCATTTCGTAAGTCATTGTTTCTTATTGTTTCCTTGGAACCTACGCAACTGAGTCTTTTTTTTTTCATTCTTGTTGTTCTAGAAGCCTATTTTATTTTATTTTTTTTTATTACATTTCATTCTATGACACCGTTTCATAGGCTCTGAGGTTCCCCCAATTGAGTCTTTCTTGTTTAGGTAACATTAACTAAAAAGCAATCCGAAAAAAAAATTAGGGAAGGAAGAAAATATTTCCTATGTTAACCTAAGTAAAATGAAAAAGACTCATCATTGATGTTTGTGATATTAGCAAATGTTTTAAATAACTCATTTGTAAACAAGTATGAAAAATTCACTGTTGGATATGTGCTTGCCACCCTGCATCCTCTCCCCTAAAGACAGAAAGAAAAAGGGAAATCTATTTTATTATTTATTTATTGGCTGTAACCATCCAGCATTATCTGTGCCTATGATCACCACTGATTACTAATAGAGTCTAAGCCATGGAGGGTATGATGTAGATAATATCACCATGTGTACATGGTTGCTGATGTGAAGAGAAGGTGCATGATATGTTTTGATTACTTGCTATGGTCTAGACAGTATTGTGCATTTTGGTATGCCAGTCATAACATTGACTTAGCACAACTCTTCTACGAGGTAGGAGTTATTTATCAGTATTCTACAAATGAGACAGCTGAGGCACGGAAAGGATAAATGACCTGCCCAAGGCTTTGGGACTGGTCGACAGCAGGGCAAAGATCTGAGCCTAGATCAGTCTGATTTCACAGCCCATGATCTTTTTACTACTTGCTGAGCTGTTACAGTGTAAGACAAGAGAGCTGCTCTCATACTAAACAGCTAAGTGTCATAGGCAAATCCCTTCCTGCTATCAGCTTCAGGATTCTCATCTAAAATGAGGCAGGTGAATTGAGATGCTTGCCACTAAAGGTGTAGCTCACAGACAAGTGACTTTGGCATCACGGAAAAGTTTATGAGAAATGCAGAATCCGAGACTCTACACCAGACCTATGAATTTATAATCCACAGTTAGACAAGATCTTAATGGGTGCCTTGTAGATATGTGTTAAAATTGAGGAAGCACAAGAAGCCAATGTCAGTGGAGTCCGTAGCTCTCGTATATTTAAAATGCTACTCCTCCTTGTCTCTTTCCAAAGAGACTCCTCCAAAATTATTGAACCTCTCCCCACAACAATGCTAACTCTCTTACTTGATGGAAATACTATCTTCTCATAAAAAGATTTATCTGCTTTAACTCACTTTCCACTTTCTGCTTAGTATTATGTCTGTGTTGAGTGAGTTTCCTGAACTAATTTTATATCTGCAATTTCAACTGACACAGTACATTAAATTAAGGAAAATATACTGAACAGAATTCTCAACAAATCAATACCTTATTTTAGTCACTGGCATCATATAGTGTTCTGATTACAATATCTGCATAAATAGATATTCCAAGGCAATCGTAACCCACGTATTCTTTAAATTTAGGCCCAAAGAAGCTTGCAGTCAGTACACATGGTAAGATCAGTTTTCAGATTTCTTCTTCCACACCTCCCAGCTTTCTAGCACGCAAAGACATGAAGTATTCAGTTAACATAAAACTCAACCCCCAAATCTCTTTCTCTAGAAAATCCTTCTATATAAATGGTTGGATATATGTCACTTTTGTTGTTACCATTTCTTGTTCATATCACATTAGAACCTTGAAAGTGTATTACAATCAGCATTTTTGTATGTCATTTGTTCTGTAATATACACTTTATATACGCACACACTGAACATTGCTTGAGGCCGGATACTGTGCCTTTCATCTTTGCATTAATACAATGCTTGAGACGTAGTGTGGGGTAAATACATGTACGCGGAATGAAAGAACAAATAGCTGAATCCATACAAACGTTTCTAACTCAAGTCTCTTTTCACATTAAGTTATTTCTTGTTCTCTTTCTCGTTAAGGTGATTTGTTAGCGCCAAAACATGTAGAAGCACAGTTCTCTGGTGAAATTTAAGAGTCACTTGTTTCAGCCCTGTTGGCATTCCTTAATAACATGGCATTTTAATTCAATGCACATGAACTCCTCACCCAAGCACAGGAGCTTTGACATTAATAAACTCAAGTACCTTTGGGGTTACCAAGATTGAAAATTGAGCAAAGTTTATTCCTTCTCTTTCCATCAGTTACATATTAATTCAACAATATTTACAAACTGTCTCTTGTGCTTGGGTTTACCAGACATAGTAAAATATATTACCCTTTCAGTGGTAGTGAGAAAAGCAGACTCTAAATGTAATTATAATACAATGCAATATATACAGCATAGGGCATCTGGCTCAAGAGTCATGTGAACACAGAGCGTGATTACCTGGAGTGAGTAGAGACAGACAGTAATCACCTTAGCTGCAAGGGTATGTCTATGCTTTCTTTCAACTAGTATTTTAGGGAAAGATATATAAATAAAATTAATGATAATCATAATAAGTCTACCCCTATTGAGCTCTCATTTCGCTTTATATGTGTTATTTCATTTAATTCCCATAACCATAAGGAAGGTATTCTTATTTTCTCCATTTTATAAAGTGGAGAGAAAAATGACGCTCCCCAAAATGATGTGGTAAACTGCTGAAGCAAAACTTGAAACTAGTTAGAGTGGTTGTAGATTTGGGAAGTCTAAACAAAAGACAGAGAGAAAAGCCTCTTGCGGGAGGTCAGGGCCGGAGAAACCACTCAGACCAGCGGGCCTGAGGATGACTAGTAACGGTCCTGCAGAGCTGTGGTATGGGAAATGATAAGCAGCTGGTGGATACTGACTGTGAACCATTGGTGAGGACCTGGCCCAGGTCAGGGGTCTGTTAGAAGAAGGGCATGATTGCTGGTAATGGATATGGGACTTGGTGTGTTATACTCGAATCAAGCCATGGATGACTATTTGAATCCTAGTTCTGTCTTCTAGGGCAATAGAAATTTGGACCTTCATTTACTAAAATAGAGGTATTACCCTGAGTTTTGCAAGAACAGATATATAAGAACACTTAAAAATCATCCCTGAGAAATTTATGTTATTTTGTTGTAATGATAAATGTCCCCTATTTAATAGTTCTACTGAGACATAAAAACACATTTCCAAGGCTGAGAAAAGAAGGCTGCTGTCTGCCTGGAATTCAGGAGCTTCCTTCAGGCATTCTCTCCTTTTTATCACTTATTCTCTTTGAGAGAGTAGGACACTCCTTTTTCCTCATTAAATAGCAGCTTTACCCATAAATTTCCCATGGCTTTTCCTTACCTATTTACACTATCTGATTGTCAAATTCAACAGTGCTGACCATTCCTGAGTCAAGTTGCCATTTTGATTAATACAGGCATTTCTGGAATGTTTACTACCCAGCAGCTATTTACATGAAAATGACAGAAATCAGAGGAAATGACTTGAGGTTTTCGGTTTTTCTATATAGTCAATGAAAAGAAAACTGTAGCTCATTATGAATGTGCCTGCTAAATGGTAGAGTAATATAGGAAAATGGAAAAGATGTAAAATGCTTTAAACATACTGATTTTATGCACATGAACACTTTTCATTCTATTTTCAATTTCCTTTATTGTTCAAAGCAACATGAGCCTTACTTTTTTTCTTCAGTAACATTTTATCAAACCAACATAAAGAAAAATAAATTGTAAGATCATTAAATAAACAAAAAATGATGAAAAATACCATGTGAAGATATGGCTTGCTATTACTAGCATATCCCATGTGTTAAGGAGTACAGAGTGACAATGAAATTTGCCTCTAAGCTACTTTCAAATATTAAGTGCTCTGAATTTCTAAGCCTTTTATAATTTTTAGCTATTTTACTTTTTAAAGAGTAGGCAATTCTAAAACTACTAGAAAAGTTTAACTGCATTATTCATCCCTCAATTGTTACTTTGTAATGTCTGTACCATTCATGACCATCAGTTACCACCTTAAAAAGAAAAAAAAAGCTTAGAAAGAAAAAAAGAAATCATTGAGCAATTTTCAAGTTTCTTGAATTTTTAAAAAATTGTGGCCAATGGAATTAAGCCAGCACTGTATTTGTTCAAAGCTACAAAGATATATGTTTTTCATTTGGTTATCCACTTTAATATTTTAGGAATACATTTACATATATAAACTTGAACAGTATATAAAATTAAATTGAATTGAAAAAATTCTGAAGTGAATCAACCAAATCATGAATATATGGTAGACTATTACCAGTTATGCAGCACAATGTCTGGTTCTTGTAGCCAGAGACCATCAGTATTTTGATAACTAGATTATCAATCTTGATAAAGTGAATGCATGTTTTTTTCTGTGACTAACATTTCTGACATTTTATTTATTTATTGACAATATCTCATTAAAAAATACAATGCATGTATATTTTCTATTAACTCCAGCTTAGCTGATTACATCACTCCTTCTCTAGGGTATGCAGCAGGAGATACCATTCATGTGACATTTAGTAAGCTTCCATGTACCATATCCTAAAGTAAACATTGGAAAAACAATGATAAATTTAGCTATCTTCCCAGTCCTTGGGGAATCCACAGTCTAGTTTGGGGGCCAGAAAAGCCAAAAGGAAGATAGGTACTGAGCCAGGGAGGAGATATCCTAGAACCCTGAAAGAATTAGTGGAAGCTCTGGAAGCTTCCTGAAGTCAAATATTTAACTTGGGGCCTGGCGCTATGGCCTAGCAGTTCAAGTCCTCGCCTTGAACACAACGGGATCACATATGGGCGCCAGTTCTGATCCTGGTGGCCCCTCTTCCCATCCAGCTCTCTGCTTATGGCCTGGGAAAGCAGTCGGGGACAGTCCAAGGCCTTGGGACCCTGAACCCATGTGGGAGACATGGAAGAGCTCCTGGCTTCAGATCGGCGCAGCACTGGCCATTGCTGTCACGTGGGGAGTGAGTCATCGGACAGAAGCTCTTCCTCTCTGTCTCTCCTCTTTGTATTTCTGACTTTCCAATAAAAAGAAATAAATCTTAAAAAAAATTAACTTGAATCTGAAAGAATTAACCAAGCACACAAGGGAAGAAAAACACGTATCTGTGAAAGGAAGTAGCTGTGACCAAGACAGAGATGAGATCCCATGTGATATATTTGGGGAACAGCAGAGAAAATTATATGTGGCTAGAGCAGAAAATATGGGTAAGGTTTGAATTGAACAGCAGTAGAAATAAGAGAGGAACAGCAACACAACTGAGTTCCATATCCAAGGAAAACTGAAATGAACAGAATAGCTTTCTTTTACACATTAGAATTTCTAGCTGGGCATTTGCAAGGATCTGGATGTGACAGGACAGAGCCACAAGTAACTTTGATGAGACTGTACTGGAACATGACTAAATTCCAAGTCACCTGCCTGAACATGACTCCTCGCAATGTGTTAATGGATTCTCATAAGGTCCCAAGTGGAGGTCATTAAAATGAGCCAAAACAGATGAGATCTAAGTGGCATAGACACAGTAAAATTGCACTCTTTGTTTCCTTGGAACTGCACAAGCCAGCAGCACTATATGTTCTTCACACTCAGTAATCTACATTGATGACACAGAAAAGATCATCTGTTTACACAACAGTCTCTTTAAATGGTGACAATAGTGAAAGTTATAAGGACTTGGCAATATGATAAATAAAGAAAAATAAATTGACCCAATAAATGCTTTTACAACTTAAAGTTTTTAATCACTGCATTGAAAGGTGGATGATGAAATCTACTGTGGTAACTGCCCAGCATATCAGCCACATGCCTTATTCTTCATGATATGCATTTCCAGTCTCAAACAGTACCCATCTGCCTGCAACAGTGTTAGACATTGTGGTTACTCATCAAAAGGCCACTGGGAAAAAAAGACACCTACCACTGACAGGGTGCTATTCATACTGCTCCGTCTTCATCATTGGGGGCTTCAAACTGGAACCCCTTTTGCCAAGCCTCGCTCTAATAAGAAAACGTTTATTTTCAAAATGTATTAAGATAGAGAACACCAGGTTAGCACTTAAATTTTGTCTTTTGTGCCTCAGGGCAAGGTAATGGCTCACCATGGGAAACTGCAGATTTTTGTCGTCTCTCTAGCATTTCTCCTGAGGAGACATTTGAAGAAGAAAACACACTGAGTCCTGTAAAGTCAATTCTAGATTTGGACTGTTAAAACCTTTTTGTTTTTTTATTTTTTTGTTGTTGTTTGTTTATAATTCACTGAGCACACTGCTTGTTCAGCAAGTGCTGTTTGTATGGCCTGGGCTTGAGGCAGAGGTGGGTGAGATGACTAATTGGTTATGGATACAGACCAGAGGTCCCCCTGTGCTTTTTCCATCCTTTCACTCAACTGACATCTATTGAGCAGTTATATTGGGATTTGGACATATGCTGAGGCCACCTGCCTGTCATCAATGACAAATAATTTAATCAGTGCACTAAGTTCTCTTGCCAGAGTGAGTCCAACGAAAGAGAGAAGCACAAGCGCATCAGTGGGAGCTGAAGATCTAATGGCAACTCTCTTTGCAATGCTCCATCAGGAGAATTGAGCTACACAGCAGTGCATCCCTCTTGAGTCTCATGCTCGCCTACAGAAAAGTGTTCATTCTTATGGCAGGAGTTATTCCATTTCCTTCCTTCATCTCCTCTTCCCTTTTCCTCCACACCGAACCCAAGCAAGTCTTCATTATTCAGAGGCAGCTGTTGCTAAGACGTGGGAGTGTTAAATGTTTAACATCTTGTCACTTGCGTTTCTGATGGAGTTATCCCTTTTGTTTCAGAGTTTCATGTTTAGGGGTTGAAAAGCTGGATTGATGAGCATTACCAGAGAGAAATATTTTTTGAACAGTAAGTGAGGCTGATGACACATTACTTTACAGTTTAGTGAAATTCAGCAAATCTAATTCTATTATCCTGTCAAAGTTTCACCAAAAAGGAAACCTGAAAGCATATTTTAGATGAATCTTTAGAGATACCAGAAGCCACACCACATCTGCAAAAATCAGATGCATCTGCTACTGACAGACCATTGTTTTTCTATAGACTAAGAGGAGTTAATAATCTTCCAACAACTAATTCAAAAGTTATCTTTGGTGCTGCAGTGCCAGCCTCACTTTCCTTGAAAAGATTGTCAGACAATAAAAGATAACCATGTTTTTCAAATCAAAAGCTTTCAGAGTTTACATAGCTGGATATACCCAGACATACCAAAATAGAAGTTTTCTTTATGAATCATAGAACAGAGAACTGAAATGCAGGTTTTATAGGGTTTAAAACAAGACCACTTATGCTCTTGTTTATTTTCACAATCAAGCATGAGATACGATCTAATAAATGCATTTGACCAAAATGCCAGAAGCAATTGTTTTAAAGCATTTTCCTATAACTGTATGTATTTCTCAGAGGCTCACAAGCTGACAATCTGAAAGGGTTTTGTAATGCATTCAGCAATTGGTGTGACTATATATTTATATCTGTACAAAGATGCCTGCTACTTAGGGGCAGACTAAAGATAAAAACTTTTGAAGGAATGATTCCTTTCAATAGAAACTGCTGTTTTTCCTCAGTACTGTGTAACAATCATTCATAGAAGAAGGAAATTCTCAACAGAACTGGTGGTGAACTTCCTTTTGAGTGTAGCTATATATGTACATACATATTTATGCACATATATATGTATTTTATATAGAGATATAATCTAATTTAATATTTCCAAGAACCTGAAAGGTAGAAATAATATCCATTTTAAAAACAGAACTTGTCAAAATGGTGAGGAAAAATGTTGAGGGTATCAAAAAGGAAACTGGTCTATATAAGCCCAAAATTCACGTATATTCTTTTCAAGGCAGTATAACAAATTTTGCTAGAAACTTCATAGGAAAAATGGTCAAGAGGGTTTTTTTAAATTATTATTCATATATGTTATGGGTTGAATTCCATCTCCCAAAAAACTGATGAATTAAATATCTAAACTCCCGGACCTCAAAATAAAATGCTCTTTGTAGACAGAATGTTGCAGTTGTTGAAAGTTAATATTGGAATAGGATAATTCAGTATGGCATGTATTCTTATAAAGAGGAAAGAGACATCTAGGGGAATGCCATGTGAAAATGATGGAGGTAAAGTTTATGGTGAAGCATCCCTAAGACAAAGCCAAGGATTGTCATCACTAGAGGCTAGGGGAGAGGTATGGAACAGATTGTTCCCAGCAAACGTCAGAAGGAGGTGACGTTGCCGACATCTTGACTTTGGATTTCGAGCATCAAAATATGCCAGGGTATAAATTTATACAGTTTAAATTCACCAAGTTCTTGTAACTTTATTCCAACATTCCTAGGAAATAAACACAGAAGATAAAGTTTCCTAGATCTTGGGGAGAAAAAAGCTTGAGACTAAATGTCAGCATATTTCATAAGGATGGTGGTCATGTGTTAGTCTACCATTATCATTCTCTCCACATCTTCCTCATTGAGACTTATCAAACTTTTAAATTTTATTTTTGGTGTCTCAAAATAAATATAAACACAGGACCAGCTAAAGTTATAGTGACATTCTAAGATTTGATAATGCTCACATATATCATCAAAATGGCAGAAATAGGTGTGCTGTTTACAGTTTTTGTACTGGTTGCTGCTGGTAACCAATCCTACAAAAGGCACAAGTCTAATTAGGACTGAAGTCAGGAAAAGATTGCAAGTAACCACATCAGTCCTAGCTCAACTTAGGCAGGTGTCCAGAACTTGTTGTAGGAAGTCATAAGGGGATTGTGGTTTAAAGGAAGCAGGTATAACAGGTGAGGCATGGAGACTACACCCTGATTGAAATAACTAAATTCTGAATCTCAGAGGGACATTCAAAATCAAAGAAAATCTATGACAGAATTTAAGGAAAATGTTATGTTTTTATTTTCAAAATCTAATGCTCTTCAATTGCCTCTTTTTAAAAAGTCAGATCAACATTTAATTTAAAAAAGCAAAAAGCTAAACTTAACACACAGAGCCAATTGACTCTTGTTCTCTAAGATTTTGAATTTTGACTCAGCAGGAAGAAAGGAAGTTGAGTTTGTGAAGAACTGATGTATCTAGGGCCTGACTGGAGTAGCAGCAATGGCCATGTCATTAAGGCATCCAACTTGAAATCCAAAGCAGTCTCCCCATGCAGATTCAAACCTACCCGCTTCAGAAATTAGTATTCAATTTTCCATCTTTTCATACTCTTTTTCTACAAAAATCTCCCCCTTCTTGCAGCATTGTCCAAACCTACCAGTTAAGCGGTATGCCTATGAGGTCGCTTAACAAATGGAGAAACTGAAGGGGAAAGAAAAATTACCCATTTATTGGTGAACCCATCATCCAGGGGTTCCTAAGCTGGAATTGGGCTGACAAGGTGGATCCCAAGCAACAATCATGAATAATTCCAATGATTACAACTTTAGTATTTCAATAATGAGGAAAGCCTGACCCTTTATTTTTGGTCTAAAATTCCCCATTGGTGGAAAAGATGGCTGAATTTGAACACAAATCACGTAATATTGCTATTCATTCATTCATTCACTCACTTGTCTGTTCAATAACTATGTACTGGAATGTAGAGAGGTCTCCTAGTTTCCAAATATTTTGCCAATTTCTGAAAATAAAGGCCAAATTAAGACATGATTCCAATTAAGTGATAGAATAGAGATTAGAGCCAAGTCCTGATTCTGTGTGGGAAACAGTGAAACTGAAGTACACTGGAATTAAAGCCTGTCCGTGTGAAGCAAGGAGCAACAGGTGATGAGTTTACAGAGATGCACCCAGCCTGCTGCTGTGAGTTCCACTGTACACTCTATTCCTGTGAACAGTGGCACCTCAGCTACAGGTGGCCTGGTGAGCTTATAAGATCATCTTTACAATTTTGCTGAAGATGAACTTGGTTGAAAACAGGCTGCTTTGTGTTAGATAAATCAGAATTAAAATCAACTGCGCTATGTTTACGTTGGAAATGTGCAGTCAGGGAGAGTATTACACATTGCAAAGGATAGCATGGCCCCAAATTTATAAATGAAGATGGAAGTACTTATTCCCTATAGTTACTTAAAGCATTTTCTTCCTCCAATGCTAATTACAGATATACCCTACTATTCCCACTCATTGTTCCTAACTCTTGCTCTGACAGGTTAAGAGGTTGTTTCTGCAATGTTTCAATGTTTGAGTATTTTACCTTGATGAAATGTCCTTACTGTTAATTCACACATGATCTTAGTATATGTTTCCAGAAAGCTTTCTCCAAATATGATAAATGTCTAAAGAAATATTTACAGTGCATTTTCTCATGAGCAGAATTACAAAGAAATACAAAACAAAAACATCTCCAGCTTTATTGATGGAAATTTTTATAGCTTACCTCCTATTCCAGCAGATGCTATTTATTATTGTGTATCACAGGACTCATTCTAAACATCTGTACACACTTTCTGCATGTAAAGCTTTTGCAGGGGTAATTCTTTTAAAGAAGGTTAATAATGTTAATCCCATTTTGCAGATGGGACTAGAAGACAACTGGTTTTTCATTTGTTTTCAGGTCAGAGCGTAAATCAGTGCCTTATTAGCATTCATTAGAACTTTCACTCCATTCAATTTCAAACTAAGCTTCTTCCCTAAGGCACTTAATCAACCTTAAAAATCATCTGGCTTCTTCTCCTCTTAGTGCACATCTTCAAACAGTTGAGCCCTTACAGAAGCAAAGGTGGCTAGTGGTACAAGACTTGCACAGGAAATGTTAAGTGGGTCAACTGAGCCAGTACTCGGAAAATAGTTTAGGACTAACCTTTAATAGCAGTCATTAGTAATACTGACATTTATGAAGGTCTCCATATATTTCAACCCTATGCTGAGCATTTTGTATGATCTGCTATGTACAACTCAGGATGGCAAGCTCCGTTATGCCCAATTCCAAAGATGAAGCGAATGAGATGTAGAAAATGGCCTGTGTAGAGGATACAGCGAATGAGCAGAAAGCAAATTTCAAACTATGTAGTCTAAGCCTCGGCATATAGTTTCAATCACAAACCAGTAGTGGCTCTCAAAATTTAGAATGTATCAATCAAAATCACCTGAAATGCTGCTTTAAAGCACATGTTTTTGGGGCTCATTACCAGATTTTCTGCTTGATAGATATAATGTAGGGTTAAAGTTTAAGTTTCTAACCAATTCTCAGGGGATCCAAGGAGTACACTTTGAGCAGTATTGCTCTAGGACATACATAATGAATTCTCTTCAACTGTGGTCACACACAACGAAAAACAAATCAATGTTTTTCAGCAAGCGATAACATGGCAAGAACACTGCATTTAGGCAATGAATCTTGCAGATTGTTATAGGCTATCAGAGGACAGATGGCAGATCAAGAGGGTTTCCTCTAAGACAGTTAGTATCAGAGACATCAATTGATGTTTGTAAATATTGGCCAACCTGGGTAACTGAGAAAAAAAAGGATCGTCTGAAGTGACAGACTGCTTTTTGGTCTGGAAGGATAGAAGAATTAGGCCATTAACAGAAAGTGCAAGGGGGTCTACTGTCCTGTGTGATTATGTCAACATTTGGTTTTATTTGTGAAAATCTCCATAGCCTTTCCCATCTCCTTTATTTCCGAGGACCAGTGTGTCTAACTGGCACCATGGAATACTACTGTTCGCTTCTCAGATGCTGTTCTTGCCTTGAGGGCCTCTGATTGTTCTTTTTGCCCTAAAAAATGCTCTTGATTCAGGTGAGTTCTGCCCAGGGGTCTCAGTGGAGGCTACTTAGCATCTGTACATTGACAATTTCCTTGTTTTACCTGAAAACTTGCTGAAAACTGAGACCATCTCTCCTAATTACCACCACCTTTCTTCCTCATCCCCTCTGGTCTCTAAAACTTCCAGAACCGTTTTTTACCCACAGATGGAGAAATCACACTCCTCCTTCTGGAGGCTGGCCCCTCCTGCCTTTCTCACAGACTTTCCTTCCCAGCCTTCCATCCAGGCATCAGCATCCCTGTCATTTCCTCTGCCCTGACACTCTTTCTCCCTCGATTCTTGTGCCCTGTCTCCCTTCCTGCTTTCCTTTACAACCAACATGTATGTCTTAAAACTTCAGCAATCAAATGAAAAATAAATCAACACCCCCCCCCAATGACAACTTAATTATTCTGCCACCATTTTTAAGGCACTGTTGGGAAAAGAGAACAAAATAGGCAGTGTGGAGTTGAAGTATTACTATAAGGAAATTGGTCTTGGTAAATAGCCATTCTTCTCTACGTGGTTTCATGTCTGCACGGCTAAAGTTGAATGACTTGAAGGCAGGCCAACAGAAGGCCAGGAAGTCTCATACTGTGTGTACAGTTAGAAGTTACACATGCAGATCACTTACCGGGAGTGCTTTGCCTGAGTTTTAATTCATTCATCTGTAAATAGTGGTGACATGGAATAGGAGGTAAAGGCAAACTTACTTCATCCTCTGGGGCCACACCACAGCGTGCGGGCATCGGGGTGTGTTCGCAGGCACACTGTCTGTGGTTTTGATGCCCTGACAAGACAGAGTGTGTCCCTATAGATATTTCCCCTTTGGGCTACAGCTTAAGTTTCAGCTTCAATTTCAGGACATTTTTAGACAGCTTTCTTTCGCCATTCCACAGGTTAGCACAAGGTGATACTGAGGAAATACGTAGAGCTGTGCAGAGTACTAAGTTTGAGCACACTCTCCCAACTGAACTACATATGTTCCCATTCTTCATTGTGGTCGCCTTCATGTGGCTTGTGAACAAGTGAACCAAAGTCTATTTTGCTTCACATCATTAAATTGGAATAATGGCAGTATTTATGACTATTGTTAAATGAATAATTTATATAAATCATTTAAGACAAAGTATGACATATCGTTGTTGCTCAATATTCACCATTTTGCATAAAATATATTTTGCTATGTCACAACCTTATCAAAGATACACATACGAGTACTATATGTGTATGTCTGTATACTTTAAATGCTGCTATCTCCTTAAAATCATTTTTCTTTCCTTTTCTTTGTTTAGCAAAAGGTGGGTTACAACCTAATATATTCTTGACACAGTGACACAGTGATTGGTAAAATGGACCAAGTCCCAGTCCTCACAGAGGACTGTTCACAAATGGTGAGCTGGCCATTTTTGCCAAGTGTAATAAATTTTATGATAAGAGGGGCACAGAGCCTAATAAATGAATGCATGGATGAATAAACGGCTGAGTGAATGTTCTTAACTATTTCTGCTTAAATGTTAAGTGTTTTGATCTCTGAGAATAGGTCCAAATATCTTTAGAATCGTCCTAGCCTATTCATAATGCCATTTCTACTATGAATTATAACTACTCTGAACTCCTGGTCTGCATCCAGCTGTTGTTAATCTGCTAATCAGGTAGCTGAGATCCAGCTAGAGCAAGAAAATAAAATAAAATAAAATAAAATAAAATAAAATAAAAATTACAAACATAAAGAAGATATGTATGTCAATATCTTTCCAATGATATATGACAGGAAGTAATTACTGTCTTTCTTGTTTCCTATCCTTCTCACTCTTCCAGTGTTTTCGAGCTGAGATTCACTTGCCAGAAATTGTTCTTTTTTAAAAAACAATTTGGTTCAGACTCTATTGGAAACTTAATACAGCAGGTGAAGCATGATGAATCGGAGCCAGACACAAATAGAAGGCTGCAGACTCAAGGGCTTCAAAGAGAGACATTTAGGGTAGTTCTGTTCTTGGAGCTGCTGCTGGCGCTTGCTAAGAGCCAGAATCCAAACGAGGCAGCTGCTGCAAATGTGCATAAATAAAAGGAAGCAAGTGCCTCACGTTCCTATGGGAACCTGCAGCCGCTCAGATTACCCATTCCCCAGACATGATTTCCTTTCAGCTTGGTGTCTCATATTAAAAGGTAGACCATGAAGTACACTTGTGGAGTGGTGCCTGGGGGATATTTGTAGTAGGAGCTGCATGACTAATTTTCCCAACACGGTATAGAAGACTTACTCCTGAGGATTTTGTACATTTAAAAAGTAGCATGTGAAAGAAGAAACCTAATTTTTTTTCCCACATATTCCAAAAAATGCAAGTGACTATTCTTGTTGCTAAACAGTATGTCTGTGTGCTTGTGTGTATGTGTCAATGTGAAATAGCAAGACTGCAATCTCAGATAACGTTATCCATTTTCTTATTGGAATATTGATTGTATGATAAATACAGGAGTGAAAATGAATATTTTTTTCTTAGATTCAAAATCTATTGTCTTTTCGCCTTAGCCCCTAGCTTTAGTAGAAACTTTGCATATAAAGGAAATTCAAGATTAGACTGTCAACACATAAAATCCAGCACTACATAAGCCAAAGCTTCAACAGGTTCATGACCAGAGCCCTGCATTGCCAACTCTAAGCCCAACTGTCCACCAGAATTTAAAGCAAAAATGACTGTCAAGAAAGTAGAACCCAATGTATTCACTCCAGCACATCAGGGGGTTTCTGAATTGTAGCAACACTGTGGAGGAGAAAACAAGTAAGAACCAAGGTGTTTCACTGGATCTTTTTCTTCCACCTTAAAGGTTCAAGTAATCTCAGCCAAATTGCTTGGCCTCCCTGACTCTCAGTTTTGTTTTGATAAAGAAAAAATATTAATGATAATATCAAGCCCACACAGATGCTTGGAAGATTGAATAGGGAATTATATATGAAATAAATATTTTTAGCACTTATGATTTCAAAAAGTGCTTTCATAGACATTAGCCCAGCTAAGATTCCCATGAAACTTACAGATTTGCAAAGACAAGTATCATTGAATTGTACACATTATATTTTTTAAGTCACATCTCTATGAAAGCAAGGGAATTCTACCAAGCCACAGTTTCAAAGGTACAAAATAACCTGGAGTTCTTGCTTTCACCAAAGAAATGTTTTTGTTTGTTTGTTTGCTTGCTTTTGTTTGTTTGCTTTTTACTAAAGCACTATCATTTCACAAAAGCCTAAATGTGTGTCACACTCAGTCATTACTTTTTGTGGTATTATCCACAGAGGCTCCAGTGAAGTGTTCTATAAGGAAGTCTTTAGACACATAGCAACTGCAGCTATAATTTTCAAGTGTATTTGGAAGCATTCAGAAAAGTGAGATGGGTAGTTTTAGTCTCGTCTCTGACTCCTTCAGTTGATATGGTAATGTACAGAGGGAAGGCCTTCGTGAACCTGTCAGGAGTAAATGGAAACCTAACACATTCAATAGCAGGGTTCAGGTTCTGCGGTGCTACAGACTAGGGCTGCTGTGTAGTGCCCCCAGCTGTGGGCAATAGTAGTGTAAGATCAACTGGTGACTTTCTGTGGCACCTTCACACAACCACTTCCTATTAATATGTAGCAACGTAAATATATATATGAAAATGCATGAACAAAAGGACATCTAAATGTCTCCTAGAAGGAAGCTCATGTAACATTTTCCTTTTTTCTCAGTTCTGGTGCTTCGGGCATACATTTTAAAAGATGTACTTGGTTATTTACTGTGACAGAGATGGGGAGATATTCCATTTACTGATTTATTCCCACAATGACCACAATGGCTGGGGCTGGGCCAGATAGAAACCAAGAGCCTGGAATTCCAACCAAGTATCCCACATGGATGATAGGAACTAAGCGCTTAGACCACAATCTTCTGCTGGCTTCCCAGGAAGCTAGTGAGAAACAGAGGAGCTGAGACTCCATCTGTGCTCATATACAATGCCCGTTGTCGGAGGCAGTGACAACCTGCAGTGTCATAATGCCAGCCCCAGCTGCTGATATTCTTCAGTCTACTTTATCCATTCAGTAAATACGTGTCCCAGGCACTGCACCTAGAGCAGCAAATGCAACCAAGGGATCCTTTAACTAATGGTGCTTTTATTTTGACGTAAGAGAGACACATTTTTAAGGTAAAATGCATAGTATTTTGAAAGAGAGAATGGGATAAGAGATACACAAAGAGAGGTAGTTTGCAATTTTAAATAAATGGCTAGGGAATGCCTTCTCTAGATTACATTTCAGCAACATGAACAAGAAAACCACAGCTCATGGAAAAGAATATTCCAGGCTGTGGGAAGAGCAGTGCAAGTTCCATGCTGTGGCAACCTGTCAGTGCATTCAGTGATATTTCCAGAAGGTCAGGCAGAGTAAGATGCTTATGGGGAAAAAGTAATGAGAGAGAATGCAGAAAAAAGACACTAGACCAATACTTGGACATTCACTGAAATTGAGATGCATGCAGGACTCTATGCTGAGAATTGGAGCCATTAGGGACCTTCCTAAAAAGATCCTGCTGAATGAAATACTTTGGGATGAGAGGTAGGAGTTTTTAATCAACTACTCCTTTAAATTTACTTTCTGTTCACTTGATAAATTCATAAATAAATAGTCTATTTAGCATGGACTGTGGTTTAGGCAACAGAGGAGACAGACAAATAAAAATAAATAATACTTATGGGATATCTACTAATTTGTTAGTTCACTGTTCAGGCATGTCATCTCACGTGATTCTCACAAGAACACATATAGATGACAGAGGCTATTTTTGTTCTCACATTACACTAAAGGAAAATGAGGCACAGGAAGGTAAAGTAACTTGCTCAAGGGCAAAAGCTAAGAAGTAGAGGAGCTAGGACTGGAAACCTGGCTTTCTTCAACTCAGTCCTGTTTGTTACCCATTTGGTCATACCCAGAGAATATATGGGGATAAAAGATGAGGTTAAAGTAATGATAAGTAGTACAGTTCAATCAAATTCATTTTTTTGCAAAAATTTATTCATTCTTATTGGAAAGGCAGATGTACAGAGAGACGAGACAGAGAGGAAGATCTGATGATTCACTCCCCAAGTGACCGCAACGGCCGGTGCTGTGCCGATCTGAAGCCAGGAGCCAGGAACTTCTTTTCAGGTCTCCCACGCAGGTGCAGGGTCCCATTGCTCTGGGCCATCCTCGACTGCTTTCCCAGGCCACAAGCAGGGAGCTGGATGGGGAGCAGGGCTGCTGGGATTAGAACCAGCGTCCATATGGGATCCCAGCTCGTTCAAGGCGAGGACCTCAACCATTTCGCTATCACACCGGGCCCAATCAAATTCATTTTTAAACTATGTGCTGAGTATAAACTTTGTGCCAGACCCCAAATGCCAGGCTATAGACCTGAATAACAAAACAGGGCTCCTGTACCTAGGGAGCATCCTTTCTGTTGGGCCAACCATCAAGGCTTAGTAAATACCAACACTGTGGCTGTGGATGTCCCGCTGTGCAGAAGGCTACAGAGGACTTGTTTCAGAAGCCAGTCATGTTCCTGCCAACACAGAAGGCAGAGCAGTGGTTGGCTCAGCAGGAAATGTCAAACCCTGGGTTGCCCCAGGATTCAAAGGAGCATCACAGCACATCACAGCATAGAGTAATAGCCCCCACATTACTAGCAGCAGAAGAGACTTTCGAAGAGAACAGGCGCCTCAGCCACACAGTACCATTTTGTTATTCAAGGTCTGACAGCCAAGGATGCACAGAGGAGCTGAGGAAAGCTTTAGTGTTGTGTGATGAGGCAGAAGGTCCCAGGGGTTTGGTATACGCTCTCTTAAAACAAAAACAAAACAAAAAAATGCTTGTAATTTTGTGATCTCCTTAGGGTGTTTCAAATGGTTTGTGAAGATCAATGTTGTGCATGTTCAAAGAGTTTAGGGAGTTTAAATTCTTCCCATTCATACTGGCCTGTCATAAAGAACAAAGGAACATGGAATTTCTTGCAGGGATCTGAATTCGCACAAAGGAGCCTGGAGATCTGAAACCAACAAAGATGGCCTTTGAACTTTCCTGGATCTTAAAGGGGGAAAGAATACATATTGCTCTGTAGGCTCCTAGCTAGTTGCTGCTTTTATTTTCCAACAATAAAACGTGCCCTATGATTTTTATTTATGTAATCCATAATATAAACTGGTGGTTAAAAGCTTGGATTCATATGAACCTGAGTAGAAATCCAAGTTCTACCAGTTATAAATTTCATGATCTTGGGCAAGTCAGTTGAAATTTCCAAGTCTCAAATTTTCCATCTAGGAGCCAGAGTTATAACATAATAGGCTGAGTTTCCACCTATGGAACAGGCATCTGGGTAACCAGTTCATGTCCAGGGTGCTCCAATTCCAAGCTAGCTCTCTGCTTGTGTCCTGGGAAAGCAACAAAGGGTGGCTCAAGTCCTTGGGCACCTGCATCCACATGGTAGACCCGGAAGAAGCGCCTGCCTCCAGGCTCTGACTGTTGTGGCCACTTGGAAAGTAAGCCAGTACACTGGAATTTCTCTCTCTCTCTTTTCTCTCCACCTCTTAACTCTGTAACTTTGTTTTTCAAATAAAAAATTTTAAAATATTTTTTTAAAATTTCCCATCTATAAGAAAAAAAACTCCCTCAAAGGATTGCTATGTGGTTTGTACATGTTTACTATATGGTCAATACTAAGTAAACTGTGAGCTTTTTCTGTTATTCCATTAGCTCATGTACTTAGTCTTTTATGTTCATCTTCTAGGAAAAGCTACAAAAATGAAAGATGAATGGAAATGCCACTCACTGTCACTGAGATTACATCATTTGTTCCAAAGGTGAAAGGCAGCTTACAAGAGCAATGCATATAGCCTCAATCTGCTACTGTAAAAGAGACATCGGTAAACTACAGTGCATGGGCCAATCTTAATCCCTACATTATTGCTTAGATTTTATTGGAAAGGAGCCACACTCTGTTTAGTGTCTATGGTTGTCTCTGTACTGTAAGAACAGAGTTGAGTAGTTGCAGCAGGGACTATATTGGTCTGCAAAGCCTAAAATATTTCCTCTCTTGGTCTGTATAAAAAATAAAAGTAATCTGACTTCTTTTATCGGTACCTTACAATTCACTTTTTCCAAGACACATAACCCTGAAACTCTATACACTGGCAATTCATTTCCCTGTAGCTAAATATGAAAACTACCTTCAAGAAATTAGTCTGTTTAACTAGCCAGGAACAGATGTCAGGCATGCAAACAATCATAAGCAGGGTTCCTTCCCCACAAAGAACCCCCACTCCAGTTTGAACAGAGAATACAGCTCAGTCCAAGGGAAGGCAGAATCTGTGTAAATGACAAGCAAGTGGCTGTGGTAGCACTGATGCTGCTGTCTTCCTACTACTCCCACTGAACCATCACAGAAGAAGGGAAAACGCACAGAAGGCTCCAGTGTCCTCTGAGTGCACATTTCTATCTGTGAGGCTGCACTGAGAACAACAGGAGAGGCAAGAATGTCAAATGAGGAATTATTGTCAGACTTGTTTTTTTTGGCAATGGGATACAGGTTGGGAAAGGCTGAGAAGCTAATAGGACTAGAAAGTCTCTAGGGAGGCTGTTACTCCAATGCATTTAACAGCTCATCTTCGACACAAGGCATTAAGACCCAATAGTTAATAAGGACACCTCTATCTCCATTCTCGTATAATTTGCCTTATAATTGGAGGAGCCAGGACATTTTTGTTTTGGGTCTTTCAAAAATAGATTATGAGACTAAGTTGTAAGTTGGATGCAAATTGCTCTTAAAGGATATGATTTGAATAAAAAAAAAAAAAAAAGAAGAAAGAGGGCCCAGCACAATAGCCTACTGCCTAAAGTCCTCACCTCGCGTTGCCAGGATCTCATATGGGCACTGGTTCTAATCCCAGCGGTCCCACTTCCCATCCAGCTCCCTGCCTGTGGCCTCAGAAAGCAATTGAGGAAGACCCAAAGCCTTGGGACCCTGCACCCACATGGGAGACCCAGAAGAAGCCTGTGACTTCTGGCTTCAGATTAGCTCAGCTCTGGCCTTTGTGGCCGTTGAGGGAGTGAACAAGTAGATGGAAGATCTTTCTCTCTGTCTTTTCCTTCTCTCTGTAAAACTTCCTTTCCAATAAAAACATATGAATCTTTAAAAAAAAAGAAGGAAGAAAACTAAACGTGGTGTACGAATGATCAAGTCATTGTTCTGGCTGACTGATACACAATCTAACCTTATACCTTAAAAAGCTTGAACATGCTCCCGAATTTCCCAGAGCAAAGAAAACAGAATATTTGCCCACCAACTGCTATTTTGCATTGACACCCATTAACGTGGGCGGGAGGGAACATTTAGCTCACTTGCCCCTCTAATGGACAGGGAGAAATACAGAAAACCATGGAAGATACAGACACCTCTGAGGTAACTCCCAAAGTAGATCAAGGTGCACAGGCAAAAACTATGTATCTACTATATAAGAAGTAAATATGAATATGCAAGAAGAGAGAGATGGCAATATTTGCCATGGAAACACAGCAAATCGGTAGGATAAAAAAGTAACTGGCTGGAAGATTAGATGAAACAGTGACTGAAGAAAGGAATACCCTCGGAACCACCTTCAGCAAACACAGAGTTTCAAATCAGGAATAAAGAGGAGAAAGAGAACTGTGTCATAATGGTTGGAAGGGAGGATGCAGGGAGAGAGCAGTACTGGATGAAGTGCCATAGGTAGTGAAGGCCAGGCCAGGAAGGCTTTGTTGGCCAAGATTGTGGTCATGTTTTGGACAGGCACCAAGGGATCTTAATTGGGGTGCAATAGGATAACATTTTTAAAAAGCTCATCCTTGCTGATTTTTTTGTTGTTTTTTTTTTGTTTGTTTGTTTTTTGCCTCTTCCAGTTCTAAAGGATTTAGTCCAAAAGCAGTGAGACAAAGCCAAACAAAATTGATTTTCCCACTGAGTCTGATTTGGGATGCCAGAGTTCAAGGTCTGGAGAATGACTGTATGGAGCCTGGAGAAGAGTAACACCATCTGACACAGGGTATCAGAGTAGTGATAGAAGGAAAGATTTGCCACAGAAAGTCAGCGACTTTGAAACCAGAGTGCTAAAGCCAGGAGAGAAACCTGGCAGAGACGTCAGAGTCTATACTTCAATAGGAAGGCGCCCATGAGAGTAGTGTTGGATGCAGTGGCCCACAAGCAGTATAAACCAAGTGAGTACGTTGTCCTTACACTGTGGTTGTCTATAATGAGGACACTGTAAGTATGAAAAGGGGGAATTCTAGAATGAAATCTGTGGTGTTGAATTGTGATGTGATCAAGAGGAAAACCAATCGAAATGTGTTATATATATATGTAAACTCATATATGTTCCCCAGCTTTATCGTTTTGGTTAGAGGGTCTGAAAGGAGCAGCATTTCAACAGCAAAGAGCACTTCCAATACCTAAAGCTGGAGAAATGGCGTGGCTCAGTGCTACCACTAGAAATAAGGAATAAGCCTAGAAATCTTACGCAGAAAGCAAAGAAAAGTACAAGATCGAGTGGTTATACATCCTAGGTGCTCAATCTGACCAAACCTGAGCATCAAAATAATGACAATAGCATTAAAACCTACTGAAGCAAATAGTCATGTAAATCTGTATAGCTATAAATAAAGGGAGAAATGTGGTTAAAGTAAGAGTAATTTACAGAGTCTCAAAGCAACTCCCCCCAAAACTTATTAATTACATACAGAAAAAGGGGTAATTTTACAGTGAAGAAGCCTGTCAGACACCACCTTAATCAAGTAATCCAAATTAACAATACAATAATGGGATGAATCAAAATATGATGAGATAGAATGAAAAGAACACAAGAGCACCTCCGCGATACTTCCCTCCAAAGATGCATAATTTGAATCTAATCATAAGGAAACCTCAGATAAAACCAAAGTGAAAGACATTCTACAAAATTACCGGCTTGTCATCCTAAAAAATGTCAAGGTTTTGAAATTCTAGTAGAGACTCAGAAACTGCTCCAGATTGAAAGAGATTAAAGAAACGTGACAGCTAACTGCAGCATGTGATTCTGAATTGGATCCATTTGCTATAAAGAGCATTACTGAGATAATTGGCAGAACATGAATGTGGACTGAGAGTGGATGGTAGAATCAAATGGTTGTGCTGCGGTTTTATGAGACTGGCTTCATTTTAGGAATATGGTACACTAAAGTATTTAGAAAATCATGGGCCTTACTCGCAAATGGTTCAGGGAGAAAATAGTCAAACCACCGTTGCAATTTTTCTTAATGTTTGAAACTATTTCACAATGAAAGGTTAAAAAATGTTTATATTCACCCTGCTATTTCATCATCTGGGTTTTTCTGCATGATCCTATTTTTCTTTACTTGCAAGTGCTGCCTTCCCTTTTGAAACCCTTCCTTCTCCTTCTTTTCTCTGTTCCTTCAGATGGGGTGTGGGAGGGAGAATGTCCTGCAGAAGAGGCACCGTCTTCTCTTGTGTTGAGTGCATCTATATGTGTGTGTTTTCATTCCAGAGAGTGAGTCTGTACCTTTCATGCCCATCTTTGTCCCTGGGTACAGAGCACACTTCCTGCCATCGGTTCAATAAATAGCCATGAGGAGGGAGAAAGACAAAGTAACAGACATAAATTTTCCGATTTATTTATACAGCCAGTGTAGTTCAGTGGAAAAATCAAAAGATTTGGATATTGCTTAGCCTACATATGAATTACAGCTGTGTGATCTTGAACAAGACTTAGAAGTTCTGAGCCTGTATTTCCTCAGATGTAAATGAGTCACTAGGTAGGGCAAATGTAATAAAGGTAATAAAACATCTAATAGAAGCTGCAGCACTTAGTGAGGATGCAGTAAACTTCAGTTTCCAAGTTCTCCTGAAAAACAGATTTAAAATTGGGGCAGGCATAGTATGCTAGCCCTCTGCCTGCCATGCTGGCACCCCATATGGGCGCTGGTTCAAGTCCCAGCTACTCCAATTCCACTTCTGCTCCCTGAGAAAAGCAGCAGAAGATGATCCAGGTCCTTGGGCTTCTGCACCCATGGGGGAAACCCAAAAGAAACTCCAGGCTCTTGACTTCAGACCAGTCCAGCTTTCAACTGTTGTAGTAGGCATCTGTAGACTGAACCAGCACATGGAAGACTTCTCTCTCTCAATCTCTTTCTCTTACCCTCTCATCATTTCTCACTCTCTCTCCTTCTCTTTCTGTAAATCTGCCTTTGAAATAAAAAGAAAACATATCTTAAAATTAAAACCATCAAAAATTTATAGTTTTATAATTTTAGGTTTTATATTTGGATCACTGTATCCCTGATATCTGAACTTGGATAGACCAATTCACTTTCCATGGACTCTATTTCTTCTTGGTAAAATGGAAGGTGGAATAGTGGAATAATGAGATTTGGGTTTTATGATTTTCATGCTACCAATGTCTCTTAATTTTAAATTTGAAAAGCTTTCTTTTTGTTATTGTCGTTGGATAACAGTGCAGAAGATGAAGAAGGTGAAACATTTTGCTGTATTTAAACATATTCATTAACTTTAGCAGGCAAGGCATGCAAAGACCATCTCCCACTGCTTTATACAACTGACTCCCTTAGACCTGCCTGAATTAGTAGGTAAATTGAGAGGTGGTGGTGTTAGGTTACTATTGAGCACATTAATAATTTATGAGCCTTAAAGGAATTAGCACATTAGCACACACTTTAAGTTCTCTCTGCATTTTCCTTATTCATAATTCTTTGCCTAATTGCTTTTTCCTTTAAAAATGGGGTAGCTGAGACCTTGGATATTTGCCTAATGGCTCAAGCAGAGGCATGACCTGGTTGCCAAGTCTTTCATTCTTTTTATAGCTTAGGGACATTTGCCATTGAAAGAAAACTGATGGGTTTGATTTTCCTAAAAGAGATATTTTGCAGTGACCTCTAACCCCATTAAATGCTTTGGCCGTTGTCCATTCACAGTAATGGGAGTAATAAATTTGCTTTAATTTAGTACATTGTCAGGTTGAGAATATTGACAAAAACAAAATAATGTTTTGAAAATAACCAGGATGAAATCATGAATAAATAAAGATGCTGAATTTGAAAGCTAAATCAGCAAATGCTTCTTCGCATGCATCTGACTGGACACTTTTAAAGTTAGGTCAAAGGTGTTCCCATTTTGAATACAAATGTCATCTTACTCTTTAGAACAGAGGAAAAGTGGGCTTTATGCAAGATATTGCAAACCCCACAAAGTGTTTATCCCTTATGACAGGTCTGTGTTAAATAGACCTATTTGTTTTCAGCTAAATGCCAAAAAGATCAGTTAGTCCACTCCAGTAGCCTTTTCTATAGCAAGGCATTTGTTTTGCTAGTATAAATACCTTCAATTAAACATTTCAGCAGGCTGTTTTGCCACTTTTTCTTTGTATTCGTTGCTTAGGTTGATGTCAAGGAACTGAAATTCTGGCTCGGTCTTATCTGAACGTATTTCTCTTGGAATCAAAGGAATGACTCCTAACTGGAGAGGCTTCCTCTTGAAGAAGGGCATCAAGTTTATAACTCGCATTGATCCTTGTGCTAATATTCCTGCATAGGAAGCATAATTATGATGGATGGCAAAAAATTCAATAAACCAAAACACATACTTGCAAGAGAAACATCAGATGATATGTTCATATGCCATGTCCCAATTCTGTATCCTCCAGGGGTCAGTGACCTGAGGGCATTGTTAGTTGCATGAAAACTAATTGGACCTACTTGAAGGGGAGAAAATTTTGCCTAAAGACTTTCAGCATCCTCATCACTTAGTTGTTCTATTAAACATAGCCAGGATTGTGGGTGGAAAGGTTAATCTATGCATGTAGCTTTGAGAACTTTAGAAGACTGAGGAGAATTGTAAACATCTCATTTAGAAAGTTTAGTCTGTATGTATCCAATATTTCACATTACTTTTAAGAGATGGGCAAGCAATGATTTGTAAGGGAAAATCTGTTTTTTTAAAACCAGATAAAGTACGACACAGGAAAGCTGTTTCTGGTTTAGCTTTGATTATAAAAGATTTTCTGTAAGAGGAATTTAGTACTCATCTTTACATACAAAGAACCCAAAACTCTGTAACTTGTGACTAATCCATAAATGGAAACAGAAAAATAGCTTGATGTTTGTTGCTATTTAGTAATAGTGCATTATGACAAAAAGCACATAAGCCGGAAGTTAGAAACCTTTTGTTCAACTTCTGCTTCTGCTCTCTTACTAGTTTTGAGAGTTTTCAAGCTCTCTTAGTCTGACTGTCCTTAATAACAGAACAGAAGTATAATTTATGCTTTTGTGGCAATTCATTGGTGAGAAGGGGAGAGTTGCAAAAATTTTATGAAGTAGTTCATGGAAAAGCATATACCAGTTTTAAAGCTTTCTCTAAGTATAAGAAATTATTATATTATTATGGTGCAACTGAATGTTTTACATCTTTCATTTTTATTCAGTTATTTTTATCTTACCTTTTCAGTTTTTACAAAGTAATATATGATAAAATTCACAAAATAAAATTTCTAACACTGCAATAAAAAAGAAGAAAAATAAAATGTATTTATTTAAAGGGTTATCTTTTGGATTGGCTAACTATATGAAGTCTCCTTTGGAATGTAATTCAGTCAGAAGCAATTGTGGCACTAGCAAATACTCTGAGAATTCATGAAATCCCACAGCCAAAACCATGATTCATTGCTCCAATACCAAAAGCATTTGGCAGGCTAGACTTTGGAAGCTACAGTGCTGTCTGCTTTCTAGATTTTAAATGGGGCCATTTGGATTCATTGTGACATTGCCGGTCCCCAGATTCTGGGGAGAGAGAACCAGAATCCCCTAGCCTCTTCTAGCTACGGTTTTCTTATTTAAATTTGGGTCTTGCTTAACATCACAGCTCTCAGGCTAAAAGGTAACAGTGACTTAGGGTTCTCCTACCCCTCATGCATTGCAACATGAATATTCTATAAAATTGGTTGAAAACCTTCAGAAAATAGCTCTGGACTTCCCAGCCCCGGGGTTATACAGTTTGCCATTCAGTCTTAAAGATAAGTTTCCATGATGTTTTCCCCACCCATTCCTCTGCTTCATCTTAGATGGCGTGTAATTTTTCTTTTGAAATGGAGCACCAAAAGAGATGGTTCCTTCACACAAATAGCACAATCTAGTTATTACCTCAAATAAAAACGTATATAGACAACAAAGCTACAAACACCCTCCTCAGTAATCATGGTAATGTATAACCAGCTTTGCCATGGCAGACATGTGAAAACTAGGCATTCAAGCCTGGCCAAGTGTCAAACACTGCAGATAAGCAAGATAGCAATCTGGCTTAAGTGTAACCTGTGTAATCTCCCTCTGCATATCCAATGTGCCAAAGCAAGTTTCACAAGTATGCATGATTAACGAATATCTTCTTTTATGCTTTACTTTTTTGATTTGAAAGGCAGAGAATACTAGGGCAAAACCAGAAGCCTGGTACTCAATCCTAGTTCTCCCCTGTGCGTGACAGGAATGCAATTACTTGGGTGATCACCTGCTACCTTTCAGGGTGTATGCTAGCTAGAAGCCAGAACTGTGAGTGAGTCATGATTTTCAACTAGGCACTCTAATACCAGATGTGGGCATCCCAAGTGTCTTAGACATGGTACCAAATGCCTACCCCTGGATGACTAACACCTTTTAAAGGATCGTAAAATGCAAGAAATGAAGGGATCTGAAAAAGGTTTCCAGGGATCAATGGTTCCTCTGTATCACCTGGGGTAACGAAATGATCCAACTTAAGCTGAAAATCCTACTAGGAAGGGGACAAGAACCCTTCTGAAACAACTCAATCTCCTTGGAAAACACTAATCCCAATCATTCCCAGTGTCTAGGGTTTAGCCTAACTGTGTGAGGATGTCATATGTCAGCAATGACACAGAAGTCAAGTCTGTATCAGTCCTGGATAGTCAGCCTATAACAGTGCTTTTCACCCACTTGTCGTCTGGCATGGATATCTGCTTATCACAAAGAAAGCAGAAGAGGATCTTGGTCTAACACCTTGCTAGAATACAGATAAATATTCTAGATATGGCTTTCTCCTTTGTGTTTATCTTCACCAGAAATCAATAAAGTAAGTCTAGTGTGAGTTGCTTTTTTAGTGTAACAAACGATAGCTTCTAATAACCAGTATTTGGATTTTGTTTTGTTTGTTTTGTTTGACTTTTATGATAGAGTTCCATAGGCTCTGGGATTTCCCTTCCTCCCTCACGAAACACCCTCCCCCACACTGATTCACCCCACAAACAGTCCTAAGCCCGTATTTCTATTCTTTAAGTTTATCCTCATTGTAGGTATGGACAGTGGCAGAGAGTCCAGCATCCTATTGTCAAGATATAGTTAACCATTTCATTGGAAATAGAAATGCACACTGGATTCTGTATTCACGTTTTGATATGATAATGTCTATTACATAATTACTATACATCCCCTTAGATGAAAAGCCATAAAGCAAAATTAACAATAGGAAGATAAATAGGAAATTTAGAACAATATGAAATTAAATAACCTGCTACTAAATGACCAATGTGTCTCTGAAGAAATGAAAAAGAAAATAAAAAACCTTCTTGAAGCAAATGATGCTAGTGTATGACCATAAATCAACGAAGATTTTAATAAAAGAAACTTTTTTGAACAAATAAGACCAAGAAGAAGAATATCAATCCCCCTGAGATGTAGCAAAATCAGTATTGTAAAGAATATTGAACTTGTATTTTGTATGAAGGTTGACTTATAGCAAAGAGAATAATATTTGTCCTGTTGGGATTGACTTAGTTCACTGAGCATAATGGTCTCTAGTCAGGACCATTTGGTTGGTCCAAATGGCAGAAATTCATTCTTCTTAATGGCTGAGTAGCCTTCCGTAGAGTATAAGCATTACAGTTTCTTTACACACCCCTCTTTTGACAGGCATCTAAAAAGCTTCTGTACAGCAAAGAAAATGATCAACAAAGTGAACAAGCAACCAACAGCATAGCAGAAAATCTTTGCATGCTACACAACTGATAGGGGACTAATATTCAGGATTTATAAAGAGTTTCAGATACTGAACAATTGTAAAACAAAAAGCCTGTGAAGAAGTGGGCAAAGGAAATGTACAGATATTTTTCAAAAGAAGAAATTCAAATGGCTAATAGACATGAAAAAATGTTCAGGCTCCCTAGCTGTCAGGGAAATGCAGATGAAAACCACACTGAAGTTTCACTTAACTCTCATGAGATTGGCCTACATTCAAAGCTCCACTAACACCTGCTGGCGTGGCTATGGGAAAAAAGTACCCTCCCTCACTGTTAGTGGGAGTGTAGGCTAGTACAACCACTATGGAAGTCAGTATGGAGAGTGCTAACAGAACTGAAAATAGAACTTTTCCATTTCTGGGAATATATCCAAAGGAAATGAAATCTGCATATGAGAAAGGGATCTGTAATCCTGTATTTACAGCATCACAATCTACACTATTTCATTTTAAGAGCTTAAAAAGCTTGTTTTAATCACTCCTTTCTAGGGCTTTGCCTAAAATGAATAATTATCTGCAAGTTTATCTGAAGCTTCTGCCTTACCTCTGTACTGGGAAGCTGAGACTATCTGTATTAATATTCTGTCTTCCAGCATTTCCCTCATTATTCATCACTGTTCTGTAATCTTATGTACATATTCATCTATTTCTCAATGAATAATATTTTTTCTTAAGGTGCTTGTCATAAGTGCCTTTATCTCTGCATTTATATAATTCATCCTAGCCTCATATTATCACTGCTTTTGAATATCTTGTGGGCTGTTTTTGTCCAGGATACTTGTCTCCACTCACAGACAACATGATCATTTGCAAACAGGCTAGATTGTTCTGACAAACCATAGCCTAAACAACATGTACACACAGAAATACATATTTGATGTTGTGGATCTAGATTTCAGTTGGTATAATTGGTACGTAATCTATCAGGAACTCTATGCCCCTAGAACAATGACTAAAAAACAAGAAACATTTTTGAGTTTAAATTTTGTTCTTAAGTTTGGATAAACTTTTCATTTCCTTGTGCACCTTTATAAAAAACTAAGGCTGATGATTTATTTATCTTTACATCACAGAAGTGATCTGTTTACTCTGAAATGACACTTCTCAATATACTGTAGTAATTTAAGAAAAAAAAAACCTACACACTCATACTTTTACAACAGAAAATTACATTGCATACTCACAAAGTATATACGTGAAAAACTGCCAATATATATCATTCATATATCTGCCTATTTATGGCATATAACATCTTTTTAGTGTAAGAAGACTACCTACTTGACCAAGAACATGGAAATATTGTAAAATTGAGTGGTTTCCTTACCTGCCATTAGGTCACATTTACTTTCATTGAACTCCTGTGGCAGCTGCATCCCTGGAAGTGTCTTATTTTTGCTGACCACAACTTCAGCAGTGGTCCTGATGAATCTCTAACTCTCGCCTCCTGTGATGAAGTCTGAATACACCTTGGTTAAAATTAACTAGCTCCATTGATAGGGATCTGGTTTCTTCAGTTTTGTCTGACCTGGACACACTTAGCCTCCATCTGACTGTCATCCTGTTACAGCATCCCCAGAGAGGTGGTTATCTCCTGGGAAGGAAGGGTGAATCTCCTGGCATGAATTCCATTCAGCATCTGAACAAACAGGGCGGCTTGGAGATGGGCTTCTATTCATAGGGAAACCAGATAGCCATTTGGGTGATAAAATATTTATTCTCTATTGTCTTGTTGTTGCCAAGACTACTGCATGCAACACATTTCTAAAAGGAGACAGAATGCTAAAAGGATCACATATTTTTATAGGAAGGTATTTATTTTGAAAAATATCTTTGAGTTGACACTCTATTTCTCACAACTAAGTATGGTTTCCCATTTAATGTTGATTGAAATCACAGAATGTCCTTCTTCAAATCAATATTGTTCCTACTCATTTTTCATCATTTCCTTTTTCTATGAGACAACATTGTTAAAATTATAGCTTAAAGAAGTAAGGCCAAATTTGCAATTGTTCTTTAGGCAGCTAACTGATCAGTATAAACCAATATTATCCTTCAGAAAAATCTGCATCTGTATATGAATAGTTTTTAATAACTTCACTTTAGTTAGTACACTTTAGCTGCTTATAGAGACTCAGGTACCTATGGTAGTATCTTTTTTTTTTTCTTTAATTTGCAGAAAATCTGTGTTTTAATCATTTCTTTCTGTGGTTTTACTTAAAACGGACATTAGCCCACTAGTTAATTTGTGAACTCAGTTTTATTCCCACATTGGGAATATAAGATCAAAGACATTAAAAAGGTCTCCAAACTCCAGAAACTCTGTACAATGGGCTTCACTAGCAAATACAAATACAGATAATTATAAGCCAAGCATGTTCTGATAAGCTCTTGTGGTGGCAGTACTAATGACCAGGGGAATGGGAGAAGAAGTGATTAATCCTGACTGGGAGAGACCTTCAAGGAAGGTGTTCATTTTGGAACAGACCTTGAGAAGTAATAAAAGTAGATAATATTTATTGAATGCTCACCACTGTTCAAAATGCTTTAAATGTATTCATCCTTTTAATTTTTATGATTATTCCTGTAGATAAGGCTTGATGGAACTTCTATTTCATAGCATAAAACAGTTAAATAACTTGCCAAGAGTTTAGAGTAGTAAATGGTAGAGCTAAATACAACTCAGGGAGTCTAACACATGAACACGCATACTTCCTTTCTGGAATAAATGAAGTGTTCACAAGTGTATTCAAAAACTATACGCATCTCAGCAGTAGTATAGAAAAATGAATGTTCAAGAATGTTTGGAAGACCTGAAACTATATATATGGGTTGAACTTGTGAAAAAAAATGATGCTGGAGAATTGTAGAACATAAGATCCACACAGAACGCAAGTAGGATTGACTTGCAGAGGATTTGAAACATTAACCTAAGGAATTGCCCATGGAAGCAGGAGAGGGTTGTGCTAAGGTTATTGTTACCTAAGGCCTTGTAAAGGGAACAATTAACTGACTGGAATGAAGAACACCATTTATGGATCTTTAATTCAGTAAAGCCTTCAAAACTATTTGTTGTCTTCTCCTATGTGTTGGCTATCATTCTGAGTATTGCAATAACAGGAAAATAGTCCCCACATTGATTGTGTGTAAGGAATATACATAGTGTCTGGTAAACAAATTAACATGTCAATCTTATTTAGTTCTGAAAGAGATACATGTGATGTGATGTGATGTGATGTGATGTGATGTGATGTGATGTGATGTGATGTGATGTAATAGAGAGCGACTATGGATACAAGACTGGCCACTTCGGAAAAATGGTAAGAAAACCTAATTGAGGGCCTGGTGGCGTGGTCTAGTGGCTAAAGTCCTCACCTTGAACGTGCCCCGGGATCCCATATGGGCGCCAGTTCTAATCCCGGCAGCTCCACGTCCCATCCAGCTCCCTGCTTGTGGCCTGGGAAAGCAGTCGAGGACAGCCCAAAGGTTTGGGACCCTGCACCCGAGTGGGAAACCTGGAAGAAGTTCCTGGTTCCCGGCATCGGATTGGCGCAGCACCGGCCGTTGCAGCTCACTTGGGGAGTGAATCATCGGACAGAAGATCTTCCTCTCTGTCTCTCCTCCTCTCTGTATATCTGACTTTGTAATAAAAATAAATAAATCTTAAAAAAAAAGAAAACCTAATTGATACAGTGATATTTGAACTCAGGCGTTAAAACCAGACAAAGGAAAGGATGCATAAGGATTCAGCAAGATAGGATTTGGGTTCATGAAGAGCAATTAAAAAACTCTGAAGGGTTTAGGTGGACAGTATTTTTTAGATCTAAGTATAAAATAGAAATTATCCAAAAGAGACAAGTGCTACACAGCATCCAAAAGTTCTACTTTTCAGGCAGGAACTGGAATGATAAGATTCAGTTTGTCAGATGGCAAATTGATGGAAACCAGACCCATAGACCCGAACAGTTATGCAGATCACTGTAAGACAGATCCAGAGATCAGTGATGCTATAGGTAGTAGTCAAAAAGCTGAATTACACAGGCAAAAACACAAGTGTAACAAGGACTCCCAGCGACAAGACTACCTTGAGATTAAGAGAGTACATCAAATAATTGTAATGGTGACAACATTGGCCCAGGAGTAACCAAGGGACAAAAAAGAAAGTACAGTAAGGAAAAACAAATGCTTTAAGGGCAAAGTAAAGCTGGAAGAATCTCATCATGAAAGGAGCCACATTTTGTCTGCAATCAGATCTGCTATGGAGAAATGATAGGCTGAGATCATGCTGACCACCTTGTCAAATTGCTCCATCTGTCATGCATCGAATGGAATTTTAAACCAAAGGGCAATAGTTGTCTTAAAAATGTTGAGAAACATCATGGACAAGGCCCTGGAAAAATGCAGACAAAGAGAATGCTTACAACAGGTAGCTGTGAAGATTCATTTATATTGAGGAAACAGCAAAGTCAGCCAGTATGCTTATAACATTGCCACCTTCATTGCAATGCGAGGATTCTGGTATATATGTATTTTAAAATATATTTTTATTTTGAATTTTGAATTGTGTGGTACAATTTTGTGTAGGCTGGGATTCCCCCTCAGACCCCCACCCCCTGTCAGATTTTTCCCATTTTGTTACAATAGTGTAGTCCTTCATAAGGAATCATAATTCTATCAGTTTCTTATTTAAGTGTACCCAGACATTGTTCTCCTTCAACCCAGAAGACACACCTCACTAACAAAGACCAGTGGAAAATATATTTCATGAATTTTGATTTTTATTTCTTCAAACCAACTTTTTCTCATATTAAATTCTTCACTGACTCATAGGTCATACTGTGGCATCATTTTCTTCAAGAAGGTTCTCCATTTTCTTTTTCTCTTCTTTAGTGACATGATAGGCATTCAGTAGCATGTTATTTAATTTCATGATGTTCTATTTTTCTTCCTGTTGTTGGTTTTGTTTTGTGGCTTTTCATTTAAGGGGATGTATAGTAACTATGTAATGGAGACTATCCTGTCCAGATGTGAGGATACAATGCAGTATGCATCTCTACTTCCAGATCAAAGATAAACGCCCAATGAAATTGTTAACTATATCTTGATAATAGGATGCCAGACTCTCTGCCATTGTCCATGCCCATAATGATGGACTTATGATTGTTTATGAAGGACTATACTATAGTAATAACATAAGGAAAATCATTTGTGGGGGGCAATAGAGAAGGGATTTGGGGAATGGGTAAGGGAAATCCCAGGGCCTATGGAACTGTATCACAAAATCATTATGAAAAAAGTAAAAATGAAAAATGAAAAAATATAGTATGCTAGACAATATGTAGAGAATGGTATCTGTGAACATAGTGAGATCAACTAGAAGGCAAATTTCAGGACTTCAGACAAGAAAGAGATAATGTGACTAGACATTAAAGGAGAAGACAACTGGGTGGATTAGGACTCTTTTGGACTCAGAGGTCAAAAGAGTTGAATTGAGTGTGCCATAAAACACAATAGTAATTACCAAGGATGACCACGAGAATTTTGCCTTATGTGACTGGATGACATGTACTGGCAGTAGAATGAAGAGAATTGGCTTGGGGAACTGTTAGGAGCCACAGACTTATGGGCCTTAGTGACAGCAATTTAAGTGAATCCAAGAGATTATAGATATAAATAACCATAGATGAGATTAGACATAATTGTCAGGGTTTTGATAACTTCAGGTTTTGAATTGATGAAATGGGTAGTGTTCTATTTAACCAAAATGGTAAGCGAATCTTAGGAAGCTGGGGAGAAAATGATCACTGAAAAGAAGTTCAGAAGAATTTCACATTTGAGGAGCAGATTAAGTACATAATCTGGTATCTGAAACACTTGGATGTGAATCCTAGATGAACTGTTTACCAAACCTGGATAACAAACTACTTAATTACTCCAATCTCAGCTTTCTTATTTGTTTTTTTTTTAAAGATTTATTTATTTTATTACAAAGTCAGATATACAGAGAGCAGGAGAGAAAGAGAGGGAGATCTTTTTTCCAATGATTACTCCCCAAGTGACCACAACGGCCGGTGTGCGCCGATCCAAAGCCGGGAATCAGGAACCTCTTCTGGGTCTCCCATGCGGGTGCAGGGTCCCAAAGCATTGGGCCGTCCTCGACTGCTTTCCCAGGCCACAAGCAGGGAGCTGGATGGGAAGTGGACCTGCCGGGATTAGAACCAGCGCCCATATGGGATCCCGGGGCGTTCAAGGCGAGGACTTTAGCCACTAGGCCACACCTCCGAGCCCAGCTTTCTTATTTGTAAAATGAGAAAAAGTATCTAATATTTAAGATAGAGCATGATAAAAACAAAAATAAAATGAATTTACTGTATATAGATGTTTAATACATAGGTTCATGAAATAAATATTATTGTTACTATATCTTACCATAATTTTAATTTTGGAAATATCTCTTGGGATGTATCTAATTTACATTGATCAATATTCTTCATATTATTTCCTACTAAATAATGCTTATAAGCATAGTAGTACAAATTTTGATTCATTTTATTTAAACATTAAAGCAAACTGTAAATTATTAAAATTATTTATTATATCCTTTTTCCATTGCATAAATAGTAAACTAAGGCTCAGGAAAAGTGTCAGGCCCAAGGTTATATTGCCACGTAAGAGAAGCAAAATTCACAACTGTATCTGAATTACTCCAATTAATTCTGAAATCTTCCCTAACTCATTATCTATACCTTTACATCACATTTCCATTTTTCTAGGATCCATATTGATTAAATACAGTCATCTTATTAAAAAATTATTACAATGTGAAGTTGTGTATTCTGTTCATTTCCAGTGCCGGACAATGTTTCCCTCAAGGCCTATGCTTGGAAGAGATGAAGAAAAATCTCCAATACTCACCCATTGACAAATATGGTAAGTCAATAGACATTCTAGATGTACTAAGAATAATGCTCCCAAGAGATGGTATCTATTTGTTACAAGAGAAATAACTTATATTTTGTAATGTCTAGAAATTACCAGTCTTTGAAAATATTCTTATAAAAATACAAGCTTTGATTATATAAGTCCATTTTAATTCTCCATTCACCTTTAAGCATCATCATGGGTCTATGAACATGCGTGAGTATGTGAGCATATGTGCTGGCAAGTGAGACCATGTACATACATGTGGGGGGGAAGAATAATTTTTTGTTATCAAAAGAAGCCCCTTCCCCTTGTGACAGTTCAAGCACTTTGTTACCACCTTAATCACTCCAGTTCCTCTAGACCCATTTTAAGGATATACAACTAAAGAGAAAAAAATGAGTTCCCACAATTTTATCATTCTGGGGGAGCTCTTCTATTTTAGCTAGCACTCACAGGCAAAATGGAAACCCATTTCCCACCTCTCCCCTCAGGGCAAAGTGGTAGGATCAATGTTATATGGAACTGCTTCAGAAAAAATGAATAATGCTCATGGAAATAATTAACAAAGTTCATAGCAGTCTCCTGGATGCCACAGGATGGATAAATACCTTTATCATCAGCTGCCATGTGAATGTGCCAGGGCTCTGATGTCCTTTCTCCAACCTTTAGGCCTGAGAGACTTTATGCTTAATTGGAATTTCAGCACAATAGGCCCATTTATTCATGGCAACTTCCTTCAATTATATTGAGGACTAGAAAAGTGTCTGTCACTTAAAAAGATCAGATTTATTACAAAGGCTGACTTTGGGTGAATAAATTGGATGATGTACAGTACAACTGATTCTGATACAAATGGCAGTAGTTCCTGGAGACCCTTGCTTTGGGATCCTCATCAGTGCACTTCAGCTGCAGATTCTCATTACCCAAGGCACTAAGAAGCTTTTAAGAAAAAAAGGAAAAAAGGTTGTTCTGGTAGATGCAGACAAACTACAAGGATACAGTCAAGAAAGCAAAGGTTGTGCTTCTGCCTTCCAGTATATGTCAAGAACACAGCTCAGGGCTCTTTATCATCCGCTTTACAATTGGCTAGCCTAGGAACACATCCTTTGGAGGAGAAATGAGATCCAAGTGTCACACCATCCTATATTTTTAAAAGGTATAATACCGTTTTTGCAAACCTTTACTAAAGCAAATTCACAACCACACCAAAAAAAAAAAAAAAATACAGGGCACCTTTTGAAATGTGTGCTTTGACCAGAATTCTTTGCTTTCATGGTGCAGATGAAAAGTAAAACATTTCTTTAACTTCCAGTTCTGTTTCTTAAAGCAGCAAGGTTCTAAGAAGACCCTCAAATGGAGAAGACTAAGGTGACATAGTAATACAAAGATCAGATTTTCTGATGAGTATTTGTGCCAAGAGTGGAAGAAAAATTCAGGCTGTTGAATTAAGTAAAGATCCCTATAAAAATATCTTTAATATATCCATCCCAAATAGAACATCATATAAGATAGGAGCCTTTAATTACTCTATTTCCATTTCATAAACCAGTTGGATAGAACAGCCATTTCTGAGATGTTCTCCTCTTCCCCAATGAGCAGAGCTAGAGCGTGACTGCAGAAATGAAGTAGAAGCAACTCTGTTCTCTCTGCTTGAGACCTGTCATGTTGAAATTGCAGAACATGCAGATTTGTTTCGGTGTTTTCCTGAAGCCTGTGGTCATATTTCAGCTGAGTGCTTCTTAAGCTGAGAGCCTACACAAGTCCAGCACGTCTGTCCTTACACTCTGGAAGTGATCACAGTGATGGCAGTTGCCAACACCAAGGCCCTGCTGATTTTGTTTCTCACAGTTGAAGGAGAATCTGCCCACTCAGGAGGAAAGTGTGTTCACAGTCAGTTTCTGCAGGGGTCCTGTGTGGCAAGAGGCACTGGAACATGACTGGCCAGTGAGACTGCTTGTGGCACAGCAGAAGATGAATTATGGTAACAGAAGGATTACCAGTTTATTTAAGCATCTCTATACCTGGAATGAAGTCACCTTTTTTAGACTAGACAAAAGGAAATATTTTGGTCCTAGGATGCACATTTTGTTTTGGTCTACCCAAAGTTAGTGTCTTGCTTCCCCTCATCTCTGTTCCCACCTCTAGCACCTGCCTCAAATCTAACATAGCCAGTCCCACAGAGGGAGATAGGGTGGGAAGCTGCAGGATCACCATTAGCGCCACTGCCTCAGGGAGAGTTGATGTGCTGCTTCAGATATTTTGACAGAAATCTTTCTTATGAAAATAAATATGCCTGGATAACGGCTAGATGTCCTAATGAAACTGTAGATGGCTGGGTTGGTTCTGAAAACTCAGCTCTCAAAAGGGAGAAAAAGCAGCAACAGCTGTTGATAAATGTGTCTATTTCCACAGAAGCAATGAATGGCTCCTTACTTCAAAGCAGAAAAGCAGGTCTTTCCCTGCCCATGCACCTGAACCTCTGTGCCAGCAGCTCAGTCCTGAGCACCTGGCACCATTCTCTAACCAAAACAGGGCTGTTGTTTCAAAAGGCATCGAATACTAACATTCAGACTATAGCACCGATGTACACGTAACACTCAGACTACTAGTATAAAAAATCAAATACGCAGAGGCAACTTGCTATACATCATGGCTCTTTCCCTTTTCCTTACTGCTGTCCCCCCTTCCTTTCTTAGCCAGCATTGGATTAGTATCCACTGTATGCCTAACACTGCTAGATATCTTATATTCATTTGGCAGCCTTATGAGTAAATACTGTTATTCTCTCACTTGTAAATGAAAACATTAACAGGATGGGTAAGTTGACAAATGTGCTGGAGCCAGCAAAGCAGAAAACTTGTGCTTTCACTTTCAGTGTTGCTGTTGGTCCACAAAACTGCTCACCAGCAGCTCTGGTCCAGGCTTTTTTCACATGATCCAGGAGAACTGCCTGGCGGCTGTGTACTGCCCTGGGTCAGACTGGTTAAGAAAAATGGGGAAATGTATGAAAGGCCAATAACTAACTGCTGAACTTCTTTTCTGATGCAGGCTACGTGTCTGATCCCATGAGCCCGATGCATTTTCATTCTTGCCGGAATAGTGGCAGCTTTGAGGACAGCAGCTGACAGCATTCAGCATATACCTAAGGAGAGTATTCCCCCAAACTGACAGCAACAATTCCAGCCATGGCAGGCTGGCTTCCAATTAGAATATTCTACCCTCTAAGGTCTTCTTAAATTGGCTTGTTTATCCTAGTCCTATTTAAATCCTTGCCACAAGATGGGCTTTGGATGTGTGCCTAAAGGATGAATCTGAGGGAGGGAGGGAGAGAGAGAGAGAGAGGGAGAGAGAGGGAGAGAAAAATATAAAAAAGGAATATAAAGGAGAATTTTATTTTTTGTAAATAAATCAGCAAATTACCATGTAACTTAGAGATGGGTCTAAATCTGTGGTGTACATTTCCCAGTTATTATGTTTTCCCAGCTGAATTACATTGGCTTGGGTTTGAGAACTGTGGGTTTGATTTATTACAATATTGTTCATTTTACCGTGTTACTTCTGATGTTCAGCTCTGTGATTAAAGATTCATTGGCAACTTAGAAAATTGATTCAGAAGTGTATTTCATTTCAACAAGACTTCCACTGAATATACCTTCTTTCAGACATATTGGTAAAGAGGAGTAATGACCTTCAGTTCAAGAAGCTGGCAAATACATAGCACTTAATTATTTAGTTTCCTTTCCATGTCATAACAAGTGCTCTATGCTCTAGTGAGGCAGCCTATGGCTGTCAGCACCACGGTATCAAAAGTGCTGTCAGGTCATTTATGCAAGCAGCCCACTAATGCAAACCTGCCATTTATACACAGGGTGGCATAGCACAGAGGGAGGATATCTCTGTTGAATGCTGCCTTCCAACAATGTGAAACTGGCCCTTCACAGTGGTTACAGCCAGAAAGACAGAAATAGTTCCACCAGATAAGGCAGTTATGCCACTGCTAGACAGAGTTGGAAAAAATAAGCAGTAAATCATGAAAATTCAATGGTAATTACTGCTTTTGCCACCCCCGCCAACAAGAAGATAAATAGAACAGCAAAGAACGATCTGGCATTCTCTGTATTGAGAGTTCTCAACCCTGGCATCATTGACATTTTGGACAGAATGATTCTTGGTTGTGGGTGTCGTCCCATGCTCTGCCAGAAGTTTAACATCTTCCTTGTCCCTGCCTTCAAGATGCCAGTAATTACTTGTGTGTTAATTTTATGTATTAACTTAAATGGATGTGGAAGGCATCAGTGTCTGGTTAAACATGATCTCTGTTTATTTCTGTGATGATATTTCCAGCAGATACTTACATTGGAGCCAGTATATAAAGTTATGTATTTTGCATTATGGGTAAAATCATATAATCTCTGGGAACTTAAAACCTAAAAATATGGCTAGGCTTTGCTCCCTCTCTGTCCACTGTCCACTCACTGGCTTCAATCTACGCAGTTGGCTCTCAAGCCTTGAGCAACATCATCTATACTTTTGAATCTCTAACTTGTTCACATCATATCATAGGACTTAATCTGCATTATTGAATGAATCATTCACTTATAAGATTCATACACCCACCCACCCCACCCCACACAAATCTATCCTATCTTATTGACTGTTTCTCTGAAGAAAATTGATGAAAACCTGACAATCAAAAATATTTCAAAGTATATCTGTTCTGTGGAGGACATAATTGGCCAATGCTAAGAACCATTGTTCTCAACACAGAGAGGACAACTAGAGGACATAAGAATGACTGAACATGACTGACTGGTTGTGTTGAGGCCTATCTGCTTTATCCTCCTGAAATAATGTGCACTTATTTATAAATGGAATTGTGGTGAAGAGGTGCTGCTGATTGCTCTCTGAATGACTGTAGCAAGCTCCCCTCTCCCCCTAACAACAAATTGTGTCTCTGGGGAACAATTTCTATCAACAGCAACAACCTCAGCTCTAAAATCCTTTAGAATTGCTTCTTATGACCTGTGGCTGTGAAGTCACAAGTCCCCCTATGCTCTGAGTAGCTCTGGATAAACCAGTGTGGATCCAGAGGTAGAAATTAAAATCTTTGTGCTTCAAGTAGATTTATCCCTTTTTAGCCTCCAGCCTTTCACTTCCCTGCCCAATTATTTTGAAGTCAAAGGTACTCTATCCCACCAAGGTAGTCCCCAAAGGGCTTTATAACAAGCACAACCAAGGAACCTGAAGTGACTGTTCAGGCATGAACACTTCTGGCAAAGTCAGAGAAGGAGAAATAGCAGTTGGGCAGAGAACATCTACCTCCAGAGCCCCACCTGCACTCTTTTCCTACCTCCAGACAGCCTCCCCGCCTCCACTCTTCTGTTTTAGCTGTTCTAGGGAATGACACAGCACCTAGTTTGGTACACTTGGAAACTTAATACATTCCTGGCTTGAATCAAAATGGACATCTTAGAAAGCAGAAATAATTATGAAACAAAGAGGAGTGAAGTTTATGATCCAAGTCACATTTTATACCACAGCCAAATATTTTTGTGTTCAGGACAGTGCACAGTGCTGCGCTAAGCTAGTTCCCCGCTCCTCCCATTTCCCACTGAGTGAAGGTCGTATCCAGAGAGGGAACTGCTTATTTTGGAAATGCCCCTGTTTTAGAAGAGAATTTTCTAAAACAGATTTGCCAAGCTCCTTTTCTTTGTTTCTCCTAATTAGCCATCTCTCTTTTCCACACTGCATTTCCTTATGTTGCCGCTTCCCTCTGGCTCTTGTCTTGTCAAGTATCTGCAAATAATGAGACTAATGTGTCTTGATTCCTGGGACGGGAAACCTTTTCACAGATGCCAACCTGTAGCTTGCAATCCCTTTTCATTACTGCACCCTTAATGGGGCCCAGGGATCATCTTAGAGCTCATCTCAAGACTATGGATTTTTCCCCCTACTTACTTAAAAATGTCTCACTAATTGCTTTCTTTCTTCTGCTGGTAAAAATGAACTTTTAAGATCATGTTTTTGCATGCTTAGCACATTTGATTTTTTTTTTATGTGCACGCAGCACTGATCTCATTCCGAAGATGTTCAATTAACTATAATTGTAAGCCAAATTACAGCAGCACCAGGAGTTATTCCAACAGAGTGATTATTTGGGTTAAATTATTTCCAAAGTTGACATTTCCCTCTGAAACCAAAAAAATAGGTGCTGGTGGTAAGAGAAAAGGCTAATGCCAAACAGTCTTTCTAAAATGAATGTCCTGATTTCTCTCTGTATTTTGTTTTTCCCTTCCTCTTTCCTCTCTTCCTTCTTTTATTTCTTCTTTTTCTTCCTAAAGAAGATTCATTAATTCTGGAGTCATTCAGACCTTCTCTAAGAGCTGTGTGATCTTGGACAAGTCATTTAATCCCTTTGATGTCCCTTATTGTCTGTAGAATGATGGTGACAATTTATCTTGCACAGTTGCTGTAAAGGTTTCAAATGACACAGAGTAGGTGTGATACCTGGCTCATGAAGGCAGATGTTGTTTGCTGTTCCCATTGCATAATTATGCATCCAAAGAGCTGTGCTGGAAAAGAAGAGATGAGAAGTTAGAGACTTTTTCCCTCATGAAGTAACTGTCAATATCCCTAAAAATTCCATCCTTGCCAAGATAAAACTGCCACAGTGGCACCGCTGAGGCCAATTTTGCCAAGATCCACAGGATTTAGATATAAATTTATACTTGAAATAAAATATAAAACCAAGTGTTTGTGGCTAAAGATAAGAAATAAGTCTCCAAGCAAGGAGAATGTTAAGTAAAAAGGGAGAGTTCATGCCTTGAGTATCTACCACGTGCTTTAGATTATTTGAAACACGTTACTTGCCTTTATTTTCTGTGCAGTTTAAGCTAGGGGAGTATATTTTTTTTTATTTTCAAAGTGGGAAGTATATATTCAGAGACAAAGTAAGAGTCCAAGATAGTATACAAGGTTCATAAATATGGAATTAAAAGTAAATCTATTTGGTTCATGAAGTCCGGAAGAAAATTTAGAAACTACCACAAGGTAAATTTAGGGGATCAGAAACACAAAATTTCACTGATTGCTATCATTATTACAAAGTAAAACAAAAGAAAACAAATAATCATCATCATTGTCATTATTATAACTATGGAAGAAAAAGACCTAGAATAATCCACAACTCAAACAGACATGCATTGTTATTTTCCAGGTGGAAAGAGCCTGAAATGATTGACAGAAACAAGACTCTCACCCTGATCAGCAGGAACGAGAATGTTATGAGGGCAAAGCACAGCAATTAGGGAAGCCACAGAGCCTCGTATTTTCTTTTCCTCATTAGCACACTGGCTAGGAAAGTGAGGAGAAATGGTGTAACCCTTACCAGTAGGATTTGGGTACCTATTTCTTTCTAGTTTTGTGTTGCTTGCAATTACTCAAGCATGTAGACGGAAGTGCTATCTGCCCCTGATTGATTCCCTCCTACATTTCAAGAGCCACAAGGGCGAAGATAAGCCATTTGACATTTCCAATCTCTTCACTGGGTAACAGCCCAAGACTTAGCCGTTACTGTAACAGACTGTGGTCCAAGTCTGTCGGCTCAATTAGCACCATATGCAAAACATGATGGAGTAGCAAAGTTCCTCTCTCTCCTTGGACAGCCTACCTTTTATGAGGCTAACTAGAAATAAAAAGAGCAGGGGTTGCACATTTCTCCTCAGGCTACAGATCCAAGGCAGCACAGCAGCCACCCCAGTGGCAGGGTGCTAATTAAATTAGGCTTCTTGAATTAAAACACTGCCACAGTGCCAGGCCTGCTGATGAGGCTACATCTCCAAAGCACCCCCAGCCTAGCTGTATGCTTAATTAGTGAGATAAAAAGGATATTATCACAAGTATCTGTCTTTTAAGCAGTAGGCTCATGTGCCAAAGAAAGATAATTTCGCCATCCTTAAAGAAGGTTCTTAAGTTACTAATTTCCCTGACCTCCATATTTTATCTCAAGTAGCCTGGAAGAGGTAAGACTGAAACAGAACCACAAAATGCACTAAAAAAATATCTAAATTTTGATTTTCCCTTCAATATTTTACTCATAGTAATTCATGGATTGCCTAACACCACTTCGAAAATTAGTCCACAGTGAAGGGTATGAGTTTCTTCTATAGGGGTAATTTCTTTTCCTTCCTTGACGTCCACATTAATATGAGGAAGAAGAATCAACGTCACTACTCAGAGTAACTTGAACTGATCAGAATAAAAGTTGACGTGTGTTTTTGCTATACCAGCTATGAAACTCTAAGAAGCAGAATTACATTGAACAGTTCTTAAACATGAGCCTGCATCAGATTCTCTGGAGAGATTACAAAAGCAAGGATCTCTGAACCTAGTCCGAAAAGTAGCAGTATCAAAAGTTGTGGAGGGGTTCCCCAAAATGTGCATTTCTAACAAGTCTTCCCAAATGCTGCTGCTGTTGGTTCTGGGGCCACAGATCTGAAACACTGATTTAGTAGTCAAGATCATGAGCTAGGGCAAGGTAGAGATTGGGTTAGGTGAGTACCTGGCTCACTACTCTTACCCCTACCACTGCATGGCCTGTGTGACCAAGGGCAAATGAATCCATTTCTGTTCCTTAATTCTTCATCTGTAAAATGAAGATAATGATTCTTACCTCATGGAGGGGATTAAGTGAAACAATGCATGAAAATCACCTACTGCAATGCCAGACACATGACCAGTGTTGGCCATGCTTGATAGAACATGAAGTGACCAAGCAGCAAAAGCTGATTGTTTATTTCCTGGATACTAATGAAAGCATTATGGCTTGAAAACATTCAAGTGCATGTAAGATGGGCCTAATTACGGCCCTATCATCAAGTCTACATAACACAAAAGAATATGGGAACAACACAGAAGTACAATTTTATAAGGATATAATTAAACCAGATTTTGCAATGTAGTTAAGTTAATGTATCTAAAAAATGTGTATTAGACATCTCTTAGGTGCTACCTCAGATCTTGGCATCACCTAGTATATACCGTTGGCCATTGAGTCATCCACCATCATAACCAACTTCATCTGAGCACATCTCATGGCAGCTCGGATCCTCCTGAATCTATGAACCCTTGATTATTGGAGATCAAGGGTAGGGGATATATTTTCCACTCCTTGCAGCATCCCATTATCCTGAAACCAGTCATTCTCAACACCTTAGGAGAGAGTACAGTGAGACTGACAAACAGTTGCCTTGAATCCCAGACAGCACCCAGTTCACTGGAGAATTTTTTCCCTCTCACTTTCTTTCTTACCTACATTTCTCCATTCTTGTTTCTGTGGGTTTACACATTCCAAGTCATGGCACTGGTGTTTTTGTTAGGCCCTACCTTCTGGTGAGACTTAATCTAAGTAGAAGAGTCAAGGTATACAAATAGAATCAATTTTGGCCACCTCCTTAACAGGAAGTAATTTGTGGAGTAAAGGAGTAAGTGAGTCAATACTACACTGAGAACAGGGATGAACAAAAATTGGTTTAGTAGACAGGTGAACTGAGATTATAATTCCATCCTTGGTTCTTTTTGCCCCTTTTGGTTCTCTCCTTTTGTGTTTTCACTATTTTCATAGCCTCTGTTATGTGTCAGGTGGTACTCAGGACTGCTATATCTGACTTTGCCCTATGCAAGAACCTCAGTCACAAGCAAAACATGGGGATACCGCTGTGCCATCTTCGTATTCATAAAAACTCACTTCCTCTTTTCTTTGGTTATAGCTTTCATTCTAATTGTTTAGTAACTGTATTATTCTACTAGAATGTTCATATATAGCCCTCAACTCAATCTTTGCTGGCATTCTTTTCCCTCTCTAGTTGCTTGTTCAGTATATCTCTGCAAAATGGAAAGAAAGGATTTATACCTGTCATTCAGGATATTTTATCATTTGAATGAAAAATGAGTAACTTCTTAGCATGTAGGGCAATGCCCCAAACTCATCTCTGTTGTGCTTCTTGTGACTTTACTCCAAGCACCACTTATTACCCTGGAAGGCTACCAAATTAAAAATCATTTCATTACTAGTACTCTTAACTCTTCAGTGCTTATTAAACTTGGGCTTCCTGTTTCTTTTTTTTTTTTTAAGATTTATTTTATTTTTATTACAAAGTCAGATATACTGACAGGAGGAGAGACAGAGAGGAAGTGGAGCTGCCGGGATTAGAACCAGCAGCCATATGGGATCAAGGCGAGGACCTTAACCACTAGGCCACACTGCCAAGCCCTTCCTGTTTCTTTTAATACAAGTACCAGAATAATGAAGAATCATCTGCCAGCATTGTGGCTAAGTAGGTTAAGTGTGTTTGAGATGCCACCATTGAAAATGAGCACCAGTTCAACTCTTAGCTGCTCTACTCCTAATCCAACCCCATTCTTAATGCATCTAGGAAAGGAATAGAAGAGCCTAAATGTTTGTGGGCCTGCCATTCACATGGGAAAGCCAAGTAAACTTCCTGATTCCTGGCTTCACCATTTGGGCAGTGACCAATAGTTAAAAGAAGGCTTCCCCATTTTTCTCTATATTCTAATTTTCAAGTAAATAAATAGCACAAAGGAAAAGTAGAGTCCCTTGTACCACATTCAGTTTCTCCTCAGTTAAAAGAAAGTGACTGTTATTCCTACAACACGTAGCTGTGTGCAAAGAGAAGAAACGACCTGGTACAAAGTAAGAACAAAGACTACTAGACTGAAAAGCCACCAAATGAAAGGGAAATATTAAGATGAGAAATAAGGAAATAGTGGCACACGGTAATTTTCCCACCACTTTGCAGAATCCCAAATGTCCAAAAGTCTTCTTGGCATACACATATTCACTCAAAATACTCCATCTCGCAAGATACAAGGTCAATGCATTCTTTGGACAGGTCAGCTGGTCAAATCTATGCAAAGCAAGCACATTTATAAAAATTATAGTAATTAAAATAATTGGCCAGCTAAGAAAAGGCTGTCCCAGTTAATTGGTCTCCACTGAAGAAACATTAAGCTTTAGGGAAAAATGCATGTTTAATAGAAGTAATAAGTTATTAATACAAATGGAAATTCTGTAAAATTTAAAACAGTGAATAGTAAAAACTGTTCCTTACTGAAGCTAAATTAATTTGCTATGTTCCCCACCCTATCCATTAAGCTTTTAATTAATTTAAAATATGAATACAGCTCAAAAATCAAAGCAACATGCCTTTTACAAGTATTTATAATTTTTATCAAATGCCCCTAGTAAATCAAAAATGATAATTCATAATATAAACATACAAATCAGTTACTCAAAGTAGTACTGTATATCTAATAGGAATATGTATAATTGTTATTAGCCCAGTTAAAACTCCGATTCATCTTTATTCTCTTATAATTTTAAGTGATCTGCTTTAAAAATCATGTTTCCTCTTATTTCTGTAGACACCCAGGAGCTCATTTTTCCTGTGGTGTTAATTGATGGTGTTTGTTTGTAAAGCCTAGCATTCATAACTATCAAAATAACATTCTTCATTTAAAAAGTGGCTATTAGTTGTGTCTCCAAGGAGAAGATGATTGGTTTTCTCTGTTCACATATGGCTGCCTGTCACCCTGCAGGGTCACGCAAGGATTTCGTGGCTGAGTTGATAGCAGGCAAGTGAATGCTTCTTATCTCTAGCTAGATTTTTGGTCCATATGCTTTTGGAAAGCTGGAATAAACTGTGTATGTACTACAGATTATATTTTCTGTGTTCTTCTGGCCTGGTCTGAGTGCAACATTTTCTTTCATAGCTCTTCCTCCAGGCCTTATTCTAGGTTCCAGCCTAATATTGTTAATTTTATCTTATGTAATTCACAAGAATTTACCAAAATAGTGTACAGAGAGGTCTTGATGTTCTCTTCCAGTTTGCCCCAGTGGGACATTTTGCTAGCTCTAGTATACGATCAAAATCAGTATTTCAGTGCTGGCCCGTGTTGTGGTTTGAACATACATGACCCTGTAAGATTCAGATGTTGATATAAAACCCCTAAGGTGATGTTATTAAGAAGAGGAATTTGGGGATTTAACAAGATTATGAAGGTCCTACCTCCAAAGACGGGGTTAAAGCAATCATAAAAAATGCTTCAAAGGGTCGTCTTCCCCTCTTCCATTTCTGTCATGAGAGGACACCTGCCTGGTACCCTCTGCCAGGAACAGGAGGAACAGGCTTGCACCAGCACTGAACATGCTGGCATCTGGGCTTTGACTATCCAGCCTCTACAACTGGGAGAAATCAATGTTTGCTGTTTGTAGATCTGAGGTATTGTGTTAAATCAACACAGACTACAGCTCCCTCTCTTTTTAATGAGGCCTGCTGTTCACTGCCAAAATGAGAATCTGGGATATTGCTGCAGTAGACAAGTTACAATAGAGTAAAACAATGAAAAATGGGGTATGCAGAGGATAAAATGCTTTACACCTTGGGTTCTCTAAAGTGACATACAACCTTCTCGCTTCCTTGACCCATACATGAACCCTTCGTTGGAGTTGAAATAAAGGCAGAACTAGTACTCACAAGAGCATTACAGTTTAAATGCCACTAAAACGAGTATTACAATGTTAAATGCCAATAACAAGAGCATTGCAATTTCAAAACCTCTGCACAACCATTTTGAGACAATTGTGTTAAACCATCATTTAAGAAGCTTCCATTGTGGAAAGAGCTTAGTTCTGATTGCTAGTATTTTCATAGTCAATCCAACTTTTTTCTTGGGTATTTACATCTATGTAGTTTTCCCTATAATTTTTTTTATCAAAATGCATATATAGATATATTTATTTTCAATTAAATAATGTGAGACATTTGAAAATCCATTGAAAATATAAAAATTCAATATTTTGAAGCATATTCTCATTAAAATACAGATACTGCACAAAATGTAAAATGTCTTTTATTGCTGAAGTTGCAGGAAAAAGGAAACTGTTTAACAAAACTTGTGAGCTGAAGCCAGCAGTAATCTGAGTAAGCATTGTAAGGGGAACGGATCAGGGCCTCCCTGAGGATTGTGGGATATTATTAGTACCCAAGTTGCAACTGGGGTTTTAGCTGAGAAGCAGCAAGCAAATATACATTAAGATGGGAACATTTTGGGCCTGGTGGGATAGTCTAATGGCTAAATCGTCACCTTGCAACCTGCTGGGATCCCACGTGGGCTATGGTTCATATTCCAGCAGCTGCACTTCCCATCCAGCTCCCTGCTTGTGGCCTTGGAAAGCAGTAGAGGATGTTCCAAAGCCTTGGGACCCTGCACCCACATGGGAGACCCAGAAGAAGCTTCTGGCTCTGGACATTGAGGCCACTTGGGGAGTGAACCAGTGGACAGAAGATCTTTCTCTCTCTGTATATCTGACTTTCCAATAAAAAATAAATAAATCTTTAAAAAAATGACATGTTTTTGTTGTGGCATAGCAGACTGAACTGCCACTTTTAAGGCTAGATTCCCATTTCTGAGCACTACTTTAAGTCCTAGTTGCTCTGCTTCTAATCCAGCACCCTACTGGTATTCTAAGAAAATGTGGAAAATGGCTCATGTATCTAAGTTCCTGTCACTCTCGTAGGAGACACAGAGGAGTTTCTGGGTACAGGTTTCAGCCTGGACCAAACCCAGCTGCTGCATCCATTTGAGAAGCAAACAAATAAATGAAAGATCTCTCTCACACACTTTCTGTATCTTTCAAATAAAGTAGTTAATTAGCATCAACTCAATTGATGCATGCAATTGAGAAGAAAGCATCACGAATTAGAGTCAAGAGAAACAATCTACAGAACAAAATTCCCAAGAATCCAGACAGAAGAATCAGGTTAATAATAGAAAACACTCAAACTGTATGTAAAATGTTTAAAGACACTTTTAAATAAGATGATACCAAGTATACAAAAATAAGAATTGGCATGTGAGCATTACAGGCTCATATGATGAGCAGGTATATTTGGACTAATGATTGCTTAACCTTTAAGAAATGAAAAAATAGGGCCCAGCGGCGTGGACTAGCAATTAAAGTCCTCGCCTTGAACGCCCCGAGATCCCATATGGGCACCGGTTCTAATCCCGGCAGGTCCACTTCCCATTCAGCTCCCTGCTTGTGGCCTGGCAATGCAGTCGAGGACGGCTCAAAGCTTAGGGACCTTGTACCCGTGTGGGAGACCCGGAGGTTCCTGGTTCCCAGCTTCGGATCGGTGTAGCACCGGCCGGTTGCGGCTCACTTGGGGAGTGAATCATCGAACGGAAGATCTTCCTCTCTGTCTCTCCTCCTCTCTGTATATCTGAATTTGTAATAAAAATAAATAAATCTTTAAAAAAGAAAACAGCTTGAACTCGAGGTTTTTGAAGTTCCAACTTACTCTAGCAAGACTGGCATCATGTGGAAATTCATTGTAAATGTGAATTCTCAGATGCCTTGTAGCAATAATGAGTCAGGAACTCTAGGGGTAGGGACCCTGCAAATTATCTGTGAGTAAGCCTTTTCATTATATGCTAGTTACACTTTAAGCTTCTGCTTTAGATGGTGTTAAACTGCCTGGAAAGATTCCAGACTGTGAAACTCTGGTTCTGTGTCTAGATTTATGTCACCTCAACTTTCTGTGCCTCAGTTTTGTTATCTATGAAAGCGGACTAATATTAGTATCATCATGAGGCTCAGTAAGTGAAGGAGTAAAAGAATAAAGTGAAGAATAATATAAAACAGGGTCCGGCACGATAGTGAAATGGTTAAGGTCCTCGCCTTGAAAGCGCCCAGGAATCCCATTTGGGAGCCGGTTCTAATCCCGGCAGGTCCACTTCCCATCCAGCTCCCTGATTGTGGCCTGGGAAAGCAGTCGGGGACGGCCCAGAGCACTGGGACCCTGCACCTGCGTGGGAGACCTGGCTCCTGGCTTCAGATCGGTGCAGCACCGGCCGTTGTAGTCACTTGGGGAGTGAATCATCGGAGGGAAGATATTCCTCTCTGTCTCTCCTCCTCTCTGTACATTTGCCTTTCCAACAAAATAAATAAATCTTAAAAAAAAAAAAGAATAATATAAAACAAAAAAAAAGTAAAAGTGTAAGGCACCAAGCAATAACATATTGATTAAAACTGACTTTTTAAAAACACATTTCCAGATCACCTTTTAATTTCTAGAGCTTTACAGAGTTAAGGCCAGTGATGCAAACATTGGGTGCATATAGCGATCACCTGCATAGATTTATTTTTATTTTCCTGATGCCTGATTCCAACCCACAGAGATTTCAAATGTCTCCAAAAGAATTTCAATGTGCAGCGTAACCTGAGAACCAGAGGTCAGATTTGAATTTATCAAGCCAACCTTATATGTTCACATAGATTTGTAATTCATGCAGTTCTAGTGGCAAGTGCTTTGCTAAGTGGTAAATCACAAACATTCAGTGGAGAGAGCTTCCTTTGGTTCTCGGAGACATTTTTAATCAACAGTGTGTGTGTGTGTGTGTGTGTGTGTGTGTGTGTGCTACATGCATGTTTGTGTGAGCATTCCATGTGTATGCGCAGACAAAATAACTATTATGTAAATATAAACCTTCATAATCCCAGTGGAGGGTTATGGGGAAAAGACAAACTTCAGGTTTGTCTGAATTTAGAATACCGAAAGGCATTATCTTCCACTTGCCTTTGGAAATTTTTGTATTGAAGCATTTGCAAGATAACTAAATTAATCCTTCTTTTTAAAAAAAATCACTGAATTTTATAGAGTGAATTTAATTAGAATTTAGCATTCTATGTCTCTGAAAAGAAAACTGAATGAGAAATGGAACTATAAAGAGAAATAAGCTCAAAAGATAGGATTTCCTTTCTTGTTTTTGCCTCTACCCCATGTGTAACCCATTCCTCACCCTGAGCCACTGATTGTTCTATCAGGGCAGGTGGCATCTATAATTTCTAGGGTCTCTACCAACCTTAATACTTTATGAAGATCATTATCAATTTTACTTTGTCAGCATCAATCATATGTGAATTTAAAGCTTTTCAGAACACAGAAGGATGTTGCCTCAGTCTGCATTTTCACTCATGCATTTGCTCATTCACCACCTATTTTTTTGAACGTGTGTCATATGCCAGACACCATACTTGACAGAGGAAATTGCATATGGATCAGAACAGATCACAATTCTATCATGGAGTTGATGTTCTCTTGAAGAACTAGTCAGTTCATGTTATATAAAATGTGGTTGTCAGAATTACACAGTTCTTTTTTAACTTCTTTTCAAGATCTCATTACATTCTACAGCTATAACAAAGAAGAAGAGGAAGAATGGATTGAAAATTTAAGCAAAATGGAACTTTTTAGGACAGTCTTTAAAAAAGAAAGATGGATTCTAATAAATCACTCATTTTGTCAAGCTGTTAAAGGTCAAATAGATCCCGCAGTAACTTTTCCAAACTTTTTAGTTTGGAAAGGTGCATTTTTGAAAACTAACATCCCTGACGCGTGTTAGTGAGTGGAGATTGGAGATTTGTCTATGTTCTTCCAAACTACTCTGACAGCCTGGTAGCAGAGATGAGTAAACAGCATTCCTTAGACTACAACAAACACTTCACCTTTATTTGTAATCAAAATTTTATCTGAACACTCCACGTAAACTCATTTAGTTATTGTCTATAGCTGTTTCACCCTAATTCATCAGAGTTAAATAGATGCAGCTGTATATACAACATCTACAATCTAATCTTTTTCAGAAAAAGTATGCTTATCACTGTTCTTTTTAAATTTTACTGATTATTATTCTTATTATTCTATGATATAGTTCCATAGGCTTTGGGATTTCCCTTACCCCTCTCCATAACCCCCTCTCCTCACTGATTTCCCCTACATTATTACTATAGCATAGTTCTTCATAAACTGTCATATGTCCATCATTGCAAGCATGGAAAATGTCAGAGTCCAGCTTCCTATTGTCAAGATATAGTAAACAGTTTCATTGAAAATCAATCATTGGTCTGCAAGTAGAGATGCATAATGCATTGTATCCTCACATCTGGATATGATAGTCTCCATTACATGTTATTATATATCCCGTTCAATGAAAAACTGCAATACAAAATCAACAGCAAGAAAAATAGAAATTTACAAAGCCGTGAAGTTAAATAACATACTACTAGATATGGTAGTCTCCATTACAGTTATTGTACATCCCCTTACATGAAAATCCACAAAACAAAATCAATAACAAGAAGAAAAAAATAATAACATAACCATAAAGTTAAACAACATGCTACTCAATGACTAATATGTTGCTGAAAAAATTAAAGAGAAAATCAAGAACCTTCTTGAAGAAAATAATGCTACTGTATGATCTATGAGTCAGTGAGGAATTTAATAAGAACATGTTTGGAAGAGATGAAACTAATAAAAAAGAAAAACCTCAAAATTCATGTAATAGAGTTTTGACTGGTGTTTGTTGATGAGATATGTCTCCTATAGGCAACAAATAGATGGGTTTTGTTTTTTAATCCAGTCTACTAATCTATATGTTTGATTGATGAGTTTAAGCCATTTGCATTCAGGGTTAATATGAATGGGTGATAATTCGGTCCTGTCATTTTAACAATGGGTTGTTCATTGCTTTAGTCTTCTGTTATTATTTTACTGGGATATTTTTCACATTTGCCTTTTGTTTTGGTGGGTGCTATTCCTTTTATCCATCTTTAATATTCTTTGTAGGGCAGGTTTGGAACAGGCGTATTCTTTTACTTCATTTTTAAAGACAAAGGAAAGATTTATTGAGTACATTATTTCAGGCCAACATTTTTTTATTTTATGTTTAGAATATGTCACTCCATTTTCTTCTGGCCTCTAGAGTTTCCTGTGGGAGGTTTCCTTTCACATGTCAATTGATTTTTTTTTCATGTGCACATATAAGGATCTTTTCCTTATGTTTGATTGAAGAAAGCTTGATTGTCATATGTTGTGATGAAGAGCACTTTAGTCAACCCTGTTGGGAGTTCTTAGCCCTTCCTGGATGTTTTTACCTAAATTCCTTCTCCAGATTAGGGAAATTTTTCATTATTATTTCATGAAATACATTTTAACCCCATCTTCTCTTTCTGTACCTTCTGTGACTCTAATAACTCTTACATTTGACCTTTTAATAGTGTATTTCAATTCTTGAATACTTTTTTAGCTTGACCCAGGTCTTCTTCAAACTTAGTTTGTTTCCCTATAGAAACAGGAAACAGCACCCAATTATGAGATTCTTTCTTCTGCTTGATTCATTCTGTTTTGGAGACTCTCCACTGTATTTCTAATTTACTCCACTTTATTCTTCATTCCTGATATATCAGCTGTCATTTGATTCATTTCCAGTGTGACATATTGCTTCATTTCCTGAACTCTTTTATCATGTGCTTCTCATTTTTGATAAGAAGCTTTATAACAAGTGCATTAAATTTTGTATCCCCCATTTTCTCCATGTCTTCCTCAGTCAACTCTGAGGTTGACAAAAGGTTTTGTTCCTTTGCAGGGGAGTCTTCAGTAATAGTCATTGTGCCTCTGTGTCTTCTTTTGCTCTTGGTCATTGTACTTCTGGTTATCAGATTCTTCTCCTTGGGGCAGGTTTCTAAGCTGTGTCACCCACAGGCCTACAGTTCAATTTTACTTATTGCAGTTAGTACATGGCTCTTTGTTGGCAGTCGAATTTTGGCACTCCCTCCAGCCAGTTCCAGGTCTGGGTTCTTACATTAGATTTCCACCATGGTCTCCATAGCCCCAGCTCCTGCCTCATCACTCTCTATCTTCTGTGACACTGTGCTGAGGCTGCACTGTTGTCTGTATAATCTTTCTCCCACTTCAGGTTGGAGCAGGTCCCAGGATTACAAAGTTACCAGCTGTCCTATATAGCTAGGTTGGTAGTGGTGCTGATCCTGTTAGAACCTGTTGGCTGTTAGGTCTGATGGCCACACAAACCTATTTTGAACCATAGGATGCTGAAGTTGGTATTATTTTCCTGTGGAGCCAATGCAATGCACTGAGCTCAGTGAGTTCACTCCCAGCTTAGCAAATGTGTGGTTCATTGTTGTTCCTGCGGTCTTAAAGTCTTTGCCACAACTTACAAAATGGCACCTTATGTGCTACTGTTAGAGTTCTTGATCTGCTGACCATCAGGTCTGAGGACTCCCTGGACCTATCTTGGCTGGAACCTGTAGGATGTTACATTGTTCACTGAGTCAGCAATGTGTTCACTCCCAGTTTAGTGCATGTGCAGGCCTGTCACACAGCCTTTACCTCTCTAAGCTAAATAGCACCTAGTTAGTCTCAAGGGGACAGACGTGCTGTGAAATCCACCCTGCTCCCACACTGCCTGTCCAGGATGTGATGCTCTGTCTCTGCTTCTGATCAAATCAAACAGATTAGCATTACGGGCAGTTTTTCGGGTTCACTTTTTGAGCTCCCAGTGAACACCCCTCTCCCCCTTGGTGCTGGTGGATTTCCAGCTGCTGTTGCAGTTCAGATAGCTGCTCACTGAATGCCACTGAATTATCAGTCACTGCAACACCACGCCATCTGTGTCCACTGTTTTCCTGTGTCTGACAGTCTCCAGGTGCCCCTCTGCTACTGTTGTGTCCTCTCATATTTCCTGGAATGTGCCCTCTCTTCTTCACACTGGCTAATGTTTCTCCATCTGTTTAAATGTGTCCTTACACTATTCTGTCATCTTGATGCTTTAGCATCAAATTGGTGTTTGAATATACTGTTGACAGTCCCTTATGATGCACCCGAAGAAAATATATTTGACTCTCCTTCCTTTGCGAAACACCAAGCTGCATGATCAGAAAATTCACTTCACTGGTAGACATAGATTTAATAACACAAAACTGCAAAAAAAAAATCTGTACACAAAAATTTGATGATTCATTTATGATAACTGTATCATGGAGTTTGAAAAATAGTCCTGTAGAGTTTACTTTGTCCTTCTTACTGTTCAACTGTTTTTGTCTACAGGCCTCTAAAAGTTTTGAGAAACTGCCCATTTCTTTATGAATATCTTGAACTCATTATACTTTTAAATAGTAGTTACAGATGTAATTTTTAGTATGACATGAAACATGAAAATTTAAGATAAAATCATTACATCTTTTTGCATCAAAACAGACTAAAATGTCATCCCAATATGATTCCATCTTTAGCCATGTATTGGATGTAGCAGGGAGCCTGCTTGAAGCCTCCTTCACAATTGCCTTCATTCTCCATCTGTTGGGGGGTGAGACTTAGTGCCTGCTTCTCCACAGGACTGCTTTTGGCTTAAGGGACCATTGAGTCCAAGTTTATGTTCTGTGGTCTGTTGTGGTAAATGAGGAGGGCTGCTTCCTCAGCCCCATTGTGACTCCCTACCTGTAGAGATCCTGTGGATGAGTAGTTGCCATTGAGGCGTATACTGTTTCTCTTGGCTCTTTATACTGTGTCCACGCTTCCCCTCTGTGTTGTTCCCAAAGTACACCCCAGTGAGCTTCCGAAATACAATCCTCTGCTGCATAACGTTTACCAGAGAACCCGAGCCAAGACATCCTTGCCCAAAAGAATGTGTTAAGCTCTGCTTTAGTGTTGAAAAATCTTGATTTTTTTTCTTAAACTTATATTTCCACTATTTGTTCACAGATTCTTTATGCTTCTTCTACTATGTTTTTATAGTTGAAACCTTTTATGGATCACTCTGTCATACTTCTCAGGCACTAGATTATTGCACAAGGTAAAATTTAATTTTTAAATGTCTCATGATCTTCAGGTTGTGTGCTAAATTTCTTCTGGACTGAACTATCATTAAACTGAATGCATATTTGATCAAAACAAAACACATCTGTCACAAATTTTGGTGAATATTACACCTAAAAATAAACATAGAAATATATCTCTTGGGATAGTGATTTCTATTTTTAATTAACTTGTGTAACTGTGAAAAATATTATTTACTGCTAAGATGTGCCTGATGAACATCAGCTGTATTTCTATTTTTTTAACAAACTACTTTGAACCAAGAGTTTTCTTTTTTAAGATTTATTTTAGTTGTATGAAGATGAGAGTTATAAAGAGAGAGAGAGAGAAATAGACAGACAGAGAGATCTTCCATATGTTGCTTCACTCACTCCCCAGCTGGGCATAATGACCAGAGCTTGGCTGGTCTAGAGTCAGGAGCAGGAGCTTCTGCTGCATCTTCCACACAGGCAGCAGGAACCCAAGCACTTAGGCCATCTTAGGTGGCTTCCAATGCCATTAACAAAGAACTGAATTAGAAGTTAAACAGCCCAGACTTGAATGGGCACCCATATAGGAGGCGAACACTGCATGTGGTAGTTAAATTTGCTATGCAGATGTATAATTCAATTCCTATCCATGTCACACAAACAATGGGATAAGAATAAAAGCACTTTTGCTATATTGTGCAGAAACTCTTCTTTGTACATCTGAGTGATTTGCTAAAACTAGCAAATTGATGAAATACCGGAAAATATTTTTACAGCTTATTGGTCAACAACTCAACCAGGTCCTCAGATTTAGTTGTAAACCGACTGACTTACACAAAGATTTGCTGGTTACTCATAAAATCATTCTTTTCATCCCCTACATGCTACATGTCATGACCTTTTGTGAAGAATGGGCTCTAAACGAGGGCAGCAGATTGGCAGTAGGAAAGATCTTGATTACAGTACTCGATTTAGATTTAAGACTGCATATGGAGATATAGCATCTGTAATCTGGCCTTGCAGGGAATCCCATGAAAAGCTTCATTTTACCCCAGAGGTAAACATACCAATTAAGAGGCTACTGCGTCACATCAGTCCCAAGATCCTGAATAACTGTGAGATGTACGCCATAATAAAAGGACCTTTTCTATAAACTTAGTTATTAGTGAATATTTAATAAAGGGGCCAGTGATGTGGCATTGCAAGCTAATCTTCTGCCTGCCAGTGCTAGCATCCAATAGGGGTGCTAGTTTGTGTTCCAGGAGCTCTACTCCCTGATCTAGTTCTCTTCTTAGGACCTAGAAAAACAACAGAGGATGGTTCAAGTCCTGGGGCCAGTGAAGCCATGTGGGAGATCTGGAAGAATCTCCGGGATTCCAGCTTCTGACTGGCCCAACTCTGGCCATTGTCCACCCTTTTGAGAATGAACAGCAGAAGGAAGATATGTGTGTGTGTGTGTGTGTGTGTGTGTGTGTGTGTGTCCCTGAGGCTCTGATTTTCAAGTAAAATATAACAAATCTTTTTTTAAAAAATGAAGACCAGGGAACCTTGATAAATGAAGCACACTTTGGCACTAACTTCTTTGAGATGAGAACAATTTGTGTACCTCCTTCTCACCAACAAGAATGAAGGCATTGTGACATGGGTCTTTTCAAAAATACACTTTATCTGGCAGAATTAGTTTCCAATCATTTTGAAGAATATAGTTTTCTCATCACATGATATTAGAAGAAAAAAGTATAACAAAGAAAATGCAAGAAGGATTTGCTAGAGAGAAGCTATTAAAGAATTCTGGCAGTATTTATTTGCCATTCTCTCATACTTCTTGCTGCTGGCGATGTTGACATGGATTTTTTTTTTTAATGACACAATCGAGTGGTCCAAAAGCCTTGAAGGAAATATTACTGAAGGTCAGAAGCAGTCCTTTCTTGACTGTCCTTGAGCTTGTTGGAATATTTCACCTACTAAATGAATCTTCCTTAAGGCTTTCTTTTCTCAAATAATCATTTTCCAAGGGTAATAATTGTGGAGAAATTATTGATCTTAGAAAGGTTAAGGAAATCAACTCTATTTTTATTTCACAGCATAAGACTTTATAAAGTCAAAGAAAAGGCTTAACTCAAAAATGCAAGCAAAAAGTCCAATTCTGCCCCATTTCCTTCAGCTGTTTCTGTTTCCCTTGAATTGTTTAAATGATCTACTTTGGTCCTTGGTTGACACTGGCTGGAAATGTAACTATCTTGTCAATGACTGATACATTAATGAGAATTTAATTTTTGCCTCTATTTATTATTTTGTACATTGTTTTTAAGGCCAGTTAAAAGTGAGGAGCCATGAAATTGAGCATGATTGCACAGGCCACTTAAATTTATTTCTGAAATTATCTACAAAATTGTGATAACAGTTTTTCTCCCTGCCATTACTCTTGTTGCTGAATGATTTCTATGAATGCAGATAGTCAATCTAAACACAAATACTCAGAAATATCATCCATTGAAACTAAATTTCTCTGCCTTTCTCCATGGAGTTCAAATTTTATATGAAAAGGAAGAACAAAAGAAAAGATAGAAAAAGCCTAATCTTATTTACAAAGAACCATCCACATGCCAAACCTATAAACATGATTTATTTATGCTTTTAATAGTTAAGAAGCTAACAAAAAAAACCAGTTGAACACACAAATAATTTTATCAATATGGTATTTGCAGAAAAAGAATTTACTTAATCAAAACATCACAACACAAAATTTCACAGTTAAACCCACATGCAGATTGCAGAATTACATTGCAGAATGTTTTGATGAAATGTGCTAAATATAAAAATAATTCAATGCAATTTCCATTTAGCACTTGTACAAAACTCATTTGTCAGTGGGATAAACACATTTAAAGTCTTTCCCACAAGGTACCATGTATTCAAAGTGCTCTGTAGCACTGAAGTTGAAATCATGGAACAAGTACTATAGAGTTCCACTGCAATGTGTCTCAGTAATATGTAGAATCATTTATAATGTAGATGAATTTTCCTGATAAAACTAAGATGAATGATTGAGACTATGATGAGCAACACTTTAATCCTTCAATGGGGATGGAAATAAAGTACTGTAAAATTATTTCAAAAAGCAATAAAATGAGTTCAAGAGTAAGTTCAATACTTTCTTTTTTTCCCAGAGATCTTCCATGCACTGGTTCACTTCCCAAATAGCAGGAGATGAACCGGTCTTAAGCCAGGAGTCAGGAGCTTCCTCCAGGTCTCTGATGTAGGTCCAAGCTGTTGCACTAACCCCTACTGCTTTTCCAGACACATTAGTAGGAGCTGAGTCAAAAACAGAGCAGCTTAGACTTGAACCATCAGCTTTAAGGGATACCTGTGCTGCAAGCAGGGGTTTAGTTGCTACACTACAGTGATATTCCTCACCACTGTCATGTTGATTACCACTTCCCAGAGAAGATAGAAAGGAAAGAGAGAGAGAGAGAGAGAGAGAGAGAGAGAGAGAGAGAGAGAGAGAGAGAGAAGAGATTGACAAACAGAAAGACCAAATTTGCAATGTTTTTGTAACCTGCTTTTCCAGTGGAAACTCTCAGTAGTCAATGATAGCAATTGCTGGACTTCAGAGCACATCAGGACTGTCTGGAATGCTTGTTAAAGCACCAATCACCAGGTCCCACACAGCTGTTCATTTACTAGTGATGAGAAGAGGGCAGGGCCAAGTATGATGCTGATGCCCCTAATCAGGGAACCTGTCCAATATCCATCTATTTTTTAGTCCAGTACATCTTTAATTGTTAAATGGTTCCAATATTCATTAAAATGGAGAAGACCTATAATGATAATGCTCCTGATCCCTACAGACATAGATGTTAGGGCAGTCAGCAGGTCTTGCAGCTCTCAACAATGGTTACATAGTTAAATGAAATGGCCGGGGGCAGGGGTGGTACCTAACAACTCACATGCAGTCCTATCTAAAACCGTAATGATCTCTAAGATCAGCCAGAGGATTAACTCATTTATGAAAGTTCTCCATGCAAAACAAAATGTAGAATTTGGCCAAACAATCTTTGTTTTAGGACATTCTCCTCCATTTCCTAACAGAGAAAAGATACCCTTTGGGGCACTGTAATCTAGATATCTTCATGGAAAATAAAACCTCTCAGAAGCCAGGTGAAAAATAATATCGGAGGGTAAATGGGAAGGCAACACGGCTGCTGATTTGTAACAGACGGCAAGTTCAGTTCACAGGTTTGAAATAACAGAAGTCGGGCAGGTCAGCAGCACCCTAATCTAACACAAGCTTCCCTTCCATTAAAGGATACCAGCTAAAGAGCAGAATGGGAAATAGATGCTCATGCACTATGTTTACCTGCTACAAATAGTATCCTACACTCCACAGAGCTGAATCATTTACTGCTTTGCTTTAAATTTGAATACTCCTATAAATAAGGCCCCAAAGATTAAAAAAAAAAGGTGCAAGCTATGACTTTACCTTGGAAAGCAGAACTACAGAAGCGTGCACACACACACACACACACACACACTTACACAAATGAAGAGCATTTTAGAATAATATTTCCACTTTAAATTGTCCCTCAAGCATAAATAGAAAGGGATTCATGAGAGGAGAGAGAGAAAGAGTAGAAAGAGAGTGAGAGAGAGATTGATTGTGTCCTATAGAGGTGTGAACCAATCTTCAGTCTTGAGTATATTTGGAAGGCCCTTGAGAGTTCCTTTTCAAAGACTAACTCATTATAATCCCAAACCACAGTGTAGCTTTTTGTTTGTTTGTTTGTTTTTAAGAGTTGATATTCTTTATTCAGATGACAGAGTGACAGGAAGTGACAGAGAAAGAGCCCCATGAGATCAAGGCTGAACCAGGTTGAAGCCAGGAGCCCTGAACTTCATCCAGATCTCCCAAGTGAGGTGCAGGGGCCCGGGAGCTCTGGGCATCTTTGGCTGCTTTCCCAGGTGCCTCAGCAGGAAGGTGTGCCTCAGCAGGAAGGTTGGCCTCAGCTGAGAAGGTGAAACAGGTGCTCCCACTTGAGTTGCAGACAGTATTGTGCTACAACACCAGCCCCAGCCACCACAAGATTTTAAATAAACTCTACCTTATGAAATTGGGTATAAAGTGAAAAGGGATTATTGAATACTGAATATCAAGACTAGGCCTTCCAGTGAAAGTCAGTACAATTCAAACATTTCAATATCATCCTTTTGGTTTGGCTCTGTAGAACATGGAAGAGACTTGCAGTTAGTTCTGCAATAGAAAGCGCTCTTCCTACAGAGGAGCTTGTGGATGTGTTTGAGCTATCATTCTAAGGTACTTTCTGATCTACTGACTGGAGCTTAGAGATTGGAAAAACCACAAATACAGTAACGAAAAAAAAATTTTTAAATGACATCTGATATCCTGCGGAGATGTTTGAGTGAATTTTTCATATTCTATAGGTCTTCCAGAAGAGATCTTGAACATTTTCTGAAAAATAATAAAAATGTTAGTGATATCACAGATACAATGACTCAAAATCTAGAATCTGGGTACTAAGAATGAGATGGCATCAAGGAAAAATCAACCTATACACCCTCCCAGTAGTTAAGTGTGATATATTAAAAATATATCATATTCTTAATATGCTAAAACATATAGGAAATCTAAAACTGCATTAGGGAAGTCATGGAGTCCATTTAAGGGCATATGATCGCAGACTACTTTGCATCATTCCTTAAAACACTAAACTGGAAATGAATTCTAGAACATAATTGGATGCTTTATGCCTCTGGTCTGTCCTTTGGGCTTCCTCCTACGCAGGCTTAAATCCACCTCCTGCCACTCACCGCCTTCCAGGAAGTCACCTAGGTCTTCACGTTGATAGTTTCTGCAGGGTCAGGGTCCTGCTGCACCACCTGCTCTTGCTTCTCTTGGGCACCAGGGACACTGAGCCCCGCAGGAGGTGTTACCACCGGCAGCAGGTTCTCTCCTGACGCTGACGGTTTCCCAGGCGGTGACTCCGGGATCATCTCTATATGCATCCTGTCTTCTGTGTCCTGTCTCAGAGCTGCCTCAGACCCCTGTGTCGCTGTCATCTCCACCGCTTCCCTCTCTACAGCTGTTGTTTTTCCCAGTAACTCTTCCCCACTGTGACAAGTTTTCTCCCCACCAACATAGGGATCGGAGGCGGCTGTGTTTGCTGCAGTTTTCACCTCAGGCCCCTGCGGGCCTTGCCACAGCTCCCTCCTCTGGCTTTGAAAGTCCTTAGCCAAACCCAATGGGGTCCCTGATTTCATTTCTCCTGTCCCCTGAGGGAGCTCCTTAGCCTCCTCCTCTTCTTCTGGGTCCTCAACACCCGCTGCTTTGCTTAACTTGCCAGCTATCCTGGGCTCTCTTTCTGGATCATCTTCCTGGGCCACAAATGTCCCTCTGCCTTGTCCCATTAGAGGCGTGTCTTCATCCTTCCCCTGCCCTGCAGGGCAGTCCTCGTCTTTGGCTGCAGTCTCCTTGGCCTCCGCTGAGGCCTGGACAGCCCCAACAGAAGCCCGTGCCCTTTCTTCGGCCTCCCCCTCCAGTGCTCCTGTCTCGCCCACTCCTCCAGCGGGGAGCGAGTCTTGCAGCTTGGCTACATTCCTGGGCACAGTGTCTGGTGCCTCGCTCAGTTCTTCCTCTGATCTTCCTTTATTCGGAGCTATTATGCCCTCCAGGGACTCCTGCAATCTTGGGGCTGCCTCACAAGCCGCCTCCACTTCTGTCCCCTCGGTCAATTTAGCCACCTGCTCAGCATCCGATTCTGTTCCGCTTTGAAGAGCTCCTGTCACCTCCTGGGATTTTACTTCCTGCACAGTTTTCCTCTCTTCCCCTTTGGAGGTATGCTCGCCTTCTGGAGCATTTTCACCCTCCTGTGCATTGGTTTTCTTCCCCTCTGCTCCCGCATCTTCAGTTCCTCGTGGAGCTGGGTTGGGCCTCTCAGCTGCCCCCCTCTCTCCTGCTACTTCCAATGCGCCAAGGCACAAGGCGTCTTTCCTGTCCTCTTCCCTGTCTGATTTGACCTCCTTCACAACCTGTTCTGGCTTCCTAAGTGCTTCGGGAATGCCCTCCGAGATGCCCCCACAGCTTGCCTCTGCCTCTCTTGTGGAAGTGCCCACAGGTGTTTCTGCCCGCATCAGCCCTTCCCTCTCTCCAGCCTGCTGCTCCCGCCCAGCCACCGCCTCATTGGAGCTGCTCCCTGTCTCCAAGGCTGCGTCTCCCACCAGCGCCACGTTCTCTATGTCTTTGAGTGCTTCCACCTGGCTTTCACCCATATCTGGCTTTCGGGATGGGGCCTCACTCACAGCTGCTGGTGTCTGAGCCTCTCCCTCCCGAGATGAGTGTGTCCCTGACTCTCTCTCAACTGCTGCCTCCTGAAAATCGGCCTTATTTGCAAGTCCTGCCCACAGTGAGCTTGCTTCTCCTGCAGGCACTGGCTCAACTGGCTCTGGCACTGTTTCCACAGAGGCCTGTGTTTCAGGAACCTCCGCTGCACTGAGAGCCTCAGAACTTCCTGCTGCTGCTTTTCTTGGGAGGCCAGGACTGTCTACTTCTGGTCCTGTCACACTGCCTGTACCTACAAGCATCTCTGTTTCCTCTGGGAATCTTTCCAGTGTTGGGAGCTCTGCTGTGCGCTTCCTCTCCCCGAGGGGAACCTGGGTGATCCCTGTGCTTTCTGTGGGTGCCGTGGCCCCTTCTCCCTCCTTTGTGTCAGCATCTCTGTACTGGGTGGCTTCGTCTTCCGCCTTTGCTTCTTTCTTCAGCAACAGGTCAGTTTCTTGTGCAGCTTGCTTTGCTTCCTTGTTTAAACTGAGTGCTAGCGTTTTCTCCACCACTAAATCCCTCTTCGGGGCTATAAAAGTAAGATAAGAAAACAAGGTTGCTTTAGTCAAAATAAACAAAGGAGATACTGTATTTGTATGTTACTTATTGACAAAGATTTTGCATGTTGTGTCAAGGGAAATGGAAAATTACACATAAAAAGTTTGCCTGCGGGCCTGGTGCGATAGTGCAGTGGTTAAGGTCCTCGCCTTGCACTCCCAGGATTCCATATAGGCGCCGGTTCTAATCCCAGTGGTCCCACTTCCCGATGTCATCAATTATAGAATGCATTGTGATTGAATAATGGCTTTTCATTATGCAACTGAACCCTTGCAAATCTATTCAACAATCTAATTAAAATTGGACATCAAAATGTTGAAAATAAGCAAAGAAAAAGTTTAATTTTCCCAAGTCATAAAATAAAAAAAAATAAATCTTGCTGTCTACCTTTTTTCTCTCACATAAAAGCAAAAGCTTTCTACTTGCATTTCAAATAATTTTAGGAAAATTACACAATAAGAAAAATAGTATTTCAACTTTTAGAAGTCAACAGCACCATAATATTTGCTTCCAGTGCTGTAATATTTCTTTCTGCTTCTCGTGTGGCCATTTAGCAACACATAATGTGAATTCATCATTATGTCATATTTCACTCCATATTTTAAAGCTACTACATCATGATTTAGTCGTCAAAAACTTCATAGCTCAAAGATTTTTAGCAAAGACACCAATTCGTGTTACAGATCAGGATGCCTTCTATTTACATATGGAAACTGATATGCCTTTGTCAAAAGGAGCAAGACAAGACTTTATCATCTGAGACAATTTGCAACATAAATTACCTTGTTCAAGCAATTTCTCAAAATCTGATCTATAATTCCTCAACAAATTTGGCTGCATTATTGTTCAATAAGTGTAGAATTAATACATATCTTAAATCTTCAAATAATTTCTCACTATTTAATAAAAAATGTATACTTTTGAACGACCCATACCAAATAGTTAGAGGCAAGTCCTGTCCAACACCTATGTATTTAAATTTTCCATCTGCTGAAAGACAGTGAGCTGTATGTAATAAAATAAGCTATTACCATGCAGGAGCACCAGTCTCCTGTATGCACATACAAATAAATAAGCATATAAATAAATACACATAGAAACTAGTTCGGTGCATCTTTCTGACATTTTCACATGCTTGATTTTTATGACTGTCTTACGAGCACCATAACCAACAATCTCTATCTGAAACCCTGACCATTTTTGCTCTCCTCACGCCGCATTCAGAACTGCCCACTACCTCTCCTAACACAAAACATGGCTAGAGCTTGGGTTGCCTCAGTCTCCTACCAGCTACCGTGATAAACTATTTTGAAGTAAGGCAATAATTGCTGAGATTACAGTTCCTTTAAAAATATATCTGGAGAGTGACTTTGGATGTCTTCTTTCAAAGGAGTAAAATAGAAATTTCAGCTCTATCAATGGGACTGAGATTGAGTTTTATAGGTGTTCCTCAGTGTATCATAGCAATTTTTTCCTAAATTGTATCTAAAAGTTCCAAAGGGAGATGTCTAACAAGTGTTTACTCAGAGAGCATGTAGGCGGTTCACCTGAGAGAATATATTCCATTCTATTCCTTTACAGATTATTACTGGATCTAAAGCAGAATTAAATGAAAACAATGAAAAACAACATATGTCAAGTTTCTATGGCAGTATATCTTGCTATTTCAATGCCTGCATGAAATTATATTAAAAAGTCAGTTTTAAAAGTCCCCTGTGTTTCTGTGCTGGCCTCTAAATTCGTGGATTAAAGAACTTTCAGGAAAACATGGGAATAGAATTGCCTAACCACTAATTATTAATATACTGTGCCTAAATTGTAGCAGAGAAAATGTTAATGGCATCCACCTGAGATATTATATAAACACACTCTATCTCACACACACACACACACACATGCGTGCTTTGGAGGAGTTCAATATGGCATTGTTGGAGCAAGAGAGAAACTAACTGAAACCTTCCTAAAAATAATCAGAACAAAAGCATGACATCTGCTATTTGATGGCAACCACATGGGCTTTTGGAAAAATATTTAATATACAAGAGCGAACAATATTCAAAACCAGAGTAATTTGATTTAGTGGAATGAGTATGTACCTGTGAGTGAGACAGCTCTGGGTGAGAATGCCAGGCCTGCCACTTACTAGATGTGTGAATTTATGAAACAACACACTTCTAAGCTTTCATTTCCTTATCTGTAAAATGAGAACAGTCATGCTTGCCTTACAGAATTCCTGTGACAGTAAATGATATAGTTTATATAAAATGCTTAGCATAATACCTTGTATAGAGAAAACAAACAAATCTTCTCATTTCCCTTCCACTGATCATGATTAATCAGAGATTCTTACCTGAATTAGATTTGATCATTAGTAACTACTATGGCTGCATTGCAGGATGAACTGGGGGCAAGGGATCTGAATGCCAACTGCAAACCTTTAGCTTCTCTAACCTCAGGATGCCTGTCCTGCAATTCAGCCCCTTTCCCAGATGAAAATCACCCGTTCATGTTGCCCAGGGAGAGCCCACACTCTAGGACCAACCTCTATACAATTACTCTAGCTACTGCTATTCACTTTAACAAAGTCCTTTTACTTTAACCCCAATGTCTTTTGTATTCTGCCAACATCCCCAAAAGTGGCTGGCTAAGATGTTTGCTTAAAAGTAGTGTAGAATCTCAAATTAGTGCTATCATTAAAATTTGAAATGGGAGGAATGCTGTATGTGACAAATACAGTGAATACCCCTGGATACTTTATACAGAGATGTATTTAAATCAGAACAGTTTTAGAAAGGAATTAACTAAATATGGCAATGCCTGATTTCAAGGACATAGAAAGTTGGACCACATATGTATGAGTCACGGTCTGTTGAATCTCTCTAATTGGCACTTCTACAGATGGAATACTCGTCACCAAGAGCCAGGTCATATATTGATGGCAATGAATTCTTTCCTAATTAAAAAAAATAAGTTCAGATGAATCGTTGTGAACTCTCCTTGTTTCCAGTTGAGCCGGTAAAGGCAATTCAGCCTGCCAACTAACTGGGAGGTAGAAAAAGAAATACACCGGATTTGAAAAATCCCTACAAGTATTTTATAACCCCCAATCTTTATTTTCTTTTTTATCTTAGGCACCAATGTATTCAAAAAAGTGTAATAATAATCATATCTGATGTCAGTTTCAAAGCTCCCCTTCAGGCCCCTCAGCCAGGTCCTGCCATCACATTCATTAGTTACCAAGAAAATGAATGTGGCAAACAGGAAGATGAAAGAGGAAAATGGACTGTCTTTCACAGGAGATTTCTGAAGGTCTGTGCGAGGTAATGATGTGCCCTTACCTCCACCTGTGTCAATCTTCAGCTTCCTCGAGGGCTTCCCCGGCTCATCTGCACGGCTCGCACCAGACTTGGCATCAGAGTAGCAATGGGAACCCAGCGCCAAGGCTTCAGTTATTATCTGTCCAACTGATTGGAGATTATATAAAATATCAAAAGGTACAAAAATGGGTCACACGAACATGTCTGAGCTATTTCACATCACTTTAATAAGTGGGGTCAACTTTAAAGCATGCACACATTAAAATAATACCTCGGTTCTAAAATCTGTTAAGATTAAACAACTACCAAGCTATGAATCCAAAAATAATATGTAAGACATAGAAGATCATGAAGTAAAGAAATCCATGCGAAGAAATACTTGCATTTAAAAAAAAAACAACAGCCAGAAGCAGTGATAGTGTGCCAAGTGCCCATGCGATGAAATGATTAAAAAAGCAATTTAGTTGGCTCTTCCTTTCTAGAAACATGTTGTGGTTTTATGACATCAATCATTACTGCTATTTTAAATTGCTAAAATGATCAGTGCTGACTACATGATGAGCGTTTCACCCATTAGTATACTTTCATGACTTGACCCTAGTGCCCACTCTTTGTGGACAGAAGCTATTACATGATGCCCATAAATGCGACTGCAAAAGCTGTTAGAGATTCTTTCTATCTATAGCTGGTTACTAGCAGAACTTCTGGATCACGAAGTTCAAGTTCCACATTCTGTAATGACTATATGACCTAAACATCTTTGATTTGGACCCATGATTCAGTTTACTCAACCATCATAAAGTGATATCTACTCAGTGGGATTGGGAACAATTAAGTGAATACAATAAGTATATGTTCACCTTTATATTACCAAGTACCTATAGTTGATACATAAAAAGTAATGATGATGATTATGATGATGAACATTTTAAGTGTTACTGCTCAGTGTGGTATGATTCTAGGCAAAACTACAAAGTCAATTAAGCTTAAGTTTCTCAAAGCTCCCTATCTTTGTTTCTTGCTTATCTGATGAGCCACGTTCTATATCATTGCCACCTATCACCCGGCTGCCTCTGGTTAAAAAGGTTCACTCAACTATTGGGCCTAGGACTGCCTTTCAGAATTCAAACATATCTCCAGAACTGCATCGCCCTCTCTCTGTCTTAAATCACTCTCTTTTCCTTTCTTCACCCTTTCATAACCTCCCTTCCTCCTTTTCTCTGTTCTTCCAACACATTATGATATATACAGCTGACCCAAGAACTGTAGTTTCAGAAAAAAAAATAATTAGAATGTAGTTTCTTACTTAAAGATTGTTTGCTAAACGGTAATCGTTTCCTATGTTTGAAAAGAAATGAGATATCTGCTCTGGCTGGGCTTTGGGAGGAAATCGTGACTTAACTAGATAATGAAATGAGAGAAAAGGAGCATTATACACTTCAAATGTATTCACTTTTTAAGGATTTTGGAACATCAGCTTTTTAATTTATTGACACATAAAACTTTTACGGTAAAATAATTTACAGATGACAATTCCAACAATAAGGTTTTTATTTTTATCAAGTTAATCTTGAACATGCAAATTTTATAAATACAGCACATGTACATTAGATATCATCTTACCCAGTATAATAATATTAGTATTGTATGTTTAAAGATTTTAAAATAGGCTGCTTTAGGAATTTGCTTATAAATTTGTTTGGCTGACAAAAATGGAAATCACACGGGTAACGGATCCAGGGAAGAGTAAGAAGTCAGATTTCATGTCAGTTATAGGAAGCTTTGTTTCACGGGTGTTAACAAGACAGCTAAGCTATTCTTACAAGAAATACGTGGACTCTAAGCAGATATGGTTCATAATAATAATAAACCAATGGGAGTTAGTGAACCCAGACTATTCCAAGAACCCAAACAGTACTAAGACAGTCTGAAAGTCCCAACTCCCTGGCAGTGATAGTAAGCCTTGTAGTCTCTATAGTCACCACTCTCACATCTGTTGCTTTGGTCCTGGGGATACGGGCTTTAGAAATAGAGATGAGCCAGTATCATCAGGTGCTGAGGACCCTGGCTGCAGAATCAAGGACTTACTAGATGTGAGACCACAAAAGGCTTCACTTGGTCATTTTTCTTCTCACAACCTCTTCTGAAGTTGCAACTTAAAAGCAAGCGCTTGGCTGGTGCCTAACCTCAATGTTTTCCACATAGAGTTAAGAAGACCGTGTGTGCTGAGACTCCCATGTCAGCAAGGTGACCCTTTGCTTTCTTTGCTCTATCCATTGAGCCCTTCATCCCTGAAGACTCCTGCCTCTGTCTCTATACTACTGCCACTAAAGGGAAAGGTAGCAGAATTGACAGCAAAGTGAAATCGTCTCATATACTGAACTTTATAGAAAGAACTTCTTTGGACTCAAATGAACACTTTCATATATTTTTTGCAAAATACCAAGCAGTTCTTATATTACACCCTTAGCTTTTTTATGAACAAAATAAAATATTTTAAAAGATTAAAAGAAGAAACAAACATATAAAAATTTCCATAATTTCTTCACTCAGAGAAAATTATTCACTAATCTTTTAAGGGGTTTCTAAAGATTTTAACCCTAGTCACTCTTATTGTGGATAACACTTCATCTTCCACTTTATTAATTTAGAAATAGTTGTGACTACTTCCCATATCATTAAATGTGAAAGATTCTTCCACAGAATGTTCTAATAAATCATCATCAATATTTCGTTAACCAACTGCCTATTTACTTTTATTATGGAGCTATTTTGTATATCATTTAATCAGTATTATTGTGTGTACTTGTGACTATATCCTTAGGATAAACTCTTCAAATTAAGTCAAAAAATATGTTTTTGAAAAGCTGTTGATAAATACTTCCAAATATTCTTCATAAAGGGAAGTAATTAACAACTTCATCTGCAATGGCTAAAAGGCATTTGTCTCTGTACTTTGCCAACAATGTCACAATTTCCACCAATTCCTTTAGTTGATAAGTTTATAATTAAAAAGTGATAATAGGATAGACTCTTTTGATATTAGCGGGTAAAGTGTACTTTTGTGAATTTCCTGTTATACATATTCTAGGGCAATGAGGTTTGCCTTATTGATTCATAAAAACTATGTATTGTGAATCCTTTTTCATATACATTTTGTAAATTTTCTGTTTCATATTTCTTACACTGTAATGAGTTGTTGATGCTACAATTGTAGGCAATTTTTATCGGTACTATTTTTCCAAATTAATTAAAATTATTTCTAGATGTCAAAGAATTATGTTTAGTATTTGAAAACGTTCTGCATTAGACTAGGAATCACATAAAATTTGCAAGCATTTTACCATTTAGTCATCTACTCAAATATTTGGAATTATTTCTTACTTATCAGAACTATCTTTTCTATTTCTTGTTTTAATGTATTAAAAAGTATAGGGGTGGAGAATAAAAGAGAAGGAAAGAGAGATTGTCTACCTACCAGTCAACTCCCCTAATTCGGAGACAACCAGGATTGTGTCAGGCTGAAGACAGGAATAAGAAGCTCATTCAGGATTTCCCATGTGGGCAGCAGTGATCCAACTACTTGAGCAGTCACCTGGTCCCTCCCAGAGTAAACTGTATTAGGAAGCTGTTTCAGAAGCAGTGTAAAGACTTGAACACAGGGATTTATCTGGATTGGTGGTATTCTAAGTAACATTTTAACCACTGCCCCAAATCCATAACCCATCATAATCTTTATCCATTTTTTTACATTCTTTAGAGTATGAATACAGGTATACAGGTACCGCTTACCTCTTGTTTACTACCAAGTAATTTTTGTAGTATTTTGACACAACAATTAAAAAAAAAGAAAGTTTCTAGCCCCAATAATTAAATATCTAGAGTTGGTTGCTTTGAGACAATATTTATTTAGAAACCTGCTTATAATCCATTTTTAGTGAAAGTTTCATATTGTGAAAATTTTCTAGTATTATTGAATTGTTACAATAAAATGTGGACTTAAGCTTTTCCTTGTGCAGATGGAAAAAAAGATAAAAGGATGGAATTATCACCTTGTAAATTCTATTAATCCCTTTTTGTGTCTATTATGGAAAATATTGACACATTTATATAAAAATGAGAGTTGTTAATTTTGCAACTTTTGGGCAATAACTTGAATGTTCTTCAGCTCCAGTTGGATTCAGATGTTCGTCTCATACATTAAGCTAGGGTACAATTTAGTGACCCAAGAAATCAGGTTAGAAACAAAGAAGGCAAGACTTTGAACAAAATTTTGAGTGTTACTGTCCCATGGAAACACTCAGTCACAGCAGACCACTGCTGTTGGCGTTGTCACCCTCTGTGTTAGCAGAGCCTTTTCTCCTTCAGGAGTAAACATCCTTTTCTATTTCTGTTGACTGCTGTTTGGGGCTGTCATCCACGCTTTTCCTGAGGTTTAGTAATGAGGAGAACTTCTGACTTATAAAAAGGCTGACTTTTTCCTGTCTGTTCTAAGCTTTTCTTATTGGTCTCTTTCTGATCTATTTTTTGAGGGAGGAGAGGGGGAGCTCAAGAGCGACCCTGATGGTCATTGCAAGAGAGGGTGGGGAGCCGAAGTTGTAACTAAATAAGGACCAGAGAAAGCTCCTCTCCCAAGTCCCAAAGGAAGTTTACTGTTCTGTTTCTGAGGATCGCTCAGGGTTCCTGGCTGTTGTTCCGATGACATTAGATCCTGTGAGGAAGGATCTGGGTTTCTTCCATCCCATGTGGGAGATCAAATAGGGAATGGATGACCTCAGAGTTCTTGGCCTACGAGGGCACTCCAATTCCCCATGGTCTCCTTGGCAGTTGGGATATAGTCCTTGGTGCCCATACCGAAGACACAAAGATTAGTTACTCCTCACTAAGGTATTGAAGATTTCTCTACACACACCTCCTAAAACTGTTCTGCTCCTCAATTGTTAATATATGGCATGTTTGAGTTATAAGCCTGTTTGGACTATCCTAAAATTCATCAAGTTCAGTAAAAATCACACTCGAAAACTATAAGCAACTAAATATAAAAATGAAAATAGACACGAGACAGTTGAATAGTACCCTATAACCATTTTAAGGTGTATAGCAGCCGGTTGTGTATAAACTAAAATTGAAATGTCAGTGAAGCAGTCACAGGATGTGGTTAAGAACTTGCACTTTCTATCATATTGGTCACTCAATACCTTATCAATAAACTTCATGATGTTGTAAATTGTTGTTGAAATTGTGTAGTGGCTTTTCATTGGAGGAGATGATATTTTGCCAGCTCTGCTTTCAGACCAAGGGTGGTCTCCCAATGAAACTGCTGAATTTATTTGGACAATAAGATGCTGAACTCTCTGCATAGTCCATGTCCACAATGAAGGAATCATGACTGGATATGAACTGTACTACTGTAACAATATGGAGAAATTCAATATAGGGGAGAGTTTGGGGAGGGGTTCAGGGAATCCCAGAGCCTATGAAACTGTCATAAAGCGAAAAAAGAAAAATACGTATAAATTAAAATTGAAATGTCAATGAGGTGGTCACAGAAGGTGGTTAAGAACTCGCATTTGTTTTTAACATATTGGTTACTCATTACTATGTCAATTAATTCCGTAATGATGTAAATTTTTGCTGATGGTATGTTGGAGCTTTTAATTGATCGGGATGATACTCTGCTGGCTCTGCCTTCAGACCAGACAGGGTATACCTAAGAAGCCGTTGAACTTGACGGGACAATAAGATGCTGGACTCTATGTTTGGTATCTGCTTGCAATGGGGGAATCTCAACTGAACTTGAACTGTGGTTATGCAGCAAGGTGGAGGAATCTACCATGGTGGGAGGGTTTGGGGAGGGGTGGGGAGAACCCAAGTACCTATGAAACTGTGTCACATAATATAATGTAATTAATGAATTAAAAAATAAATTTAAAAAACTTAAAAAAAATAATGAAAAAGCTACATGGGACCACTTCTTTCTTGCCTCCCACTCTCCCCTCCCCATGCCCTGCCCACAGTTGTCTCTGCTTCTAGCCACTAACTTTTAATATTTGAGCTCTGCATTATTTCTTTTTAAAATTCTATAGTTTCTGGGCTCGGCAGCATGGCCTAGTGGCTAAGGCCTTGATCCCATATGGCCGCTGGTTCTAATCCCGGCAGCTCCACTTCCTCTCTATCTCTCCTCCTCTCAGTATATCTGACTTTGTAATAAAAATAAAATAAATCTTTAAAAAAAAATTCTATAGTTTCTCCCTTGGGAAATTAACTCAAGATAGCTCATAATTTCTTTCTCTAATATGTTCTTTTATGTAGCAAATCTGGATGGTACCTTTTCTAGATTCAGGTATAAACTTTTAAACTGCTGTTGTTAATTTAAAAGAGAAAAGAGCAAGACAGACATTAAGTACTTGAGCTATTATCATCAAATTGATATCTCAGAATTTTCAAATTAAATTAACTTTTAATAAAAGTTCAGTTATAAGCATTTTATCCTTACTATTACATTAATAAAGCAATATACAAACATGTCATTATAGCAATTTGGCTATTGTACAAGCAAGTTAATGCATTGTAGAATTCAGGTCATCAGACACATGATACAAAAATGTGACTTTTTGTATCTACTATGGTGCAAATAGAATTAATAATCATAAATATTAAATTTAAAATCAACATTCTTGCTATTTTGAATACCAAATTTTAAAAAAACTTATTTTGAACACTGTTTAGTCAAAGGATTTAAACCGATAAACATTTTAGAGATTCTTTACTAAGGAAAAAAACCAGTTTTTGTGCCAAATAAAATAAAACATAGAGAAACAAAAGTTTAAAACATCCATATATAATATGAATGAAAATTACTGAGAGACATGCATATTGAAGAGAAATCAAGTTGAAATATTAGAAATAAATTCAACATGTTAAATAGAAAATACAGTGGAAAGATGTGACAACATACTTAGTGAGAAGAATAAAAAATGTTTGAACTAGATGACAAATCCTTAGAAATGTCTTAGGCAAACAAAGAAGAAAAAGGAGAAGCTAAAAACAGTGTTTGAGATTTGTGGGATTTATGGGATTTGATTGTCCAAATAACCAAAATTATGTCTCTTAGGGATTCTGGCAGGTGTGGAAACATAGAATGAACTAGAAGATCTATTCAAGGTTCCCTAATTTGGAAAAAAAGGAATACGCAATTGCAGGAATCACAGAGAACTTCTAATAGACATCATCAGAAAAGATCTTCACCATGATACAATATTGTCAAACTTTCAACTGTTAAATTTAAAATTCTAAAGGGTGTACAAGAGAAATAAACTTCAGAGTATCCACAACTAGACTAACAGAAGACTTATCAGGAACCTGAAGGTAAGGAGAGAATGAGAAGATACAGTTCAAATTCAAAAGAAATAAACTGCCAATACAGAATACTACATACCCACAGAAGTTCTCATTTATCAATGGAAGTGAAATACTTTCCAAAGCAAACAGTGTTTTCTTTTAATTTTCCAATTCTATGATTTGACTTTTACATGTCATTATTATCCAGCTCAGATGAAAGAAAAAAATACTTCAAAAAATAAGAAGAAAAGTCCAAGAAACATCCAAGAACTTTAAATTATCACTTATGGGAAGCCTGGGGGTTTATGGACTTCTTGTCTTCTTTCTTTTTCTTTTTTTTTTAATTGGAAAATCAGATATACGGAGAGAAGATGAGACAGAGAGGAAGATCTTCTGTCCAGTGGTTCACTCCCCAAGCGGCAGCAACGGCTGGAGCTGAGTCAATCTGAAGCCAGGAGTCAAGAGTCTCCCTGGGTCTCCCATGCAGATGCAGGGCCCCGAGGCTTTGGGCTGTCCTTGACTGATTTCCCAGGCCACTGACAGGGAGCTGGATGGGCAGTGGGGCTGCCGGGATTAGAATTGGTGCCCATATGGGATCCCTGCACATGTAAGGACTTTAGCCACTAGCCTACCATGCCGGGCCTTGTTTCTTTTCTTTTTTAGAGAATTACGTTTTTTCTAACTATTAGTATCTGTGAAATTTGAGCAGAATTAAGGTGAAGGGAAGTGGAATCATCTGCAAATATGTATAAAAAAATTTATTTAAGTTACATAACAAAAAGTCATCCTGCTCTATTTTTAATATTTAATCTCATTAACAGCTCCCTTCCCTAAATCCCTTACAACAAAACAAGGGTGTCCTAATTTGACACATATTACATCTTTTATATTGCTCACACTGTATTCTCAATGACATTTCATTCTTACTGTTCCTTGATTTGAAACAAAATTACTGATCTCACCTTAAACAAGGGAAGAATTTTGAACATTTCACTACCCAAACAGAATTCTTTCAGGAATTTTTCATCTCAATTTTAAAGCATAAGAAAATCATAAAAGAAGAGCAAAGATCTACTCGAATATATTGCGACTGCCCAGTCACCTTGAGAAGTATCCCTGTGCTTTGATTATTCTTTGAGTAGTTAATCAATCATTTGCCCAGTTACTATCCATGACAAAATTCATAAATAACAAACATCCACATGCAAAATGAAGATGCTCTGATGTTACCTTTGACATCAAAATATGGCCATGAAAAAAACCCACGGTTAGTTACAAACTCAGATCCACAGATGTCAAAACAACTTGTACAAAGCAAAATTCATCGTCTGAGTTGTAGCCAGGATTGTGTGTTCAAAGGTTCAGATGATGTCATTTTCCTGCTGTTGTGTTTCCTGTGGGAAGACTTCTCATTTCATAATAAATTCCTCGGAGCTTATTCTATACCCCTGACCTCTTCTTCCTCGTCTCGTCTCGCCTCATGGTATAACTTGCCTCGTACCTTGTAACTTTCTTTCCTGCTTCCTCTGTTCCTGTCACACTGGCTCTGCTGCCAAAACCATCACCCATATGAAGGGTTCACTCCACTCTACTCTCTGCTTGGGGCCTTTGCACTTACTGAACCATCTCTGCTTTGTGCACTCTTTCTGTAGATGACAGACGTACACTCTGCTCTACTCAGGTCTCTGTGCAAAAGTCTCACTACTTACGCAGCTAATCATCATATGCTTCTTTTTTCCTAAAATTATGACTCTATCCCCTTACCTTGCATAATGTTTTTACCAGCACTTAGTCTATATGCTTCATCACATGTTTGTTTTTCACTTCTCAGGCATATTTCCATCTTAGAATAAAATCATGTAGAATGGGATTTGTTTTGCTCACACAGAGAACAGTGTGTGACATAGATATCTCAAAAACATTTCTTGGGCCCAGTGCGGTGGCCTAGCGGTTAAAGTCCTCACCTTGCACGCGCCAGGATCCCATATGGGCGCCAGTTCTAATCCCAACAGCCCTACTTCCCATCCAGCTCCCTGCTCGAGGCCTGGGAAAGCAGTCCTGGACGACCCAAAGCTTTGGGACCCTGCATCCCTGTGGGAGACCTGGAAGAGGTTCCTGGCTCCCAGCTTTGGATCAGCGCAGCGCCGGCCATTGCGGTCACTTGGGGAGTGAATCATCGGACAGAATATCTTCCTCTTTGTCTCTCCTCCTCTATATATATCTGACTTTGCAATAAAAATAAATCTTTTAAAAATATTTCTTACCTAAAGTCTACCAAAAACTATAATGTTCCCATGATCCAATCAGAAATTTATTAAACATGAACTCTCTTACAATTGTCTTCTTTCATCAGAATGCTTTGATCCCGCCTACATGATAATAAAATATAGGCTTAATTACCTAACTCCATGATTTTTCTTTATTCACATATAAAATATAAAACATCTACTTCTGTATACATTTAAACAGTACTTTACATTAAAATGTACTAATTCAATGTCATTTTATTAACATGATGTTTTCACTATACCAACTTGACTTATTACTGCACTTGAATTTTATGCTAAGAACATTGCATATTGTCCCAATGCACTAAGGCAGCTTAAACTAAAATAATTCCTCCAAATTAAACACATTAAAATAAGACTGTGATCTATTATATCAATTTGACTGTCGAGAACACTATCATATTGTAGCTAACAATTATAATCTTACACTGTATCTATACAACACATCTTTTCTATAATTCAATTACTAATGGGCAGAACAAAGCTCAGTTAAATGTATATATACATTTACCATATATGGTTAAATATTAAGAAGAAAAATATTTTATGCTTTCAACCTAAAAAGAATGAAGACAATATGTAAAATTATTCATGTTTCTACTACTATGATAGAACATACCTGTATGTAGCTTTTGACTACTTGATCTATTCATAACATAATAGTTTCCCTTCCAAGTCTAATTGAAAAATGATTAGTTAATTAGCATACCATATAAAATATAACATAGAGAAGGGTCTTTTATAAATTATCTTGTACTTTATTTTATTTGACCTAAGGCTCTAGTCAAGGATTGAGAAAAAAAAACAGACAAATTTCAATCTTATGACTGCAACAGCTTTCAGATCTGATTTTCATTCATTATGTTTTGCAAAATAGCCACCTAAATAGTTATTCATTTTAATCAAATAAGGCGGGTCTCATCCCTCTGTTTCCCTAACTGAAAACAAAATAAAGAAAGGTAAACTTGTAGAAATTAGGAGTAGAGTGATGATTATCAAAAACTTAGGAAAGTAGGTGGAGGAAGTGATGGGTAAAGGTTGCTTAAAGGATACTAATTTATACATTAAATAGGAATGAAACATTCTGATGCTCTACTGTACCACAACTAACTATAAATAATGTTCTGAATGTGTATGTGTTTAAAAGCTAGAAGAAGGAATTTTGAATGTTTTATTAGAAATAATTGATAAATATTTAAGATGTATGTGCTTACATGATTAGAACATGACACAATGTATGCATGAATAAAAACATCATATGGCTTCCCAAAAATATGCAGTTTTATGTGCCAGTAAAAAAACTAAAATGTTAACACAATTAGCTATGAAATAAAGGAAGCAAGGAGAGAAGTAACCCCAAACCTCTTTGTTGGGCATCAAAATGGATATCATGAAGAGTGCAATCAAACTTGGGTGATTTATCCAAATTATTCCTAGAAATTGTTATTCATATAAATGGTTTTCCTAATGTTTATGACTTATTTTCATTCATTTTTAATGAAATCTTTGCAATTTTATTACATCGTTTCCCTGAGTAGCTGTATTTAAAAAGCATTAACACCCAACTGGTATAATTTACACATTTTTTAGGGGTTTGATAGCATTAACCCTAATGTATCATTTGGGATTTCTTTTACATAAACTTTATCTTATTTTCTTCTTACTGTCTTGCTTTTCAGAATGCATTATGTCCCCTCCTGTGGATTTCCACAAAGCCAAAGTTTTGCAGAAGATGAGTGACATAATAAAACTATAAATCCTGGCACAGAAGTCAACACATCTTAAAGGAAATTAGCAAAGTTACAAAATATTATGTCAATACAATAATAACATCTAAGATAAATTTTAATAAAGGAAAGCATTAGTGTGAAGAGATCCAAGATACAGTATCAGGTAAAAGCAAAGCTGTAGAACAAATTTGTTTCTATATAAAATAACATGTATATTATACATGTCTCTATCATATGTGGTCTGTCATATATTTTATATACACCCACAAATACAATTTCCCAGAATCATCTGCAAAAAGAAACAATTATCCATAATTATTCTAGATAAAAGTAGTAATTGGGCAAGGAAGTTTCTAATTTTGATTCAGTATTGCTTGTTCTGTAATGTTTGAATTTGTCAACCCATCTTTTGTGAGGAAAAAGTTTGTCAAAAATCTTAAAGATATCTTAAATATTGTTCCAAAATTACACTTCTTGAAACTCATCATAAAAAAGACTTAAGGTTCTAATACTTCAAGTAATAAAATATTTACAGAGGTATTAATAATTATAGTGAAAGTCAGAAAAAGATCCAATAATAGGGAAATGGTTAAATTATAAGAAAGCCACAGAATGCAATAACACAGACATCAAACATGTTCATAAGGTTGCATAATAATATAAAAATTATTATGATACTCTAAGATGTAAAACAAACTGTATCTTATAACCCTATGACAATGTAACTTTGTAAACACAAGGTTTAAAAATTAAAAGCATGGCCAAATGTTCAAAGTGACTTTTTATGTATGATAATCCTGAGTTTAAAGATTACTTTTTATTATTTCCTAAATGTTATTTCATGTGTATGCATTAGTTTTTAATGGAATAGAAACATCAATAAACATCTTTTGAACGTATATTAGAGTTGAAGAAAGATAATTATTTCCAAACCTCATCATCTAGTCTTCAGACTATCTTAATAAAAATATAGCAGCAGAATGTTTTGAAATTATCATACTCATCAAAAACATGATTTTTCCAATATATTGGAGGAAAATAACAAGATTACATACTTTTGATATTACAAATCCAGGGAAACACAACTGCATTTTTTTTTCATCTCAGCCCATCTTCAAAATATTATCCAACCTTTAAGGAATTTCTCAGACACATTCTTCATGTAAGCCTTCAAGGTGTCCTTAACCACGTGGAACTTTTTTCCTCTGATGTGCCATAGAATTTTGAACCTTCTCTAATTTTCATAAAACTACTGAAATTAGTTATATCATTAATGTGTCAACCAGTTTCAAAAATGCATGAGAAGAAACATCTCATGTATTTCTGATTGATTATGGTGCTGTGTACCAGCAGAAGAGTAACAACAATGTGTAACTGAAAGATAACTATTCAAATTTCCATTTTTGGTAGATCCCAGTAGTTTAAGAGCAACTTTCAAGGACATAAAAGTAACATAAACATTAAATGTACTCATAAGTTTCTAAAAACCCAGCTGAATTTTCAATTTAAAATACGACAACAAATGTTGTTTTAGAATCAATAAGAATGCCCACCACATGGACGGGGAGACACAGGGGAAGGACTGCGGAACCAGTGATACCACAGGATGCTCTGTGAAGGCCAGGTATCTGACAGGCACAAACCACAGGTCCAAAGACACAGCTTGATTCTTCACTGTCCTTCCAAAGTTGAAAAAAGCTTCAAGATCTCTGTATCTAAGGCCTTGAGCCTGACGGGAGGGTGGGACACTCCTGATTCCTTCCACATCAAATGAGAACATCGTACACACACAGGAACCCAAGCAACCAGGAAGTAGTCAAACTGAGGTGAAAAATTCAAAGTGAAGTTCAGATTTTCTTCAGAAATTTTCTTATTGCTTATCTAAATCTAAATTCCTCTTTAGAATTCTTTAGAAACCATGGAACTCCTCCACCCAAATACAAACTCCAGAAACGTGCTTGTTAGATTTTTAAGCCTTTGCAACTCATTTCACTTCTTCAAGCCATGATTTTTCCTGCTTAAAGACAATAATACAAATTCACAAGCTATTGCAAGAATGCAATGCATCAGTACATGTAAATGTTTAGGACTTTGTCTAGAACATAGCATTTATCAATATTGCCATACATATATATTTCAATGCATGTAGAGCTAAGAGCATTGCTAGCACTAAATAAACTAAGAAGCCACACATACCCTTACCTTTGGACATGTACTGGGTTTTATTTGATTCTTGAGATAGGATGCCTTAGGAAGGAATTTACAGAAAATAGGAAACAGACTTTATAAGAATTATCAAGTAATTTTTAAGTGCAATAGAAGGAAACAGCAAGCTGAAAATCAATGTGTGATCATGTGACAATGAGAGAAACAGGAAAACTTGAATCGTCCAGCAACATCACAATAGTGTTTCCTGAGCATTGGCAGAATGCAGTGACCTGCATCAGCTTCCACATGCATGAGTACAATGGCAGATCAACTCAGTGATGATACTTACCACCTTTCTCCACTTCAGGGAGACTTGCCTTATTGACCCACGTGCTAGCAGATCTTCCTTCCCAAAGCTTACTCTTCTCGTCCATTGCTTCTTGAGATAAACGTTCAGATAAACTCTCTGAATCACCTTGGGTTCCCTTCTCAATTTCTTCTTCAAGAACATTCTCAAAGCTTTCCTGAATGGGGAGAGGTGTGGTCTCCACATCTGACTTCTCTGCTTCCTGATCTTCAATTTTGATTTCAAAGGACTCTGTAAGTGGAAGTTGAGATTTCTCTGGCCTGTCACTTTCACTCAGTTCCGGAGACAATGAACTTCTGGCACTTTCATCAGCACTGTTTTCACCATGGACTTCCCTGTCCTCCGTGGCAGGTTCATCTTCACTGTCACTAGAATATGTGTGACTTCTGGAGGAGGTTGATGAAGCAGTTTTTATGTCTACAAAAAATGAAAATGATAGCATCAATTGTTGATTCATGATTCAATGGGCTTAACTGTGGAAATTATATTAATAATATTCAAACTAAAACAGTATACTTAAGCAAACTTGATATCATTTTTCAAAATATCCTACATAATTGTTATAATAAGGACCAATCTATATAATCTTTGTAGAATGTTTCACTAGGAAACAGCATTTAACTGAAAACTAGCTTTGTTTTATGTGTAAAAGGCACTTTTTTGGAAAACATTTGTAAGTATCTATGTTGTTATAGAAAAAAACTGAATAATTTGGTTCTTGGACAAGGACACTTATTTAGCTATCTGTTTATATAATCACAATGCTGTCTGTGCATAAAACTCAAATGTTGATCTGTTATAGTGTCACCATACTAATTTAACCTAGTATTCAGGCAACTGCACAGTTTCAGGACCCTGTAGTCTTATTTCAAATTCTCCAAATTAGATACTAAGAAGAAGATTCATATGCAAGTGCTGAATTAAGGATGTGTTCCAGAAAAAACTCTTAAGGGAATGCAGGAAGTAAGTCAAGGAAAGGAAAAAGTCGATCAAGGGAACTACTTCAAACATCTCAACTTCAGACTGATACCACAAGGAGCTCTGAAATGCAAGTTATATTATAAGAATGTGATTTATATTGGGAAAGAGCTCTGCTTGCATATTTTAGAGCAGTCAGACAATGACTACAGACTACTCAGGGGGACATGAACTCCCTAGAACTTGTGTCTAAGGTGAAGCTATTCCAGTAGCTATTGCAGTAGCCCAGGAAAGTCATCTGTAGAAGGTGGAGGGGGCAGACGGCCAGAACTGGAGCTGGGAAAGGAGATCTGGGAGATTTAGGAATACACTTAGCTATGCTGCAGATATGCAGTCTTGAAACTTACAGTACACAGAAGTGATATGCACTACCTAAGGCTCTAAAATCTTCTTGAAAGTAAAACACACTCTGAATCTACAGAAACTACACCACTTAAAAATCCATACATATAATACTATAGGCCAGAGAATTACAGATTTGGTTTTACTGTTTTAGCCAATACACCTGGGTTATAATTGTTTCTGGTAGATAAAGGAAGCCATCCCACCCTTAAAGGCTGCCTAATTTCCTTGTTTTCTATACCTCTTACTCTTTTTTTTTACCCCTTTTATTTCCGCATTGTAGTTTCTCAGATGTCTATGGCAGCTAATACAGAGGGTAAGCAGAAAAAAAAAACTGTCTTTAATTCTCCTTTCTCAATCCTTCCAGCCCACCAGTTCTCTGTAACAGCTTTTATCATTGTAAGTATTGTCTCAGAGACACATCAGAGTTTCCACAATAATTCAAGAGATGCTACACAGCAGGAAAAGCAAACTTGAAAAAAATCCTTTAAGCAACAGAACACTTCAAGTACAATTCCATTTGCTCTTATCTCCTAATACCTTGACAAGTACCAGATGACCAGTATTTTTCACTGAAATCACATACTTCACCCACTCATTCTTCATTCCTTATTTTATAAACTAGATATGCTGGCTCTCTGTAGAAAAAATGACAGATCAAGGAAAAGTATTCCCCTTATTTCTATCAGTTTAGAAACCTTAGGATCTTTTTGCTCCCTCCATTGAGCCCTTTACATTTGTGTTTTCATTGAAGAAAGATAACTTGTTTTTAAGTGATTTATGCAATACCTCTTATTAATTACACAGATAGCTGAGACACTATGTTATACTTATTCAGACCTTCCAAGAACGTATCTGCCATCTGATGACTCCCACATTTGGCTCAGAGGGTTGTTCACATAATAAGAAATGAGTACTCTTTTGTCTTTCTTAGTAGCTTCCGTTAATTATATTATTTTATTTCAAGAGGCTGAAACACTCCAGTTTAATTTTGAGTAAGTTCTTCAGAGGAACATGATCAGGAGACTGAACGGCCTTAAAGTGGAAAGTACACCTGACCTCTCTTTATAAACTCATTTTAGTTTTCAGATTTGTCTCTGACCTCATGGTATCACCATCAGTTTCACTAGCATTTCTTGCTCTCATTTTCAAAGAGGCACTGGGCTAAGACTGCCTACCAAAAAGCTTCTTGATAATAGAATGGAATTTTCAAAACCACTTTTATTTATTCTCTTAGAAATAAAGCAAACTTTGTGCCAAGATTTTTATGTGAAGAAATTCTGTGGGGAAAGTAATTGGCATAGAATGAAAGTCACCAATTGGAATACCCAACTCCCATGTCAGAGTGCCTGGGTTTGAACCCCAAATCTCCTCCTGATTCTAGCTTCCTACTCATGCACACCTGAGACAACAGGGAATGGTCAAGTCCTTGGGTTCCTAATACCAATATGAGAGAAATATGTTGTGTGAAATATTTCAAATACATGACATGAATCTCAACCCAAAGAAAGCAATCTTCTGATTGCTGATACTAACCCAGTATCTTTAATTTGTTCTTATCGAGATTCAGTGAAAAATCTGCATAAATGATGCTCTAATTTTCTTCAAATCTTCCGTGATACATGAATTTATACATCCTACTATTAATCATAAGAATAATTTTGTTTTGATTATACTCATGAGTTAATACACATCAGTTTATATTTTATATTAGCTTCTATAGTTCAATCAATATGTTCTTGTACAGCAAAGCCTAATTAGACAAGTGCTTTATACTCAATAAATATTGTAGAATGAATGTGTGGTTAATGAAAATAGAAGTGGAAATCATTAAATTTCAGCTATGAATAATAACTAGGTATCTGTCTTGAGAGACAACATACATCCTACTACTGACATTATTACCGGGAACTGAACCGCTTCAGTTTATCAAGACAACTCCACACATTATCAGATATGTATACTTCCAGCTAAATGCAGAAATAATAGGAGGAGGATACAGCTAAGGTTTAAAATTTCCCCCATACTACTGCATTAGTTAGTTTCTTATCATTTTATCTAAAGTGTCTGTTACAAAGCTTCTTGGGAGGAAAGGGTTTATTTCTGCTTATATTTGTGAATTCACAGTTCAAGGCCAGGTAGCTCCACTAGTTTAGCATGAGCTGTGGGCTGAAGACAGGTGAGTGTTTGAAGGAAAGATCACATTGTTAGCCAAGAAGCAAAGAAAAAAGTTAGGCCAAACTCAACTTGAATAACTGGCTCCCACACAAGAACTACCAAGGACTTCCAAGGACAAGCTGCCAGAGACCTCCCACTAGCCCACCTCTTAGCCATCTGATTAGATTGACAGATCATTATACACCATTATTCCTCAACCATTAGCATTATTCATTGGTTGTTAACACAAGACATTTATTTTATTTTTTAATGATGTATTTATTTTATTTGACAGAGTTACAAAGAAAGAGGGAGACACAGAGACCTTGCATCTTCTGGTTCATCCTCCAAAGTGTCACAATGACCAAAGTTGAGCCAATCTGAAGCTGGGGACCAGGAGCTTCTTCTGAGTCTCCTGCATGGGAATAGGGTCCAATGCTTCAGGACATCTTCTATTGCTTTCCCAGGCTATGAGCAAGGAAATGGTTTGGAAGTGGAATAACCAGGATGAACCAACACAGGGAAAAATCACAGCCCCAGCAAGAGAGTTGTAAATGTTTGCATGAATTTGGGGAGCTAAGTTCTGTTCAGTGTACAGCACACAAACTCTAAGCACTAAAAATAATAGCTACAGTACTGTGATTTTAATCAGATCATGTGTCATATTGTGCTGCATAAGTCTATTAATCCATTATTCAAGACAATTAATCATTCATTCACAAGATATTTATTACTGAGTGTCTAAGGAGTGTCTTTCTTGTATTCCGTAAGAAAAGTTACAGTTTTGAAGAAGCTTGAGAAAAGTCACATATATAGACTCCAACCATGTCTGTATCTCCTTTCCTCTCCTTCTCCCTATCTCTCCCACATAAGGAGCTACTTAGTCCTTACCTATTACTCACACACATTACTATCCCAATTGTCCATGAAATCATACAAGAATATCCTCTGTGACATGATACTTTTCTCATTGAACCTTGTAACATTAATCAATGACAATGTATTTTCAACTGGTGAATTAGTGCCCAGGGTTGCCAACACAAATGCAGAGAAAAGGAAGCTGTCATTCATTTTAAACTCCAGAAAGTCTCACACATCATTCCTAAACCAGGGTTCTCTCTGGCTCAGCTTCCAATCCTAAGCACTCTATAACTCAGGAGCCACTCAGCACAGCGTATTCATCAAGGTAGACCAGCACAATTGGTAGCTGGCAGTTTAAATGGGGCTGACTTGTCACAGGAATGACCACCGGGGTAATTGTTTGCCCTCTGGGAACAGGTGCAGGAAGGTTCAGATGAAATACATCCAAAAACTAACAGCAGGATTCTTAATCATGTCAATGAAAAGAATGTACTAGTGTCTGAGATTCAGTGGTCACTACATGCCTCTTACATTTCCGAAGATAAAATTCTGTCTGACTTTTTAACAATGTTCCAAGGAATCTATAATGCCAGTATCATTATTAATACATGCCACTTGTTGGCTGAATGAGATCTCTAATTCTAAAACTGTATATGTGAAAGGTATGTTTTTGAATAACACAGAGGCAAATGACCAACATAAAGGAAAGGAAAATAAGAAAGCCTGGATGTGAAAGACACAGTAATAGTCAGTGGGATTTGATTTTATAACAATGGTGATGTTTTAATGCAAATATCAAAGACACAAGAGAGTCGCTTAAAAGGATAATTCTGCTAGAGTATTATTGAAACACCAAGAGTGAACAGCTTGAAATTTTATTCTTTTAAGATGTATTTACTTATTTGAAACCTAGAGTTATAGAGAGAAGGGGAAACAGACAGAGAGATCATTCATCCATTGGCTCGCTCTTAAAATGTACATTGGCCAAAGCTGGGTCAGACCAAAGTCAAGTGCCAGGAGTTCTAACTGATCTCCCACGTAGATGAAAGGGACCCATTCAGTTGGACCACATTCTGCAAGTTTCTCAGACACATTAACAGGAAGATGGATTGCAAGTGGACCAAATAGAACACAAATCAGTACCCCTATTTGATGCATGTATAACATGCAGTAGCTTGCCCCACTGTACTACAACATCAGCCCCCTACTTACCTATTTAATTGGAGAATTAAATCTCCCAACATTTGTGAAATCTGTGTTCTTATATCTTTCACTGTATATCTGGTTAAAATGTTATGTATCAGAGATATATATATATATATATATATATAATGTATATCAGATAAGTATATATCAAAAGCTGTTAGCTGTAGATTTTTGTAAAAATCACAATGATAATCATGCAGTACAATTGTAACTAAAAATCATAGCACTAACAAAAACACTTTAGAATTCTTGATGTTAGCAATAGTGTTTAATATTTACAAGATAAGCATTTAGGGAATTCTTTTATAAAAAAGAGTAAAAATAATAACACATAGCATTATATTCCATGTGTAACTAATGCATATTTTATCAATTGTGTGATTAATTTAAGAGGTGAAATTTAACAAGCAGGAAAGATGAGTTAAAAAAATGCAATAGTTGGGCCTGGCACAGTGGTCTAGTGGCTAAAGTCCTCGCCTTGCAAACATCAGGATCCCATGTGGGCATCACTTCTCATCTGGCTCCCTGCTTGTGGCCTGGGAAAGCAATTAAAGATGATCCAAAGCCTTGGGATCCTACACCTTGTAAGAGACCTAGAGGAAGTTCCTGGCTCCTGGCTTTGGATCGGCACAGCATTGGCCATTGTGGTCACTTGGGGAGTGAATCATCGGACAGAATATCTTCCACTCTGTATATCTAACTTTGTAATAAAAATAAATAAAACTTTTTTTTAAAAAAATGCAACATTTGATGGGCCCAGTGCAATGACTTATTGGATAAGTCCTAAGCTTGCAAGCTCCGGGATCCCATGTGGACCCAGGTCTTATCCCAGCTGCTTCACTTCCCATCCAATTCCCTGATTCCATCCTGGGAAAGCAGTAGAAGATTGCCCAAAGCTTTGGGACCCTACACTTGTGTCAGAGACCTGGAAGAAACTCCTGGTTCCGACTTTGGATTGGCTCAGCTCTGGCTATTGCAGCGACACGGGGCTGAAATCGGCAGATGGGAGATCTTGTTCTCTATCTCTCCTTCTCTCTTTAAATATGGTTTTCCAATAAAAATACATATTTTTTTAAGTCATGAGGAAAGAATTTTTTTTTAAAGATTTATTTTTATTACAAAGTCAGATATACAGAGAGAGGAGGAGAGACAGAGAGAAAGATCTTCCGTCCGATGATTCACTCCCCAAGTGAGCCGCAACCGGCCAATGCGCGCCGATCCAAAGCCGGGAACCTGGAACCTCTTCCGGGTCTCCCACGCGGGTGCAGGGTCCCAGTGCATTGGGCCGTCCTCGACTGCTTTCCCAGGCCACAAGCAGGGAGCTGGATGGGAAGTAGAGCTGCCAGGATTAGAACCGGCGCCCATATGGGATCCTGGGGCGTTCAAGGCGAGGACTTTAGCCACTAGGCCACGCCGCCGGGCCCAAAATACATACATTTTTAAATGTTTTTTAAAATACAACAGTTGTTTCATAGACGTTTGTGATATAAAGAGTTCAAGAAAGGCTACTGAAGCCGAGTAGAATCACAGGAGAGGAAAAGAATAAGGTAGAGTTGAGTTAAAGACCTGACAGTGGATCTGAAGGCTACACTTGAAGGAAAAAGCTCAATTTGGGTACAATAAGAAACTGTCCATTTTTTAAATCAAAATGTTCATATACAATATATTTTTAAACAATCAAAACACATTATAGACATATATTAAAGATATTATTGCAATATAGATAAGGAATACCATAGGTTATTTACATATTTGCATAGGTATGTGAGTAATCATGTATACAAAAAGCACAGGTAAACACTATAAAGTAAAAAAGTATGATAATTTATTGACAAACATTTTCATCATATTGTACTTAATTTGTGATGATAATGGTTACTACGAAATTGTTAGTACTCTAATATAATATCTAAATATCAAATTTTAATATAGACTATTGTACCTTAAATTATTCCAGTATATAACTAGGATTCTGAACTTCAAACTCACACATATTTCCAATCAAATTCCCTCTTTGTCGAGGTTTTGATGTGATGTTCTAAGACTCTTTACTTATTTACTCATTATTTTTCAGAATACAGTTTTATAAGCATAAGGATTCCTCCCTCCCAGACACCATCAAATTACTAGAGGAAAACATTAGGAACACCTTGCAAGACATAGGCATAGGCAGACTAATATCCAGACTTTACAAAGAACTCCAGAAACTCAACAACAGCAAGTCAAACAATCTTGTTAGGAAATGGGAAAATATTAACAGACGTTTTTCAAAAAATAAAATTCAAAAGGGTAAAAAATGCAATAAAAAAATGCTCAGATTCTCTAGCTATCGGGTAAATGCAACAAAGCCACAGTAGGGTTACATCTATCTCCAGCAAGAATAGCCTATATACAGAAATCAACAATCAGCAATTGCTGGAAAGGATATGGGGAAAAAAGATTCCCTAATCCACTCTTGTTGGAAACCTAAACTGGCACAGCCACTATGAAAGTCAGAATGGAGAGACCTCAGATGACAGAAAATTGATCTACCATATGACCTAACCATTTCACTCCTGGGAATATATAAAAACACAAAAAGATTTGTGTCCATGAGAGCTACCTGCAATCCCATGTTTGTATCAGCCCAATTTACAATAGCTAAGACATGGAAACAACCCAGATGCCCATCAACAGAGTAATGAATAAAGAAATCGTGATATATTTGCTGTACAGAATATTACTCAGCCATAAAAAGAATGAAATCTTTCTGTTTGCAACAAATGGTCCCAGCTGGAATCCACTATACTTAGTGAAGTAAGCTAGTCCCAAAAGGATAAATATCACATTTTCTGTCTGATATAAGACAGCTAATATGTAAAGTACAATATATATAAATGAGCCTTACAAAGGAGATTAGCAAAATGGAAAGTAAAGTTACTAAACAGTATGTTTCTTTACTCCCAAATAATAGCACAACTCGTAATGATACTTGTAAATATACCATTATATCATGATACTATGCTTTCCTCCCTTTCCTATGCTTACCATGTCACAATGAATTTAAATGTCAAAAAGTTAAGCTGGTAACCATGAACCGAGTGACTGCTTTCATGATAACATAGGAACAAACAGTAGGAAAAGAAGAACAGGAAATTGTCCATTCTTATTTCCTCTTACTGAAAGGAAAATAAAATAAAATATGGAGCCTAGAAAATGGGATAATATGAATAGCTCAAGATAAATACCTTTAAAATGTGTAGTTTAACTTTTTGATTGTTGCTATTACTTTCCATTATACAGTTTTGTAGATAGAAAGATCCTCCCTCTCCCGCTTCCTTGATATGCTAGGAAACAAAATCTTTGTTGGAGGAATTGCTTAAGTAGTTATTCTCTAATTCTAGAGAAGTGTTGTATTTATCCTCCAAAATTCAGAGCCCGAGGTAAGATAATGTACTTGCTGGCTGAGAGACTTCCTGAGTGATTCCAAGTTCACATATTTGTGAAATGGAGGTTAAAAAAAAAGGTAATGGATTTGTCATGTTATCTGATGTAAATGATAACACCAGCATAAAATATTTAGCTCAGAAATAGTACATAATAAAGTCTTCGTAAAAAGAAACAGCATCTATTATGGGACCTAGTATCTTTCTAAACACAGGATTTCATGCAGTTACATGCTCACAGTGAGCAATGCTAAAGCTTATGTATGATTGTCAGTTCTTCAATAATTACAGTTCTAAGAGATACAAGTTTTTCTTTCAAGGAAAATTCAAGACTTCCAGTATTCTTTGCTAGTTAAAAACAATAGTAAAGTAAGAGTCTTTTGTGGTTTTCATCAGTTGTATTTACATGCAAATACATTTTAAACGATTTTCCAAGTTCAGTTCATTGGGAATAGTTTGTTGAAGTTGTGGATTAGTGTGACTTCACTTTTCCATAAGAGTCTTGAACTTTCTGTATGCCATAAAGAAATACAAACTATAATATTCACATTCAGTTTGAGAAAAGTGCTTGTATACTAGGCATGGCTAGTCTCAGAAACATAAAGTCTAAATGCTAACAGGTGTTATAAAGAAAGCATCATTTAAGAAATTTTAGAAGTATTTCAATTCCCAACCATTAATCTTAAGTAGTTCGCTCACTATGAAAATTAATGCAAGCTGTTTTTCAGGTTGCTTTTCAGGTTTACTGATAGCTAATATCATTTTAATGTTTCTCACTGTCTTTCACTCTTCACTTTGGCTATCAGACAGCCCATGACAAAATTTGTAGTTCATATATAGGCATTGTTCTATCTCCGATTCCTAGCAAAATTATGTTCTGTTTTATTCTAAATTTTATGGGTTAAGTAGGACTTGTCTTCCCAAATTTCACACATGTGTTTAAACTCTGATATCTTAATGTACATGGTTGATGGGTTAAGGATGGAGACAGGATCATGCTCTAACAGTAAGACCAGTGGGTGGCCATTAGGTCATTGGAGCATGCTCTCAGAGAGCAGTTCTTGCAAGATGGTTACTTATTTCGACTTGAGGATCAAGGGAGCTATTCTCTGTCTATGCTTGCTTCCTCCCTGTGTGATGGTTTCTCTGCACCTGCCCACATAAACTTCCAACATATGCCAGGCAATGGGACCACTTGTTCCTGAACTGGAGCCTCCAAACCATAAGCCAAAATAAACCCCTTCCTAATGGACTAGTACACTAAATCACTTCTGTTATTTATTGTACTGCCTTGAAGTATGAAGTGTGAATGACTTGAATTCTTTCTTTGAGGAGAAACTGGACATTAAATATTTTCTCACAATTATTGTTACTCTTGCATTGTTTTGATATGCTTCTTGAATTCATAATTTTGAGCTTGTATGTAAAAAAGAGAGTAAAAGAATTGTAAAACACACCAAAACTCATAATCATCATTATAATATGATCTGGTTCTTCAGTGAGAATCAAAATGCAAGGACATGCACAAACTTAAATGTAAGAGAAGGCAATTGTTATGCCTCTTAATGGCCAAGATGCACGATGAGCAATCTTTGATTAATAACCAAAGTCTTGGTCAAATCTTTATATGGAACCAAAAAATTGGCTTCCTTTTTTCATTAACTAGAAATCAACTGAGTGAATTTCTTTAGAAGGCTTTGAAAAACTTAACGAGTGCTTCATATGATGAATGGTTTTTCTACACTTGAAAACTTCTTTAATTTTCCTGTGAACATTTACAATGATTTTATTCTTAAAATTTTTCAGTAAGCTACTAACTGATCTATGAGACTAATACGCTAGCATCCTGTGTTCAAAGGAGCTTTATATAAAGCCACTTAGGGCACAAATCCTCAACTATGCCTGTAATTAAATAAAACACACATTTCAGTTATTGAAATCTCTCTCTCTCTGTGTGTGTGTGTGTATGTGTGTAACAGGGAAATATTTTGGTTTTAAAAGATAACAACTTCCTAAGTAAACAGAATCGAGTACACTACAAGCTTTATCTGACACCCTGCTGAAAAAATCCCAGCAGAGGAAGGCAAGAAAAGGATTAAGGAATGACTCTCTAATTATATAAACACGTTTCAGGAATCACATGCTAAACACTCCCTTAGAAGAGAATTATCTCATTAAATATAAGAAAAGTAGTAGGGACATTCACTAAGCAGCCTAGGTCATGGGATAAACTAAACAACTCGCCTTGTTTGTCCTCTTCTAATTCACTCTCAGAGCATCCATCATCCTCATCTCTCACGTTGTCATCAGCATCTGGTGCCTTCTGTGATGAGGTTTCACTCTTCTTTTCAGGGTCTAAATTATCTTTTTCATCATCTGAGGGTGACTTTGACATTCCATTCATTTGATCATCGGCCTGTCCTTCTTCATTAGATTTCTCATTTTGTTTCTCCTCATCGACTTCAAAGTCTTCTTCATATTCTGAAGAAAAAAAAAAGCCTCCACTATAAGAATGAAAATAGAATCCCTGATATTTAACCCATTTCACATTAATGAGAGCTATGACTCTATTATCCTCTCTTCTCAGAGCCTTTTTCTCGTTTTTCACACAGCTTGTGAACATGAGAAACTAACAGCAAATGGTCAGGATTGCAATCACCTACATACACAAGAGCACAGAAGAGCTGAAGCTCCAAATGATAAGGCTGGACCCTAATAAAAGTTCATTTACAATTGGACATCATCATGCTCAATGACCAAAATGGAAAGAGAACATGATATAAAACAATAAATTAGGAATAAATTAAAAATGAAAAGAACAGGATTATAATAATGAAAGTTAATCTGGCAATCCAATGAGGTCATATTTCATATGAAAAATGGTCAAAATATTTGGTTATCAACTTAATGAATACTGAAGTAGAAAAAAATCAATTAATCAAGTATAGAGGTTCTGAGAAGCAACACTGTGAATAGCACATTCTTTGAGAACCAAATGGACTCAAGAAAAGGCATTATGAAGAACTCATGCCTAGGTCAGGACTAAAAGCATATGCATTATTCATTCATACAATAAATGAAATAATTTGCAATCCTAGGATAAAAATTTTTGCAAAATAATATATTCCTGTCACATTCACAAATTTACTTCATTTTCTACTGAGCCACAGCAAATCTGTACCAGGAAAAGGAACTGTCACATCAGATAAGCTCCAACTGTCCCTTGTGGTTATAATTTTTCATCTTTCATATTTAATTGTTCCCTTTCTTCCTACACCAAGAACTAAAAATATTGAGGTGACAACATGCAAGGATTAGAAAGGAAAATGATCTCATGCAGAACCAATTAAGCAAATAATTATCCTTAAAATAAAAATTACAAGGAAAATAAAGGTTTCCCAAATGTGTCTGTTTTAGTTGTTAGCTCTCTGCCTTCGCTTCTAGAGATGGGTAATTACTTGAGAGCTGTCCACCCTGCTCCAATGAAAGCAACTTAATTTAGACAAGTGTGCTCTGTGCATGTGAAGAAAACTGTTAATGTACAAAAGATATGAGGGAAATGCAAGAGGAAAAGTGAAATTAAAAAACAGCAACAAAGAAAGGCAAACAGAATTAATCACAAAATGTTTCCCCCCCAAAAAATCTAATGCACTTACTGAAGAAATGTAAACATCAATGAAGAAAAATTGTTAAATAAGTAAAAAGATGGACAACTTATTTTATATGCGTGACACCCACTGGACGTCCAAATGAAAGCAAAGCTTTTAACACATGTAGTTCAACCCAGTTAACTGTGAATCAGTGAGGCTTTATCGAGAACTTCCAGTGTAAAAGAGGATACAACTGCAAAACTAAAGACATTACAATAAGACAATCCTGCCCTCAGGGAATCTGCATGGTTTTGTTCAAGAAATAAGAGGCAGGTACTCAAGAGACCCTATGCTCATTTTATAGCAGTTTTTAATGCATGACTTGGAATAATGTTAGCTTCAACACTCCTGGGCTCAACTGGTACAGATTTTTCTGTAGGACTTGTGACAAATTATCCTGTCAAGTAAGTGAGGTAGAATCAAAGGAGAATGAATTTTAGTGAATTGCACAAGATTTTTCTAAAAGTAAAATGTGAAGTTAGCTGTGGAACACAAATACAAGGGAACTCCAAATTGTTCATGGAACAATGAAATTAAAAGGCAAACTTGTTTTAGTACAAAAATGATGAAATATGTGCATATTTTTATCAAAATATGTAATTTCATGGATTTTCAAACACTCTATATAAAGATTTTGTATGTCCTGAACACCAAAATAAGCTAATTTTTAAAAATATTTATTTATTTTTATTAGAAAGTCAGATATACAGAGAGGAGGAGAGAGAGGAAAATCTTCCGTCCGATGATTCACTCCCCAAGCGGCTGCAATGGCTGGAGCTGAGCCAATCCAAAGCCAGGAGCCAGGAGCTTCTTCCCGGTCTCCCACGCAGGTACAGGCTCCCCCATCCCCAACTGCTTTCCAAGGCCGCAAGCAGGGAGCTGGATGGGAAGCAGGGCTGCCGGGATTAGAACCGGTGCCCATATGGGATCCTGGGCATTCAAAGTGAGGACCTTAACCACTACGCTATCACACTGGGCCCTAAGTTAATATTTTGATTCTAGTTTCCATGAACATTTTTAAATGTGTTTATTTACTTTACAATAAAGTTCCACAGGTTCTGGGATTTCCCTCCCCCTCTCACTCTCCCTGTACTGGTCTTCCCTATATTATTACAAAAATATAGTCCTTCAAAACAGTCAGAAGTCCATTGCAGGTATAGACAATGGCAGAGTCCAGTATCCTATTGTCAAGATGTCTTTTAAATTTTCATTGGGAGTCCATCTTTCATTTCAGAAGTAGAGATGCATACCGCATTGTGTCTTCACATCAAATATTATACTGTTCCTCGAGATGACTATATGTACATGCATGTTCATCTATACATCTATTGATCTTGTATTTTGCATAAAAGCTGTTTTGTATCAGAGAGGTGTTCTGTACATGTATCACTTTACACATATTTTCTATTGATCACAGAATCAGGAAATGAGTGGACTGCTGCATTTGCCTCCACAGCAATACAGAGAGAAATTTCATGCCCAAGACTCAGTTAAAACTTAATAGCTCGGACCCGGCGACGTGGCCTAGTGGCTAAAGTCCTCGCCTTGAAAGCCCTGGGATCCCATATGGGCACCGGTTCTAATCCCGGCAGCTCTACTTCCCATCCAGCTCCCTGCTTGTGGCCTGGGAAAGCAGTTGAGGATGGCCCAATGCACTGGGACCCTGCACCCGCGTGGGAGACCCGGAAGAGGTTCCTGGCTCCTGGCTTCGGATCGGCGTGCATCGGCCCGTTGCGGCTCACTTGGGGAGTGAATCATCGGACGGAAGATCTTCCTCTCTGTCTCTCCTCCTCTGTGTATATCTGGCTGCAATAAAATGAAATAATCTTAAAAAAAACTTAATAGCTCTATGAACTTGCACAACTTAATAACTTTCAGTCAATTTTTTTCATAAAGTAACATGAAGTTGTGATGACTATTAAAAGCAATAATCCCTGCAACATGATTGGCACAGTGTCATGAACACCAGGTGCCTAATAAACACACAAGGAGTTAGAACTGATAGTGCTTGTGGCAGGGAGTATAAGGAGCTGGCTGTAGAGCAAGAGAAAGCACACATGATCTGTGCTCTGTGACAGCAGTATCCTTACAAGAAAGACAGCTGGTTAAAGTCGGAACACTACAGAGTCCTCCGTTAGGACAGTTACAGTTATATAAACTGGAGCAGAAGAAAATTGGAGGAGCATGAACAAGAAAAAACCCTTGCATTCTATTTTGCAATAGCTTCTGCGTTTTCTCTCAAAGTATGAAATTCAAGGTAGCCCTGACTTTGTACTGTCTCAACTATCATCCAACCAAACTATCATCCTTCTGTTATCCATGAGGCTTCCATCAGCACAACAGCTCAAACCACATTACCCTGGTGTCACCTACTCAGAGTTCTCATATGAATCAACTAAGCAGTATGCTTTCTAGGATCTTTTCCTAATTGTTTTCTGTTCCCTCCATTCCATTTTTCTTCCTCCAGAAGATTTAATTAGCTTGTTATTTACCATACCCTCTAACGAGGACCTGAGTCAACACCAGATCAAAATCAGTTCAGCCCTCACCTTGCCCCTCTGACCTCCCATCAAGCACTGGCTGCCCTTACATCTATGGCTGTCCCTCAGAGACTCAACGCTTCGCTGCTGGTGCTGCTACTGCTGTCTGTTGTTGTTTTTTTAATAGATACGAACATCTAAAGTCCATTAACAAGAAGAAAGTTCTCAGAAAAAGCTATGTCACAGGTATAAAGTATGTCCCATGTAGCACTGGACATGTTTACTTAATTAAAAATAAATGAAGAAAATGAACAGCTCTTATTGAACATGGTTTTGATAAATCCACATCTTTAATGTTAAAACTCACAAAACCACACAGCACTTGTTAATTTCCCTGTGACTGTTACTGCTGCAGACTTTTTAAAATTTTTCTACAAAAGGAATAAAAATGGGAAAGGGTCATAGAAAGAGGTGACCTTGGATAAAACTTTTATGACTAAACTCTTTTTTTTAGTTAGTCACATTATTTCCAGAGGAGGGAGAAAACACAAACCTGGGCTAAAACTGTTCTGTAATTATTCTCTTGGAGTCCTTTTACCTTCTGGCAAAAACAAGATAAGAGCAGGAACAAGGATCTGGGAGTAGCCAAGTCCAGACCTTCCTCAGTCACTCCAAACTGTACTTGTTGTGCCTCCAACCTAAGTTTTCTCCCTGGATATGAAAGGATGCTAAAGCAGCTCTTCTTTCTGATTCTTTGCACACCATCCACAGTCATGCAGCATCTAGGAGAGCTTGCATAGCATAGAAGATTGCACAATATTCCAAAGTGTAGATTTGGGAAGTAGACAAGCCTGGATTTGAATTCTAGTTGGACTACTTTCTTAGCATGCCTGAGCCTCAGTTCCCCACTGCAAAGTATCTGATTTAGTGCTCGACAAATGGCACTTTCGTTATGTTTGTCATACTGCTTTAGGTTGATTACATATGTGTATATCTGCATATATAAGAATGTACGTGAAAAGAGAGGGTGAGTGTAAAGGAAAAGGATAAGAAAAAGCATAAAACAGAAAAACTTCAAGAACTAAGGCATGACAAGTGCTTTTACTTAGCTCTAACATCATAGAATCATGTAACGCATTAATTCATTAATTTTGCCAAAGCAAGTATATTGAAAAACTAGGCGAAGAAGCAGTCAAAACCCTATTTGCAGGGAATAATTTCTGCAGGTGTCATCATAGCCTCAGGCTCAGTTTCCAACTCCTGCTTCCCTTATGTAGTCCTACACTCAGCACCTTTGGCCTTTTGGGGTCAGACAGAACTCCCCAGCAGAAACATTAGCCAGGAATTCAGGGAAAACGGCTCAAGAAGTAGGTCAGGGATTCCTCACGGGCAGCATGGCTGCCTAAAATGCAACTAGGCAACAACAAGGAACAGAAACTGGTGCAACACATTTAAGAATTACACAACAACAACAAAAAATAACAACAGAATCCTTTGTTGTTGGTTACCATATTTGAAAGTATTTTCCTGGTAATCTTCCCAAACATCTTGTCCTGGTTTTCCTAGATGTTCAATTTCTTCTATGGCTGTTCTTACTTCTCTGACCCCCACTTCTATTTCTTCAGCTGAAAAAACAGTTGATACAGAAACTTTCTTCCACTTGGTCCCATTTCTTCTTGGTATCAAGTATTGTTTATCTTTCATTTCACTCTCCAATTCCTCTCTCTTCTCAGAGTTCTTTTCTTTCCTATGTTTTGATGAAAATGCTTTGGTGTCAAGGCCCAATGCAATAATACACCTATTAAAAATACAAAGATAAAATGGTAATTAGCCCTTACGAGTGGCACAGTGGAATCTGAAGGCTTATTAAACCATATGTCTAATTCTAGTAAGAAATTATTTTTATTAGAGTACATATAGGTTAATTAAAAAAACTTTCTCTGTATTGAAATTAAAATATTTTAAATCAACAAATTCTTGATCATTTTACTTACTATGACAAACAAAAGGAAAACAATTCATTAACCAACAAATGTGGTGACAAAACAAAATGTGTTCCTTAAAGAATATTTTGGTGGTCAGGATAAAGCTGGAAATTAATGTCTTCAAAAAATTCAGTAAAAATGCAACCACATGGAAACTGAATAGCATGCTCCTGAATGAACAATGGGCCACAGACTAAATTAAAAGATAAATCAAAATTCCTACAAATGAATGAAGACAACAAGACGGCATGTCAAAACTTATGGAGAACAGCAAAATCAATGTTAGGAGAAAAGTGCATAGTAATCTGTGCCAAGATCAAGAAATTGAAAATGTGTTAGACAAATGATCTAACCAGATCATTTTGTGTCTCAAGGATACAAAAAAAGAATAAACCATCCCCAAATTAGCGGAAGGAAACAAGTAATAGGAAATAATAGAAGAAAAAATTCAAAGCAAAATATGATACAAAAGATCAAGAAAATGAACAACTGGGTTATTTTTTTTCCTGGTAAAATTCATTTAATTTTATTAGAAAGGCATATCGAATTTTTACAGAGAGGAGATAAAGAGAGAAAGATCCTCATCCGCTGGTTCACCCACCATATGACCACAATGGCCGGAGCCAAACAGATCTGAAGCTAGAAGCCAGGAATTTCTTCTGGATTTTCCAAGATGCAGGCTCCCAAAGTCTGGGGTCATCCCTCACTGCTTTCCAAAGTCACAGGCAGGGAGCTGGGCATGAAGCAGAGCAGCCCGGAATGAACAAGTACCCAAATGGGATGCCATTACTCGCAAGGTGAGGATTTAGTCATTGAAACTTTGCACTGCTTTTTCCTGCCCTCCTCCCTGCTCCTTTTTTTTTTTTTTTTAGAATGCCATTGGCCCACTTAACCAAAACAGAGTGGTGGAAGAACGAAATTAACAAAATAAGAGATTAAAGAAAAGGAGCTGTTACAAAGAATACCATGGAAATAAGAAGAATCACAAGGAATCATAAAAAAAAAAAAAAAAAAAAAAAAGAAGAAGCTATATGCCAACAAACTGGAGAATACGAAAGAACGAAAGAATGGGATAGATTTCTGGACACACTCAATCTATAAAAACTGAAATCATGAAGACACAGGAAACTTAAATAGGCCAATAATCAAAACAGAGATTGACTCATTAATAAAGACTCCCCAAAAAACAAAAACCCAGAGACAGATTGTTCCACAGCGGAATTCTACCTAACACTACATGAAGAATTATTTCAAGTCTTTCTCATAAACTTTTCAAAGAAGCGGAAGGGAGTAAGTTCTACAGAACTTTTCTAGGTGGCCACATCACCTTAATTCTAAAATCAGAAAAAGATACAATCAAGAGAGAGACCTACAGACCAGTATCCCTAAAAAACATAAATGGCAAAAGCCCTGAAACACTGCTAATTAAATCTAACAACATGTTAGAAAGATCATGGGGCCAGCACAATGCTGCTGTGAGTTTAACCTCTGCTCTGTGGGGCTGGTATCCCATATGGGCTCGTTTGTCTTGTCTGCTCCACTCCTGATCCATCTCTTTGCTTATGGCCTGGAAAAAGCAGTAGAGGATGGCCCAAGTCTTTGGGAACATATACCTACATGAGAGATTGGGAGAAGCTCCTGCCTCCTGGCTTCAGATCAGTTCAGCTCTGGCCATTGCAGCGATTTGGGAGTGAACCAGTGGATGGAAGACCTTCTCCCTCTATCACTCTTTTTTTCTCTTTTATATCTGCCTTACAAGTAAAAATAAATAAATATTTACAAAAAAGAAAGATCATTAACTTGGAACCCACGGGGATTTATCTCTAGCATGAAGAGATGGTTCAACATATGAAAATCTATAAATGTGATATATCACATTCACAAGCTGGAAAACAAAACCCTGTAAATTATCTCAAGAGATGAAGAAAAAGCATTTTATAAACATTCATTTAGGAAAAAGCCTTAAACACATTAGGTATAGAAGGAACATACCTCAGTACATTAAAGAAAATTTGTGATAAATACACAACATCATACTGAAGGGAAAAGTTAGAGGCATTTCCATTAAGATCTGAATCAGGAATGTCTACTCTCACCATTACGATTCATATTATTCTGAACATTTTAGCCAGAGCCATCTGACAAGAAAAGAAGCCAAAAACAAACAGATGGGAAAGCAAGAAGTCAAATTATCTCTGTTGGTAGATCTTACAATCCTATATATAGGGGAACCAACTGACTATATTAAGATAATGCTGAGCTCCTAAAAGAGTATGGAAAAGTTACAGACATAAAATCATCACAAAAAATCAATACACAGAGAATCAAGATGGCAGAATAAGGTAAGGAAGACTCGTTTATATGGATGGAGAAACATTAGCCAGCATGAAGCAAAGAGGGTACATTAGAGGAAATAGGAGAGGACAGAACAACAGCAGAGGGGTTCCTGGAGACTGGCAGACACAGGAAAGCAGCAAAAACAGCAGATGCGGTGTTGCAGTGACTGATACCCCAGCAGCATTCAGCAAGTGGAACTCCACCAACAGCAGGAACTCACTAGCAACCAGGTGGGAAGGGACTTTCACTGGGAGCTCAGGAACCCAGAAAAAGAACTTCCCGTTCTGCTGGTCTGGTTGATTTGACCAGGAGCAGAGACAGAGTGGCAGATCACAGACAGGCAATGTGGGAACAGGGTGGATTTCACTGCTCAGTCCACTCCCCAGAACTGAATTAGGTGCCATTTTGTTTAAAAAGGCAAACACAAGGAAGAAGACTGAGCATACGCTGAGCTGGGAGTGAACATGTTACTGACTCAGTGAACTGCAATAATGTGGCATCCTACAGGTTCTACCCAAGATAGGTCCAGGTAACCCTCAGGCCTGAAGTCCGGCAGATCAAGAACTGTAAGAGTGACACATCGGGTGCCATTTTGTAAGGTGTGGCAAAAGTTTTAGGACTGCAGGGAAAACAATGAGCTGTGCATGTGCTGAGCTGGGAGTGAACTCACTGAGCTCAGTGCATTGCATTGGTCCCACAGGAAAATAATACTGACTATGGCATCATAAGTACCAAAATAGGTCCGTGTAGCTCTCAGAACTAATAGCCAACATGTTCCTGTAATCCTACCAAAAACAACAACCTAGCTATATAGGACTCCTGGTGTCTCCCTAATCCTGGGACTTGCTCCAACTGAAAGTGGGAGAAAGATTATACAGACAACAGTGCAGCTTCAGCACAGTGTCACAGGAAGTGGGGAATGGTGAGACAGGAGCTGGGGTTACAGAGACCATGGTGGAAATCTAATATAAGAACCCAGACCTGGAACTCGCTGGACGGAGTGGCACAACTGACTGCCAACAAAGAGCCATGAACCGACTGCAATAAGTAAAACTGAACTGTAGGCTGAACTGAGTGACACAGCTTAGAAACCTGCCCCAAGGAGAAGAATCTGTTTACTAGCAGTATCATGACAAGGAGCAAAAAATAAGACAGAAGTACAATGAATATTACTGAAGACTCCCCTACAAAGGAACAAAACCTTTTGTCAACCTCAGAGTTGACTGAGGAAGACATGGAGAAAATGGGGGATACAAAATTTAATGCACTTGTTATAAAGCTTCTTATCAAAAATGAGAAGCACGTAATAAAGGAGGTAAGCAAATAAAGGAATATGTCACACTGGAAATGAATCAAATGACAGCTGAAATATCAGGAATGAAGAATACAGTGAAGCAAATTAGAAGTACAGTGGAGAATCTCCAAAACAGAATGAAACAAGCAGAAGAAAGAATCTCAGAATTGGGAGACATTTCCTGTCTCTATGGGAAAACAAACAAAAAGCTAGAAGTAGAGCTGGATCAGGCCAAGAAAAAAATGTATTCAATTTCTGAAACACACTATTAAGAGGTCAAATGTAAGAGTTATTAGAGTCACAGAAGGTGCAGAAAGAGAAAATGGGTTTAAAAATGTATTTAATGAATTAATAAGGGAAAATTTCCCTAATCTAGAGAAAGAATTGGGAAACAACATCCAGGAGGGTCACAGAACTCCCAACAGGGTTGATCAAATTGATCTTCACCATGACACATGATAATCAAGCTCTCTTCAATCAAACGTAAGGGAAAGAAGCTTAAATGTGCACATGAAAAAAAAAACAATTGATATATAAAGGAATGCCAATTAAGCTCACAGGAGACCTCTCACAAGAACCTTTACAGGCCAGAAGAGAATGGAGCAACATATTCCAGATGCTAAAAGAAAAATTTGTCGGCCCAGGATTACATGTCCTGCATAGCTTGCTTTTGTCTTTAAAAATGAAATAAAATTCTTCCACAGTAAAGATAAGTTAAAAGAATTTGTCTCTTTCAAACCTGCCTTACAAAGGATACTTAAAAATGTTCTCTTGACAGAGAAGAGGAATACCACCAAACAAAACCAAAGGCAAATGTAAAGAACATCCCAGTAAAATGACAACAGAAGACTAAATCAAAGAACAACCCATTACTAAAATGACAGAACCAAATTATCATTCATATTAACCTTGAATGTAAATGGCTTAAATTAATCATTTAAACATCATAGATTAGTAGGCTGGATTAAAAAACAAAATCCATCTATTTGTTGTCTACAGGAGACACATTTCACTAACAAAAATCAGTGGAAAATGTATCTCATGGATTTTTGTTGTTATTAGTTTCATCTCTTCAAAATATTTTCTTCTGATTAAATTCTTCAATGGCTTATATAGATCATACAGTAGCATTGTTTTCTTTAAGAAGGTTCTTGATTTTCTTTTTCATTTTTTCAGCAACACATTAGTCATTCAATAGCGTGTTATTTAACTTCATGGTGTTGTTAATGTCTTTTTTTCTTACCGTTGTTGATTTTGTTTTGTGGCTTTTCATTTAAGTGGATATGTAGTAATTGTGCAATGGAAACTCTCATATGCAGGAAAATGTAATTAACTTCATGGCACTGTAAATTTCTATTTTTCTTCCTATTGTTGATTTTGTGTTGTGGCTTCTCATTTGAGGGGATGTACAGTAACTGTGAAATGGAGACTAACATGTCCAGATGTGGATACAGTGCAGTGTGCATCTCTACTTCCACACTGAAGATGTACTCCCAATGAAACTGTTTGCTATATGACAATAGAATGATGGACTCTGCCATTGCCCATGACCACAATAATGGACATATGACTGTGTACGAAGAATTATACTTTAGTGATGATATAAGGGAACTCGGTGAGGGAGGAGGGATTTGAGAGGGGGTTAGGGAAATTCCAAGGCCTAAGGAACTGTATTAAAAACAGATAATAATAATAATAATAATAATAATAATAATAATAATAAATAAAAGATTTTTTTTAAAAGATCATGGTTCATTAACACCAAAAAGATCAATACACAATTAAAGCAATGACTGAAAAAAAGAACTTCAAGCCTCATTCACAAAAGCTAAGAATGTTTAAATAGCTTGCAACGAGATTTAACCAAGGATGTGAAAGACCAAGAGAATTACAAAATATTAAGGAAACAAATAGAAGACAATAAAGAGTAGAAATATCTTCCAGGTTCTTGAGTAAGAAAAATTAATATCAAAATTTTCACATTAGCCAAAACAATTTACAAATTTAATGTAATCCTAATAAAAATGTCAAAAGATTTTCTTTGCAGATCTGGAAAAAAAAGACTCTAAAATTCACATGAAATCTCAAGAGATCCCAAATAGTGAAAGGAATCCTAAACAATAAAACAAAACACTAAAGACATCATCGTACAAGATTACAAGATGTTACAGGAAGTAACAGTCAAAATAGCATAGTACTAGCACAGAACAGACATGTCAACCATTGGAGCACATTAGAGACCCCAGGAATTAACCCATTCATCTTCAACCAATTAAATTTTGACAAAAAAATCTAAAATTGCTCCCAGTCTCTTTAACATATGTTGCTGAAAAACTGTATTTCTGCATGCAAAAATATAAAGTAAGATCCCTACTTATAAAAACACAAAAATTAACTCACAATATATACAAAAGCAACTCACAATAGATCGGAGATTTAGATCTAAGATGTTAAGCCAATTAAACTGCTACAGAAAAACAATGGGAGAACATTGTAAGAGATTTGCAAATGCAAAAACTTCTTGGATAAGATTCTTGAAACACGGGCAATAAATGCAAACAGACATCAGAAAATATAAAGCTAAGTATTTTCTACACAGCAAAGGAAACAGTCAACAATTACAGAGACAATGTACAGAATGGAAGAAAATATTTTCAAATTATATATCTGGTAAAAGATTAGTATCCAGGATATATAAAGAACTCAAGAAACTCAACAAACCAAAGAACCAATGCAGGAAGAAATGAGCTAAGGAATCGAACAAACTTTTATCAAAGGATGGGCTATCAATGGCCAACACATTAAAGATATTTAGGATTGCTAGCTATTGGGAAAATGTAAGAATAAAAACTCACTGAGATTTCATTTTACCTCAGTTAGAATGGTTGTAATCCAAACATCAAAAAGCAACAAAGGTTGGTATTGATGTGCATAAAAGTTACTATAATACACTGTTTTGAAGAATATAAACTAGTGAAACCGTTATACAACACAAAATAAAGATTTCTCAGGGATCTGAAAATATAGCTACCATATGGCTAATCCTTCTTCTCTCTAGAAATTTCCCAAAGGGAATGAAATCAGCATGTGAAGAATTATTTATCTACAACCTCATGCTTATACAACTCGTCTCACAATAGCAAAGAAACAGAAATAACCCAAAATGCCATTCAACTGATGATTGGATAAATAACTTGTAATATCCATATACTATGGAATACTATTCAGCTATAAAGAAGAATGAAATACTGTCTTTTGCATGAATGAAATATTGTCTTGAATGAAATACTGTCTTTCAGATGCAACTGAAGACCATTATGTTAAATGAAGTACAACAGTCCCCAAAGACAAATATCATGTGTTCCCTGATTTGTGGTAACTAATATTCAGAGTAGAAAAACATGTAATGAATATGAATGAAGTCGGCACAATGAGATCTGACTATTTGTAGCCTTTGTCCATATGATTCAGGAACAGTGTTTCTTCCACTTGCTATTTGTTGAATTCTTTATTTGCTGGAAGATTAAATTTGTGAATACAAAATATTTTTATGCCATTGCAAATGTTTTTAAAAAGATAAGAAAAAGGATAAAAGTATCATTATGCTCTAGAATTTATTAATATGAAGCACATGAAATTTGTTCCACTTACAGAAATTTTAAAAGTAAAAAGATAACATTTTTGGAACTGGCACAGTAAGATAAGGATCTTACTGTGCTGGGATCCCATGTGGGTGCCAGCTTCTGTCCTGGCTGCCCCACTTCTCTTCCAGCTCCTTGCTTGTGGTCTGGGAAAGCAGTCAAGGATGGCCCAAAGCCTCAGGATCCTAAACTCCTGCATGGGAGACCTGTGGAGGTTCAATTGGCTCAACTCCCAACATTGTGGCCACATGGGGAGTGAACCAGCAGATGGAAGGTCTTAATCTCTGTCTTTCCTTCTCTGTAAATCTGACTTTCCAATAAAAAAAAAAAAATCTTGTTTAAAAAGGAATATTTTTGCCTTTGAGGTGATAGAGATACATAGATGGAGACTCGCAAGATGGCCGACATAGGAGGAAGACTGTGAGAGAGCTCACAGACAGAGAGGGCTAGAACGCGACAAAAGCGTAAGTGGAGCAGCATAGAACTACAGGGAGAAGAACGTGAAGTTCCCTGGACAGTGTGGAGCCAAAAAAATCCACACAACTCGGAAGAGCAACCAGGGAAAAACAAAGCAAAGGACAGGGAAGACGACTTTCTGCTCCTGACCTGCTGAGTCACCGCTGAGTGCAGACGCTGAAAGCCGCCGAACCCACCCAAAGACCGACCTGCAGACGCTGTGGCCGTGAGGACCGGCGGTGATTGGGACCCGCTGGCATCTGCTCACCCTGGTCACCAGGACTCGCCAGGACCTGCCCCGCTGCGGACACCAGGACCCTGAATCACCGGGACCCGCCGGCATCTGCCCACCCTGGTCGCCAACCCCCGGGACCTGCACCAGCCGCAGCCTCCAGGCTCCATCGCGACCCGCGCGGAGACCAGCCAAGGAAGCAGCAGTCGGGAGACGCACTGGCGGCCAGGATTCCCACCAGAGGAAGAGGCAGACTGCAAGAACCTGAGGTTTGAGTGAGTTGGGTGGGGACAGTGGTGGGTTGGAGGCTTCGGGAGTTGGCCCCCCAGGGGCACGGACAGAGCCTGAACACAATTGGTCTCCCCGCCCCTCCCCCCCCCAGGCTCCAGCGTCTAGAGACACAGGGCGAGTGCCTCGAGACTGCCAAAACTGTGTCTGGGAGAAAGGCAAAAGGCACACTGGATACTCCCCTGTGCCTTTGTGGTGTGGCACTCAGCTGGGCGGTGCTATCCCACAGGAACCCAAGCACGCCTCTGGGCTGGGCAGTTCCCTGCTAGCGCCGGGGCGGTCGGTCCCCTGCAAGTGCTGGGGTGGGCGGACCTGCGCAGGAGGCGTTTCCAGAGAGCACCTGGAACACCCCACGCCCTATAGTACCTTGCTCCGAGCCCTGTGATCCAGTAAACAGGGTGCGCACACAGAGAGTGCCTTCACTCCCCCACGCCCTGTGGTAGCATACCTGTAGGGGACGAGCTGAGAGTGCGCTTTGAATCCTCTGGGCCCTGGAAGAGGCGCCCTGAGGTCCAGTGTTCTGGAGACGCACCAAAAGTGCCTTGAAAATTCCCACACCCTGCTACTCCACGCCTGCAGACTCCGATCTCTACAGGATAGTGCTTGGAGACCCCTCAGCACACTGGTGCCTAGGTCTCTCAAAAAAGAAACACTAACACAATGGGAAGAAATACCAGAAAAGGTAATGATCCAGATGAGAGTGCCAACACCCTACCAATAAAGGATCGAAAGCCAATGTCTATTTCGGAGATGCGAGATGAAGACATAGAAGATCTACCAGACAAGGAATTCAAAAAAATAATGTTAAAATATGTCAGAGACAATGAGAAGAATTGGGAGGACTTCAAGGAATTCAAGAACCACATAGCCTCAGAAATACAACAAATGAAAAGTAAAATCCTTGACTTAGAGCACAAAATTGAGAGCCTAACCAACAGAACAAATACAGCAGAAGAGAGGATCTCTGAAACGGAAGACACACAAAACGAACACACCCAGCTCATGAAACAGCTGGAGACAAGTCTGAACAAAGCCAATAAGACCATACAAGAAATGAAAGACAACCTCAGAAAATCAAATATTAGGATTATTGGCCTTCCTGAAGGAGCGGAAAAAGAATCAGGAATGCAAATGGTGCTCGACGAAATTATACAGGAAAACTTTCAAAACACTTGGAACATGAATCCAGCTCAAATCCAGGACGGTCAGAGGACTCCCAGCAGATATGACCCAAAGCGATCTTCACCCAGACATATGGTGCTCAAGTTCCACTCCAACGAAGACAAAGAAAGAATCCTGAGACAAGTACGAAGCAGAGAAAAGATCACATACCGGGGAAAACCAATCAGGATCACGGCTGACTTTTCTGAAGAGACCTTACAAGCAAGAAGAGAATGGACAAAGATCTTCCAAATCCTGAATCAGAACAACTGTCAACCAAGACTATTGTACCCAGCAAAGATCTCATTCGTATTTGAGAACGAAATCAAATACTTCCACAGCAAAGAGAAATTAGAAGAATATGCCAGCACAAAACCAGCTCTACAAAATCTCCTTAGAAATGCACTAATTCCAGAAAAAAAGGAGGTGAATCATAAGCAAAGATGGCAAACAGGAAGGTCTCCCCACTAAAGTCCACACAAGGAAGGGCAATAACACAGATATCAACACCCACAAAAACAAGTATGGCAGGGCAAAATCACAACCTCTCAATTTTAACTCTCAACACAAATGGCCTGAACTCACCAATCAAAAGACATAGATTAACAGAATGGATTATCAAACAGCACCCAACTATCTGTTGCCTACAAGAGACACATCTAACCAGAAGAGATTCAAAGAAGCTGAAAGTGAAAGGTTGGAAACAGATATTTCATGCCAATGGACGAGAAAAAAAGGCTGGGGTAGCTGTCTTAATTTCAGATGATGTGGACTTCAATCTGACACACATCAAAAAAGACAGGGAAGGACATTATATATTGGTGAAGGGACTGATCCATCAGGAAGTAATTACCATTGTGAACATATATGCACCAAATTCAAACGCACCTAGCTACGTGAAGCAATTACTCACGGACTTAAGGGGAGACATAGATATGCACACAATAATAGTGGGTGATCTTAACACCCCACTAACAACAATGGACAGATCAACAAAACAAAAACTCAACAAAGAAACAACAGAGCTCATACAAACAATAGAACAACTGGACTTGGTTGACATTTATAGAATTTTTTACCCTAAGGCCACAGATTATACATTTTTTTCAGCAGTGCATGGCACCTTCTCCAGGATCGACCACATGATAGGACACAAAGCAAACCTAAATAACTTCAAAAAGATAGGAATCATACCATGTACCCTCTCAGACCACCACGGAATGAAGCTGGAAATCAGCAATTCAAAATGCCCCAGGAAATACAGAAACTCTTGGAGGCTGAACAATATGCTATTAAACGAACAATGGATCAGAGAAGAAATTAAAGATGAGATCAAAAAATTTATGGAAACCAATGAAAACTCTGACACAACATTCCAAAATTTGTGGGACACTGCCAAAGCAGTGCTACGGGGTAAACTCATCGCAATTGGAGCTCATGTCAAGGCCCAAGAGAGGCGCCAAATACAGGAACTAAACACACACCTCCAGGAACTGGAAAAACAACAGCAGAAGAGCCCCACACACAATAGGAAACAAGAAATCATCAAAACAAGGGAGGAAATCAACCAGATAGAAATAAAAAAAACCATACACAAAATCAATGAATCAAAAAGCTGGTTTTTTGAGAAGATAAACAAGATAGACACTCCACTGGCCCGACTGACAAAGAAAAAACAAGAGAAGGCAAGAATTAACAGCATCAAAGATGAAAAAGGCAACATAACAACAGACACCGCATCCATTAAGGCCATAATTAGAAATTACTACAAAGCACTGTACTCCAACAAATCAGAAGATCACCAAGAAATGGAAAAGTTCTTAGACTTCTACCACTTGCCAAAACTTAGCCCAGAGGCAACAAACGACCTGAACAAACCCATAACTGAAGTAGAGATTGAATCAGTGATTAAAGACCTCCCAACAAGGAAAAGCCCAGGCCCAGACGGCTTCACTCCAGAATTCTACAAAACATTCCGAACAGAGCTGACCCCAATCCTCTACAAACTCTTCAAAACAATAGAAAAAGAGGCAACCCTTCCAAACTCATTCTATGAAGCCAACATTACCTTAATCCCAAAACCAGACAGAGAACTAACAGAGAAGGAAAACTACAGACCTATCTCTTTGATGAACATTGATGCTAAGATTCTCAACAAAATCCTAGCCAACAGAATTCAAAAACACATCAGACAGATCATTCATCCAGATCAAGTAGGATTCATCCCTGGAATGCAGGGATGGTTCAACATTCGAAAATCTATAAATGTGATACACCACATCCAAAAACTGAAAAACAAGAATCACATGATAGTATCAATAGATGCGGAAAAAGCTTTCGACAAAATCCAACATCACTTCCTACTAAAAACCCTAACCAAGGTAGGCATAGATGGAAAAATCCACAACATAATTAAAGCAATATATGAAAAACCCAACGCCAGCATCATACTGAATGGAGAAAAGCTGGAACCCTTCCCACTGAGATCTGGAACAAGACAGGGATGTCCACTTTCTCCACTACTATTCAACATAGTCCTAGAGGTACTCGCTGAGGCCATAAGACAAGAAAAAGAAATCAGAGGAATCCAAATGGGAAACGAAGAAGTCAAGCTCTCACTATACGCAGATGATATGATTCTTTATGTAGAAGAGCCAAGAGACTCAATACAGAGACTGCTAGAACTTGTACGAGAGTTTGGTAGAGTGGCAGGGTACAAAATTAATGAACAAAAATCAACAGCCATAGTGTATGCGAACAGCCCCAAGATGGAAAAAGACTTAACCAGCAAGATACCATTCAAAATAACAGAGAAAAGTATGAAATATCTGGGAATAAATCTAACCAAAAATGTAGAAGACTTATTTGAAGAAAACTACAATCTGCTTAAAAAAGAAATTGAACAAGACCTCAAAAGATGGAGTAATATCCCATGCTCCTGGATAGGTAAAATCAATATCATTAAAATGTCTATACTGCCAAAAGCAATATATACATTCAACGCAATCCCAATCAAATTGCCCAAAATATTCTTCATGGAACTGGAAACAATGATCCAAAGGTTCATCTGGAAGCACAAAAAACCACGGATAGCTAGAACTATCCTGAAGAACAGGAAGTTAGCAGGGGGAATCACAGTTCCGGACCTCTGGACATACTATAGGGCAGTGGTTATCAAAACAGCGTGGTACTGGCACAAAGATAGAGAGGAAGATCAATGGAGCAGAATAGAAACGCCAGAAGGAAACCCACACAGATACAGCCAAATAATCTTTGACAAAAAGACAAACAACAACCCAGGCAAATGGGAAGGTCTGTTCAATAAATGCTGCTGGGACAACTGGTTGATAGCCTGCAGAAACAAAAAAATAGATCCACATCTCTCACCATACACTAAGATCAGATCTAAACGGATAACAGATCTAAACCTACATCCAGAAACCTTCAAACTTTTGGAAGAAAATGTTGGAAACACACTGCAACACTTAGGGGTAGGCCCTCACTTCCTAAAAAAGACTCCAGATGCAGTAGAAATCAAGACCAAAATAAACAATTGGGACCTCATCAAACTAAGAAGCTTCTGTACAGCTAGAGAAACAATCAACAAAGTAAAAAGGCAACCCACAGAATGGGAGAAGATCTTCGCACACGACATAGGTGATAGAGGGCTAATATCCAGAATATACAAAGAGCTACAAAACAACCAAAATGTCAAAACAAACAACCCACTCAAGAAATGGGCACGGGAAATGGGCAGACACTTCACAAAGGAACAAACCCAAATGGCAAATAAATATATGAAAAAATGCTCAAGTTCCCTGGCAATAAGGGAAATCCAAATTAAAACATCAATGAGGTACCACCTAACGCCAGTAAGACTGGCCCACATGAATAAAAGCACCAACGACACTTGTTGGCGAGGTTGCGGGGAAAAGGGAACCCTACTCCACTGCTGGTGGGGCTGCAGGCTGGTACAGCCTCTATGGAAATCAGTATGGAGAATATTCAAACAACTCGAATTCAACATACCGTATGATCCAGCAATAGCACTCCTAGGAATATATCCAGAACACTTGTTCTATGAGAAACCAACATGTACTCCTATGTTCATAGCAGCACAATCAGTAATTGCAAAAACATGGAAACAACCAAAATGCCCATCAAAAGAGGATTGGATAAGAAAGCTATGGTTCATCTACTCCATGGAATACTACTCAGCTATTAAAAAAAACAAAATGCAGTTCTTTGTGGCCAAATGGGCCAAACTGGAAACCATAATGCTAAGGGAAATGAGCCAATCCCAAAAGGTTAAATACCACATGTTTGCCTTAATTTAAGATGATATGATGTTATGTACAACATGTTATGTTTTGAATGTTACATGTTGTGTATAAACTAAATTGAAGTATAGGTGAGGTGGTCACAGAAGGTGGCTGGGAACCCGCATTTACTTTTAACATATTGGTTACTCATTACTATGTCAATTAATTCCATAATGATGTAAATTTTTGCTGATGGTATGTTGGAGCTTTCAATTGACTGGGATGATACTCTGCTGGCTCTGTCATCAGACCAGAGAGGGTATACCTAAGAAGCCGTTGAACTTGACGGGACAATAAGATGCTGGACTCTATGTTTGGTATACGCTTGCAATGGGGAAATCTCAACTGAACTTGAGCTGTGGTTATGCAATAAGGTGGAGGAATCCACCATGGTGGGAGGGTTTGGGGAGGGGTGGGGAGAACCCAAGTATCTATGTAACTGTGTCACATAATACAATGTAATTACTGAAGTTAAATAATAAATAATTAAAAAAAAAAAAAAAAAAGAGATACATAGATGTTTTTATATAATGTTAAACAGATACTTGTCATTCAAACCCCTAAGTAAAAATTGTGTGATAAAATAACTTTCAGGATTGTAAACAAAAGGAATCAGAAATAATCACAATCAGAGTAAAAATGTCATTTAGCCCTTGATAATTTACCATTCCAATAACAAAACCACAGCAGCAGATTACATACAAATCAACTTTAAATAAATATGCTTGATTTTTGAGAAACATACAGTTAAACATTGCTGTGCCCTTTAAGTAAATAACTCTGAATTCTACAAATTTAATAAAATTGCCATCATTATTTTTAAATAACCTTTTGAAGTTTGTATTAACAATCTTCTTTTCTGGCAATAAGCTTTTATTCTTTCAAAATGGCAAAAAAATCACAATGGTTAAATAGACATTAAAGCAAATCTTGTAAAGTACAAAGATGAGCAAACATTAAAAGTATTTCTCTTCATCTGTAAAACAGTAATGGTGATAAATTGTATTCTATAGTTCCTAATTCTCTCTCACATTAATATGAAACCAAGAATCCCAATAATGATTAGATAAAAATGCTAAAAAAAGATTATAATATTTTAAATGAGTATCTCCTTGGATCCATGATGTTTATTATGTAATCACTGCATGTAATCTTAAGGGCTTCATTAACCCCACAGTGCAAAAAATGAGCATTTATCATCTCTACTTAGTTGAGGGGAAATTGAGTTAAGAAATGCCCTTGCCCAAAGTCTCCTCATAGGTTAGTGTTGAAATTAGATTTAATTTTGACACTATTTAATTCCATTTCCTCACCTAGTAGCGTAGCTACACTGGTCTACCATAATTACAGCCCTCTGAGTGACCATTTACACAGACAGATGTTATATTGCTGTCATTAACCCAGAGAAATTGTTTACACTTTGTCACTATAAACTTCCTCCAAGACCTGGAGACCTGAAAAATGTTATCTAGCAATCATCAGTCTCTAGATTCTTCTTTCTCCCCAACCCCAGAAGTTCCCCTCTCTCCATACTAAACCACTAACAGAAGTTGATTCTAGTTGTTAGGAGAAAAAGGATCCAAATATAGTGACGTTTTTTCAGTTCAGGAAAAAATAGGAATATTGTGCAAAATTTGAAAATTACCTCAATCTCAGGCAACTCCAATGGCAAGGGTGGGCATCTGACACAGAAGTTAAGTTACTGCTTGTGACATCCACAGCCCATTTCAGAGTGTATGTGTTCACACCCCAACTTGACTTCCAGCTTCCTGGGAGGCAGCAGGTGACATGTCCGAGTCCCTGGGTTCCTGCCACCTTAAGGGAGACCTGCAAGCACTTCCAGGCTCATGATTTCTTCCTAGCCCAGGCAACTATGGACATTTAGAGAGTGAAACATTGGGTGGAAGACATGTCTTTCTGTCTGTCTGTGTGTCTCAGTGTCTCTTTGCCTTTTTAAATTTAGTAGTTTTTCATCTAATGGCAATTACATTAGCTGAAGATTTTTGCTGTGCTAGTGCTGGAAACAGTACAAGAATGGATTTTAATGAATTCTCCCAACAAGCAAATCTGAGAACTGAGTTACATTACTTAACTTTCTAATATCTCTTCATAAAATAAAGCTAAAAGTATTTGTTCTCAAGGTAACTGTCAGGTTGTAAAAAAATGAGATAATAAGAATATACTTATCTAACCTATTCTTGACTGTAATAATGATGGGCTTAGCACATGGCTTTCTTTTGAATTAAGGTGTCACAAATCTTCATGGAATGATTACTAGCAGTGTCTTCTGCTCAAGTTGTTCATCCCTTACCACAGCAGATTCAAATCCACTGATTTGGGCGCTCAGTGTACATTGTGACTATGGAAATGCTCTGATGCCTCAGACATTTTATTGCTCGTCTGTTGGTGGGAATTGGACAGAGTGAATGAATGTCATATGTGCCATCCTCTGCACTAACTACCTATTTGCTTTCTAAGTATAATTCAGTGTTGATTCTGATTTCTGAAACCCAAAGCATTATGCATCTTATCTGTCTATGCAATTATTCTTCCTGTCTTTCACTCTGGTAATAGAAAATGACTGCTGTATCCTTTAAAACAGTTCCATTGACTGAGCAATGAACACAATAGTGAACTCTTCATGTTTTGGAATTGACCACTGCTCAACTCTTTTTGCTAAGAACATTTAACAAGCAATTTCTAACTACTTTTAGAACTAGGGCTCCTTAATGTCTTATCTTCTCATGCCCTGTCTTTTCCTTTTTCTTGTAATTTAAAGAAATTTATTTCACTTTGAACCCCTTTAACTAACATACATTTCCTAAAATAACTACAAGCATTCTTATGGGTCTGCAACAAAGAACTACAGAAAATAATAAATGTCGTGAAAGTCTTCCTAGATAGTCCTCAACTCTCACTGGAATTCAGCAGTATTGGTACCTATAGAATAATAGTCTCAGGGTGCAAGGGCCAAGCACGCCTGGCTGTAACATATAGACGCTTCCCTCCCCTATTTAAACCAACTAGACTCATTTTTATCTAATCTACAATAAGGAAACGCCCAATTACCTTACATGTTCTACCTTGGACATTGATAGATTTTAATGGAAGAAATTGTTTTAATAATTACGTATTCAACTGGGATTAGTAGAACATAATGTTATTATACTATTATTCCCCCCCAAAAATCCCACAATAAAGACATGTAAGGGCCGGACTAGATGGATAGCTGCACATGGATAACCAGGCAGTGCCAAGCATAGGAGGTCTGGACCAGAAAGATAACAGTGCACAGATAATCTGGCAAAGACAAGAGACATTCTTGGCAAGACACCAAATTTAGGGTACAAAAGGCTCAGCAAACTGGAAGTAATTGCTCAGATCTTAAAGGAGGCACCAGACTCCGCTACATCTGGTCCGGAACCAACACCAAACCAAGAACTGAGCCCAGAACAGTGCTAGGATACTCGGGTAAATACGATTAGCTTCTGTTTTACTCTAATGGGGTTAGGACGTTCGTAAGTTTCTAATGATAGGAGTAGTAAGTTTAAATAGATACTTTTACTGAGAGTGAATCTTGATGCTGAGTGGTTATGCTTGTCTAAGTTATATAAATACAAGCATAGATTCTTAATGCATACCTGGATCATCAAGGTGCTTAGAAGAGTAAATAAATATACTAATTAAAAGGCCACTTTGACTTGAGTAGTTTATGCATCAGAAGGGAATCATTCAGGATACATAGCCATTTTGATATTGTGAGGTCAAAGAAAGCAGCCAGAAGGAACCACATGTACAAACCATAGAAAGATTTGTACAGAAGCTAGTAGGCATAAATATGAAAATAGACTGCATCAGTCTCATCTTGATATGAATTATCAAACATCCGCAGAAAGTGCTCAGGGCTAAATATTTATGGTTGGATTTATGCAATATATTTGCACACAGATGTTTATATGTAAGGTCATTATTTCCTGTGAGTTAAATAGAAGGATGTTAAATGACCTGTCCACAAGAACAGTACAGCTGAAGTGGAACTAGAAGGAAACTCAGGTGACCTTAAGTGTAGCTGAGTATAACGCAGCACGGACACAGGCACTGTTTTACCATAGGCTATTCACTCACTGTCTGGATGATTCTTTTTTACATTTCTTCTCTCTTCTCAAACCTGCAACTACATTTCCCTTGGATGTGACTTCAGCTGATAGTTCATATTTTTTGAGGAAATACAAATAATCAGCAGAGAACTTTCAGCTGATTTCAGCACATCTACCAGTGTGTCTCTCTCTACCCTGTATGCCACCTTTTCTCCTCTTAACTCTAAGTTTATCCTCTTCTTAAGGCTTGTCTTTGCTGTTGTCATAGATCACATTCTCTCTGGTCTACTCAAGCACTTATCTCTAACACTTTCTCCCTCCTTGAAATGTCCTATCAACTTCTTTTGTAGGATGTCAATCCTACCTATCAGTACATTAACATATTATACTATCTACCACATTGATAAAACCCTTTTGGTTCCCATATTTTGATTGCTTAACCCCACTCAACTACCTTCTTAATTGCAAAACTCTTTTTAAAACTTGTCTACAATCTTTGGCCTTAATTCTTTTCTAATTAATTTGAATAGAAAATCATTCCACTCAAGTTTATACCCGTACTGCACTACAAGATCATGTGCCAAAATCCCCAATAATCAATATACCCCCTAATCAGTGTTCAGTGCTATACTCAGACTTCAGCCCCTCTTGATCTATCCACACATTCGAACAGGTTAACCATGCCCTTATCCTTCAGTTCTTGTTCCTTTCCAAGATCTTACTCTGGGTTCTCTTTATAATCATTGACTTTCCTTCTCACCTCCTTCACCTCTGAGATGGAAATGGAGCTCATTACTCATAATCCTTCTCTATCTACATTCAATTATTATGCTTTATATTCCATCCCATGACTTTAAATACTACCCATACAAAAGCTGCTGTCAAATTCCTGTCTCCATTCTGGACTTCTCACCTTATTCCAGATTTACATATTCAGCTGCCTACTTAATGTATCTATTTGTATATCCCACCAATGTCTCAAACTCAGTGTATCCAAAACAAAATCTCATTCAGTTCACCATTCAAGGTTGCTTCTTCCACAGTTCTATCTTAAGTACATATTACTTTGGACATTGTCTCAACTACTCAAGTCAAAATTTTTAGTCGTCTTTGACTCTGCTCTTTACTTTCAGCGCTGTATCCATTCCTCAGTAAGTGCCAGAAGCTCCCTCTTCAAAACCTTATAACCCAACCACTTCTAATTCTCTCCATCATTTTCTCTTCCCTGTATTAAAGTAGTTTCAACATATTCTCCAACAACACTCATCTATTTTGGCCGTAAGAGCCACAATCAAATGATTATATCATCACTTGAAACTTACCTTCAAGGCTCTCTATTACTCCAAGATAAAAATCAGCATCCTTGCAGGCATCTTGCAGGCATGCTTGACCCTACTGTCTCTAGTACTTCATCTCTTGCCAATGTTTCATTCTTTCTTTTGTCACTGGTCATGTAAGGTAAGATACACCAAGCATGACACTACCTTATACCCTCTAGATATTCTTTTCCTCTACCTGAAAATTTATTTGGAGAAAGAAAATTTTTTCTGATTTGGGCTCAAACTACCTCTTAATCGGAGAGGCCTTTCTTGTTCATGCTTTTTAACTGGTCCAACCTTTGTAAACGAAGTTCCTCTGTGTTTCTGTTGCCTCTAACTTCCTATGTCTCTTACCCTGTATCATATTCATCACATGTATTACCATCTCATATATATTTTAATAGGCTTATTGATACGTTATTTGACCTTACTCTATCAGAATTCGTTCCATAGAGGCAGAAACTTTGCTTGATTCATGCCTATATTTTGATATTAGTCAAATCTCCATGAGAAATATTGGGAAAAAATAATAAAAGCAATTCTGGAAGCAAGACTAGTGATTTCAAATGAAATGTCCTGAATTAAAGCTGATGAAGTTAAAACTAACATCATGAAAGCTTCATTCCAATGTTTGCAGATAAATTGAGTTTACATAGAGAAAACCTGGAAACTCCATTTTAAAAATTGCTAAAATCAATAAATCAGGGGCAATTATTGGGGCACAGCAAATTATGCAAGTACCTGAGTGTCAGCATCCCATGTAAGCACAGTTACAATGCTGGCTGATCCACTTCTGATCAGCTTCCTGCTAATGTATCCCAGAAAGCTCTAAAAAAATGGCCAAGCACTTGGGACCCTGTCACCCACATGTGAGACCTGTTTGTAGCTCCTGCATCCTGGCTTCAGTTTCATCCATTCCAGCCATTTTTGCCCTTTACAGAGTAAAACAGAAGAAAAAGCTCAATCTCTCCCTCTCTCTCTTTTTGTTTTCTCCTCCTTTCTCTCTCTGGTTTCTCTCACTCACTCTCCTTCCCTCTTTCATAACTCTGCCTTTCAAATAAGGAAATTGAAGTGATACATGAAGAATGGGCTAAATATTTAAATGTGAGAACTGAAATTATGAAAATATTAGAATAAAATACAAGGAAAATGCTTTTGGTTCCTTCTCCTGGCAAGGAATTTTTAGACATGACACTGAACATGTAGGTAACAAAAACAGAAATCAACAGATAGAAAATGAAGTAAGTATGTCAAAGAGAAATCCCACTTTCCTGGCAACACTATGCTCAAAAGCCAAAATACGGAATAAATAGACAAACAGATAAAGAAAATGTGATGAATTTTTATACACAATGAAATATTCAGTTATTAAAAAAATGAAATTTTGTCACATACAGCAACATTAATCGAACTGAAGGGTATTATTTTATGTGAAATAAGGTGCAGAAAGACAAACACCACACATGTTCATTATATGTGGAAGCCAAAATGTTGATCTCACAGAAGTAAGACTAGAATAGTGTTTACCAGAACTGAAGAAGGCTGTAGGGTAGGAGTTACAGAGGGATGGTGGTTAAAGGGTTCCAGGGTACACCTGGGTGGGAGGTATAACCCCTAATGTTCGGTAGCACAGTGGGTAATAATGGTTGACAATAATTCATTCAGTATTTTTAAAAAGCTAATAGAATTTTGAATGTTCCCAGTAAAAACAAAATGTTAAACATCTGAGGTTAGTTCAAAACAAATTATTAAACGGACAGGGGGTGGGATGGAATAAAACTGCTCTCTTCTTCATTTCAGAAACAATTAAAAGCAATATAGAGAAGGAGAAACAGAAAGTGAGACAGAATTTAAGACATCATCAGTTTTTGTCTCTGAGTATATTTGCTCATTTGATTTATGTCACGATTTAAATATATTCAAAACTATAATAAGTAAATCTTAATGTAGGTGGATATTTCTCTATACTGATTTTTCTCAACAAATGTCACAGAAAATCATATTAATAAAAACATAAGAAGGAAAACATGGCAAAACTTGCCCTCCACCAAAGTACACTGAACTCCATACTTGTAGCAAGGAGATGCTTTCTCCACACACACAATTCCAAAGTAGCCTCGTTTGCCTCCAAGTCTGGAACCTTTTCGATGCTTGTATTCACAACAGGAGCTTAGCCTGTTCACCTGTATTCCATTCAGGAAAAAGGTAAGACTGAAGGGAAAACCATGGTGCCTTTTGGAAATAAATTGGAAGGTTTCTGGAATTAGAAAGAAAGAAAGAAATACATCAATGAAAGCAAATCTTTGGATTGATACCATCTACATTAGTGCTTTCCATGAGATAAATACACTATTGGGCTCTAACAGCATCTTTCCATCTGAGAACTTTCAGTCTTAAAACCACATTCTATTACTCTCATTTTTAACAAATATTTTGAATCTTTATAAAACTATTTGACATATAGATACAAAAAGTGACTTTTTACATTTTTTATAGGAAAATGGAATTAAAGGATAAATCTGTGAGGTAGTAGGGTTAGACTAGTAGTTAAGGATATCAATTAAGATATATGTATCCCTATCACAGAGACTGAGTTCCATGCCCAATCCTGGCTTCTGAATCTAGCTTCCTGCTAATACAGACCCTGGAAAGCAAAATGCTCAAGTAATTGTGTCCTTGCCACCCACATGGGCAGCCTGGATTGGGTCATTGGCTCCAGGCTTTGGCTTGGCCCAGTCCCAGTCACTGCAGGTACTTGGGGATGAGATCTCACCCTCTTTCACTCTCTTTTCTCTCACCATCTGTTAATCTGCCTTTCATAACAATTATAGTAAAGAAAGATGCTTGTTTTGGTGCCAAAGATATGAGTAGTTTGCAAAAGGTTCATGACAAATGTACATTAATAGAAAACTATACTTGATTTTGAAGATTATTATAACCTGCATCTGGTGGGAGTGGCTTAGAGCTTACCTTCCCATGACCTGAGGCACAGCTTCCACATGAACCTGAACTCTGACATGACCAGAAGGTCAAAGGAAATAAACATGCCTTCTAGTCAATTACAGTGTCTTTGGTGGCTGGACAGGCTGCCAGATGATGCCCTCCTGCCCTCCCCCCTTCCTTAAACTTTGAAACTTATAACTTATGCATAATAATGCAGATATGCCTCACCAGCTTGTCTCTGGTGGTTCTTTGGCTGAAGAACATTGTCTCCTGACGCCTGGTGACCTTGGGGCCTGCTGGCAGGATTAAACCCCAAGAAGTGGCAGCGACCCAATAACTCAGACTATCCTTTGATATCTCAGGCACATTAGCAGAGATCTGGAAGGGAGGTGGAACACCTGGGTCTCCAACCAGTACTCGCTTTTGTGATGCCTGCACCACACACAGGGTAGCTTAACTTGAGGTACCATAAAATCAACCCCAACTATTTTAAATGTTTATGATAGGGTTCTAACTAGCAAATCATAAACCCTGAATCTGAAAACATTCTCTAAAGAACAATTCAGAAGGCTGTTTCTCAGGAACACTTTTAGTATCATTTCCTTCAAAACGGAAAACGAAAACAGAAAAACCTTCTCTGGACTTTTCCAATTCTACCTTTCAATTGTACATGCATTTTCTACTGTTGCACATAATAGAATAGATTCAAGTATAGCCGCAGCAGAAATTTGAAACTTAACTATGTGCTAGAATCAGCCAGAGGAATTATTAAACCATAGGTTACTGGGCTTCATGCTTAGCTTTCCAAGTCAGTAGGCCTGGGTCAGGGCACAATAATTTGCATTTCTAAGATGCTTCCAGATGATGCTAATGCTACTGGTCCCAAGATCGACTTCAGAATCCATGACCTGATGTGTGCTGCCCTGCATGCTTGTGAACTCCAGGGGAGATGAGGCTCGTGTATATATCTCTGTTTCACAAAATCCCAGAGAAATCACACACATGCCCCTTGAAAATAATTAAGGAACTGTTATTTTGATAAACAATAAGCAATATAAATCATTTCATTGTTTATTTCCTTGATAACATCTTTAAATATCATTTGTTTATCCCTTTCTTCAAAAAAAAATTCTGAATCAGATGCAACTTATTCCAAATGCCCAAACTATTTAAAAAGTAATTCTGTCATTCATACCTTACAATTTGAGATAGGAATTAAAATAACAAGAAAAGGAAAATCTGGAGAAAATTAGTGTCCAAGACACAAGCCCATTTGCCTTCATGATAAATGGATGCCTCAAATGGTGATGAGTATGTCTGATTGCTTTCATTGTAAGATTCAAATCCTGCATTCATGTCATGCTATCCATTCTGATGTACCATTGTGCCCCAAAACACCTAATCCAGAGAAATCATGAAGTCAATCTAATGCTGAGAAAATCAACTTCTAGATGTGACTCCTTTCTATTTGATGTCCACATAGCTCAAGCATATACCCAGCTATATTCCACTTCCTTCCATCCACCTTTTTTCAATCTTACTGTATAAGAATTGATACTATCTTTAATATTTTGTTATTTATTTCTAATTTTGTATTTTAACATGCAATGACATCTCCCAACCAGGCTTTTTTTTTTTACAAGAAAATAGAAAGAATATAGCTCATAAATCAAGTTTGAGTCTGTGCCTTATTCTTCACTTAGTGGAATGTTTCTCTGTAAACCATTTGACTTTGTAGTATCTCAGCATTCTCACAAAATGAGAATGTGTGAGAAGGCAGCACCAGTGTACCCACTTCATACAGCAATCTTTAAGATTATATAATGTATGATATCCAAACACATTTTGTAATATTTATAAAGTGTAGCTATGTGTTATTCACTGACAATGGGTAGTGCTGCTGATGACACTAAAGGAAAATAAGTACACTGGAAAAGCATTGCATGGCACATCCTCTTTCAGGAAGCTCTAATTCAGCAGGAGAGGGAAAATTAATACACCAGATTTCTGCAGTGAGGTCACCAAATCCATCCTTCCCATTATATTGTCTCTGTAAACAGACTGAAGATGTAAAGTGAGCAGCACTTATTCATGAAAAATTACTGAACTTTAGGTAAAAGCAGTTGGATTCTGCAGCATCCTTGCCTGGTGCTGCTCTCATGCCTCACCCCTGCTGCTGTTTCCTCACAGCACTTCTAATTGGCTAGGGCAGGCCATAAATAAGCAGCTGCTTCACTGTCAGTGCGGTTGACTTGACTTGGAGCAGAAGACAAAAAAATTTTGACATGTGGCTTTGCTAGTAATAAGTAGTAACCTCTCAAGCAAGCTAAACAGGGAAGGCCAGAGGTTCTGCTAGCCTGAGACTATTGCTCTAATTAGAGCTAGCAACAAGCCAGTGTACTAACCCAAAATTATACAGGAAGATCCAGGTATTAACGCAGTCACTGTGACATTCAATGAACTCTTCACATATCTCTGTTAACTGCATCGATGGGAATGACCCAAAACTATTCTCATGTTTCAGTCTATCAGAACCCCTTACACATACACAGAGCAAACAAAAGATAGTGTGGTGGAAGTTTGGAAGAGATTTACAAATTACTCAAACTGTGAATGCCTTTCTGATTCCACTGTAGTGGGTTGAATTGTTTCCTCTAAAAATTCAAGACTTCTTCCAACCTCAAAATTTGACCTTATTTGGAAATAGGATTGTAGGCCCCAGTCTCCCAAGGGTTAACTCCACAGCTTAGCTTGTTTCTAAGGGGTAACAGGATGGGCAATCTTGGCCTGATACATTCAGCCCCTGGCTTGACTGCAAGTTCCTCTTCCCTGCTTCCCCTTTTTTAAGATGCCCCCAGGGGAGCTTAGGAGTTGCTTGAGCACTGGGATAATACTGGGAGGAACTAGAAAGACTATAAAAGAGGCAGGCTAACCTCAAATAAACGGCATTCTCTTTACAAGAATGACCCACTGCGTGTTGTCTTGTGTTGTCTTTTTGTAACCCTAGTCCCTCCACTCGGCTCGGGGTACAGGGCGACACGGGCATTGCCGACATAGGATTTTCACAAGGATGGTTAGTGAAGGATCTAGAGGATGTCACCCTAAACGAAAGTTTCATCCTAATGCCAATGACTGATGCTCTTGGAAGAAGAGACCCAAAAAGAATGCTAAGTGAAAACAGAAGCAGAGATTGGGGTGATAGAGCCATAACTCAGGAATACGAGGGACCATCAATAGCCACTAGAGGACCGCAGTCAAGGAAGAGCATCCCTTTGAGCTTGTCTACCCCTTGATTTGGGCTTCTGCATCTAAACCTGTGAGATTTAGGAATTTCTGTTGTTTCAGGCCAAATTTGGGAGACATTTGTTACATCATCTCCAGGAAATTAACATACACACAAACACTTCCACTGGCACGTGGTGAAGGCTCTGCTGGCTCTGAGCATTTGAGCCTAATTTCTGAAAAAATCAATGATGATTACCAAACTAAGCAAACTGAAATTATAATTTTTAAAAAATCTTGTTAAACATTCCTAACTGCCCACCAGGGTGATGAAGACTGTATTTCACAGATCTGTTCTAGATAAGTTACTAAATAAGCAACAAAACTCACACATACTCAAATCAGGAACAAAGGTAACTTTTGATAGGAAAACATCAGAATCCACAGTTCATTGTAGGTATAATGCACTAGCTGAAATATCCAGTTTTCAAAAACAGTGACAAAAAAATGCACATAAAGCAAAAGGGATATGGGATCACATCTAGGGTTGAATTAAAAGGCAAAGCAACATAGTCCTACACAAAATTTGTATCTGTATGTTCACAGAATAGCATTATTTTAATAGACCCCAACTAGAAATAGAATAAATGTCCATCCACCAAGGATAGATTTTGAAAGCGTGGCTTAAGCATACAGTGGAATATATTCAGCAGTATAAGAAGAGAGCACCTATAATAGATAGAGGCTGAATAGTTCATACTTGAAATACTTGAAACTACAAATATTTCAGATTCTGGAGGGGTATTTTTGGATTTGGGAATATCACTATACCAATTATTAGCTTAAAATCCCTACCTGAAAGTTACAAACTGAAAATCTCCAAAATCTGTAAGCTTTTATCATGTCAACACTCAAAAATGGCAGATTTTGAGACAGTTTGTATTTCAGGTATTGAGATTAGGGATATACAAGCACTACAAAAACATCATTCTCAAAGACTTTGGGACAAATGTTCAGCCTACTGATTGAGACTCATGCTGGCATATATAGGCTTGATCCTTAGCAGCAGCTTCTGACTCCATCCTCCTGCTAATGCAAAAACTGGAAGGCAGAAATGATGGCTTCGGTGACTACATCCTAATACTCACCTGGGGGGTTGAGTTTCTAGCTCCTGGTTTCTGCATTGTCCAGTTCTGCTCATTCTCGGCATTTGGGAAGTGAGCTATCAGATGGGAGCTGGCTCTTTGTGAGTGTGAATGTGTGTGCCTGTCTGTCTCTGCCTGCCTGCCTCTCAAAAAAAAATATGCTATAGAAGCAAATCAGTGGCTTCCTGGGGCTGGCTATGAGAACAGGACTAGCTGCAATGAGTACATGAGTTATCCTAATACTGATCTTGGATACTGATTGTACAACTCTGTACAATTCGGAAAAATGATTGATCATGCACTTTTAGCAAAGCCATGTTGTTTATTCCTCAATAAGCTGTTTTTAAAAATTAAAATGATAAATATATAAAATACATAAATAAAAACCAGCTACTATAAATCAGAGTTAAAATAAATTTTTTCAGGTTTTTTTTTTTAATTATTATAATTCAGGGTATTGGCCATGGGATAAACAACAAAAGTCAGCTAGGAAGGCTGTAGGGCCTCCATCTGAGTCCTAAAAGATGGCTAAGATGTCAGTTATTAAATGCAGAAAAAAAAGGACAAAGAATTTAGCACAAGAAAGGGCAAAATAAGTGTGTGTGAGGTAAAGGTCAAGAAGGACCACCTTTGGGGGACTAATGAGGATTGCACAGAGGAGTATAAAAGAAGGAAGTTATGGAGGTATAAGAAAATTAAGCAGCAAAGGAAGGGATTAAAAGCAGGCCAGGCAAAAAGTTAACATTGTACTTTGCTCCACATTAGCCCCCAGAGGCCACAGTTTGTCTTGTTTTAAAAGATAAACATGGCAAACTAACATGCTGGTAAAGAAATTATGCTGTGTACAAGCAGCAGAAAATCTTCAGAGTCTTCACAGGTGTATATAGTAAACAATCAACTTGCAGTTTGAAGGCTAAAATCAAACTGCAAGACATCATGAGTTACTGTGAAAATAAAAGGGGCAGTTGCCACTTTCCTAAATGATTTTGTTATTTCTAATAAAATAGCAAGACAAATTAACAAATGCCACTTTTTAATGAGTTTACTGCTCCAAGCACAACGTTAAATGCCCTCATTCTTTTTTTAGCAAAAAGCTTCTAAAAACCTATCCACATTTCACTGAATCATGCACAGCTTTGATTTTCAAAAAGGGCACATTCTTTTCAGTCTAACTAAATTGCTAAGATTGCTGAAGCACAAGTCAACTCTGAGACACCCAACTTTTCAATTTTGGACAATTACTTTCCTGGCAACCAAGGGCAAGCCGAAACAAAATTATTGTGTGGACAGTATTCAATTATTCAAATCCTCATTCCACCCTATTATTCATGACTGCCAAGCACCATCACAAAAAAGTCCGAGGCTCAATATGTGTGTGCAAACTAACTCTGAGCCAAGTACCAGCCTGACTCCCAGATTTGTTGATACTGCACTTTCAGCACACAGGGTTTCTCATCTAGCACAGAATCATTCAGCTGAGCCTCACTGAAGAATGGATTTTGTTTCTCTCTATCACATTTTCCAGCAGTCAAACACACATAATAAATGCATTTTGCTGAATAAATTGTGATCTGAAGCCCAGGAAAATTTTCATGATGTTAATTCCAATTTTGACTATAGCTAATTTCAGCAATTCACCTAAAATATTAACTGGAATCATACTTAAAAAATAAATGCATGTATCTATGCCACCGTGATTATGAGTTCACATCTTCCTGAAATTTCTTGCTGTTGAGAGTAAGGTAACTGGGGCAGCATGGAACTGACTGAGCAAAAGTTTTGTTCCCAGTCTGTGGTCCAGGGTCTGCTCTTAAGTGTATCCAGAGCTGGATGTGAGACCATAGGAAGCTGCACTGCCTCCAAACTGCTCTCATTTTCCTCTTGTACTAACTAGAGGGGAAGCACTCTGGCATTCTATCTCAAAATGAGACATAGTAAATTTCCACCAAACACACAAAGTGAGAAAAGTTGTTCCTAGCATGATAAAACATTGCATTGTTTTACTTTAAGTTAAAACTAAATTCAAGCACACACTCAATTTTTACGTTGGGATTTTTTTTAAGTATATAATTCCTAGACATACAGCTATGATTTCTTTTTAAGGACATAACTTATTATAATTAACAGTCAATGTTATGTTGAGGTATTTTGCTTATAAAGAATGAGTTGTTAGTCTTTTTACATATTTATTTACTAATCTGAGGTAGAAACAAGAATGGAGATAGGGAGAGAGAGAGAGAAAGGGATAGATAATTGATAAGCAGAATGCTCCTCTCTGCTGCCTGTTCCCAAATGCACACAGAAGTTGGGAACACAATTGGGAGCCCAGGAACTCAGCGAAAGTTTCTCATGAGCATTGCAACAACTCAACAGTGTGTACCGTTATTGCTGCTTGCCAGGATTTCCACTGACAGGAAGCTAATAAGACCTGGAGATGGGCATGGGACCCAGGGCCTTGGATATCAGACTCAGTTATCTTAACCAGCAGCTTAACCATTAGGCCAAACTTCTACCCATAGAGTCACTCTTTTTGACTAAGCGGGGAACGCAGAAAGGACAAAAATAAAAAGTAAAAATTATCTGTATATCCCCAATGTTATATGTTCTCTGTGTATCTCCAAATGTTATATGAAGCTTACCCAAGTTTAAATATTTAACTTAATTGACAAAATATAGCATGACTTTATAAACCATTTCCTAAGCAAGAAAGTAGCAAATACAATCCTTTAAACCTTCGTCTCGTTGTTGTTCCACAGAACTCACAACTGAAGAAAGATAGCACAATACATTATTTTAAAACCTGTGTTGAATATAGAAGGTATCTTATGCCAACAAGCATGGATTTATTAGCAAGTAATAGCGTAAATGTACTAAAAAGCCATTTAGCCAAGTTTTAAACCAAGTTATTTAGGTGTGATTCACCCTGGAGTTTATTGGATTTGTGATTTTATCTCAGCATACCTCCAAAAAATGAATTGCCAATCTGCTGTTTTCCTCTTAGAATAATGCATGATATAATTCACTATGGCAAGCTAAATAGTTAAATTGTAATTTGGGGGACAGCTTATTCATGCAATATTTGAATGATCATATATCTATCTCTATCCCCAAATTAATCTGTTACCAGGTTAAATCACTCCAAATCTTTCTTCCACAAACTGCAAGAGTAATTGCTACTTCAGTTTCAATCATGCGGCAGTAAATCTAGATTTACTTTTAGGCAGCTGGTTTATAAGTCCCTGGATATGCATAATTTCATAAAGTGATTGAAGTCGTTTGGATATTATGTCAACAACAGCTTATCTATAGCGTCAACTTCAGGCAATTTAAACAAATTCACATTTTATATGTACCTTTTTCAAGTAGCTTGCCCTTGTAGACACAAAGGTTCTCCCCACCACAGTGCTGTTGATAAACTTTTATTTCATCTCTGAAGTCAGAGTTATCACAAGAGAGATGCACATTTTTCCCCAAATAAATCATTGTAATAGCTGCATTACTATGCAGTGATGTTTTATGAATCTTTCTTGAATCCTGGAATAAATAAAAAACAATGAAGGTTATTAACTAATCACTTCCTAATCAGAATTCTTAGTCTCAGATAACATTGGAATATGAACAGAAAAGACTATTTTTAAACATGTAGTAACAAAATCTTTACAAGCTTAACTACATTGTGCAATGAAATCAAGCATCCTATAAAATAGACATAGTTTTGAACAACTATAGCTAATGTGCTTTGTCTTTATATTTTAATGCAAATGTAGATTTCAGCAAATCTGTCATGTTTTTATTTTAGGATTCTATGTGTGCTTCATATATATGGCAAAAATATCAATGGCACTGGAAAGGGACTACTTCTAATTTTCTTCACTGGTTCTTAAAAATTGAAACAGATATTGGTGACATCACTTTATTCTATTTTGAATTGACATCAATTATGATTTTGTAATAATTTCTGTAGTTGACTGCTTTGTCTTTACAATTGAGCACTGTGCTTAGGTAGTTCGCAGAAAGATGTATACATTCAATTAATTCTACTGTCACTCTAAATTAGGGACCATATATGGTATGTGACTACAATTTTTCAGTTTCTCAAGAGGCATTTAAGTTAACTAAAAAACAAAAGAAAGAAATTGGCTAAATATATATTATTTTAAATTTTTGAATTATGTGGTACAATTTTATATAGACGGGAATTTCCCCCAAACACTCACCCCCCAACAGATTTTCCCATTTTACTATAGTGGTATAGTCCTTCATAAGGAATCATAATTCCATCAGTCTCTTATTTAAGTGTGCCCCAACATTGCTGGTACAGACACTTTCAGACAGTCTAGTATCCAATTGTATGCACATGTCCATCAGTTTCATTGTGAATCCATCTTTCGTCTAGAAGCAGGGATACATGTTGCATTATACCCCCACATTTGGATATGGTAGACCCCAGTACTCCACCACTATACATTTCCATAGTTGAGTAGTCATGAAACAAGGTCAACAACTGGTATGAGTTAGAACAGCAACAACAATAACAACATCAACAACAACAAATTACAGCACCATGAAAAAACGCGCCACTGAGTAACCAACACATGGGTGACAAAAAGGAAACACAGAAGTCTCTTGGGAAAAATGATGCCACCGTGTAACCCAAGAGCCAGCAATGAATTCAACAAGAGAAAAGAAAGTATTTGGAATAAATAAAACTGAAATAAAAAAGCATCAAAACACATGGAATACAGCCAAAAAAGCACACAAAAAAATCAGTATGAATCAGATTATTGAAGTTACACTTTCCATGCTGGTTTCCTTATACAAGAGAGAACATATGGTATTTGTTCTTTTGTGAGTAACTCATTTCACTGAGGATAACAGTCTCTAGTTGGGACCACCTAGTTGTAAATAGTATAATTTCATTCTTCTTAATAGCTGAATAATATTCCATGGAGCAGATGTACCACAATTTCTTTAACCACGCTTGTTTGGATGCACATCTGGATTGTTTCCATGTCTTTGCTATTGTAGCTTGTGCTGCTGCAAATATAGGATTACAGATTCCTTCTCATATGCAGATTTCATTTCTATTGGGTGTATTCCTAGGAGTGGGATAGCTGGGTCATATGGCAGATTTATTTGCAATTCTCCAAGTGCTCTCCATACTGATTTCCACAGTGGTTGTATTAGATTAGCCTACACTCCCACCAGCAGTGAAGCAGGGTGCCTTTCTCCCCACATTCACGGCAGCAAGTGTTGTTAGTTCTCTCTGGAATTAGGTGGTACCTCAACGTGGTTTTCATTTGTATCTCTCTGATGACTAGGGAGCCTGAGCATCTTTTCATATGTCTGTTAGTCATTTGAATCTGTTCTTTTGAAAAATGTCTGTTCGGGGAGACTCGCAAGATGGCCGACATAGGAGGAAGACTGTGAGAGAGCTCACAGACAGAGAGGGCTAGAATGCGACAAAAGCGTAAGTGGAGCAGCATAGAACTACAGGGAGAAGAACGTGAAGTTCCCTGGACAGTGTGGAACCAAAAAAATCCACACAACTCGGAAGAGCAACCAGGGAAAAACAAAACAAAACAAAGGGCAGGGAAGACGACTTTCCGCTCCTGACCTGCTGAGTCACCTTTGAGTGCAGACGCTGAAAGCCGCAGACCGACCCGCAGACTGACCCACAGACCTACCCGCAGACGCTGTGAGGACCGGCGGTGATTGGGACCCTCTGGCATCTGCTCACCCTGGTCCCCAAGCCCAGCCGGGACCTGCACCAGCCGCAGCCTCCAGGTTCCAGCCGCAGCCTCCAGGTTCCAGCCGCCTGCACCCGCTGGGACCAGCAACGGACGCAGTAGCCAGGAGACGCACCCGCGGCTAGGGTTCCCACCAGAGGAAGAGGCAGACTGCAAGAACCTGAGGTTTGAGTGAGTTGGGTGGGGACAGTGGTTGGTTGGAGGCTTCGGGAGTTGGCCCCCCGGGGCATGCATAGAGCCTGAACACAATTGGTGCACGTCTCCCCGCCCCTCCCCCCCCAGACTCCAGCATCTAGAGACACCAGGAGAGTGCCTTGAAACTGCCAAAACAGTGTCTGGGAGAAAGGCAAAAGGCACACTGAATACTCCCCCATGCCTTCGTGGTCTGGCACTCAGCTGGGCAGTGCTATCTCACAGGAACCCAAGCACGCCTCTGGGCTGGGCAGTCCCGTGCTAGCGCTGGGGCGGTCGGTCCCCTGCAAGCGCTGGGGTGGGTGGCCTGCGCAGGATGCACTTCCAGAGAGCACCTGGAACACCCCACGCCCTATAGTCCCGTGCTTGGGAGACGAACCAGGAGAGCACTGCGGACCCGCGTGCAGGAGGCGTTCCCAGAGAGCACCTGGAACCTCCACGCCCTGCAGTCCCTGGCACTGGGGACACACCGAGATAGCACCTAGAATCCTCTGAGCCCTGTGATCCTGCGCACAGGGGGCGCGCACAGAGAGTGCCTTCACTCCCCCATGCCCTGTGGTAGCATACCTGTAGGGGATGAGCTGAGAGTGCGCTTTGAATCCGCTGGGCCCTGGAAGTGGCGCCCTGAGGTCCAGTGTTCTGGAGACGCACCAAAAGTGCCTTGAAAATTCCCACACCCTGCTACTCCACGCCTGCAGACTCCGATCTCTACAGGATAGTGCTTGGAGACCCCTCAGCACACTGGTGCCTAGGTCTCTCAAAAAAGAAACACTAACACAATGGGAAGAAATACCAGAAAAGGTAATGATCCAGATGAGAGTGCCAACACCCTACCAATAAAGAATCAAAAGCCAATGTCTATTTCGGAGATGCGAGATGAAGACATAGAAGATCTACCAGACAAGGAATTCAAAAAAATAATGTTAAAATATGTCAGAGACAATGAGAAGAATTGGGAGGACTTCAAGGAATTCAAGAACCACATAGACTCAGAAATACAGCAAATGAAAAGTAAAATCCTTGACTTAGAGCACAAAATTGAGAGCCTTACCAACAGAACAAATACAGCAGAAGAGAGGATCTCTGAAACGGAAGACACACAAAACGAACATACCCAGTTCATTAAACAGCTGGAGACAAGTCTGAACAAAGCCAAAAAGACCATACAAGAAATGAAAGACAACCTCAGAAAATCAAATATTAGGATTATTGGCCTTCCTGAAGGAGCGGAAAAAGAGTCAGGAATGCAAATGGTGCTTGACGAAATTATACAGGAAAACTTTCAAAACACTTGGAACATGAACCCAGCCCAAATCCAGGACGGTCAGAGGACTCCCAGCAGATATGACCCAAAGCGATCTTCACCCAGACATATGGTGCTCAAGTTCCACTCCAACGAAGACAAAGAAAGAATCCTAAGACAAGTACGAAGCAGAGAAAAGATCACATACTGGGGAAAACCAATCAGGATCACTGCTGACTTCTCTGAAGAGACTTTACAAGCAAGAAGAGAATGGACAAAGATCTTCCAAATCCTGAATCAGAACAACTGTCAACCAAGAATATTGTACCCAGCAAAGATCTCATTCGTATTTGAGAACGAAATCAAATACTTTCACAGCAAAGAGAAATTAGAAGAATATGCCAGCACAAAACCAGCTCTACAAAATCTCCTTAGAAATGCACTAAATCCAGAAAAAAAGGAGGTGAATCATAAGCAAAGATGGCAAACAGGAAGATCTCCCCACTAAAGTCCACACAAGGAAGGGCAATTACACAGATATCAACACCCACAAAAACAAGTATGGCAGGGCAAAATCACAACCTCTCAATTTTAACTCTTAACACAAATGGCCTGAACTCACCAATCAAAAGACATAGATTAACAGAATGGATTATCAAACAGCACCCAACTATCTGTTGCCTACAAGAGACACATCTAACCAGAAGAGATTCGAAGAAGCTGAAAGTGAAAGGTTGGAAACAGATATTTCATGCCAATGGACGAGAAAAAAAGGCCGGGGTAGCTGCCTTAATTTCAGATGATGTGGACTTCAATCTGACACACATCAAAAAGGACAGGGAAGGACATTATATATTGGTGAAGGGACTGATCCATCAGGAAGTAATTACCATTGTGAACATATCTGCACCAAATTCAAACGCACCTAGCTACGTGAAGTAATTACTCACGGACTTAAGGGGAGACATAGATATGCACACAATAATAGTGGGTGATCTTAACACCCCACTAACAACAATAGACAGATCAACAAAACAAAAACTCAACAAAGAAACAACAGAGCTCATACAAACAATAGAACAACTGGACTTGGTTGACATTTACAGAATTTTTTACCCTAAGGCCACAGATTATACATTTTTTTCAGCAGTGCATGGCACCTTCTCCAGGATCGACCACATGATAGGACACAAAGCAAACCTAAATAACTTCAAAAAGATAGGAATCATACCATGTACCCTCTCAGACCACCACGGAATGAAGCTGGAAATCAGCAATTCAAAATGCCGCAGGAAATACAGAAACTCTTGGAGGCTGAACAATATGCTATTAAACGAACAATGGATCAGAGAAGAAATTAAAGATGAGATCAAAAAGTTAATGGAAACAAATGAAAACTCTGACACAACATTCCAAAATTTGTGGGACACTGCCAAAGCAGTGCTACGGGGTAAACTCATCGCAATTGGAGCTCATGTCAAGGCCCAAGAGAGGCGCCAAATACAGGAACTAAACACACACCTCCAGGAATTGGAAAAACAACAGCAGAAGAGCCCCACACACAATAGGAAACAAGAAATCATCAAAACAAGGGAGGAAATCAACCAGATAGAAATAAAAAAAACCATACACAAAATCAATGAATCAAAAAGCTGGGTTTTTGAGAAGATAAACAAGATAGACACCCCACTGGCTCGACTGACAAAGAAAAAACAAGAGAAGGCAAGAATTAACAGCATCAAAGATGAAAAAGGCAACATAACAACAGACACCGCATCCATTAAGGCCATAATTAGAAATTACTACAAAGCACTGTACTCCAACAAATCAGAAGATCACCAAGAAATGGAAAAGTTCTTAGACTTCTACCACCTGCCAAACCTTAGCCCAGAGGCAACAAACGACCTGAACAAACCCATAACTGAAGTAGAGATTGAATCAGTGATTAAAGACCTCCCAACAAAGAAAAGCCCAGGCCCAGACGGCTTCACTCCAGAATTCTACAAAACATTCCGAACAGAACTGACCCCAATCCTCTACAAACTCTTCAAAACAATAGAAGAAGAGGCAACCCTTCCAAACTCATTCTATGAAGCCAACATTACCTTAATCCCAAAACCAGACAGAGAACTAACAGAGAAGGAAAACTACAGACCTATCTCTTTGATGAACATTGATGCTAAGATTCTCAACAAAATCCTAGCCAACAGAATTCAAAAACACATCAGACAGATCGTTCATCCAGATCAAGTAGGATTCATCCCTGGAATGCAGGGATGGTTCAACATTCGCAAATCCATAAATGTGATACACCACATCCAAAAACTGAAAAACAAGAATCACATGATAGTATCAATAGATGCAGAAAAAGCTTTCGACAAAATCCAACACCACTTCCTACTAAAAACCCTAACCAAGGTAGGCATAGATGGAAAAATCCACAACATAATTAAAGCCATATATGAAAAACCGAACACCAGCATCATACTGAATGGAGAAAAGCTGGAACCCTTCCCACTGAGATCTGGAACAAGACAGGGATGTCCACTTTCTCCACTACTATTCAACATAGTCCTAGAGGTACTCGCTGAGGCCATAAGACAAGAAAAAGAAATCAAAGGAATCCAAATGGGAAACGAAGAAGTCAAACTCTCACTATATGCAGATGATATGATTCTTTATGTAGAAGAGCCAAGAGACTCAATACAGAGACTGCTAGAACTTGTACGAGAGTTTGGTAGAGTGGCAGGGTACAAAATTAATGAACAAAAATCAACAGCCATAGTGTATGCGAACAGCCCCAAGATGGAAAAAGACTTAACCAGCAAGATACCATTCAAAATAACAGAGAAAAGTATGAAATATCTGGGAATAAATCTAACCAAAAATGTAGGAGACTTATTTGAAGAAAACTACAAACTACTTAAAAAAGAAATTGAACAAGACCTCAAAAGATGGAGTAACATCCCATGCTCCTGGATAGGTAAAATCAATATCATTAAAATGTCTATACTGCCAAAAGCAATATATACATTCAACGCAATCCCAATCAAATTGCCCAAAACATTCTTCATGGAACTGGAAACAATGATCCAAAGGTTCATCTGGAAGCACAAAAAACCACGGATAGCTAGAACCATCCTGAAGAACAGGAAGTTAGCAGGGGGAATCACAGTTCTGGACCTCTGGACATACTATAGGGCAGTGGTTATCAAAACAGCGTGGTACTGGCACAAAGATAGAGAGGAAGATCAATGGAGCAGAATAGAAACACCAGAAGGAAACCCACACAGATACAGCCAAATAATCTTTGACAAAAAGACAAACGACAATCCAGGCAAATGGGAAGGTCTGTTCAATAAATGCTGTTGGGACAACTGGTTAATAGCCTGCAGAAACAAAAAAATAGATCCACATCTCTCACCATACACTAAGATCAGATCTAAATGGATAACAGATCTAAACCTACATCCAGAAACCTTCAAACTTTTGGAAGAAAATGTTGGAAACACACTGCAACACTTAGGGGTAGGCCCTCACTTCCTAAAAAAGACTCCAAATGCAGTAGAAATCGAGACCAAAATAAACAATTGGGACCTCATCAAACTAAGAAGCTTCTGTACAGCTAGAGAAACAATCAACAAAGTAAAAAGGCAACCCACAGAATGGGAGAAGATCTTCGCACACGACATAGGTGATAGAGGGCTGATCTCCAGAATATACAAAGAGCTACAAAACAACCAAAATGTCAAAACAAACAAGCCACTCAAGAAATGGGCACGGGAAATGGGCAAACACTTCACAAAGGAACAAACCCAAATGGCAAATAAACATATGAAAAAATGCTCAAGTTCCCTGGCAATAAGAGAAATCCAAATTAAAACATCAATGAGGTACCACCTAACGCCAGTAAGACTGGCCCACATGAATAAATAAAAGCACCAACAACACTTGTTGGCGAGGTTGCGGGGAAAAGGGATCCCTACTCCACTGCTGGTGGGGCTGCAGGCTGGTACAGCCTCTATGGAAATCAGTATGGAGAATATTCAAACAACTCAAATTCAACATACCGTATGATCCAGCAATAGCACTCCTAGGAATATATCCAGAACAATTGTTTTATGAGAAACCAACATGCACTCCTATGCTCATAGCAGCACAATCAGTAATTGCAAAAACATGGAAGCAACCAAAATGCCCATCAACAGAGGATTGGATAAGAAAGCTATGGTTCATCTACTCCATGGAATACTACTCAGCTATTAAAAAAAACAAAATGCAGTTCTTTGTGGCCAAATGGGCCAAACTGGAAACCATAATGCTAAGGGAAATGAGCCAATCCCAAAAGGTTAAATACCACATGTTTGCCTTAATTTAAGATGATATGATGTTATGTATAACATGTTATGTTTTGAATGTTATATGTTGTGTATAAACTAAAATTGAAGTGTAGGTGAGGTGGTCACAGAAGGTGGCTGGGAACTCGCATTTACCTTTAACATATTGGTTACTCATTACTATGTCAATTAATTCCATAATGATGTAAATTTTTGCTGATGGTATGTTGGAGCTTTCAATTGACTGGGATGATACTCTGTTGGCTCTGTCTTCAGACCAGAGAGGGTATACCTAAGAAGCCGTTGAACTTGACTGGACAATAAGATGTTGGATTCTAGGTTTGGTATACACTTGCAATGTGGGAATCTCAACTGAACTTGAGCTGTGGTTATGCAACAAGGTGGAGGAATCCACCATGGTGGGAGGGTTTGGGGAGGGGTGGGGAGAACCCAAGTATCTATGTAACTGTGTCACATAATACAATGTAATTAATGAAGTTAAATAATAAATAATTAAAAAAAATGTCTGTTCATTTCCTTTGTCCATTTTGTTACAGGGTTGTTTTTTTTTTTTTTAACTACAAACCAGAAAATGTTATCATTTTAATGAAAAAAAAAAAAAAAGAAAACATTTTTGTAAAGTCAAATCAATATGTTTGAATACAATCTTTTAAAATTGGCTTAAGGAAACAAAATATTTTTTTATCAATTTTCTGAAGGGTGTATGCTTGGCAGAATGTCAGCATTTTAAATTTTGGATGAGCTTTCCTCAGTCAGCTAATAAATCAGAAAAAGGAATTGATCCCTATCCCCGACTTGACATATTCAGCATGGATTCAGATACCTTATAATGCTCAAATACATTCTTTTTTTAATTTATTTATTAATTACACTGTATTATGTGACACATTTTTATAGGTACCCCTCTCCAAACCCTCCCCCATGGTGGATTCCTCCACCTTGTTGCATAACCACAGTTTAAGTTGTTGAGATTTCTTCATTGCAAGCATATACCAAGCATAGAGTCCAGCATCTTATTGTCCAGTTAAGTTCAACGGCTTCCTAGGGAGACCTTCTCTGGTCTGAAGGTAGAGTCAGCAGAGTATCATCCCGATCAATTAAAAGCTCGAACATATCATCAGCAACAATTTATAACGTTATGGAATTAATTGGCATAGTACTGAGGGTTGGTTGGTTGGTTGGTTTGTTTGCTTCTGTCCCTGGGTTTCTGAAGTTCTTTGTAGATCCTGGATATTAGTCCCCTATCACTTGCGTAGTGTGTAAAAATTTTCTCCCATTCTATTAGTTGCTTTTTCACTTTGGTAATTGTTTCCTTTGCTGTACAGAAGCTTTTAAGAAAATTGTTATTTTTTATTATCAACATAATCATATCCACAATTTTAAGTATAGATATTATGTTTTAAATTATTCTATAAATGTTATGTGTTCTTCAGTTTTTTTAAAAGATTTATTTATTCTTATTGCAAAGTTAGAAATAGAGAGGAGGAGAGACAAGAGAGGAAGTTCTTCCCTCCAATGATTCACCCCCCAAGTGGCCAGAACAGTCGGAGCTGAGCTGATCCAAAGCCAGGAGTCAGGAATTTCCTCCAGGTCTCCCATGCGGGTGCAGGGTCCCAAGGCTTTGGGCCGTCCTTGACTGCTTTCCCAGGCCACAAGCAGGGAACTGGATGGGAAGCGGGGCCACCCGGGATTAGAACTGGAGCGCATGTGGGATCCCGGTGCATGCAAGTCAAGAACTTTAGCCAATAGGCTACCTCGCCAGGCCACAATTTATTGTTAAAGATGAATTACTCTTATATGCAGCGAATTTTCTCTTAATTTATCTTATGAGAAGAATAGAGTTTACCTAAACTCAAAGGAGCAGAGGAGGAAGTAGATCTAGGAAATAGAAAAGGGAGAATAGTCAGATAGGAGTAGTTGAAAGACTTTAAGAGGGCCTAGGAAGAATGTTGAAGGTGTTGAGAACTCTGAAAGGCAGGCTTCGCTTTTAGTCTACTTCACTTTTCTAAAAATCAATTTTTGACTAAATGAGAAATGTAGAGAGATCACTCTGCAAAGAATCCAAGGCAATTATTTGAGTTTAATTTCATTCAATTATGGATGCATGGGAAGCACACGTTTTTAAGCATATCAAAGATGCACCAAAAAATCTGAAGGAAGCACAAAAACATTTCCATCCCAAACTCATCCCTTTCTACCTCAAAGGATTTTCTTTTTCATTTAATTCTATTTCTCTGAAGCAAAAACTGGAAGAGATACATCTGTTGAAATGAAATTCTGCAAACAACTTCCTGAACAGAGTAAATGGTGGTTTGGAGGAGCGAGAAGTTCAAGTCAAGCAAACGGCCTTTGACTCTGCACAGACTGTGCTCTTCAATACACAGGAATTCACTAGATATAAGTCAGAGACATCAAAGGTTGCAAGGGCTAATTAGCAAGCTGGGTAATCTTTTATAGGTTAGAGACATCTCCATACATTAAAGCTGAAAGCAAAGGTGGACCTGCACTCTAACTTGCAATATCCTAACCCATATTTCCTCTTGCCTGTGCCACGAAGGAGGGCACTGCATAATCGGTGGACCTAAGGCAAACCCAGCTCCAAGCTCTTGCTGGAGCATTTAATAAAATGGCTGATCAAATTAATGCATTAGAGATAGACAATTGAGCTTTGGGGAGATAAACACAATATAAACATAAGATAATATTTGGATCAGAATGGAGAAAAGGCCTATGTCACATGTACAAGTTGAAAAATGAAGGAGAAAAACTTAGAAAATACTAATAAATATATTGATAGTCCTTACCTGTCTTCATTTCCACTAATCATATTTGTTTTCCTGCAAAAATGTATTTCTGATGGCAACATATATTTTCTCTTGGGTCTAGTTACTTCATTCTGTTTTAGAAAATATTCCCCAATTATTGCCACCAAGTAAACTTTCCTGAGTTCTAATAAAATGCCTGTGTGACAGCTCTTGATTAAAGACATGCACTAGGAAATAAACAATCGTTTCTTTCATTGACTAAATTGCTTCTAAACTTACTATCTTCCAAGGTTAAAATGACCCAGGACTGATGAAATTTTAACAAGGTTTCTGGGACCTTTCTTCCATTCTCAAGCAAGTATTAAAACCTCCCATGAAAATTTAGCTGCATTTCAAGAGCAGGAACAAGTCCACATGCCCCTCCCCAGCTAAAGCTTATTATCTTTCTTCCTTCCTTTTCCAGTTGCTTAGAATGTTCATTTATGTTCAGATTATCTAGGCAAGTGCTATCTGAGCAAACAGCAGGCTCATTGCATAGCTAAGCAGTTACTCATCGTGTACTTGCAAAATTTATTTTTAAATTAAAACTATTCAGTGGAATCTATTTTATCCCTGCCCGAATGTATGTAACGGTATAACAAAGATCTTACTGGTATTGCAGTTGACACTGTGACTTAGTGAATTGAAGTGCCACCTGCAGTGTCTGCGGGCACTGGTTTAAGTCCCACTGCTTCACTTACAACCCATACCTTCCCCGCCCCCCTCCCCGCCACCCACACCCCCTACTGCTACAGCACGTGAGAAAGCAGTGAAGAATGATTCATGTGCCTAGATCCATGTGGGAAACCCAGAAAAAGCTCAGGATTCCTGGGTTTGGCCTGGCACAGCCCCAGTCATATTGAGCAGCAGATGAAAGATCTCCCCCTCTGTCTCTCTTTCTCTATCCTATGATATGATTCTTCCTTTCAAATAAATAAGTAAACAAATCTTTAAAAAGGTTTTATATATTTCAATGTTCCCATTCTTGTGATTGATTATTTACATTTTAAAAAAAAAGTTTACTTGAAAGAGCAAAAAAGTGAGAAAGAATGAAAGAGAGTGCATCCCTGTTCTGATTCACTCCCCAAATGGCTGTAGCAGCCAGGATTGGGACCAGGCTCATAGCCATGAGCCTATAACTCAATTCAGGTCTCTTATTTTGGTAAGACTGACTCAAATAGTTGCCCACAATGTCCTTCGTCCAAGAATGTATTAGCAGAAACTGGATAGGAAATGGAGTAACCAGGACTTGAACAAGCAAGTTATACAGTTACCTGTATCCCATGTATACATACATGTACATATATGGGATACAGGTAACTAAAACAGCAAGTCAATCCCCTATACCATCAGCACCTGCTGGACAACGCCTCCTCCCAATTACTTAACCAAGTCCTAGTGAACTCTCAATCTTATCAAGTCTTTCCTGGAGCTCTGTAACAAACAACTAGTTATTAGAACAACTACAAAATCTATAAATCAAAGTGAGATGCATGGTGAAACATGTTACTTGACCTCCCTCAACAAAATCAATTCAACAATTTAAAAAGAAAATACATAAATGATGCAGCAAGGAATATATCCTCCATTTCCTTTTCAGAAAAACCAAGATTTCATCTCATATTTAAAAAATTATTCAATTTAATTAATTTGAAAGACTGAGAAATGTAGAGAGAGAGAGAGTTCTGACATCCTGGTTAATTTCTCAAATGCTCCCAGAGTGCCAGAGCTGAGCTGAAGCCAATTACAGGATCCAGGAACTGAACCCAGGTCTCCCAAGTGGATTGCATAATTGCAGTCACTTAAGCCATCACAGCTGCCTTCCGGAACATGCATTGATCAGAAGCTAAAATCAAGAGCTGCATCAGGGTATGGAACCCAGAAGCAAAGGCGTCTTGACCCTGCTGGGCCAGGCCAACGCCCCAACAAGAGCATTCCTCTGAACTTCCAGCTCTGCAGCAACACCAGAAGCTGCTTTGACTTTCCCTTTCTTGCAAGACTTTGTCCCACAAGGCTAACTGTTAAGATATTTTGATTGTAGATTGACTATTCAAATTGCTTTTCAAATCATGTTTGTTTGTAGTTACCAAACTGCACTGACAAATAGTGAATTACCTTATACTAAAATCATGCTGATGTTTTCGTTGGAATTCTTACATCTGAGTTCACAGGTGAGGAAAAGCAACAGTAAAAATATGTGAGTGTAATATATTGACTGGAATAGAAATTGGAAAAACATATTGAAAGTTGATTGAAAGGGATACAACCATTGGGACTGGGATTGTGGCATAGTATATTAAGCTGCTTTCTGAAATGCCAGCATCCCAAATATTTAACAGTTCAAGTCATGATTCCTTCACTCTGAATCCAACTCCCTGCTAACGTGTCTGGGAAAGCAGCAGAAGATGGCCTGGGCTTTTTGGCCTCTGCTCCCATGAGAAAGACCAGGGGAAAACATTATTACAGTCCATCTAGAAAATAGAATGTTTAAAAAATGCCAAGCAAAACTCTGAGGATATCATAAAGAAGTTTTTTTGGGGGAGGGGCACTTTCTTTTTATTTAAATGTATCAGTTTATAATATTTAAGCAAGATTTTTACAGAACTTTGTGCATTCTAGGGCAATCAAAAGTCTTATAATTCTAACAAGCTATATATTAGCAATTGAAAGTAGAACAGTCTTAGGCGGAGTCACAAAATCAATCATTATTGTCATAATTAAGTATAAACTTCTATCTTTTATTAAAAGGTGAAAAAAGGGAAGAATCATGACAACATGTAACGAAATGAGGGAAAAAAAAACAGATGATTTGAAGGTAGGTGATTTAACACCAGAAAATAAAACAAATCTGTAGTAAGGGGGAAGCAAGTGAGAGTCAAACCAGCCGGATACTCTCCAGCTGTGGAAGCGGGTGGAAGCAGAATGGAAAGCTGTAGTGGGATAGAATGCCAGTGTATTAAACTTGACTTTTTATTCTGATGTTTTAGCAACTGGGGCATCATCAACTGTAGAAACTGCCCCTCTCAAAGCTAAACAGTATCTGCAGATAGTTATGGAATTGCCTGAAAGGGTACATTTCATCTGAAAACCAACCAATCTGGAGACTACATCTGCCTACTGCAACCCCATCTTCCATCTGGTCGTATACTCTACCAAAAATAGCCATGCCATGATTATCCAAAGACTAGGTAGGTATGAACCAACTCTGAGGTGCCCCACCACTCCAGAGTCAAAATTAGCCTCTCAGTCTTAAACTTGCTTACCCATACTCACCAGTTCCTTCTCATGACAACTGCAGTAATGGGTTTTATCCACACTTTCCTCCTCATTCTTTCTGCCCCCAAACCTACCCCCATGATTCCTGTGCAGCCCTGCCTGCTGTGGTATGACGGCTGGTGCTATCAATCAACTTAGCTGAGCCACCACGTCCAGACAAGTGATGCAATACAATTCTGGATAAAACCCTGATGAAAACAGTATGATGTCTGCTCTTGGCAACTGTGAGTAACAAATTCTAATTTCAATGGTATCTTCTTCTGATACATAGGTATTGCCATACCGCAAGAATAGTAATTTTTGAAATACATACTTTAAAAACATCAGGCAGAAGACTACCCCTGCTTTCATTTGGAATGGAGTGGTTAGTGACGGTTTTACGCAGGTGAGGGCCATGTACAATTTAGCACCAGTATTGCAATCTGTTAACTCTGAGCTGGATTCTTCTGTCTTTCACTGTCCACTCCTACATGCTGACTTCCTACTCATTTTTAGGGCACATTTCCAAGGCTACCTTCTCTTCAAGGCATTATTCAAAGTTGGTAGTCAAAACTGGTGTATTTTCTGCATTTGTATTCCCCTTGGGGCTTATTTCTATCACAATGAAATTACTAATGAAAATGTACTGCAGTTAATTCTTCATGCTTCTGTCTCCCTTAATAAGCTGAAATCTTTCTAAAAACAGTTTAGTCTTAAATCAAATTTGTAACCTCAGCACCTGATATGTAATTGCTGCATAAGCAATAAAAGCTGAACATAATACTTGGAGATTCAGAGACAGACTCCGAATAGCTAGATTATTGGAATAGTCCTGTTAAGAGTTAACTACATGTACCTGACCTAGGAATCTTGCAATGAGAATAAAAAACACTAATACATACATGAACCAGGGTCAAGATGGATTGGAGCTGTGTTAGCTAGGGTAGTAAACATTTGCCCTAGTTAGCAGTTGAATATCTGGAAGTGGGCTGGTTTCACTGACATGTGTTGTATGTGCAAAACCCTGCATTTCAAAACCACAGTGAAATATATGCAATACTTCATTGAAATTTTCTTGTTCATTATATGTTCAAATGATAACATGTGGATATATTTAATTAGAATATATATTACTAAAATTAGTTTGCATATTTCTCTGCGCCTTTTTCATAAATCTATCAGAAAATTTTAAATTGAATTTCTGGCTTGCATTTTATTTCCATTGCTCAATTCTGATCTCAAGTCTTAGCAATTAACTGGAGTTTTGATGAAGAGAAAAAGAATCTCAGATTTTGAGACCAAATGACAATAGAGAAATTGTGCTTGAAGAGAAACAAGGCAGTTGAATGCAGAAGCTGACTGATGTATTAGCCACGCTGCTTTTAAAGAGCTACCCACACTATCAGTCAGGCGCTTGTAACCACAGGACTCATCTGGAGCCAGGATGCAGCTTCAACTGACTGTGGGCAGAGTCTCAAACTGCTGTGAAGCCCAGAGCTCTTTGCCCACTCTGTTCCTCCCCCACCAATGAAAGAAAATAAATTTTAGGAAACGACAAGTCTCATTTCAAGTGTTCTAATCAATGAACATAACCATTAAGTAGGTTCCTGTTTGAAAGTGAGTCCATATTTTCACATTTTAAAGGATGTTCATTAGCCAGGCATCAGAGTTAGCAGTTAAAATGCTGCCTGGCAGGCCTGTATCCTTTAATAGTCATGGCTCTGCCTCCTTCAACAGCAGGTGATGACTCAAGGACCTGGGCCCTTCCCAACAGAAAGCCTCAGATTCAGTTTCTGGTTCCATACTTAGGCCTAACTTGCACTCACGTGAAAAGTGAACAGACAGGAGATCCCTGTGTCTGTTGTTCTTTTGCTGTCCTTCCTTCTGCCTTTCAAATATATAAATGAATATGGGCAAATGGGGTGGGGTGGGGTGGCAGTGTTTATGAACTATATATAGTTCCTGCATGCTTCTGAATGGAGTAGTGAACAACAAAGACAGGTTCTCTCAATTCGAGTGGGAGTATTAACATCTGCAGATCGGTGAAGGCAGAAATCTCAAGGCCAAATACAAGCTGATTTGCAGCTTGTTCCAATATAGTCAGTGGCACTGAGCAGGTTACAATACTAAAAGCAACAAGACAGAGGCAACTTACTAGTTTATGAGTCCTACCACCCTTGGGCATCAGGTTCCCCTGACCACACTCCAGAGACATGAGTCACAGAAGCTACAGACCATGTTGCTCTTCATGCCTGCAGAGAACAGGTGATAGCCACCAGTAGGCCATATTTCATTGATTTTAAACTTCATTTTTTAAAACTGTTTTTATTTTTATTATTTGTTTGAAAATCAGAGAGAGCTATTATCTGTTGTTCCTTTACAAAATGTCTGCAGCAACTAGGGCTGAGTCTGACTTAAGCCAAAAGGAAGGAGCTCCATTCTGCTCTTCCACATGGGTGGCAAGCAATGCAGAAGCAAGACTGGAGAGTGGGGCCAGGATTCATATCCAGGCACTCTGATCTGAGATATAGCTGTGCCAAATGATGCTTTAATCACTGTGCCAGACATCCACCTCTTTCTGATTTAAAAAATATTTATTTAATTTGCTTATGTTATCTGACAGGCAGAGAAATTCACCAACATCTCCTATCCACAGGTTCACTCCCAAAATGTCTGCAACAATCAGGGCTGGACAGAAGGTCTTTGCCATGGTTGGCGACTAAGCAGATATATGAGCCATTACCTGTTGCCTTCCTAGGTACACACTAAAATGTAGCAGACATCAGGAACAGAGTGGGAATGCAAACACAGGCACTCAGTGTGGGATGTAGGCAATTCAAGCTATCCATGCTATAGCAGTATGGCCAATGCAACAAACACCTGACTCTTTCCTTTGTTTCAAGAACATTTGCAGGATGCTTTGGTAGGTAGCAGTCATAAAACAAAAGACCAGCGGCCGACACAAACACCCAGTTGGCTAATCCTCCACCTGCAAGCGCCAGCATCCCATTCATGTCCTAGCTGTTCCACTTCCCTTCCAGCTCCCTACTTGTAGCCTGGGAAAGCAGTGGATGATGGCCCATAGTCTTGGGATCCTACACCCATGGGAGAGACCTGGAAGAAGGTCCTGGCTACAGGCTTTGGATTGGCTCAGCTCTGGCCATTGCAGCCATTTGGTGAATGAACCACTGGAGAGAGGATCTTTCAATTTTCAATCTGTCCTTTTCTCTGTACATCTTGCCCTCCCCTTTCCCAGTAAATAAATAAATCTTTAAAAAGTGACATTACTGTGTAAATTGGTCATGAGCATCATTTCCCATTAAACGAATTTTCTGTGTCTAAAATAAATCCAGCATTTGACTTGTGTACTTGGAAATATGCATGACTCTCATCATGCAAGGCTACAGAAATATCCATCAAACATCTAGCAAATCTTTGAAAAAATGTGGGGAGATAATAATATATTGAATAAAAACTTAAAAAGACATGAAGTCATCTGCCAAGGTCAGAATGGCTGCTAACTCTATGTGCTGCTCATTTGAGTGCAGAACTCTGGGTAACCTGATTCAGATGCTTATTTGTGCTTCACTTAACATGTCAGAAGATGAAGCAGTTGTGATCTCCCTTGCACACCCATCCATACCCTTATCCATCTTCCCTCTTGACATCTAGAGCCTGTCCAACACCAGGACCTCGCCACAAACTGTGATTCCAGTGAGCTCCATTTTTTCCCAGAATGTGCTCAGGGTTTCACCTCTGACCCTGGAGAGGTTATCAATAAATTAAAACATTGTCATGGACACAAGACCAGGTGCTAATCCAAAGATTCTTTTCAATTTATTTTCTCCTGTAAATGTTATCCTGTCATTGTACTGCTGTATTTGGATTGATGAGTATTTCTGAAAGTTTATGTATGTAAATGAAACAACTTTCAAGAAAATCATGGAAACAACATAGGAATCAGTAAAGTGATTGCTTGAGGAAGTAGGGAACATGATGGAATCAGAAACAAGGACATGTATCTAATCTAACAGTAAATGATTCCTTTAGTCATAATGCTAAATACGTGAAAGTCTGTCTGACTACAATGTTAAGGTGTATCTTTATATTTCATGCATTCTTTGTTTATGAGATATTCAGTTCTTTAAAGTATGACCAAGTAGACTTATCCCAATAATTTATTTTAGTTTCAAAAATTTAAATGCTGCCAGTTAAGTGTTTATGGATGATGAGAAAGTCATTGTCATTTAAGCAGGTGACTTCAAGAAAGCATGTGTCAAAAAAAAGAAGAAAGAGAGAAAGAAAAAAAGAAAGAGGGAGAGGGTGAGAGAGAAAGAGAGAGAGAGAAAGAGAAAGCAAGCAAGCATATGTCGGCACACAGGGTTTAAATAGTAGTGGGTATGTAGTCCAGTACTGCTCCAAATATTCACTGCCTTGACTTTACAAAGGTGATTTCCCCTACTCTGTGGCTGACAAGTTTGGCCATGGTTTTGCTTCAACAATGGAATTTTAAGTATAAGCATGTAAGCGATGTGTGCCACTCAGAGGCAAAACATTAACAGAGATGCATGGTTCTGATACCCATGAAGAAATGTGCCAGACTCCTGTGGTCTGAACTGCTCATCCTGTCCAGGGCCAGGAGTCCAGTTGAAGATTATGAGATCACAAAATGAATCTTTGCTATTGTACACTACAGTCTACAGGCTAAGCTATGTTTGGATAGTGGTACAGTGAAACAAAGGAGAAAACAAAAAGTCTCCGGTTACAACCAGTGAGGAAAGGCTCTGGTTACTGTAAACAAGAACACCTTGAGAAGTGGAGATGAATATTACAGGACATCCAAATTAGGGAGGAGAATGACTGACAGTACAACATTCATACTACCGGCAAGCTGAAAGTCCAGGATGAAGGTCAGAGGGCAGAGGGTGAACCTTGGGGATTAGAGAGAAAGTGCTCCATCAGAGGCAGTGACAAAGGGAGAACTGGTAAAAATGGAGATGAAAGGAGGAAATGTGAGCAAGCTGGAGCAGGGGAGTTCCACTCTTTGGAGAAGGTTAGAGGTGAGGGCAGCTGCTGGGAGTGAGCTGTGGACATGATGTGAGGAGCCATTGCAGAGTGAGGTTGGCTTTGAAGAAACAGCTGTCCGAGTCTGTACACAAGGGAACTTCATTGCCTGATGCCTGGCCAGTGAAATGCTGGCTTTGTGTAGCTAATAACCGCAAAAGTAGCATAAAACCACTACTGGCTCTTTGTCGGTTTACATAGGGGAAATTAATGTATCCACTGCTTTCTTACTAGCCTATATAAGTGTAGATTCATGTGGCTTTAGGACTAGCAGGGCACTTCAAAAACTATGTAGAAAAATGCAATTAAAAGATGTTACTTTGATGCCAAAAAAAAAAAAATAGAAAACCATGATGTACCTTTTCCACAATGCACACTTTTTCAGAATAGTTTTGAAGATTTTGCATAATTTCTTCATCAGCATTTTCAGGATATGAGTGCAACAAATGGTATTATTTGCAAAGAACACTGAGAGAAAACTCTTTACATGTGTTAGCTATATCATTAAAAATTATCTTTGATAAGGTAGATTGAATATGTTAGGTATAATTAAGTTTCTGAATTCTCATAAAGTAAATGTTAAGATACTTCAGACAACATATGATTGTACAAGCAAATTAAGAGGAAACAGTGATTCAGAAATAGGTACAGTTTCACCACAAGATTTGCTGGATCCTTTATTATCAATTGTGCTAAAAATCGTTTACTAAAATATTTGGTTTCAGATTAATTTAAGCTTATAATTATATTTATAACATTATTCTATTTCTTTATCTAAGGCAGTTTGCATGAAATTTCCATAAAATCTTTATGGAAAATCTAGAAATCTAATAGGACCACTTAATCTTTGTGAAACTACAATAAGAACATGCAACTCCATAATCACCCTTGTGAAGAGAGGTTCCAAGCCATTTGGAGCAGTGGTTGGGCGAAACCTTCTCCTTCTCCAGGGTTCAGATCTATTTTCCTTTCTGATTTGTCCATTTAGGGGAGGAGGTGGAGGAGGAATAGGCATCAAGTAATTGCTAATGTTCGGAAGTTGATATGGATTCATTCTCTGTGAACTGTCTGTGGAGTTCTTGAACTTCATCATGGCCTTCTTGCCCTGTAATCACATATCATGACATAAGAACCAATGAAACAAAAGTGGTGACCGAGTTTAACCCAAAATTAAAGACAGCTTGAATGACTAAAATTGCAGGCAAACACATATGACATCAAGAAACTCAAAACTGTTTAAAAAAATAAAAGCATGAGGAGGAATTTTACAGTCATTCCATAGCAAACTAAATATTTGTAAGTTTCTAAATCTATATAGCACAGTTTAACAAAATAGGGATGACATTTTTATGATAGTATTTTCAGCATTCTTTCCCTTAACAAAGCGCTATAGAAACCCAATGCATTTAGGTAACAAAATAAAAAAGTTTGCAAATTATGGTTTTGAATCAGCATTTTTTAAAATATTATTATTTTATAAATTTTGTCTTATGACAGTTTCATAGGCTCTGGGATTCCCCCAACCCTTTCCCATGCCCTCCCCCCATGTTGGATTCCTCCACATTGTTGCAGTATTACAATTCATATCTAGTCATGATTCCTACATTGCGGGCATGGACCATGCAGAAAGTCCGGCGTCTTATTGTCCAGATAAATTCGACAGTTTCCTTGGGAGACCATCTCTGGTCTGAATGAATCAGCATTTTTAAATGCACTTTATTATGTCAATGAATAACATTTTAGACAATACCATGTGAAATACTTAGGTGTCATTCAATTGTTCATTATTACAAAGATGACAGTACACAACTTTGCTAAATCTCCTTATATATGAGAATATTCTTAGGTTAAATTCTTATATGCTGGAGTGTCTTCATTTGAAATTGTGATAGATAGTCCTCTATTTCCTTCACAAATAAATATACTAACATTTTATACTTCTACTACTGGTATTACAAAAACCAGATTTTGAAGATATTCATCTTCCATCGATTCATTATTTTACTCAGTTGCATCTCCAAATCATGTTTTTTACCCCATTTTTTTGCTTAATTCAAGGAATATCACTTCTACTGCACAGCAAAATTCAACTGGCTTATATCTATGGCATTTTAAATACTACCCATACACAAGTCTTTAGCTCTTAACTTAAAGACAATGAGAATTTACTGAGTGATGATTCACTAACTCAATCATGAACTAGTAGTATTCTTTGAAAAAAATATTTTTTGTTAGAAAGGCAGATAAGATTTTTGGAGAGAAGGAGAAACACAGAAACATCTTCTGTCTGGTGGTTCACTCCCACAATGGTCAGAGTTTAGCCGATCCAAAGCCACGAGTTTTTCTAGGTCTCCCATGTGGTACAGGGTTCCAAAGCTTTGGCTCATCCTCACTTGCAAGGTGAGGATAGCTATTGAACCAATGCACCAGTCCCATGAATTAGTATTTTTTATGGAACTTCTGATTATATTGTATTTTCATAATCAATGTCAATGACAATAATTGTATGCTTCCTCTTTACATTATATAATAATCTCCAAAAAGTTACTTTGTCTGCTTTGATAACTGATATACCATAAATGTCTATATCAACACCTATTGACAGCAAGTGCTCAATACTCACTGAATGAAATTAAGTACAGCTAATCAAAACCATTGTGAAAATTATCTTAACCTTATCAACATTCATGAACCAATAAGTGGCTATCTCTCAACAACTCACACACCAAAAACTTAGAACCAGGAAAATAAAAGGTCTTATATAGATTTAATAAGTAAATCTATCCATAAGGCTGGGAGGATTTGGAAATCCTCCTACAAAACAAAACAAAACAAAAAAACTGGTTCCCAGTCAATAGAATGTGAATAAGACATCTGATAAGACAACGTATTGATCAAAGATAAAATTTGTAAGTATGGGGAGCTGAGAAAAAAAAAAAACAATCACCTTGGTAAGTATGTGAAGAACTCATCTGAGGATGAACTTGGGAAGAGAAAATACTATCCATGGACTTGAGTATTTCCAGTTCTAACTGTAATACTCTCCTTGGAGGATAGCAATTTTCAGCCAAAGCCTTTGAGGGGTTTTGGTAACCTTTGCCCAAGCAAACCTACTCCTATAATGCAATGAATACATTAGCCCATCTTGGTATGAAATGGATAACATTCCATATCACTCATTCTGATTCCACACTCACTAAGCAACCTTCTCACTATGGTTTCACTTCCCATGTAGGTCTGCCTACAAGAAAGAACACACCACTCCTTTGACTGACATTCATTGGTGACTCAGTGGCCACTAATTATGACTCTGTTGCTCTTTTGGCTTGATTATTGAAGTGTAAATGAACTTACTGTAAATTGTTTTACTTCAACCCCAACAGGCTCTCATGACTTGACCATTTCTGTACATTAGCTGACATAGGAAATCTTTGCCACAGGATAGAGATCTGATCCTAGAAAGTGCCGAACTAATTGCTTTAGGAGTCAATGTGTTCCTGCTAAGCTGTAAGCCTAGACAGAACACCATCACCTTTGGATTAATTCTACTACTGTCTTGGAAGCTACTGTTAAATTATTGAAGTAAAGGTTAGTAAATAGTGCTTCACAAGCTGAAAAATACATTAATGGATAAAAACATCATTTTTAGCTATAATTATATTTTTTCTATAAAACTCAATGGCTTATTTGAATGATTTTTAGCGGCAAGTGAATGCTTTAAAATATCTAAGATATTTCATATTTCCTAATAAGACACAAAATGTAATCCACTCACTTTAATATGACAACCATATAGCATAGCTTCACTCTGAAACTGGCAAATGCTGCTCTTTCATGTCAGAAATATAAACAATGTCCTCCCTATATAGGAATGTTTAATTATCCTTCCCTATTTAAGTAACTCATATTTCATGGTTACCATACCACCCGCATGTGCTGTGTTAAAATAAATGAAAATTATCTTAGACATAACCTTGAAAGAGAAGCAGATTCAAGCTCCTGGGTGCGATTAAATCAGCATTTTCAAAGATGGACATTCACTTCCTTCCATATTCAACCTTCTCAGAGTCAAACTCAAAGCAATTTCATACACTGATGGGAAAGTAAGTCGGCATGCAAATGCAAAACTGTTCTTGGAAAGTTTCATTTTCTGGGGTTCATGAATTGAAAATATGGAAGGAGTGAACAAGGGTCTTTTCTGATGAAAGTCATATCTGACTATGAAGTCTTTGCTCTTTGTTTTTCAATTAGTCTTTCTGAGTAATTAGAACTCCACACGCTTTCAAAAATCTATCCATACTCTTTTTGATCAATAACATAAAAACTGAAGGCCTTTAATTGGAGTATCATGTAATTAATCAAAAGTACACAGTAACTGCTCAATAAATGCCCTGCATATACTTCACAATGTGGGTTAACGAATACCGCATATAAACAACTATGATAACCTAATGTTTAATCAAGACTTTAAATATATTTCATTAATAAAATGACATTTACCCCAACAGGAAATGGAGCTTCACTTTCCAGCATTGAGGTTTTTGGTCTGGACCCTGAAGTTATCTTTGGCACAGTTCCTACAGCTGGATTACTGGCAAGAAGCTGCAATCGAATTGGAGGCTGCATATTTCCTGGAGCCGTATATGGTCGAGGGGCTGTCTAGACAATTAGGGGGAAAATTTCATTTAAATTAGTACCTTGACATGTTTCCAGAACCAATTAATAACCCAACAAATTGCCTAGAGTAATTAATGGTGCCTTTTTACTGAGCAGATTAAACTTTAATTATGTTCTTCCATTATACATACCCTTATGACCCAAAGTATTTGTTAAAACATATGGTGTTGAAGTCCTCTACATAACTAAATGCCACAATTATGGAACATTGTAGACAAAAGAGATGTCCTCTATTGCATTCCTGTATTGTTATTCATACCATAAATTCACAGACAATATCTAATTTATGCTGTGCATAGATTGGCTTTGCTCAATTAAATGTTAAGTTGAATAATATTCCTGTTTTAAAGGTCTGAAAGGATATTATTGGAATGGACTCACTTCTGCTTCAATGTTTTCAATAAAAACTCTACCTCTGAAGCTTTCAAGACTTAAGATTAAAATTGGTGCGGAAGTAAAACCGGACAATATAATTCAAACACGAGGAAAGATGGATTTTTAACTGTAATTCCTTGTCATTTATTCAATCATTTCCTTGAAATAATAAGAAAACAAAGATGAAAAATTGTAAACTGGCAACTTTGGCAAACACCGTATAAAAAAGGGATGTTTTCCAGTTGCTCCTCTAGGTCTACCGCTCACCTTCTCTGGTTTGCTGGGGCATCAGGAAGTCCTTTGTTGAGAACCACACCAACTAACCTCAGAAGTGCAGCTGGATTCCTCCAGTGAGAGGCATGACAGGAGACAGGACAGGAGACTGAGATCAGGGTGTTTATTCTCCTGGACCCCTCCCTGCAGCTCATAATGGGACAGCTGAGACCCTCTACGAAGGTCCATAGCTCCTGTGGGAAAGTCCTCTCCTAGCTCCAGGTACTGTCTACTCCTGATATCCAATTTCTCTTCCTGTATGTCTCTGGAGGCTGTGGCTTCCCACTGCGCCAGCCTCAGCAGGCTTAACATCACTCCTTGATTTTTCCTTAACCCTGAGTGCAATTTTTTTGTAAACAGTTTTTTTTTTTAATGCTTCCTAATTACCCTATTTGTGTGAGCCATCTGTTTCCTGCTGAGCCCCTAGCTGGGGCATTTTCCAGTCACGAAGTGCTGCAACAAATACCAAAAGTGTCAGTATGGAGAATGAGAATCACATTTCTGGGCACTGATAGAACATGTATGTTTAGTGCAAAGCTTTGCAATCTGTCAAAAGCAGGAGGAAAAAGGAGATTTTTGGTCTGGTTTCCTTATTACAAAAATAGTGCAAAATTGGTCAACAATAGGACATGCTTGTTTGGATAAGAGGATAATGCAAAGATGGTATGTTAAGTTCTCATGACTAAAGCTCAATACTTTTGACTCCCTTGAATCATACAGAACAAACACTGAAAAAAGAAGTGTAAATGTACTTTAAAAAAATTATGTTGAAGCAGCTTCTACTTCCAAAAATCAATCTTGGTACCATCTTGAGAAGCATGGCATATATTGCTAAATATCTGCTTCTGCTGCATCCGCATTTATTGAATTTCTACCATTGGATAGGTCTTTTGCTAAAACAAAACAGTAATTTTTAACATCAGTAACCCAAGACAGTTGCCGAGCAGTGACAACAAAATACCTGCAAACAGAACACATAACCAAATATCTCAAAATATTTTGTTAGCCCAGTGAGAATAATAAAATTAAAGTTTCACAGAAGCAACTAGGTTATATTCAACTGGTTAAACAAAAGAAGAAACTGGTAAGCAGAGAAGAATGATAAGTCTGAATATTCAAAAAAGAAGAGAACTGGTTGTCAGCCAAGACACAGAAAGAGTAGTAGGGGATAATATTTTGTGATACCTGTTTTTATTTCTTCACTAATAAAAGAATTTGTATCTGGTATCACACATATCAGAAGTAAGTGTTGCATTTTTTAACATCCATTATAACCCTGAAAAGATCTGAATGACTTTAGCTTTGGTGAATAAGATACAAGCAAATGTGATACACAAAACTTTCAGATCATACTGTTATGAGCCCATTCAGGCCTGCTGAGGTCTTGGCCACACCTTCAGGTGGGTGGCACCAGTGTTGCCCACCCATTTTCTAACTAATTAAGAGACAACCAATGGGGAACATCTTACCTGTAGGTTCCCTGCCCAATAAGGAGGGGTCAAGGAATGCTTAAAATCCCAAGACCCTTCTTCAAACCTTCAGCGTCTCTCTCTCCCTCCCCTTTCGAGAGGCACCCCACCTCCCGGTTTTCTCTCCGGAGGTGCTTTCCCTTCCCTCCCTTCCCTGCTCACCTGGTCCCTTCGCAAATAAACTTTTCTGTCAACAACAGATTCCCGGCTTTTTATTTCTATACTAAGCTGAGGAAAGAACCCACCGGGCATTTCTGGTAACAGTTAGATGCTTTCTAAGCTTTCCCTTTGGCAGAAAGATCCACATAGGTCTGCCATCTAGTCTCATGTGGGTGAAGGCAACACTCTACATCTGGTATGTCAGCAGCATAAAAAAGATACGAACTTTTGGTGACTCTCTTGAGTAAGGATGGCAGGCTAAGAGACACTCATATACTAGTAACTTCAAAGAGTTTATGGAAAATTGATATTCCATTTGATTTCATTTTCCACAAACTTTTTATAAATATAATTTTAAAAGTTTACTTAAGACATTGTACATAACAGTTGTACAATGGAATTCCGTTTGGGTCTCACACATAAGTTGGTGGCAGGAACTAAAGCACTCGAGCTACCAACACCTGTTCCCTCCAAGGTCCCACATTTTCAACAAGCTGGAATGGTGAATCGAGCTGGGGCTCAAACCTAGGCACTCTGACATGGAATAATGGCATCCAACTCTTTTTTCAATATTTATTTTATTTTTTATTTATTTGAAAGGCAGGGGCAGGGGGAGAGAGAGGAAGAAGAGAGGAGAGGAAAGCAGAGAAAAGGTGAAGAGGAGAGGAGGGGAGAGAGGAAGTAGGGAGAAGAGAAGAAAAGAAGGCACTTTCACCCGCTGGTTAAATCCTCAAATAGCCACAAGAGCCTGGGCTGGGCCAGGCCAAAGCCAGGAGCCTGGAACTTCACCCAGGTACCCCATGGAGGTGCCAGGACCCAACTATTTAGAGCATCATCTGTTGCTTTCCCAAGTGAATTAGAAGAGAGTTGAAGCAAAAACATAATATTCAGATCAAAACTTTTACCCTGATATGGGATTCCAGCAATTCAGGAGGCAGCTTAGCTCACTGAGCCACAACACCTTGTTTTGGTCCTCTTAACACAAACCTATATCTAGAGCAATAAAAGGAGCCAAGTGGGTTGACAGGAGCAACATTTGGTTGAAAGAAAGGGGAAATAAGAGTTATAAGGGCCAAGAGGTAGGAAGTATAAAGGCCCATACAGGAAAATTAAATTGTAGGTTCCTGAACAAAGGAAATAAAAAGAATTCACTTGACCTCTAAAAAAACAAATGTGCCTTAAGAGACTGCCCTATAGACAGTTCACTGAAAACAAAAACATGAAGAATATTTCATAGGAATTCAACAAAGCAGGTGACAGAACTAGAACATGATCTATCAGTCATTATGCCCTAAAATTTATCTCCCTCCATTTGCCTACAGATAGCATTCAGTTAGATGAATGTGGCAAATGTTTAACTGACTACATTTATCTCTCAAAACAAATCTGCATCATTAACTAACAGCTGTGAGCTACAAACTACTGTAGTTCACATTAACAACTACCTTAAACTTGCTACATTTTAAGTCAGTCGCAATATATTTTCTGAGAATAAATATGACACTGTAGCTTAGCATTCTCCAAATATACCCAAATGTGAATTGAAATTGACTACCTGGTGATTACTCAGCTTAGCTGAGCATTTCTAATTCTTAGCAGATCTCTTGGGGTGAATTTTCCAAGCATGTGCAGAATTACTTGAAATGACTTTCCACAGTTTAAATGGGAATGTTGCAGCTCAAAGCTTATACGCTATTTTCAAACTCTAAATGCAATTAGAACCAACGACACTAACAAGGCCCTGGTACTTTCCTTGTTCACTCAAGAGAATGAAAAAAAAAAAAAAAAAAAACAGTGGGGAAATCCCCAAAGGATTATCATCCTCATCTGCGTGGCACTTCTAAATCATAAGTCAGCTTCAAAAGATCTGTATCCACATTAGGAAAACAAAAAAATCAAACTTGAGCTTCTGTAAAATGGGAACTACTACAATTCCAAGGTGAACAGTGGGTATCCACTCAGGTGCAAAGGCACGATGGGGTAATCAAGTGAAGAATTCCAGCTTACCAAAGAAAAGAAGACTTTTAAGCTGCTAGTGTCAGTGTTTCCTGTAATTTTTAAATTACTTTCTCACTCCTGCTACATTAAGATCTCCTGGATGTATCATAAACTATTTATTGAGAGTGTTCAGCTGGAAAATTGAAAAGAAAGCCTGTGAAGGGTTTTCCTCCCTGAAACAGGTGGGAAGACTGAAAAACAACCCTTGATTGTTTCCTTTGTTTCACCCCAGTTAAGCTTTTGAGAATCTAGTGAATTTACCATCCAATAAAAGAATCCTTTATATACATACACATTCAAATCAAACCTGGGAATAGGGTGCCAACAAAAGGAAGAACAGTTGTGCTGTTCATCAGCAAATGTCAAAACAGATTTACCTTGTGAAAAAATGTCAAAGCTTAACATAGGCAATGATCCTGCTTCAACAACCTGAAAGCATTGTGTTTCTCTATATTGTGCAACTCAAAAGATGCTAAAGGTAACAAGGAAATATAGTAAGTTACACAAAACAAGAAGGAAGATTAATCAAGCAATCCAGTTCCATTTGAAACTACTGATCTCCTGCAAATCTTAGCAAAACTTTCCCTGAATGTATATTGTTTCAAGATACTTCACCTGTCTTCATGCAAAACTACCTCTAGGATAGAAATGGAACAAACATGTAATTCTTCAAATAGAATTTCCGTATCTTTGTTTTTATTTTAGAGTACATGTACACACTTTTGACATAAGGAGTTCAAATACTTGTATCTGACTGAACAGACTTTATGGTACCAGTGAATTTGTACAAATAAGGCAAGAGCCTCAAGAACAAAATCCAGAGTTAGAAAAATATAAATCATGCATGGGCCATCTAGTAGTTCAGGTTTGCCAGATTATAAGGTGTTAATGGGGTAATCATGGAGGACATGCCAATCTAGCTAAATTGGTCATATAATCTAAGGTCTTAACTGTCAGGTAGAAGACTCTCCTTTTTTTTTTTTTTTAACAAGTAATGTGCAGACAAAGTATTTGGGCAAGGAAATAACACAGTTAAATACTCTGTACTTCAAGAAAAATAGCTGGTTGGTAGCAGGCAAAATGGATTTGGCAGGGGTAATGGAGATTGGAGGTGAGCGAGCATTCAAGAGAAACAGAGTTGAACAAGTATTAGACTATCTTTGCAATCAGTAAGAACCACAGGCTTATGTGGACATGTGCCCAGAGAGCATTCTTTCTGAGATTAATAAGAAAATGTAAATTAAATAACTGGGATTCTGCTTGACAGAGTGTTTAACTTGACTCACCAGTGTCAATGGACTAGAATGTCTTTCATCAATCAGAATGCTATGGCCACCGTTAGTCTTTGGGCCCAATGGGGGGTGAGGAGACAGGATTGTCATGTTGTTTTCAGCAGACCGGCTTGTGTGCTCTCCCTGAAATAAGAAAAGGATTCAGTGAATAGATACAGGTTAGGTTAGCAGCTGACATGTGAGGGACAGAAGCAGGTTATTCAGCTTCTTGATGCAAATTACCACAGAGAGTACAAATCTTTCCCTACTGTATAATAGTCCTTTACTGGGATCAGAAAAAAACACTGCAGAACAGCACTTTTCTATCTTTAAAAATAAATGACATTAAGCAAAAAGTTTGCATACTAAATGAGGGGCTCTAAACCGTATCTGTGGCCCATCGCAGCCAAACAGGGAAAATCCTCACAAATAAAAACCCTGCAAGCGAGAAAGAGCCTGCAGCATTGCCTCCAAATTCTGCCAATGCCATAACATGACCAGGTTTTGTGTGTCTGGCAAGCTGGCCACAGCCACAACAGCTTCTAGGGTTTTAGACTGAAATAGTAACTCTGGATTTTCAGCGACCATTTTTTTCACTATCAACATTTCAGTAGATAAATTACAGAATCTATAACGCAGTGCTAGATGTAGCACAACATTCACCAAGCTGAATTACCACAAATCTTTACGTGCCCACTCTTCTGTTCTTGAAAATCTGACCAATCTTCTCATTTTTGCAACATGTTAGTAACAGGATTAACTTTTGGCTATGTTAGAATAGACTTGTGTCTAGCAGGCAAGAAGGGAGAAACACCGTCTGTTATGGCAAGTTATGCTGGAGAAGCTTTACAAGTGTTCATCCGCCTGTGAAAGGTGGCTTGAGCCCCACATTTAAAAAACTACTAGCAACACATGAGTCTGAAGGGCTTGAGAAACATAGGAACATTGCCAACGTAAACTGACATCTTTCAACACGCCTAATAGAATGTCTTATCTCTTGGTTCAAACTTATATATTTCATAAATTCACTGCCAAACTGAGATACCAGACAGAAAAATAGAAAGCAAACAAGGAATTGGAAGATGCTCTGTGCAGAATGTTGAAATTTTACTCTGCTCTCCTTTGCTCGGAACGATCTTTCCCCTTTGTAATTTTTATGTGTCACATTCACGTGAAAATGTAGCACTGCCAATGCTTGGTCAAAGTCACCTACCATGGTGGGAACATCACCATCTACGTCTATTTTTCTAATACAGCACAAACATTATTTGGCCTCTATTAGAGGAAAATACTAACAAAATTTCATACATAAAAAGGATGATTTCAAGTTTGAAAGATTTGTGTTTGTTAAAATACATTTAAACAATGAATGGCTCCTATTTGTCACCATCATCCATAAACATCATAATCAAAATTCAGGCGTGGTGAAACCATCATTTGACCTCAGCTATGTGTTATTCAAAAGAAAAGTGCTCCAGGGAATCTAATAGTGCAACTTTTTTCCAAGATAATACAAGTAAAAGTTATGTAGCTCCTTACCTTAAATCCAGGCATTCGCTCTTTCCTAGCTAAGATCTCCAGTTTCTTTTTTATTTCAAGCTGATGGTGACGCTAAGAATGAAGAAGAACATCCCTATCAATTATAGCAAAGAATTTTTAAGGAAAAAAAATCTCAATAGCAAACTATATTGTCAATTACCTCCCGTCATTGAGATGGAGAAGAATCACCTGTGTATAAGTTGCAGGTGCGACTATAAATTGGAACAAGTCTTCAGCAAACCAATTTCAAACATATATTAGGCAGTTAAAAGTGTTTATATCCTTTAATCACTAAATTTAACTTCAAAATCTAGAGAAAACATGAATAATCTTAGAAATGTTTTCTGTACAATGCTATTGCTTGAAAATGGTTTTTTGCTTTTTCTTCAAAACAAAACAACAAAAGAAATACAAACTTCAAAGATAATGGTTTCTCTGCCTATCCTTATGATAATCAGTCATAAATGAAATCAGAGTCATAAATATTTTCTTTTAATGGAGAATTCATGGTATGCAGAAAGACGATTCAAGTCCATTATCTCCTCTTAAACAACTTTAATTGCTGAGCGCTCTCACGAAGAAGTTGAGGCCGGGGATCATCCTCACCATCCAGCCAGTAGGGGAGGTATAATTGGAACCTTAACCTACCTGACATTAGCTGCCTGTAACGTTTCCGTTTTTCCATAAAGTCATGTCCCTCACAAAACACAGCATTATTTTATTAATGTATAAAAGTGAATTTAAAAATTTAAAAATTAGAGTATGTTAACAGCAGTTATCCAAGAGGAGAAATCATAAGAGTTTGTTTTCCTATAATGTGCTTCTTTCATTTTCCATTTTTTTCTGGAATAACAATTTTGTAATAATTCTGTAAATTAAAAATAAATCTTGCATAAAAGTAACCTGTTTATAATATGGATTTAAATCATTTGGTCATATTTGAGGGTGTTTTATTTATTGGCTCCTTGAGAAAATGTTTTCTTTGCTTCTGAGCCTCTCCTGCTGCCTTGGGGATCTTACACACTCAATCATTCTCTACCTGAGCATCATCAATCCTCTTCTTGACACTTCCCTTTCCTTTCTCCCTCTTTCCCTGATCTCTCACCCACTTATCACCAAACTTTATTAAATTCACTATCAACCATTTTCAATCTTTTCACTTATTCCCAGCTCTCAGCAGTCAGTCCCTGCTCATTACCACTTTGGAAACAACTTTCACCAAGGCCACTAACATCTTTGCCTTCTGGGTCAAACCTAATTTCCTGCTACCCCAGTGCTTGTCTTGCTCACCCATCCTGCCTGGGAGAGCCTCACGCGTCTTGGGCACCCTTCTATGGGACACGATTTTGCCACCTGAATGTATTTGCCCGGCCCCTATTGTTATCCCTGCCATCCCTCAGTAAATGCAGCACCTGTAGGAGGCTGGAGAACTCAGGCTTGCCTGCAGCTCCTCCCTCTCCCTCAGCCCCTGTGTTCAGTCAGTTTAAATGTCTTCAGTGTTTCCTTAGACAGCTGCATCTCCCAAGCGTTACCACAACTGCTGTTAGCCCATGCCCTCTGGCAATAGCTTCCTAATTGACCTCCCACCTCCCATCTTTTCCAGCTCATTAATCCATCTTCCACAATTTTAGCTACATCATCTTTCTGAAAGAGCTCTGCTCATTTATTTCACTCCCCTGCTGAAACATGTTTCATCCTCTATCACCTACACTCCACACACTAAGTTGGGAACTTAAGGGTACAGCAAGGCCCCAACCTATGGGAGAGTCACTTCCTACCACTCCTTCCAACCACGCACTGTGCAGTCTGGCCTCGGTGCTCTTCCCTCGCCATCCACAATGTCCTTGTGTGCCTGCTGCCTTCACTCTCTGGAAGGCCTTTCCCATGTTTTCGTGTTGCCTCTCGTTTAGCCTTCACAGTTCCGTTCCATTAGCAGGAGCTGTTTGACTGCCTACAACTCTCCTAGACGAACGGGTCCCTCCCCCAGAAGTTTTCTGTCTTCTAGCATTCAGGCATCTTTCACTGTATTTTTTTTTACATTCACCTACCATCATAATGGCACGTGGAAAGCATGAAATTAATGTTTGTTGCATGATTAAGCATATGAATACATCAGAAAATATGATCAGCATAAATTAAATGGGAGACAAATGTGACAATTCACAAGTATTGTTTTTTCATACTATATGAATACTACGACACAGTGTGTGGGTACACTTGTACTTAGGAATAACAATGGTTCAGATTTCAGAGGTTTTTGATTTTGGAATACTTGCATAGATTTTACTGCTTTAACATCCCTAATATCAAGGCTCCAAATCTAAAATAATCCAACCTCTGAAACTTCAAGAATAATAGCCCTCAAAAATGTTTATTTTGCAAAGGATGTTATATTTTGGGGTTAGGGATGCCTAATTTATATGTTAAGACTTGTGTGTTTTCTATTATCTAAAATTATATTATGCATTATATTATATTAAGAGTCATGTTATACTTTAAGAATTCACAAACACTCAAATAATGGAAAATTAATAATTTTGATGTGACATGGTATATCACATAAATGAGATTTTGGAAAATCTTCAATGAGCAAAGTTAATATTGGACTCAACACCTACTGAAACTTTGTATAAATTAATTTTATGCTACACTATTTACTTTCTATCAGAATTATGGATCCCAACTAAAACATTTGTAAGCAAGAGGACTATAAATGCTGATACTCTATAACTCATACACATGATACAATACACAAAATTCCTAAATTATTAGAAGTATCTTTTTTTAAAGATTTATTTATTTATTTATTTATTTATTTATTTATTTATTTATTTGAAAAGTAGATACACAGAGAGGAGGAGAGACAGAAAGGAAGATCTTCTGTCTGATGGTTCACTCCCCAAGTGAGCGCAATGGCTGGAGCTTAACCAATCCAAAGCCAGGAGCCAGGAGCTCCTCCGGGTCTCCCACATGAGTGCAGGGTCCCAAGTATTTGGACTGTCCTCGACTGCTTTCCCAGGCTGCAAGCAGGGAGCTGAATGGGAAGCAGAGCTACCGGGATTAGAACCGGAGACCAAATGGGATCCCAGGTGAGTTCAAGGTGAGGACTTTAATCACTATGCTATCGCGCCGGGCCCTATCAGAAGTATCTTATGGAAGAACTGCACTAACTAAATAAAATGCAGCACAATACATAATTTCAATGGCACTGTACTTACTACTGGCTTACTGGTAGGTCTAGAGCTGTTCGTAAATGTTTGTTGTACTCACAGGTCAATGGTTTCACAAGCCAACTTTTCTGATTTACTGCTTTTTGGCCAAACCAAGAAGTGATATGCTTTCCCTTTTTCACAGAGATTACAATGGTGCTGATGCTTGAAACTATAAGCTTCACAGAGCAAGGCTTTCATGATTTATCAAGTTATCCAGATATCCCACTAAAAATGCTATGTAAGATAAAAAAAAAAGTTGATGCTTAGGTTGTGAATCTGTGCTGACCAATGTGGCCTAGAGTAGGAGGGACAGCAGATGTTTCAATGCCTATTCCTTGAAACCTAACATATGGCTGCATTTCAGAGCCTTAAAAGAATAACAGATCTGAAATAATTCATGGCAATGGAATTACTGATATTTAAACAGATGTCACTTTTTTGTTTTAGCAAATGGAAATTGAAGTGCAGATGGTGAGTGCTGTTATGCTTCAGAGTAGCCATTGTGGATTTTCAAAAATCTACATTTGGAAAATTGAGTATCACAAAATATATACTCTCCATATTTTTTTCCCAAATAAAGAGAAATGCATATTTCAGCCTCCTGGCTCTTGGCTACCTAGAGAGATAGTGATTCTCAGGTTATTTCTTTCCATTTCCTTTGTAATCAAATTCATGAAGAATTCCCCCTGATTCTCAGTACGAAAGCTCTGTTAATCACCGAATTAGAAAATATCAATTATAAAGAAAATAGTAAATATTTATACCTCCATATCAAGAACCTTATGAAAAATAGCCTGGGCTAAGCACTCCCGGATGTATTTTTGGTGTTCTCGCTTCATGATATTCAGTTTGTACTCTTTTTCAGAAAGTATTCTTCCACTTCTAGTGATCTGTCATGAGTAAATAAAACATATATATAAATGCAAACTAGAAAATGTTTTGTTACCAAGAAATAAAAGGGGTGATGAGGAGAGAGGTGCAAGGGTGGGGTGGGCAGACACAGGGGAAAAAGCAGCAGTGTCCTCCAAGTCTAACGGAGTGTATCAAGATGGCTGATAAACTTTCACTTCTAATAAATATTTCATAAGGCAAAAAGGAGAAAAGCAGTCTCATATACCCTTCATTGTGAGAACACACACAGGTGGTGCACTTGACGTTTCAAAACAAGGTTTTCATTAGAGCAACAATTTTCCCTGATGGAACCCAGGTGTTCTTTTCATGCTGGGAAGAAGGGGGTAGCCAAAGTGAACAGGGGCAGGGATCATCACACCACTGATGATCTCACAGTGACGCCTTGAAGGGTAAAACATTCAAGCTACTAAGGATCTTATCAGTTTTATTTATTTATTTTTTAAATAATTGGTTTTGCTACTCTGCTGTCCCACTGCTTTGCTTTCTTTTTAAAAAATATATATATATTTTTTGTATTTTGAATTATGTCATACAATTCTGTATAAGCTGGGATTTACCCCCAAACTCCCACCCCCTGCTTTTCTTCTCTCACTCTCTAGCCTAGAATATACTTTAATTAGTTGTGATTCAGATTTTTACGAAGTATGCAGTACTGTATAGATAAGTATTTAATGATGGTCTCAATTGGCATCACTACAAGTCCCAGGGGTAAAAGTTTGTGTTCTTTCTTTTTTCTTTAAATACTTCCTCTGGGCAGGATTCCTTCCTGTAGATGAATCTTTTCTAGATTTCTATCTTATTTTCTGGTTATTTAACCCCTTTTCTTCCTTTTAGTTATAATACAGGGCATGTGTTTCTTCTTACTTGTGCTCTCAATTTTTCTAAATAGAGTGTTTTTAACACTTGTTGCCATCTATTGGGGTGTAGAGATTAACTAAGATTTTATGTGTGTTTGGCTATGATAATTTGTTTAAAAATGCACTTTCCAATGGAAGAAAAAGAACTGATTATAAAAAGGATACTTGGAATAACAACCCAGCTGCAGCTTTCAGAATGTGCTGTTGATAGCAGCACTAGTCACATGGGTAAAATTTGGGAAAAATGCTAGCAGACCCTGATTGAAACAACATGGCAGATAACATGTGTCAATGTGATTTCTCCTATGGGACTATATCTGGTCTTCCTAATTAGATTGGAAGCTCCTATAGGGCAAAGGTTCTTAAAATTGAACCTGCAACAGAATACTGGATTGCTTGTTGAAAACAGACTCATAGTCCCTGTCCCAGAGTTTCTTACAGATAGGACCCAGGAAGGTCTCAGATTTGCATTCTTTAACAAGTTCCCAGGTGACACTGAGCACTGCAGATGAGGGACTGTATTTGAACAACTGCTCTAGAGGTTTGGCTGTATCTTCCTTATTTGAGCTACATAAACATAGGCACTGTTAAGTAAGAGCTAGTTCATGATATGATATGTAAATACATAAAGTCCTGGCCATTTAAACATGGAACTTACAGACTGTTATCCAAGAAGTGATGTTAGTAATTAATACAATAACTATAACTACCATTTTTGCATACTACTAATAGCCACAACAATCCTGAGGGCTAGGCATCAGGATCTTGCACTTCATTTTACAGGGAAGGAAACTAGGGCTGAAAAAGTTAAGTGATTTGCTCAGTATTCTCTCTTATAAGGGAAGAATCAGATTTCAACCAGCTCTGTCTGATAACAAAGCCCTAGGAGAGGGAAGACAAGTGCTCTGAGATGTATGCGGTTAGAGAGCCCAGCACATAAACAGCAATTAGAAGGGCAGTGTATGTTCTTTCAACATCAGGAAAACAATTGTTAAGGAAACCCACTGTGTATTAAAGAGGTAAATAGCTTACGCTTTCTATAACCACACCCCTTTCAGTGGAAAACCCAAGTAGTAAATTGTTGTTGATGTTGTGCTGGGGCTTCCAATTGAATAGGATAATATTCTGCCAGCACTACCTTCAGGCCAGAGAAGATCTCCCCAAGAAACTGTTGAAATTTTCTGGACAATAAGATGCTGGACTCTGTGCTTGGTATATGGTTGCAACGAAAGAATCTTGACTTAATTTAAACTGTAATACTGCAACAAGGTGGAGGAACCCACCATGGGGGAAGGGCACGGGGAGGGGATGGGGGAATCCCAGAACCTATGAAACTGTGACACATAATGCAACGTAATTAATAATAATAAGTATCAACTATCCATCAGAGGAAACAAAAGTTTAAATAAACTTCAGAGGAGATACAGAACTCTTCATGTTTTCCACACATCATGTCTATGATTATTAAAAACAATACAATTTTTTCCAAAGTCAATAAAATCTCCTCTGTCTTCATTCTCTAACATTTTCTGGCTCATAGAATGTACTCAATAACTATGTGATAAATAAATGAACAGATAGATGTTTTATACTCTTTTTAAGATTTTGTTTGTATTGGAAAGTTAGATTTACAAAGAGAGAAGGAGAGATAGAAAAATCTTCCGTTTGCTGATCCATTCCCCAAATGGATGCAACAACTAGAGCTGAGCTGATCCGAAACTAGGAGTCAGGAGCCAGGAGTCTTCCTGTTCTCCTTTGTGGGTGCAGGGTCCCAAAGCTCTGGGCCATTCTGCAATGCTTTCCCAGTCCATAAGCAGGGAGTTGGACTGAAAATGGAGCAACTGGGTTATGAACTGATCCCCATATGGATGCAGGCACTTACAGGCAGAAGATTAACCAATTGTGCCATTGTGCCACCCCCAAATGAATAGATAAACAAATAAATAAGTGATTGAAAAAAATCACAGGGACTTTTTCTCAATTTAAATTTTAGAACGCATTATGACATCTCTTCCCACCTTTTGAAGCACAATCAGATAAAGCAGAACTTTGGAATGGAAGTAATTTTTTTCTAAAATTAATGCACAAAAATATACCATTGATTAGTTCACAAGGGGAATCTAAAAAGGCAGGGAATTATTGGACTTAATGAAACAGGAAAATGGAAAGTAAGTAAAGCCAATCTTACCAGCCCTGATCTTAAAAGATGCCGCCTTATCCTCGTATTGTTAAAATACCCAGCCAGGTGCTTATCAGTAAGGCTGTTGTATGCTGCAAGTAATCTGAAACAGAAAAATGAAACCATTAAGATTTTATGAAGTATTGCTTGATAACCAAGATGATTCTTGATGTTCTTATCCCCAGACTGTGATTAATCATTCATTCATCCAGGCACTCATTCATGGATATATTTCATAAACATGTATGAGCAGTTACTGTTTTCTAGACTCAAGCTAGAAGACAGCCTGATTTCCATTATCCTGCAGACAATTAAATAGGGTGTGAAAAATCCAATAATAGAAACATGCAAACAGTCATGGGAACACAGAAGGGGACACCAGCTCCACTTGCCAGAAAAGATTTCTGAGAAAAGTCCTGATAGAAAAGTAGGGCTCTGGCCTCTTGTTACATTGTATCCTAAATCCGAACACTCAAGCTTGTCTGCTCTCCCTCAATATATACTATCAAAAATCAACCAGTCTTCCCACTGTGAAGAACCACCCCTTGTCTGTTAGTTGCTAACAACTGATGCACAGGCACCTCCTCCTTGAGGAAGCATGCACTGCTGTGCAAAGAGTGTGCGAAATTACCTTCCACTCCACTCCTGTAGGATGCTGAGTTACATTTCACATCACAGACTTGAGGCTCAGAACAGTGCATTATTCATGATATCCCTACGTGTGGTGCTCATAGAGTATTGGGTTTGGGACTCCTCTCTTTTCTCCAGTGGATCTTGAAACCTGAAGATGTGCTCAAGTCTCTGACATAAAACAGGGTAGTAGTCCCATGTAACTTACATACATCCTACCACAAACTTTGTTATCTCTAGATTGTCTATGAGGCCTTACACAATGCAAATGCACTGTAAGTAAATGTTACACTATCATCTAGGAAATAATGTCAATGGGAAAAAAGTCAATTTGACCAATGCATGTACAATTTTTTAAAAATTACTTTTGATTGTAAGTTTTAGAATTCATGGATATAGACTTGTGATATGGCAAACTGTAATGTAACCAGCAAACCAAGACACAATTATTTCTTAAGACTTATTTTATTTCTATTTGTAGGCAGAGTTACAGAGAGAGGGAGAGACAGAGAGAAAACCAATAGATTTACTCCCCAAATGACAGCCACAGCCAAAGCCAGGCTTATCTGAAGCCAGGAGCTCCTCTGGGTCTCTCATGCAGTTCAGGGGCCCAAGTACTCATCCCACCCTCTGCTGCCCTACCAAGCCACAAGCAGGAGGTGGATCTGAAGCAGAACAGCTAAGGCAAGCTTTGGCGCCCATGTAAGATGCCAGTTGTGCAGATGGAGGCACAGATACATTGCCAGCCACGAAGATGTCATTTTGTTTAGGACTTACTCTTACTGTTTTAAGTCATTACTCAACTTTTAAGTTAGGCATTTTTGAAGTGTTAAACACTCTCATATGTACCTAGATAATTTTCTTAATTTCATAACCCGTAACCTCCCTCCTTAGATTTATCTTAGATTTTTTTCTGAGAGTTTTATTTTAAGGGCAAAAAGAGAACAGACTAGTTTATTTATTACATGCTTATACGCCAGCAAATTATCAGTCTAAGTCTGTAAATCAAAGTTGGAACTATTTTTTCCAGTTTTAACCTTTGCTGTATGAGTTAGTCTGGTGTTTTACTGAAAAAAGCTACACATATAGTTATGTATGCATGTGTGCCTGTACATACGCATTCATATAAATAGATATGCACAAATGTTGGATATAAGTATATGTGAATAAATAGAGATGGGGCTGAGTTCTGAGAGAAAGAGGCAGTGAAAAAAGCACAGTCAAGCCAAAACACAAACCTAAACTAAAGTTGTTTGACAAAGAAGGAAGGAAGGGAGGAAGGGGGGAGGGAGAGAAAGAGAGAAACAAAGAAAAAAAGAAAGCAGAAACAAAGAAACAAAGAAAGATCCTCTATTACCTGCAACACAAAATTACAATCTGTACATTTTTGGAACAGCTGATCCTTAATTTATTCAGAGACCAGCACAGGGACTCATAGAATCGAGTAAATGTCATTAGCAACAATTTTATTTAGCTGTTTGCACTGCCTTAATTATATGGAGATGGTATTGGTGACCTTTTCCTGTCTCTTTTCTCCTTAGCAGCTCATCGCAGGAAAGTTCCATGCTGTCAAATGGCAAGGAAAGTTTAATATTGTCCACAAATGAAACTGAAAAGCAGTTACAAAGCCCAGAAGCCAAGGTGCCACGTGAGTTTTGCAGACATATGAACAACTACAGAAACTGTTATTTTGCTGGGTTTATGTAAAAAGACAGCCCAAGAGCTTCACTAAGGCACATATAAAACCAGACCCAGATAATGCTTTGAAACCATCTTTTAAATGAACTGTCTTGGTGTCCTACAGTTCATCAAAGGTTTCCTGTCTCCAAAAGGTCAACATTGTATCCCTTACCCTTTCTGAATCTCAGAATGTCTTTTCAGCTCCTCATTTCAAAAGGTGAGCAGGTGTCTCTCAGTCCTAACAATGCTGATTCCACAGTTCACGGACTCCTAAGATAAATCATTAAAGTGATATCATATATGTTCTTTTGTCTGTTTTTTAGGCTCAAGTACAAAAAAAAATCAATAGTTTCAGAATAGCTAAGATTCCAAAAACCTGACTACATGACTTGGGGTCAAAAAAGCTGGATTAGCATGGATGTTAGTTTCCTTATTGATATATAAAATATCCTTTTCCTTTGATTCAGGCTTTGCACCATTTTAATATTTAAGTCCTAATAACAATGTCCAGCTTCAGCACCACCTAATTGTAATTCTGCTCTCTCAAGCACCTTTCCTGTGCAAGCCATTTGTCTATTTGATCCCTTCTGCACTGCTTGTCTTTGTATTTGGTGTGGGCTGTAACCTCCCACTATATTTACTGAATTATAAAAATGTACTAGCCAAGCCACAATAACAAGGCAGTAGGGTGTTTCTGATGCTCCTTCCTGATCCTCTGCATTCACTGCTGTTTCTCACCCTGCTTTCTTTTCCTTTCTTGCACTTGGCATAACCCCAGGCCAGATACGGTTACCTTGCTCTGGTTTGTGATCATCCTGCACACCGAACACTCCTTTGTTAGCATTACTCTTTGCATCCATTGTCAAAACTGGACTTCCTGGTCATGCTGCCTTTGTCCTGGGATCCTCAACTGTGTCTCCCTTGGTCACAGCAAAACCACCAGGCCATGGTAACCATACTACTCACAGGCCACACCAAGTCCCTCACTTGCCAGATAGGTCTAACTCATTTGTGTCTTGATGTGATAGACTGTTTACTCAGCCCTGGAGTCTTTGTGGAGCAAAGTGCACTTTATGAATCAATGCCATCAGGAAAACCACCCTCCACGAAACAAAGCTATGTCGTCTCTGTGTTAGCTTCTACTAATCCCACTGCAGTTCACAATCCACATCCCTTCACAAAGGGCTTGGAGTTTAGAGTCTGACTGCTGAGTCATTGACAGAGCTGACCTCTCAACTGTTGCTTTTTAGCAGTAAACTCTGAATCCCCACCACCCACTATGCAGAACATATAAACAAGATCCTATAGCATTAAAAGTATTGAATCCTATCCATCCCTCCATCTGGCCCCAAAGAGCCGTCCCCATAAACAACCCAGTTAAAAGAATAGGCACTGAAACATATTTAATTGACTGTTGATTAGTTTAGGTCATTTACTAAAGTACTAGAGACATACAGTGGCCCAGATACTGAAGCCACATATTTGCAACCTATTGGGGAGCTGTGCACATCCTGTGTGTGTTGCGTGTGTTGCATCTTGCATCTGTTCGGTGTGTGCATGTTTGCTGATTGCTCCCTGTGTCATGAGTTGGTTCATTCACAAAGGGTTACTAGGTGTTATCATTCAGACATTGTGCCCTGAGCTGAAAGAGTCCAATATCCATTTATCATTCTGCAGATCACCATGTACTTCCACATACCAGGATTCATTTGCTTTCTGCTAGGCCCCTGGAACCTGAGCAATATCTAACTGTTATAATTCTTCCATCTTTCCAAAGTAAAAAAATCTCCGAAGAAAAATTATTGCTTAATATGAGTCACTAGAAGGAAAATATGACTAAAGTACTATTTCCTTATGTCTTCAGTCATTCTGCTGGCCTAAAATGCACTTTAACCACAAACCCCACACCCAGTATTGGTCATCCAGACACTGTCAGTAGGAAAGTGATACAGCTCCTGATGTCCAGATCTGATTCAATCCTGGCAACACTGAACCTGACTCTGTAACTTGAATCAAGCAACATAAGCTACCTCCCTCTGCCATGACTGTTCTACTATTCACAAATCACTGGAACGTAAACACAGTTAAGTGGCATGGCATGCTAATCCTCTACCTGCTAATGCCAGCACCCCATATGGGCACCGGTTCATGTCCCAGCTGCTCCACTTCTGATCCACCTCTCTGTTTATGGCCTGGGGAAGCAGCAGTGAATAGATGGCCCAAGGCCTTGGACCCCTGCACCCAATTGGAGAACCTGGAGAAAGCACCTGGCTCCCAGCCATACATCAATTCAGCTCTGGCTATTGTGGCCTTTTGAGGAATGAATCAGCAGATACCAAGACCTCTCCGTGTAAAATATGCTTTTCAATAAAGATAAATATTTTAAATACATACACACATAAATAGTTTAAGTTCTTAGTCTATCCTAACATTGAAAAGTCGTCATTATAACCCTTAACAACTGCGTTTCTATTCACATTCAATCCATAATTGTTTAGAGTTCCCTAAGAAAACGCACATTTTGTCTGCAGCTTTTCTCTTTTCTTTCTGAATTCTCACCTGGATCATTTCTTAAAACCCATCAAGGTAATTTTAACTTTTTCTAGTGTGCACATGAAAACTCTTTCAGCTTCTATGCACTACCCAATTTCAGAGCCACGTCCATATTTTTTGGCAGTGGTTTCACAGCACTCTGTATCTCAATATTAATTTCTATTTCAGTCTGTCCGGGCAGCTAACACGGAACATCATGGCCTGTATATCTTAAATAATAACCAAGTCTGTGCCAAAGTTCTAGATACTAAGTCTGAGATATGGTGCCAACATGTTCAGGCAGATGGTATTGGTCTCATAGTATCCTTACAGGAAAGTGCATACAGGACATGGCTCTCTTTAACTCCAAGTACTGTCACAATGGGGAACTGTGTGAACATAGATTTGAAGGAAACAGAAACATATAGGCCACACTGGAAAACAGTACTGTCCAAATATTTGTACATAAAACAAACCTTCCTTATCATTTGCCAAAGATCATATAACCTAAAACCGGTTCCTGATACTACACCTGAATCAGTGAATAGCACACACCAGCCCTTATTAAGGCAAGGACTGAAGGATAATGGAAAATACAGATCATGAAATATTCATAGAGAACTGTAATTCCACCAGTTCTCAAATACAGAGACAGGAAAATTTTAAATGTATTTTTCTATAGACTAAATTAACAAATACATAATGTTCATTTGTAATTATCCATATAATTAGCATAAAAACAATGTACTAAAATATTTAAATCAGCTAATATTGCCAAAATCTGCTTTATAGTACAGGTTTCTCTGGCAAACACTTAAAAAAAAACTTTTTCAGAAAGAATAACAAAGAATCATTTTAACAAAACCAGGATACTTTAGGTTTTAACTTTGCTCACCTGAATTAATTAAGTCTGTATTAGTTTCCTATTATTGCTCTAATGAAGGAGTATACACTACTATTTTAAGAGACATAAATTTCTTATCCATTGAAATAAAAAATCTTAACAGGACAGACTGAACTAAAGACAAGGGCCAGTCAAGCTATTTTGCTTCTCTAAGAAAAGCTGAGAGAATTCTTGGGCCCAGCACGATAGCCTAGTGACTAAAGTCCTCACCTTGCATGCACTGGGATCCCATATGGACTCCAGTTCATGAACCAGCTACTCCACTTCCCTTTCAGCTCCCTGATTGTGGTCTGGGAAAGCAATCAAGGATGGCCCAAAGCCTTGGGACCCTGCACCTGCATAGGCGACACAGCAGAAATTTCTGGCTCATCTCTGGCTATTGTGGCCACTTTGGGAGTGAACCAGCAGATGGAAGATCTTTCTGTCTCTCCTTCTCTCTGTAAATCTGCCTTTCCAATCAAAATAAATAGAGAATTCTTTTCCTTTTCTTGTACATCTTCTGGAAGTTGTCTATAATCCTAGAGTCTTGATCCCATCCTTTGGTATAGCCAGGAAAGACTGGTAAAATCTTTCCTAAAATGTTGTTTCTCTCCCCACAGCTATGACAGCAGGTGTTGCTAGTACAGTTCTAAATATAGGTCAACCTCACTAATGTTAGATGGAACCTCAATGTGGTTTTTACTTATATTTCCCTGATAGTTAGGAAGACTATATATTTTTACATGTCTATTAGCCATTTGAATTTGTTCTTTTTGAAAAGTGCCTATTCAATTCTTTTTCCCAATTCTTCACAGGGTTGTTTGTTCTACTGTAGTTGAGTTTCTGAAGCTGTTTGTAAATCCTGGACCAATGTGTAATGTGCAAAGATTTTCTCCCATTCTTCTGGTTACTTCTTTCCTTTATTGAATATTTCCTTTGCTGTTAAGAAGCTTCTTCGTTTGATGTAGTTCCATTTGTTCATTTTGGCTTTGACTGCGTGTGCTATACAGAGTTTTCTAAAAAGTCTTTACTTATGCCTAAACCTTGTTGGCTGTATGCTATATTTTCCTCAATAGATGGAATCTAAGTGCAAATTTAGTTCTTGATCCATTTAGAACTGATTTTGTTTTTATAAGGTAAGAGGTGGAGGTGTTTCTTCTTTTTTCTGCAGGCTGCTAGCCAATTCCACTGCCACTATGGAACTTGCTCTGGGGAGTACTCAGAAAACTGAAAAATGATCTACTGTATGACTCAGCTATCCAGCTCCTGGGACTGTCTCCAAAGGCAATAAAATCCGCTTATGAGAAAGTGACCCGCAACCCTATCTTCACAGCAGCACAACTTACAATAGAAAAGACATGGAAATAACCCAGATGTCTGTCGAAAGAGGAATGGATTAAGAAACTGGTACAGAGCCCGGCGCAATGGCGTAGTGGTTAAGGTCCTTGCCTTGTGTGTGCCAGGATCCCATATGGACGCTGGATCTAATTCTGGCAGCTCCACTTCCCATCCAGCTCCCTGCCTGTGGCCTGGGAAAGCAGTCGAGGATGGCCCAAAGCCTTGGGACCCTGCACCCATGTGGGAGACCCGGAAGAGGCTCCTGGTTTCAGACTGGCTCAGCTCCAGCCATTGCGGCTGCTTGGGGAGTCAATCATCGGATGAAAAGATCTTCCTCTCTGTCTCTCCTCTCTGTATATCCGCTTTTCCAATAAAAATAAATAAATCTTTTAAAAAAAATGAAACTGATACATCTACTCCATGAAATACTACTCAGCCATTAAAAAGAAATGAAATTCTACCACTTGCAACAAAATCATTGAGACCATTTTTTTCATTGAAATAAGCCAATTTGGGGCCCGGCGGTGTGGCCTAGCGGCTAAAGTCGTCGCCTTGAAAGCCCCGGGATCACATATGGGTGCCGGTTCTAATCCCGGCAGCTCCACTTCCCATCCAGCTCCCTGCCTGTGGCCTGGGAAAGCAGGAGAGGACGGCCCAAAGCCTTGGGACCCTGCACCTGCGTGGGAGACCCGGAAGAGATTCCTGGTCCCCGCATCAGATTGGCGTGTACTGGCCCGTTGCAGCTCACTTGGGGAGTGAAACATCGGATGGAAGATCTTCCTCTCTGTCTCTCCTCCTCTCTCTGTATCCGGCTTTCCAATAATAATAAAATCTTTAAAAAAAAAAAAAGAAAGAAGCCAATTTCCAAAGGAAAAATATCATATGTTCTCTCTGATATAAGGCAACCTTCATGGAAAATACAAAATCAATTAGTATATAGGTAGACATGCATGCCTATGTTCACCTAGAGGAACTGTGTAATGGAGAGTAGCACACAGGAAGTGAAAATACATTGCAGTATGCATCTGTACTCCCACATGAAAGGAGGACTCCAGATAAAACCATTAAATAGATCTTGAAATAGGATACTGGACTTTCTACAGTTTTCTATGCCTGCAATTTCAGGATACACTTAAACAGCAGAATGATGGGCTTATGACTGTTGCTAAAAGACTATACTATTGTTGCAATATGGGGAAAAACAGTGGCAGTGTGGAATGGGAGGGGTGTGGAAGGGGAAATCTTTGTACCTATGGAACCATATCATTTAAAAAAATGTTTCTAATGTAATGTTATCTCCTGAGTTCTAACAAATCTGCTTCCTCCCTTCCCACTTAAAGACTTTTATGAGGGATAGCATTTAGCACAGACTGATACTTGGGATGCCTGGTTCAGGTGCTAACTACTCCATTTCTGATCCAGCTTCATGCAAATGTATACCCTGGTTTGCAGCTATGCCTGCCTCAAATACTTGGGACCTGCCACCCCTGTGGGAAACCCAAATGGCGTTCTAGACTCCTGGTTTCAGCCAGTACTAACCCTGGCTGTTTGGGGTATTTGGGGACTATAACTGTGGATAATTTCTCTTAGCCTTCTCTCTCTCTCGCTCAATGCCTCTCCAATAAAATGAACATAAAATAAAACTGTTAGAAACTCTTGTTATTATATGGAGCCCACAGAGATTATCTAGCCTTAAGATCAATTGGTTAGCAACCTTAATGACAAGTGCACCATTAATTCTCTCTTGCCATGTAAGATAATATTTTCATGTATTCTGAGGATTATGATCAGACACCTTCTGCCACCACACATTTTTCCTGTGTGCCAGATGCCATGGAACAGAAATGTTCAATACCAAATGTGCTGATAATTGGGCTATAACATATATTGTTCAATGATGAGTCATATTGATGATCCACACTTCCAAAGAGATACTTCCCAAATGGAGGAAGAACATTCTTGAAACCTTGCAGAACAAGTTGAAGTCTGTCCTGCTGATGTGTCAAGACAAAAGAACAAGAGGGAAAGTAAAAAGCATTTCAAGTAATTTGCTTTTCTTCCTAAGGATAATTGCATAGAAATAAATTCCTTTAAGGTGACAGATTAGCCCATTGTAGATTATTGTTTTCATGTCAAACACCACTTATTCAGTTCTTAGCATACATCATTTAATTCAGATAATTACATTTTACACAATGCAAAAAGCCAAAAAATTTGCCAATTATACCACATCTTAACATTGTAAGCTACAAGTGATTTCAGTGCTATTAAAATATAAAAAAAGAAATTATTGTCATATTGATGAAACATATTACTGTATGCTGTCCATTGAACACAGATGAGCATATGTGGGGGACAAGAAAAACAAGACAATTACAAAAGCATGACAGGATCTCTACCATTTAGAGTCTTGAAATAATGACCCAGGGAAGGTCTCAATGCACACAACAATTGCAAACAATGCAAAACCATATTTAAACAAATACATTGGTATGGAAGAGTAGCCTCATATTTCCTCTATAGTTCTAACATTCTTCCAGGATTTTTCAAGATACTGGTCATCATAGGAGTATTTACACTATAGAACTTGGCAAACATAGAAAATCAGGGCTCCTTTTCTCCCTTGAAAAGCCCGTTTACAAGCACACTACTGACTAAATTTTCAAAGTGGCAGATAAATACAGAAGGAAAATAGTATGGTTAATTAATAAACATACAAAACTAGGATTTACATACTTTTAGCCTAAAAAAATATCTTTTATATGTGATAGTTGCTAAAGGCTCATGTACTTGTTCAGTTGTTTCCTGTTCCTAATAAGAATATAAGCAGTCTAACAAACATTCTGCTTCATCAATCGAGAAATTCTGTGCAAGATATTTCTTGACATCATCACAAATGCGAAGGTTCAATTCACCTACCAATCTGGAAAAAAAAACTGATTACACCATTTTATGCTCAAGAGAATCGAGTGAGATTTGTATGACTGATCACAGTTTTATGATTGAAGATGAAAAGTCTAATTGAGAGCTGCTTTGCATTTCAGAGGTCACTAAAGCTGCAATTTGTGAAGAGTTTGAAAGTGTTAAAGGAGGGCCGCATCCAAACTCCATTGCCAAGGCAGGCTTCTAATGAAAGCCTGGTAAAATGTTTCTGCAGCTCACAAATCAAGTGCTTGCATTGTGAAGGCCAGTTAAACAAATCACAGCTTATTATGGCTTGATTGCCTTTCTGTTAGTTCACAGATCACAAGGGATGGTGCTCTATCTCGTGGCCTAATACCTTTCTCATTCTGCCTGAAAATTTTGCAAGAACACAAAGAATTCCAGTTCCATAAAAATTCATCACCTCAAGCCACACAATGAAGTCAAACGTGTTCAATCTCAGCAAGAGACTCACTCAGCAAAGAACTTAGTAATATCTAAATTCTCCAAATAAAGTATTTGAAAGGGTTAACAATAACCAGAAACATAACAAATAGCCCTAGATAATGCAGCTTTCTATAACTAAAGGCTGCATATGCATTGTTTAAAAGTGAGAACATTTACAGAATAAAGAACTATGCATATTAAGTCTTTAGAGGTACAATGATTTCCTATAATTATTTTAAGCAGATAAATCTGTATCCAACTACCACCAGCCCAATGTAAAATTTGATGACATTTAAAAGGGATGTATCCCTGTGTCTGTAAGACTTGATGATATAAATCTTACAAGGTGCATGGCCTTGGAAATTCAATGTTAAAATTATCTCCATGAGGCGGAATGCTATAGCTGTTTCCTGAAGTGGATGATCTAAGATCATTGGTCTGGAAATGTATCTACTTGGAGCTACTGTAGCATTGGCTTATAGAAATACACACTTGGACAGGACCACTTAGGGTTTGGCCTACTCTCTCATTTTAAATTCTGAAAAATGAGGTTCTAAGAGTAGGCAGAATTAATTAATCATGTCAAAGACTCAAAAAAAGGAAGATGCCAGAATGTCAGAGGAGTTCCCACAGAATTGGGTCCATGCCTTTCACACTGCCATTGCCAGAATTTCTTTCATTCATGTTTAATCACTTCCTTTAGACTCACAAAAAAATTCTTTTCTGGGGCCCTCTCAGCGGGTGTGGTATAGAGCCATGCAGGAATAAACACTCAGCCAATATTCGTCGAGTGAATGATGGAATCAGTTAATGGAAATAAAGTATATTGATTTGATTTTTGGATACATATCTTAAAAAAACCCACATGTGAGAATCATAACCTTTCCTATCTTACCTTTAGATAAATGGAAGTAATTTGTGACATAAATGGGTCAATATCATGCTTTTGCTTTGTTTTTTCAATACACAAGTTTGAATGGGGATGATCATACTAACCATGTTTGTTTGTTTTTGTCAAATATGTGCCTTTGCAGTGTGCTACACAATTGTCCTAGAAAAAAAATTCCCAAGGAGGCAAAAAAAAATTCTTTTGTGGAAACTTGAAGAAAGACAAATACAGAAGAACAATTGGTATAACGGTCAATAATTTTCCATTTCTGTATAAGAAAACTCTTTGCCAAGTCAAATTAAATGAGGAGTTTCTGCAGCCTGCCACTTTGTAGGGGGTGATTGAGCTGATATAATACAAATGATTTTATATTACATTCTTCACTCTTTTTTATTTGCATTCAAACCGGCCAGATCTCAGCAATTATGCTAAATATTGATTTACAATTTCTTTCAGCTTATTCTAGCAATGCAGCCAGATGAGAACCATAATATTATTTTATTTATAGCCTTAATATGATGGTTTGAAGTGACTAGTAAAAACAAAACTGGTCTCCAACTGTGCTGACTGCCAGCAAGACAGTTTTGTAGTGTTCACGGACGAGGCCATGGGATAGCTGTGCAAGGGGAGTCAGGAGCCCCAGAACATGTCAACTCTGACCACCTCCCTAGAAGATATGCTGTCTGCCTCCAAGCTCTTCTCTTCAAATTTAATAACCTCAAACGGAAAAAGAAAGTGACCACTTAAAAACATGCATTCATATAAAAACACAACCAAATGAAAGGAGATGATGAGGCAGTTCAGAGAAAAGATAACCAAGAGGAGATGTTTTAGAAATCAGTAATTCCCAGGATTAGCATTTGTTGAGAATTCCCTTTTTTGTAGCAATACAGAAGACTGTCCATATAACGCGCACTGTATAGTTTAATTCATGCAAGAGTGCTGTGAAGTATTATTATCTTCCCTCCTCATAGTTGAATAAACCGCGATACAGATGGTTAGCTAAGTAGCTCACATTAGCTAAGTGCAGATCCAGGAATCAAACTGGCAACCTTTCTGTTACAGCCACTGGAGAGCATGAGTTCTATGATGTCTACGAGGTCAAAAGCCGCATTTAGCTCAGACTGAAAAAAAGAAAAAAGTAAACAGTTGCCCCGTGGATGATGCTAAGAAGGCAGGATCAGGAAAAAAAAAAAAGTGAGAGCATGGGAATAAATATATCTTAAAAAAAAAAAAAACAGATACAACCTGATCAAAAGAAAAGTTATGTTAAAATTCAAGGAAGAGACTGTAAGTTGATAAGGCCCATTCTCCTGGGACTTGATGTTTTCTGACAGAAGTAGAAGAGTTTTAGACAGAAAAGCTATATGTCCAGTGGGACTCAATGTTTGTGACAGAAGTCAAGGGGTTTTAGACAGAAAAACCTAAAATCGAAATATCCTAAAACCCCAAAACCTTTTGCTTGGATCTTGAGAGGCCCAGTATGCTGGTGTCCTATCTCTCAAGGCAGAGTTACTCGGTTTGAACACTACCCAGAGTATTTATCAGATAGGTAACAAGGACTACATATTGAACTTCTCTGTGCCTCACATCTTCCTCTGAAAATGAGAATAATACTATTGTTTCCTAGAAAGTTCAATACAGCCTCCTGAAACAGCATGTGCACACATAGTTAACACATCGTACATGCTCAGTAAAGGACAGAAGTTGCACTGAGAATACACCTCCTCCGGGCTCTCCAATACAGACTTCAATTGCAATAATACTAACCCCAGCTACTCCTTAAAGACTTACACCCTCAGTCACTCTCTCCTATAGTGAAATCCCCCTGGCTGGAAAATATGCTTGAAAGAATTGGAGTTCTTCCTGCTTGTTCTTCAGAGAATGAAGAGTTGATCCTTTTACTAGAATCTCATGTAAATCCAAACACCATCTTCTTGAGCATTTAAATCCAGATTCCTTGATGTCATTTCTCTGGATTATAAACTCCACAAGAGCATTAATTTTAGCCCTGTGTCCTAGTGTCTAGTATTGCAGGTACACAGAGCCATGCCTGCGACATATTTTTTCATATATAAATAAATAGATATTGTACTTATGAAGATTCTCAATCTTTTTCCTAGTTGTCAATATCCATTTTAACTTAACAAATCAAACAACCGCAGCCTTTAAATCTCCATGCTGTTCCACTTTCCACTTTCTTCCTATTGGTAGAGTCAAGTATTATGGGAGATCACAACTTCTAAAACTATGTATATTTTTCTGTGTTCTGAAAGGAGCAAATATACCATGCTTCAAAATCACAGAGGTACATCAAGCAGACTTGAAGAGCAGGAGTTTGGAACAAATGCCCAGCAAGAAATTGAAATCTGAGCCAGTGCAAATAGGGGCCAGACCATGTGATGCAAAGGTAAGGAAACTGATATCAGAATTTTCTTGGAAGAAGAATTATCATTCATAATGAAAACAAACAAGGAAGTTACCTTTACCCTATCCTCCCTGCAAAAATCCCTCCTGTTACAGGTAGAGTTTTGGCCACCACTCCTCTACACACACAGTTCTAGGTCCCTATTGGAAATCTGGGGGACTCCAAGTGTGTTAAAAAGCTCAGAGGTAAAACTAAAATGAGGGGGGCCTGGCGTGGTAGCTTAGCTACTAAAGTCTTTGCCTTACACACACCAGGATCCCATTTTGGTGCTGGTTCATGTCCCAATGGCCTCGCTTCTCACCCAACTCTGCTTCTGACCTGGGAAGCAGCTGAGGATGGCCCAAAACTTGGGACCCTGCACCCACATAGGAGACCCAAAAGAGGCTCCCGGCTGCTGGCTTCAGATAGGTGCAGCTCCAGCCATTGCAGCTGCTTGGGGAGTGAATCAACGAATGGAAGATCTTCCCCTCTGACTCTCCTCCTCTTTGTATATCTCACTATGCAATAAAAATAAATTAATAAAATAAATATTTTAGAACAAATAAATAAACCTTTTTTTAAAAAACTAAAATGAGGGAGGACAGCAAGGCTGATGCAAAAGTTAGTGGTAAAGATATTTTCTGAAAAATGAAGAGACCCCTGGCTTTGTGGCTGTCCTGAGGTTATAATGCTGTTTCATCTCAAGGTACAGAGAAGTCAACCAAGGAAACAATTGCAGTAGAGTATCAGGTGCTACAATAGTAAAAGCTGTTGGTTAGCATGCCCAGCATGCGTGATCTCATTTGATCTTCAAATCATCCCATCTGAAGTTATTATCTTATTTTGCAAGAACACTATGCCAATTGGAAGAGTAAATGAGAACTCTAGCCGATTTCTACATGGTACATCAAGTGTTAATGAAAGGAGAAAATATGGATGGGGATTTGGGGCAGAAGTATTCTTAATCACTCCAAGAAGTAGGAATGTCATACACAAAGTCAGAAGGACATCACAAGTTCCTGGCACCCTAGTAGGGATTTTTCACTCATTTACAATGAGTACTAATGGGGGTGTTGACACACAGAGTATTATCAGATTTTCAGTTAAGACAGTTACATATTATATGTCAAATATATTTCAACAGGCTCTCCAGATTTGGAAGTTTGACATTGTTTATTCTTGATCGTGGAATAAAGTCCTAATAGATACAGTTAGCCCACATAACCTTTTTAAAGTACCACCTACTGATGATCAGAAGGCTGAATGTGTGTGTATGTGCACACAGTCATAGACACATGCTTTTAACACATGCATGTATACAACTTTAAGGTCCCTTCTAGTTATTGGGTTTGTCCACAGATGGCAACTAGCAGCTCTTATGGACTCCTGCTTAGACACTCACAGGGCTTACCCACCTAAGCTTGGGAAATATTGTTCAATATAAATTAATACCACTCTTTTAAGCCCAATAGAAAAGTTTCAGTCATGACTCAAGAAACTACTATGCTTACTGTAAGAAAGAAAAAGGAAAGGGAAAAAATGTGAAGAAAACACCAAAAATTTCAAGCTTCCGAAAAGACAACTTCAAGAAAATCACCGGATGTGTTGAAAAGGAATGTGTGAGCAAGCATTCTAGGAGGGCGGACCGGGCGGTGGGCGGGGGAGTGGGCGGCAGAAGTGTCATTGTCTTCTTGCCTGAGAAATTCTTGAATCCATGTTTTTTTTATATTAATAAATAAATAAATTTTAAAACTCCTTTCTCTCATTCTCCTAAAATATATTCCTTATCTGCAGTAGTAAGATGTAAAACAGCAATAGTTTCTGGTCAAAGATCTGAGAGGTTGACTAAATTTTAAATAGTCAACCACTAAAAAGAAAATATCCATGAAACTCACTCGTCTTTCTACTATTTGTCAATGTCAAGTTGATGATACATTTTATGACTGTCTTATATTCTCAAATCTGGCAACTGAGTAAGAGTACTGCAGAGGTTAAAATGTCCTGAGTTATTGTGTCCACTTTTACTAAAATCCTCACTTGTCCAGGGCATGAGTTACTCAAAGGGACAACCTTAACTTAAGGTTGGAATAGTTGGAATAGTTGATTGCATGTCTCTTTTCAACACACACAGTGGTTTTCACCAGGTCAGTGTGTTAAACATTTCTTTATAAACATGTATGATTTTAATAGCAATTCTCATCTCACATAAATTACCTTAACTGAACAGGAAAGTGATCTATGGACCACAAGCATCTTCCCTGTCTTCATTTCCAATAAGCTTAGGGACTATGATTACTTTTTATTTGTTTTTGGTTTATACAGTTTATTAAATCAGAAAGATTTAATTATATATACTTTAAATAATGATTAGCATAAATGGGCAAGAGCTGACATACGTTGAGCCCCTATCATGCACTCAGTACTCTAGCTAGAGCGGTATTGATTAGCCTCATTTGAAAAAATTATTTATTTATCTGAAAGTCAGAGTTAGAAAGAGGAGAACTTACATTTGCTGATTCATTCCCAAATGGCTGCTAAAGCCAGGCACAAACTGAAAGCTAGAGCATCATTTAGACTCCTGGTGGGTGGCAGAGACCTAAACACTCAAGCATCTTCCACTGTATTTCCCAGGCCTTTAGCTAGGAGCTGGATTGGAAGTGGAGCAATTGGAACAGGGATCAGCACCCATATGAGATGCTGCCATCACAGAGAGCGATTTGACCCTCTGTACCACAACACCAGCTGCTAGCCTCATCTGTGTTTTTTGAAAATGAAAAGTGTGGCACAGAGAAATGAACTCTCCTCAATTCTCACAAGGTGTAACTGAGGTTCAACCTTTATCTTTCTCATTCCAAAAACAGTTGTTACAGCAGTAACATAGTTTTATACAACATTGATTTTGCAATATCAGTCTTTCTTTTATTTGGAGGAGGAAAAAAATGTATAAAGATGGTTCAGCTCCCGATCCTACACTCCAGTATCCCAGCCTTGTGCCTACACCTCCCAGCACAATTTTAATTTTTTTTTTTGTCTTGTCTCCCAAATGCCCTGCCATAATGCTCCCACTCCCTGTCATGGGATTCTGGAATTTAATTACTGCTGCCTGCTCTTGCATTTGCCCCTGAAACTCCAGATCCTCCATTACACGAAAGTCTTTCAAAATATTCCGGGTGGAAGTAAAATTAAAAGATATCTGTTTGGTGCCATTTTTTTACATTCATAAATAATTTTTTTCAAAATACACATTATACACAAACTCTACAAAAATCTTCCATATTCCTGAGCCAGTTTCATCCAGGAATTAGAAATTGAATACCCTTTCTAGTAACTACTGTAGCCGGAAACCAGCCTCACACCTACTCCAAGTTTGGGAAGATCCAGCCCAAGCTCTATGGCCACAGCTTCACTGAAGAGAAAGAAGAATTTCTAGAAAAGAAGACTTTAACAGAGATAAATCGTCCCATGTAAATCCTTGTAAATTGTGGTGGAAAATTCATTAACTATAGTTACAGAGATATATTCAAACTATTTTAAGAGAAGAAAATGTTCAAATTAATTTCTGTATAGGTTCAGAGATGGTCAATAATACATTAGAAATTAATTTCTGACATCAAATTGAAGGGAAATTTCATACCTAGTATATCTAGTTAGCACTTTTTCAAGTGTCCAAAAAATGAAAAAAAGTAAGGGAAACTTCAAATCAAGTCAGAGCTGATAACTTCCCAGCAGAGGCCGGCTCTCTTGATTTTACAGCTTCCTTACCTACTAAGAGTATGTCAGCTAAGTAAACAAATTCAGCAGCTTTCACCTTTCACTTGTCCCAAATCATTTTTTAAGATTTATTTATTTTTATTGGAAAGGCAGATATACAGAGAGGAAGAGAGATAGAGGGGAATATTTTCCGTAAACTGATTCACTCCCTAAGTGGCCACAACAGCCAGGCTGAACCAATCCAAAGCCAGGAGCCAGGAGCCTCTTCCAGGTCAGGTCTCCTATGCAGGTGCAGGGCCCCAAGGTTTTGGGTCACCTTCAACTGCTTTCCCAGGCCACAAGCAGGGAGCTGAATGGGAACTGGGGTCGCCAGGATACAAACCAGTGCCCATACAGGATTTTGGCACATTCAAGGCTAGGTCTTTAGCCATTAGGCTACCGAGGCAGGTCCACTTGTTCAAAATCTTAATGGGCTACTGTAGTGACTACTGCAGTAATTATGATAATGATTTTACATTTTTTTAAAATCATTCACTGTTTTGTGTGTATCCCCCCTCCTTCAAGACTCTTGCCCCAAATTAATTTCTCTGTGATATCTAATTAATCTAACTTGACCTTTATCTCAGGACTAGGAAATAGAAGCTCTTCCCCAGATATCTATGTCTTCTATGGGCAAAAACTATGAGGCACCAACCTGGCATATGAGAATTACTGCTGCATGCCAGGCCCTGTGCTAAATGTACTGGGGTATCTTGTGTAATTCTAACAACCTACAAAGCAGAAATGTCTCCTATGAGGCAAATCCCAAAAGAATCATAGAGATTGGGGCTAGTATGGTAGCTCAACAAGCTAATCTTCCACCTGCAAGTGCTGACATCCCATATGGGTACCACTAAATGTCCCAGCAGATCCACTTATGATCCAGCAATCTACTTTTGATCTAAAAAGCAGTAGAGAATGGGCCAAGTTGTTGGGCTCTTGCTCCCTTGTGGGAGACTCGAAAGAGGCTCCTAGTTCCTGGATTCAGATCAGCTAGGTCCTGGCCATATGGGAAACTTTCTCCATATATCTCCTTCTCACTGTAAATCTTCCTTTCCAATAAAAATAAATATAAAATCTTTTCTTAAAAAAAGAATCAGAGGGCCCAGTACAGCAGTGTAATAGCCAAAGGCTTCGTCTTACATGCGCCAGGATCCCATATGGGCAGCGGTTTGTATCCCAGCTGTTCCACTTCCCTTCCAGCTCCCTACTTGTGGCCTTGGAAAGCAGCCAAGGACGGCCCAAAGCCTTGGGACCAGCACGCACATGGGACCTGGAAGAAGCTCCTGGAGCCTGGCTTTGGATAGGCTCAGCTCTGGCCATTGCATCCACTTGGGGAGTGAACCAGCAGATGGAAGATCTTTTTCTGTCTTTCATTCTGTCTCTAAATCTAACTCTTCAATAAAAATTTTAAAAAATCATAGAGATAGCAAAATCTTCAAGGTCACAGAACAGTCCTGTGGCACATACAGCAGTCTCAATCTCAGAGAACATGGGTTCAGTGGCGGAGAAGCAGTGACTAAACTCTTTACTGGATGTTACCAATGTCAAGTGCTTTCCATTGCCTAGCTCCCACCAGAAGCAGAGCTGAAAAAATCGACTGCTCACTCACTGCAAGTCCACTGACCGTGTTTATAATCAAGGAGGTGCAAAGAAAGCTCTGACAGAAGAACTCTGGGAATACTTGCTTCCATTATTCAATAACAAAAACAAAAATGAAGATTTTTTTCCCCTTGGACTTGTGTTTTCCTTTCTGTTTGGGGTGGTTTTAAAAGGATATAATGCCTAAATATAGGGAAATCATCTTACTATCATAAGAAATGACCAAAAAAGTTACAGATCTAAGGATCCAAATCCTGATATTATTTAAAAATATAAGCATTTATCTGTAGCCTGCTTGTGAAATAAATATCAAAGTTTCTTCTGGTTTAAACCACACAGCAGCTGAGCACAGTCTAACGGAAACAGCCACAGTGCTGCTCAAGGACAAATTGCAGTAATGCTTGACGACTATTTTTTAAAACTGGCTATTCAGATAGTTTTCAAGAACTCAAATGAATTTCTCTTAAATGAACTTCTGAAACACAAAAACGCTTAATTTGATTGCCGAGAAACTAGCACACTGTAGACATGCAGTAACTATTATTTGACTGACTGAATGAATACACTGTCAGGACTTACAATAAATGGTCACTAAAATAAGACATACACCAGCATTTATTCAATTAAGTTCAGGGATAGTCTTGAGGATGAAATGAGGATTTGAAGTTGTAAAGAAATGCATCCTTTAGTATAAAGTATTGCAGTTTACATGGGAGAAATGAAGACAACTCTAACTCTGTGATGGAAGTAACATGTGTACTCTGCGGTAAGTATTGGTGTGCCTGCATATTGGATGCTGGAGTGTGAAAACTGACTCCACTTTTGATTCCAGCTCCCTGTAAGTGCATGCCCTGGAAGGTAGCAGGTGGTACACAAGTAGTTGACTCCCTTTCAGCCACTTGAGAGATTCGGCTTGAGTTCCTGGTTCCTACCTTCAGCCTTGCTCAACTCAGTTTTTGGGGGGGAATTAGAGAGTGCTACAAGGAATGAAAGATTCTTTCTCTCTCTCTCTCCCTCTCTCTCTCTCACACACACACACACACACTTTAATTTTTTTTACTGTTTTTTTTTTTAGAAAAATTTTTTTTGTTGGTTACATTGCATTATGTGACATAGTTTAATAGACAGTGGGATTCCCCCCACCCCCCCCAACCCCCCAACCCCTCCCCATGGCGGACTCCTCCACCCCACTGCGTTACCACAGTTCAAATTCAGCTGAGGTTCTCTCAATGAAAGCATCTACCAGGCATAAAGTCCAGCATCATATTGTCCAGATAAGTTCATCTGTTGAATACCTGATTGTTAAGAATCAACCACTTATTAACAAGGTTGTAGTTGCCTTTCTGTATCTTCATTTATTCATCTGCTCAAGTGGTTGTATTAGTTCTCCAGTTGTGAATCGCTGCCAATCTCGCCACTTCCAGCTCGATGAGGTCATTGAAGAATCCATTGATTGCCATAGACCATCATAGAGTCTTTATCCGCCCAGTATTTCGCTGCCAACATACAGCTGAAATGGTTGATTGACTTGTTCTGTCCTCTGTCTTTTCTTGGTTAGAGTTCTGACTTCAACAGTTCAATTGGGGAGATCTCCAAAGAAACTTTGAGGTATTCCCAGATCAGATTCCCGTATGTTCTAGTAAGCACAGGGCCCGGCACAGTCCATCTCCACAATCAGCTGGTGGTTGCAGTTGCTGGGTTGGTTCTGCTCTCAGTCCCGACTTGCACTGGAACCAATGGGCGTTGCAGTCAAACCTGGTTCTGCCCAGCATGCACTCGGCCCTTTATTCAACCAGTGGGAGCTGTGGCCCAGTAATGTATAGTCTTAAAGATAGCTTTTAAACTAGTATACTGTTGTCAGACTACCTTAATTTTATTGTCAGAATACCTTAATTATTTATGGGTGACAGGACTTTGAACAGTTTTAACTTTTTTGTATCACTTTCCTACTCAAAGTAGAAAATTTTCAACATACAGATAAATACAAGAAGAAAAGGGGAAAAAAACCCGCTTGTATCGCAAGTACCTAGATTTGAGGACTCTTCCAAATATTTCTATTCTAATTTACAGAAATCATTTTCATTTGCATCTAATCAACAAAAACAATATTATTGTAAATATCTTGAAGCGGGCTATGAAGTGAAGGAGCTTCTTAATATGAGAGCCACATAATATTCACAAATATGAAATATTACAATCCATAGCACACTGAGAATGCCAGATTAACTGCTACCATAAAACACTATGATTCAATTCAATTTAAAATCCTTAGTTTTTAATGCTGTTTTATAACTACTATGTGCAATTTATATTGTCTGTTTAGTTCCCTGCTGTTTCTTCCCTTGATTCAATATTTTGCCCCAAGAATTTTCATTAATTTATAAATGTTTATGACTATTATAGAAAAATAATAACAGTCACACAAAAATGGATCATCAGCTTAAAATGTTCAATTTGCTTTCCCAACCAGTGGCAGGCACTGAGAGTTGGGGAGCCATCTGATTACTAATCAGACTTGAAAGTTCAACACTTACCTGTAGAGATCATTGACTTATTACCTTAATTACTTCTTCTTACTGAGTCTTTTCTCATATTTTCCATTGGCTTTGACTTTTATCTCCCTGTTAAACTTTTGGCCTCAAATTTCCATTCTGCTCATTGTGAACTTAATGTTTGTACCCAACCCAAATTCATATGCTGAAATCTTAACACCCACTGTGATGGTATTAAAAGGGTATGAGGAGTTAGGTGGCCTTTAGTTGAACAAGAGTCCTTTGTGAATGGAGTAAATGCCTAAACAGAGAACTCTCAGAGCGCTTCCAATGTGAGGACACAGGGAGCACACCATCTGTGAACCTGGAAGCAGGCCTTCACTATTAGATAGCGAATGTACCAGCACCTTGGTCTTCAACTTCCTGGCCTTCAGAATTATCAGAAACAAATGATTTTGGTTTATAGGTTACCTGGCCTGTGGTATTTTGTGATAACAGTTCCAAAGGATGAAGTCAATCACAACCCTCATATTGTTATACATGAATCATCTTTTTATTTTCAATGACTCTGAACTTCTTGTAAACACTGCGCTTAGCTCCTCAGAACCCAGAAGGAAAGAGCATCAGCAGCTACACACAACTATATTCATATGGTATGGCTGTCATTATACAATATCATTCATTACCATGTGGTTTCAACACATGAAATAGACTTTCTCAGGTTTCTAGAGGCTGGAGATCATGATGGCAGCTATGTTGATTTCTTCCGAGGGGCCATGAGGGAGGGACACACTCAAGTCCTCTCTCCTTGGCTTGCAGGTGCCCACCTTGACCCTCTGTCTTCATGATTCATTACATGTCTAAATCCCACTCTCTTCTTCTAAAATACTGTCATAATATTGAATTAGGATTCACCCCATTAACCTCATTTAACCTTCATTACTTCTCTAAAGGTTCTTTCTCCACATACAGCCACATTCTAAGATATTGAGGGTTAGAACATCAACATAAGAAATAAGGTGGAGACAGGAGAGCTCAATTTGACTGATAACACAAAAATAACCGAAAGGCTTATCAGTTTAAGTACATAACATGAATTTAGGCATAATAAATTTTAAAAAAATCTTGCCTAAGTACAGACTTTTATACCTTTATCCTGAGGTTTTTGTGTAGGAAAACAGAATTCTTGATGACCCAGAAGGTGGTCAAAGTATTTGGAAAGTAATTGGATGAAGCCCCTTACTCTTGGCTTCCACCTCGTGTAGACCTTTTGTAGTCATTTGGGGAAGTGAGCTAGAAGAAAGAAGATCTCTCTCTCTCTCTCTCAATTCCTTTGCCCCATCTCATTCTCTGACACTCTACTTTTAAATATATATATATTTAATGGGCGGATACTTTCTAGATCTACCACAGCTAGGATGGAAGAGGAAAGGATAATTATGCATGCCAAGAGAGTCTCCAAAGCTTGGGAAATCACCTTTCCTTTGGCGGATAATCAAACTTCACAAAAATCTAGCCAGACCAAAACGAGTTCACTTCACAAAAGAGAAAGGAAGATAAGAAGACTTAACCCTAGAGGGAGAGTAGATCCACAAGAGGATAACAAGTTATTAAGGAATCCAGATCCATGTAGCTACTCTTGTCAGTGTTCACTTTTAAAGCATGCCTCTTCTGGCTCACTATAAAGGCAATGATTTGACAAGTCTCGAAAAACTCTTAATCCTAATACCGACAGAATCTCAGGAAAGCATGATTTTTCAAGCTATACTGCTCAACTTGTCACATCTTTTTCTCTTTTCTTCAGAAAAACATTCATCCAAAAAGGCAAGCTCCCAGGTGAGTCACTTTAATCCAAGTATCTTTTCTGATCCCACAATTTGCGGCAATGATGTTGTCAACGAAGAATGTGTTTCCTTCTTGAGACTCATGCAAGAAGAGAAAGATTTACAGGGTCTGACTAATGAAGGAACCAAGTGACTTCTGCGCACAGAACTAGAGGCACAGGAAATTCCATCCTACTTGTGGACTTTGATTTTCAGAGTATACAATATATAAACATACATGCTAAAAAGCAAAAATCAAAAATTTTGAAAATCGCTTACTTCACCCATAAACTACAATATGCATGACTTTGAACAGAATACACTGTTCACTAACTCTTATTTTGCTGAAGTTTGAGAACAACAGAGCTAAACCCAAGGAAGGAGCTAATCAGAAATAAAAACATGTTTACATACTTACCAAAATCTCTACAAACACTTAGCAACTTTTGTCTTCAATGCATTGACGATCAATGATTGGTTATTTTAAAAATTAGGTTAATGAGATGGTAATATAAAAAATCTATAATTAATAGTTTATTTTAATTGAAAGCATAAACGTCCATCCTTCACTGTTTGTCAGTTTTCCTGAGAGTTATACTTTGAATATGGCACAGATCATTGCCCTCTACTTGCTAATTCTTTAAATAAACTATACTCAATGTGTTACAGTTAAAGGAAAAAGACATTTGCAAACAAATATGAATGTTAACTTATTATTATTTCTAAATTTTATCCCCACCTAGTTAGACAATTAAATTTTAAATTGATGTTCATCTATGGAATCATCTCATTATACACAATTCTTAACTGCTGTGTGGAAAGTGTGTAAGCCCTGGGAGAGAAAGATCAAATAATTCCATTTGCATGCTGCTTTTCATATTTGTACCAAAATGATTTAAAGGTTATTTCAGTTTCATCATCTAAAAATTTGAAGTCTTTATTGAATATGATATAAAAACAAAGTCTCAACAGTACACAAACTTTACTTTAGAGTCCTAATATTTGACACTGATTTCAGAATTACAAATTGATTCGAAGAAGCCTTATTTTCCATTTCCCTGATAAAATATCCATGCAGTGAGGAAAAATCCAAAAACATTGCAGAAGTCACCCTCTCTCTTCCTTGAGGAGGGAAGTGGATGCTCCTGTGTGTGGACTCCCATTCTCCAAATCCAAAATTTACAAACTGGGATGTGCGCAGACATGGCGATATCCAAATACTTTCCCTGGAGTCAATTTCTATTCCTCAAGGTTCTATTGTATTCTACTAAGATTGATCTTCCTGAGAAGGTACTTTCAGTCATGCTGTTTCCCTCAACCCTCATTTTATTATCATCTTCCAGATTTTACAAAAAAAAGGTATATCTCTCACCAAAGTGTGTTTTCAGGGTGCCCTGAGTTTAGATAGAAAAGCATTTGAAAAACAAAGTGGCATTTGAACTATTGTTCAGATGCTGAAACAAAAAATGGCTGCCATGACTGAGCAAGACGATCTGACTGCAAGTCGAACAGCTCCTAACATTTTGTATTCAACACAGATGACAGAGGATTTAACCGAGTTGTCATTTGAAAAAATCACAAAAAACATTTTGTTAATGTTGACCTACACCTGATTTTCACTTGTAGTAATGTGGAACTAAGTGACATTGCAATAACATATCCTTTTCTAACCCAATACGTTTAAGGTTTATTAAGCAAATGGGTAAGATTGCAACAATAAAAACACAATATCTAGAATGAAATGATCAGAGGGGAGACCACACAATGGGCCTGTTTAATTCATCTCATTTGAAGAGAGTCAAATTACTCCTCAACGTTAATTTGTTAGTATTAGCAAAAAGTAAATAGAAAGTACTCAGCTCAGCTTGAATTCAAATATTCAATGACAATTCAAGTATGAAATTCTGTCCGAAAGACACATTGGAGGCCAAGATTGTGGCTCAGTGGATTAAAGCACCATTTGCTAAGCAGTATCCTATATCTAAATACTGATCCATATTACAGTGGCCCTGCTTTTGGATCTGCTCCCTGTCAAGACACCTGAAAAGACAAAGATAGCTCAAAAAGTTTGACTCCTGCCATCTCTGAAAAACCAGAATGGAGAGATGGAGTTCTTGGCAACTGGCTACAACTTGGCCCAGACCAGGCTGTTGCCATCATCTGGGTAATAAACCAACAGTAGGAAATGTAGATCTCTCTCTTTCTCTCTCACTCTCTCAACTTTCAAGTTCCAACTTTCATCTGCCTTGCAAATAAATATATATTTTTAAAAGAGGTACATTGCGGTTGTGAATGGGCAACAAAGACACTAGGGTACTACTGTGACCATACAAAATGCTACCTTGGCTACTCTGGCCATACAAACTGCTACCTTGGGAGAAAGCATTTTAGCACAGCAGTTAAGATGTTGGCTACTGGCCTGGTGCAATGACTTTGAGTGGCTGAATTCTTGCTTTGTGTGTACCCAGATCCCATATGGGTACCAGTTCATACCCGTACTGCTTCACTTCCTATCCAGCTCCCTTCTTGCGATTTGGGAAAGCAGTAGATCATGGCCTAAAGCCATGGGACCCTACCCCCATATGGGAGACCAGGAAGAGTCTCTTCTGACTCCTGGCTTCAGATTGGCTTAACTCCATCTGTTGCAACCGCTTGAGGAGTGAACCAGCAGACAGAAGGTCTTTCTCTTTGTATCTTCTTCTCTCTGTAAATCTGCCTCTCCAATGAAAATAAAGAAATCTTACTTAAAAAAAAAAAAAAAGATGTTGTTGGCTGGGACATCTGCTTCCCAAATTCTTTGGGTTCAAGTCCCAGCTCCTTTTCGACTTCCAGCTTCCTGCTAATGAAAAGCCTAGAAAGAATAGTTGATGGCTCAAGTATTTGGAACCAGACAAAAATTTGGAGATTTGGAATGACTTCCACACTTCTGGCTTCAGCCTAGTTCAATATCTGCTGCTGTGGACATTTAAGAAGTGAATGAGCAGGTGCAAGATGCTCTCTCTCTCTCTCTCTCTCTCTCTCTCTGTGTGTGTGTGTGTGTGTGTGTGTGTGTTGCATATGCTCTCTCTCTTTCTCTGCCTTTCAAATAAATAAAATTAAATAAAGAACTTTAAAAACTTTATACCCTGTTTGCCAGCTGAGAGAAAGACAAGCATGCCACTGGAGAAATTATTGACACTCCTCTATCTGACAAGTTTGTCATTTTAGTCACTTTTAGATACACATATTTTCTTTAAAAATGACAATTTTATTTTCCTGTATGGTTTAGTGTGGCATGATGAGAAGGGACTAAGGCAACAGGTAGTACAGGGATGTGTTATTCTTTTTGACACTTCAGTTTCTTCTCTCACTGTAAAAACACAATTCTACATCAAAAAGCTGTGAGCTAATAATTGAAAATAACAAATAAATGCAGCTAGACCTCTGAACAATCTTCCAAAACATTTAATCTCCTGACCTTTATTTTCTTGTCATAAATAATAATATTCTCCATTCTCCCTTCCTCAAAGCAGAGTGACATGCCAATGTGAGGCAGTCTCACATGGATTGATTCATGGCTGACCCTTGCACAGAACCAGAAGACAACCCCCCCTCTTTTCTCTCATGTGTGAATGACAACTATAAATTCCTTATTCCACCTCCAGGACTTGTGCACACCACCCCCCACCCTCCCCTACACACACACACACACACACAAACACACACACACACACGGAGTACGGATGAGATTTAGCAAACCAGAGGGACCATGATTTGAAATTTTTCCACTCTAAAATAATTTCATTAGAGATAGAAGGGCCAAAAACAGTATTTTGCAATTTACAAATTACAAATTATTACAAATTACAAATTACAAATTATTACAAATTACAAATTCTATTATCTTTGGCAGGCATTTTTAAAATGTTTATTTATTCTAAACCCCAAACAAAGCACAGACCCTTTGTGCTTGCTATACCAAGTACTTCGTGCTAGCATTACGTAAGCAATGGAATTCTGAGGCCTCACCAAGAGGAGATGTCACTTAGGGATTGCTGGAATTTTAGCAATTTAGAATTTCTATTTTATTGTACATCTTCATTTCATTACTTCTTTATCCTTAAAATGTAATAAATATGAACTGTGCAAGTAGTTATGGAAAAGCTTTCTCAGCTTTAATGAATCCTTTTATTTGCTACTGAAACTTTCATTTGTTCCAAATGGTAACATAGGCAAGAAAAATAATTACTGCTTTTATTTGAGGGAAACCTAACAATTTCAACAGTTTGGTTCTAAGGTGAATTTTGAGCCATTTGTATTTGTTTATATTTATGCTTATTGTTTTATTTACATTTGATGAAGTAGACACAAAGCACACACATATATGCACACTATCACAAAAGTGTTCTCTAATCATATACCAAAACATCAGTTCCTTACATAAGGTCACCCAGTATCTGATATCCACTGTCAGGTGAGCATTTCCTTGTGAATGCACTGGTAAATCTCAACCGCTGCCCATGTCAGACACCATGGTGTGACGGTGAGGGGCACAGGCTCTGAAGCAGCTCCACCTAGGCTTGCATTCCAGCCCTTGCCCTTCCAGCTATGCAACCTTCAGAAATTCCAACTCTTCAATATCCTTCTCCATGAAAATGAGAGTAGTTAAACCTGCCCCATGGAATGGGTTGGAAGGTTCAACGAAGGACTTTGTGCAAAACATGAGAATAAATAATGATGTACAGGAAATACTTACACTATTTGTCTTCCATGGTTTTCACACATGAATGCATGCACCTGCAGTTTGGATGCACCATCAAGTGATCCCATTCTTTCAACACGCACTTGTTGAGCTTTATATTGAATGCTACCCTAGCTTCCAGGGTCACAAAAACTAGTAAAATACACTATAAAAAATGTAATAATTCATTTGCATGTAACATATCTGTTACCATTTTGATATCTTTTTGAAAAAGTATCGTGAAGCATATATTTCATTAAATCACAAATTTTCCTTTCCCCCAATGTGCTTAGAACTGATAGGACTTCAGAAAAATTTGACTTCAGTTACTGAAATCTTAATCACACCCAATTTAATAAGCAACTACAGGTTTTTTCACATTTTAAAATAGATGATTAAATGGTCTGATCAGATTCTAACTTAGCCAAAAACTTGAAAAACATAGGAAGACAACCATGACTGACACATTCATTTTCCTGAATGCAGACATACTGCAAACAGCAGCTGCAGAAAAACAGTGTTTTTTACACCCACATGACCACAGCAAATGAAAACCGCACAGGAATCCAGCTTCAAAATGTTAAAGCCTAAACTAAATTCAATCTGGGCTGAAATAAGCAGCTTGTATATTCATAGCTTCACTACTTTGCAAAAAGTTCTGCAACTGACTACCAAAAAACACTTGTATGGTTTCATTTTTTCAAACATTTTTGTTTATGTCATTAAGATCAAAAAGTTTATTAACAAGTAAAAATTTCAAATTTAACTATAAATTCCAACCAATGAGGTGTTTCAGACATCACAAACTCGAAATGATCTCAAATATGTTGTCCTCTGCTAATTTTCTGCTCCTGAAAATGTGCAAAAAATGCAATTAAAAAGGAAAGCTGCTTCAAATTAGTTGCAAGATCAGCTAGGGCATTTATCTGCTTACTGGCTGTATCATAATCAAAACCCATCTAATATGCATTACGTCGTTTAATTCACAGGGAAATTGGATATTTTCCCTTCTTTAAAAGAGTGGGGATCATTTTTCCCCCAACAGTCAATAATGTGTTAACTTTCTAAAAGGGATTAAATATTGCCAAAGTAAGTCTTTGGAGCGGTCCCTCCAACCTGAGGTCGCTCAGCTCACAGACACCAACCCCTTTTTCTCCTTGCTGCCTGTGCATTCCCCCCATCGTGCCTCAAAGCACAAGCATTCAACCCCTTTGTCTTTCTTTCCCTCTGCCATAGCACCTTTCTTCTTTCCAACAGTTTTAAAAGTCCCCTACCATCCTAAAAAATAGGACCGGTAAAAATTCTGAAGGGCCCACTTGTCATTGCGACCTCACTCTGCGTTGGTCAACTCACATCACATTTCTATGCAAGCTGTCATGTGAGAGTTCGTGTGTGTCAAATCTTCCAACAAATGCATATTTTGGTAACCTCCACTTTTACATGTATGCACATGTATTCCACACCACAGGAGCCTCTTGATCCCGTATGCAGTTTTCCCATCTGTTTTTCAATCCTTTCAGGGTGAAAATTTCTAAAGTGGGAAATGTCGGTAAGAGAACTGAGGAAGGAGAGGGAGGAGATACGATGCCTGCATTAATGCCATCCTCACTACCATCCAGGTCCGTATTATTACTATTTTTTTCTCTCTCTCTCCCCAGCCCTCCCTCTCCTCCCTCCTCACCCCTTCTCTCCGCAGCAGGAGAAAGGAGGAGGGGCTGCTGGCTGAAGCCACCACCTGCCGCAGCATGGAAAAGCTCCAGTTGTCATTTACCCAGTGGGGTGAGAATGGCTCATTTTTGCAAGATCCCTTTTAGACCCCGTGGCAGGTGCGGCCGGTGGGTGCGTGGAACCGTGTGAGTTCTTAGCGCCGCAAGTGTGGTTCTCGCGGATGCTTCCGCACTGCGGTGGCCTGTGTACTGGGTACCTGGGCTGAGCCTCCCGGCCCTAGGCACGCAGCTGCCAGCAGTCTCCTGGATCCCCACCCGCAGGCCGTATCCACGGCCTGGCGGTTGCTAAGGGAGGCGGGAAGGCAAGCACGAGGGCCTGGGGAAGCAGAGACGCTCCTGGAACCAAGCCTGGGGAAGCTAGTGATGCAAGATGCTTTCATCCCTTTTCTCCCGGGCCCCCATGTGGGTGGAGACACGACAGGCCCCCTGCTTTGTTACTCTGGGACGCGGGTTCCCGGGCACCTGTAACATGAAAACACAAACAAACCCACAGGCTCTTTTGCAAGGCTGTGGGGAAGCAAGGACAGTGTGGCAGCTGTGGTACTAAGAGCAAAGAATAGCCACAGGGAAAGGCAATGATTTCCAGTGGGAAAACAGACTCTAGATTGCACATTCACGGGGAAGAAGGAGGTTTCCGTTCTCTGCTTTGGGTTTTGAACTTGTTACGTCCTTTGTAAGGCACTGTGTCTGCTCATTTCCTCCCTGGAAAAATCCACAACCTCGCTCTTAGCAGAGCCCCTCCCCCCACCCGACCCTGGAGGCAGACTGACAGCTCCTGCTTTCAGAAGGTGGGGGCGCTGCAGATGCTCAGCAAAACACAGTTAACCCTGTGCCACCTGCAGATGGCCAGGCATGAATGGCAAAGCACAGTATGAAATGAGCGGCCTAGTGTCGAGGAAGTTTAAGCAATGGATCCAGAAGACCTATTTCTAATGCTGTCTTTGCATTGTCTCCTCTTTCTTAGTTGACTTCATCTCTGGCCTCCAGCCCTTCACATGCAAGTGAAGAGTTGGACACATCAGTAGTGACAGAACTACATGTGCATCTCTGCTCTGTCTCAGTCACACTCAGAGGTGGGAAGGGCATCACCTTGTTAATTGCATTCTGCTCACATTGTAAAGGCCCACTGAACATGACAGAGCCCGGTCTCCTTAGCCTGATGTTAAAAGCCCTTCACCATCTGGCCCCAACACCCTTCGTCATTCTTGTTTTGACCACTTTCTCTACCTCTATATCTTAAACTCTAGCAATATCAAGCTCTTGCACTAGCCACCTAATGGGAGCATATTGCCACCCTCAAATGCCTGGAAAAATCTTCAATACATTGCTTCTGCACTGCTGCCTTTGGCATCAAGTGTGTTGATGACCCGGGCCTTCCAGGTGTACTGTGTCTGGAAATACCTCTATTTTATACTCTCTTCCCGCTATACTGCACTTGTCAACTTGAATGTGAGCACTTCTGTTTTTTAATTCTATTTTTTTCTTTTTTTTTTTTTTTTTTTTGCATTTTTATTTTTTTATTTTTTTATTTTTTTGTGTGCAATTTTTTTATTATTATTAATTTCATTGCATAATGTGACACATTTGTTTTTATGCACTGGAATTCCCCCCACCCCTCCCCAAACCCTCCCCCCACCCCCACGGTGGATTACTCCACCTTGTTGCATTTCCATAGTTCAAATTCAGTTGACATTCTTTCATTGGAGGTTTTGACCAATCATAAAGTCCAGCATCTTATTGTCTTGGTAAGTTTTCTTGTTGAGACCATCTCTGGTCTGAAGGTAGAACCAACAGAGTATCATCCCAATCAAGTAAAAAACCCAACATAATATTTACAACCATTTACAACATTATGGCATTAATTGACATGGTATTGATTAACCAATATGTTACTAGAGAAACGCATGTTCTCGGCCACAACCTGTGACTTCCTCATGGACATTTCAATTTTGGTTTATATTTAACCATGTTCTATATACCTTAGAATGGCTATATATTGCTATTCAGCTGTCTCTTGTCTATTTCTATGTTAGTATTTAGCATTTTATAGCATTGAAGCATGATTTTGCTGAACCTGGTTGTTTTTCGGGTAGTCTAACTCTATAACTTTAACAGGACAAATGTCAACAGTTTAGGTGAACGGTTTTGGGAGGGGTGTGCAGAGAAATCCTCAACACCCCAGAGAGGAGTAACTGATCTTTGTGTACCACCCAGTGAGTTATAAGTGCATCCCAGCTGGCCGCTTCCTGTCTGTTTCTAAACTTTCCTAGTTGTTCTCTGTCTATCTATTCTAATTTGTTTGTTCATGTTTGTTTGTTGTGAGGGGTTTCTGGAGCAATCCTGATGGTCCTTACAAAAGAGGGTGGGGACCCAAAGTTGGAAGCAGGCAAGGGCCAGAGAAAGCTCCTCTCCCTAGTTCCGATGGAAGTTTACTGTTCTTCTGTTTCTGCGGACCGCTCAGGGATCCTGGTTGTCGTTCCGATGACCCTGGATCCTTCAAAGGAGGAATTGGGCTTCTTCCATCCCACATTGTAGGTCCAAATGGGAATGGGTGACCTCAGAGTTCTTGGCCTCTGAAGGCACTCCTTTTCCCCCGTAGTCTCCTTGGCGGTAGGGATGTAGTCCTCGGTGGTCGTACTGATAGTCCTTGGTGAGGCTTTGGGAGTCCTGAGGGTTGGGATACAAGCCTCCTCCTGTCCCCCTGCTCCACTCTGGGGTCCCCTCCTGCTCTATGCGTATGACCTCCTGTTAAGAGGTTGTTAGGATTGCTCCTGATTCCCTCCACATGTCTTTGTAGTTTTGCTATTGTCTAATGCTGACTCCAGTCTGCTGTCTATGAGTTACCTGTTATGATCCTGATGGGTTATACTTCCCCCGTCTTCCTCACACCTACTGGGGTGATGTAAGATCTCTCTGCCCTCCCTCCCATTTCCAAGTATCATAGGGCCTTACAAGTTTATTAGGTCTTACAATTCTTGATGCAGATCATAAGCAATCTGACTCATATCGATTGTTGGTTCATTGGCCACCTCACAACGTCCTGTTGCATGAGACACAGGCTGTTTGGGGTTGAAACAATATTACTGTTTTCTGGATTGACTTCATTTCATGACAGCGACATCAATTACCACCACCACAACAACATCAACAACAGAGTATAGCACCCTAATAAAATAATGCGCCTCTGAGTAACCTATACATGCTTAATTAAAAGGAAACACAGAAGTCTTTTGGGAAAAATGATGCCATCGTCTGCTTCATGAGCACATGATGAATTCTAGTGGAAAGAGATTGTTTGGGAGCAATCAGACTGACATAAAAACATTACCGCAGTCTTGTTCAGTCTGTCCAGCCTCTCATTAAACTCTGGAAATTGTTGATGCATTTTGAAGCCAAACTCGACCTGACCAGCCTTCTACCCATCCCAGATAAATACTGGCATATGAACTTCATTTAGCAATCCCACCCCTATCTTGGTTTCGTGTTCATCAGAGGGGTAGTTACCTAGGAGGAAGATGTCCATTATTTCCCTACTAGGACACTCGAGCTCCTGGGTCTTGGTTTGGTTGGTAATTCAATCTGCTTCTAATAGTTCTTATGGGTAATCTCATTCAAACCTTCATGTCTCAGTCCCACTCTTGCCCTAGTGTTTATGTTTACTATTGCTGGGAATCACCAGAAATTCATCTCTGACCGACACAAAGGCTGTCTTATTCAAGAGTGTCAATGGGCAGCTTTTTCTGATCATAAAACTCCATAGCTCGCCGCCGGGCGGCCAGCAGGCAGAGCCTGGCACCATTTGGTGCACTGGCCGCCCGAAGCCAGGGACCCCCTCACTGCCTTGCGGCGGTGGTCTTGGCATGCTGAGTCCTGGTTCTCGGGTCCGGCCTGGTTGGGCCGCTCCCCCAGGGCCGCCCTGAGCCCTGGGGGGCGGCCAGCCGCCTCTAGGTCAGCCAAGGTTCCAGTCCCTCCCCCACTCGCCCCACCTCTAGCCTATGGCCGAGGGGTGGAGCTAGCCCTCTAGCCCGGGTCTGGAGGTTCCCACCTGGCGGGCTTACCCCGGGGGTGGGGGAAGCGGTAGCACTTGGGCCTGGGAAATAGCCGGGGACCCCCTCACTGCCTTGCGGCGGTGGTCTTGGCATGCTGAGTCCTGGTTCTCGGGTCCGGCCTGGTTGGGCCGCTCCCCCAGGGCCGCCCTGAGCCCTGGGGGGCGGCCAGCCGCCTCTAGGTCAGCCAAGGTTCCAGTCCTAATTCTATTTTTTTCTATATTCTCAGAAACAATTCAATAAATGTTTGAAGCATAAATGAAGGAAAAAACAAAATATGTTTCGAATAATACCATTTTTTGAGTGCTTACTAATCATGCTCCTCAGCCTTTCACTGCGTACTTCTTGTTCATTGTGTCAGCAGTCTTCATCCCCACTCTCTGCAACAGGTTAGGTTCTCCCCTCTGTCTCAGAGGAAGTCTACAATTATTCCTAGTGGAAAAAGTAGGATTCGTGTCCAGAGTTAATTCCCAAGTCTGTTTTTAACAATGATATTCAATGAAATTCATTTCCCCAGAACCCTTGTAATTTGCCTCCAAAATAGAATATTCTACACCATCTGAGTTTTGAGACCTGTAAGGCTGGAACCATCTTATGGCAAGAACACACTGGACGATAGTTCAAGAGCTTAGTTCCTAAGTCTGAAGGATTCAGGGCTACTTTGGGGAACAGGAATGCCAAGAAGAGATCAAGACTGTGTCCTCCCCTAAGTGTCTGATGTCATTGATTATAGCTCCCACTTGAGCTTGCCCTCTATGCTTATTATAACAAGATTCCACCCAGAGACAAACCCTGAGGTGACAAGGAGGCAGGAATGGAATGACTACCAAGAAACACTGTAATATGCCCAAGGTGCTCCCAGTCTCTAAATGTAGGGTAAATATTGCAGTCTTATGTAGGTACTTAGAGACTACATATATAATTGATTTTTGCATATACAAAAAGCACTTGCTCACTCATAGAATGTGAAATGCAATTAAAATATAATAGCTAGATACTCAGGATTCTGTAAAAAAGGTTCCCTGGCACTCTGCAGACAGTGAGGTACCCTCAACAGTGTGCATTAATTCACAAACAGGGTTTGAGTTCTCTACCCCTGTGAGCTGCACAATTTCACATCCTTGATGAAAACTGCAAGGAAGCTACTAATTTTCACTTCAGAAAATGCTCACTGTGAAAATGTATTGGGAATTTAGCCAGAAGGAATTTTTATGTTAATTTCTAGTAAGGAGATAGGGAAAGGGAATAAAGAAAAAAACTAAATTAAATTGTTTCAAGACTAAGTAGTCACTGGAGTCATTTTCATTTTCTCACAGGAAAACAAACCCCCAGTTGTCCCCAGCAGGATCATAAATTTATTAAAAAAGATTCCTGTTTTGAAGAAAGCACTGTGGGTCAGGAGTTCAAAAGAAATAGATGAGAAGGAAGAGAAATATCTTACTTGCAGCATTGACTGGCTCTCCACTCTGGGAGACTAGGACTGGGGAACCACAAGTCTAAACTACCAATGATCAGCCCTAGATCAGGACTGGGACCTCTATGACTTTCCAGCTAAGTCCAGTACAACACCTGCTTTTCTAGATGCTTAGAAAAAAAATCAAAGGGAGAAAATGATATGATGAGTGAAAATTATATGGAACTCGCTTTTCAATATTCATAAATAAAGTCGTATTGGAATGCAACCACAATCATTTGTTTACAAATGACTTATGGCTGCTTCTGCACAAGAACAGCAGAGTTGAATAGCTGCAAAAGTGATTAATGATCCATGAAATCTAAAAACTGTATTAGCTTTCCCTTCCCTGTCAAGTTTGCAGTTCTCCACCTCTCCCCCTTGTATTCCTACAGTATCTCTCTCAAGGTTGGTGTTTAATAAGTAGGAATGATTCAGTAGATTGGAGGAATACATTTTTTCATGTGTTTATTGTTTTCCAACAAGCAAAAGGTCAGGTAACTCCAGATACAACCATAGATCTTCTATGGTTTCTAATTCCATATGTGCCAAGGCCTTGCATCATACTTTGAAGTGCCTCAACATTGCCTTATCGTAGCAACACTACTTAAAACTCCAATGTGAGGGTGCAGCTAAGTAAGCATATTGCTAAGTTTGTAAGAGCCCATCTTAGTATCTTAGATCCTCGGGTGTTGGCATAGGTTACTCAGATCTGTAGCATTGAGAAACTAGTGAATGGAAAATCAATGTACAGAGATTTATCTTGAAGTCATTAAAGAGTGATGCAATGCCATGTGTTTGGTTTCCATCTATAATAGTCTGACTGCCCCAAAATCCATGTGCTGAACTTAATCATCTATGTGCGTGTCTTAAGAGGTAGAGGCCTTTGGGATGTGATTAAATCACAAGGGCAGAGCTTCATGGAGGGGAAGGATCAGGGATTTTATGAAAAGCCTTGGGAAACCAGGTTCACTGCAACCCATTCCTTCCCCATGTAATGACACAGCATTCATCCCTTCCTGAGGATACAGTAACAAGGCCTCTCCTTGAAGAAGAAAGCATCAGGTACAAAATTGTCCAACACATTGATCTTGGACTTCATAGCCTCAAGATCTGTGAAAAACAAATATCCATTATTTATAAATTACTTTTTGTGTGGTATTTTTTGAAGTCCTGCAAACAGATTAATCCTTCTCTGATCAGCTTAATCTCAGGCAGCCATTTAGTGAAGCATGGCATGAGAAACAGGCAAGGCTAAAAGTACATTTAAAATGGATGGAGTGACAAAGTGAAGGGGACATCCCTAATTTAGACTTCTGTGTAACCCAGATAGAGAAGGTATCTCCAGATCTTCTGTCCCTCCCTCGAAGTGGATGGAATTTACAAACAGAGCAGTTGGAGTGGAGGCAATCAATGGTAATAAGTGCCATCCATAGAAATCAGATGGCATTTACTAGGCCTGAGTCCCATACACAACTCCCAAGTGCCCTCAAACTGTAAGTCAGACAAAGAAGAATGGTAAGTGATATAATGAAAGACTCTGTAAGATGCAATACAGAAACATCTTTTGACTACTGTTCCTTCCCCAAACTCCATTCCCAGCATCTCCATCCATGTACTCATTATTTGTAATGTTAAACATCAGTTCTTACTAATCACATTATTATTTTATTTCCCCTAGTCTTGAGACTTCGATTATTTCTCACCATCCTGTCCCAGAAACACATATCAGGACAAAGAAAATGATGCAATGATGAAACAGAAGATGGAAACATAGAGGCTAGTTGGGAAGCATCACTGCTAAGAGACCTGCAAGGAAAACAAAGAACATCCTTCTTTCTCAAATAATTGTACAGCGAATGAAAACATGCCCCACCCAACCCCAAAATGCTTATCTAGAGAAGCCACTGAAGGAGTCAGATAGAATGCTTAACATGAGCTTTATAACATTTGCAGGAGTTGGACAGAGAATTACGATCCAACGAACAAGAAAGCTTTCTCCTAGTCAAGATCTCATGTAGTCCTCTCCAGCTGAAGGTGAACTTCACCAGGGTCTGTAGGCCCTGTCCTGACTTTTCAGATCCAGAATACTAATCAAGATTGTGATTTGGAAGAGCAGGAAAAAGAGGATTAAAAGAGGTAGAAAATGATGAATTTATCAAGGAAATGGGATTCAAATAGGGCCTCAGGAGTGTCAGGGCCTGTGCGGGTTCACCTCTTTTTCAGTGTATTGCTCAAGTTGCACATTATCATACTGGCTTGTGTGGTACAATTTCATTTTCAGTTGCAGAGTAAGTTCTTGCTCTTTATGTTGGTCCCGTTCAAATCACCATTTAATTTAGGAAGTAGTAATTATCTGTTTATGAATGATAGAAGGAATACAATCTTTATTTTCCTCTGCAGTGTGGATGGAAGAAAGAATGTGCCATAAGAATCATAATTTTTTTTTCCAGCTTTGACCTCTCTCATGTAGGAATGAATTTGTTAGATGTTATGGAATTCACCAAGTCTGAAATTGTCCACCATCTGCCAAAAATGTGGTCTAAACTACAGGCATTGAATTTAGGGAAGGTAAACCAGTATAGCCACTACAGAACTGACACAATGGAAGACTGGTTTGGTCATATATTTCCAAAGCAGATAGAAATGCCTGACACCTACTGTATTCCACCAGTAATAGAGAAAATCTAGAGGTACACAGAACTAAGTTGTTCCCCGGCCTAGAAACAAAAAGCTTTTAGTGCACATGATACTATGTGCTTTCACTGATCAAATCCTCATGGTGATGAAGTGGTTATTACCTTTTTTAAATTTATTTTTTGTGTATTTGAAATGTACAATTACAGAGACAAGAGAAGAGAGAGAGGAATATAGAGATCTTTCATCTGCTGTTTCACTCTCCAAATGATATCAATGGCCAGTGATGGATAGACCAGTCAGAGCCAGGAGCCAGGAGCTTTTTCTGAGTCTTCCATATGGGTTCAGGGTCCAAGCAGTTGGGCCATCACCAGATGATTTCCCAGGTACATCAACAACAAGTTGGATCCCAAGTGGATCAGCTGGGTCTCATGACCAGCACCCATGTGGAATGCTGACCTCACATGTGGAGCTAACCATAACACTGTCCCTGTTATTATCTTTTATCACTATTTTGCAAATGAGGAAATGAAGACCCAGGTATGGGTATAGCAGCTAGTAAATGGCAAAACTGGGGCTGAAATAGTCTTTTCCATGATTCCAGAATTCATACTCTTAACCACTTTCTCTTCCCACCTCCAATAACTGAAAAATCATAGCACATAGCAAAGGACAGTAACTGGAAGGTCACTGATCTCAAAGGAAACCTCTATTCAGTAGCATCAACTGCTCTTTCTCAACCCTTCCATGCACAGTGGTTCAAAGATGTAGCTGGTGACAAGAAACTAAAGATCAGAAATTTCGTTTATTATTACATCTATTTCCTGACAGAATAAATAGAATGTGCCATGCCCTCTCACCCTCAGAGTAGCCATCTCTAAAAATTTTATAGCTTCATTTGATTTCAGTGATATTGAACTTGGCTTTTCCGTGGAAGCAGGATAGCATTGGTTTTCAAGAGCAGTTTGGCATCATGAGCTGCTCTCAAATTTATCATATATTTCCTCTACAGATAAAAAGAAAGTCTTTTATTAAATGTCTAGACAAAAGTAGTATCTTTATTTCTGTTCTTTTCATTTGAGAGATAAACAAACAGGTATATTTTCTATGTAGTGGTTTATTTCTGAAATGCTTACAACATCTGGGACTGGGCCATACTGAAGCCAAAAACCAGGAACTGAGTCCAAAATTTAAAACATCACGGGGCCTGGAGCTGTGGCCTAGCGGCTAAAGTCCTCACCTTGAACACGTCCCAGGATCCTATATGGGCGCCGGTTCTAATCCCGGCAGCTCCACTTTCCATCCAGCTCCCTGCCTGTGGCCTGGGAAAGCAGTTGAGGACAGCCCAAATTCTTGGGACTCTGCACCTGCTTGGGAGACCTGGAGGAGGGTCCTAGCTCCTGGCATCGGATTGGCGCAGCACTGGCCGTTGCGGTCACTTGGGGAGTGAATCATCAGACAAAAGATCTTCCTCTCTATCTCTCCTCCTCTGTGTATATCTGACTTTGTAATATACATAAAATAAATCTTTAAAAAAAATTTAAATCATCACTTGTGGCATCCCAGGGAATGTGTTAACAAGAAGCTGGAATCCAGAGTGGAACTGAGACTTGAACTTGAACCTTCCAATGCAAGTGTATCAAGAGACAACTTAAACACTATGCCACTCACTCACTCCAATATTACAGTTCTTTAACTTTAATAAGAAGCAAATTCATAACCTTGAGAAGATTGAGACCATTTACCTGGTAGATATAGTCAGGTACATAAAAATTCATTTTCAACTATGCATTTTTTAAATAAAAATATAGCTTTATTGCTTAAATATTCACATTGTAACTTAAACTACTTTCTGAAAGTAGTACCTGATGGGATCTTGAGAAATAGATATTAACTAGACTAATTCATTTTTGGATAATTATCATATTATACCATGTAAATAAATACCCTTACAGTTTACAGATTTTTCTCATAGAATATTCCTTAAATAGTCTCTCACAAGCACAATTTCACTAGTAATTGCTCAGTTATCTCCTTCCCCTGTGGGCACAAAGGTTAAAAAATAAGTTTTGTCACTGTTGGAGATAATCACAAGTTCTAAATGAACGAGATGTGTTTGTTATGATAAAAGACAAGAACTGAGTAGAAGAAACACAGTTCTGGAGTGGGAGTTGGAGAAGGTGATTATCCTCTGGTCAGCTGCAGGAAGCCCCAAATCAGGGAGAAGAGATCCATAGATAGGCAGATTAAAACAGCAATATCATGCTTCCGGAGCTTAACAAACACACTCAGAGAGAAAAACACAGACATTTCTTCAGATAGAGCGGTTTGAGAATACAACTCCATAGTTTAGCCCAAATCAGAACTGCGGGATTTCTCCCTTCCTAAAAGTTCAGTTTTTAATATGTTTTTCTCCCACTTAATTGAAAGCCACATCAGAATCTACAGTTCGAAGATTTAGGACTACAAAATTACACTCTGTACTGTGCAAGGCTGTTATTACTCCCGAGCTAAATGACCAGCTGGGGACATAGGATAGATGTTATTTATTTGAAAGGCAGAGGGGAAGAGAAGAGAGGGCAAGAGGAGAGAGATTGATTCTCCATATACAGATTCACTCCCAAAATGGCTGCAGTGGTCATTGGATTGAGCCACACCTAAGTCAGGTGCCTAAAACTCTATCCAGGTCTCCCACATAGGTGGTACGGTCCGTGTACTTGGGGCATCTTGTACTGCCTTCTCAGGTACAGTTGTAGGGGACCAGATCAGAAGCAGAGTAGCCAGGACTCACAGTATTGCTCATTTGGGAGGTAGCCATCGCAGACAGCAGTTTAACATGGTGAGGCACATTGCAGGCCCCATGGAGGAATGTTCTGATGCATCGAAGTTCCTCAGAACTGCAAAAAGAAACCTAAACTTCATGGCAAGTGTTACTCTGGCATGGGCTACAGTCACACGCAATAACCAAGGTTCACAAACTTTGTGGTAAGCCAAAGGGGAAGGAGAAACCTGAATTACACTAGAGTGGGCTACCCTGTGGAGAAATGGTTAGTAACCAGAAAGGGAATGTCCAGGGGGCACACACAACCTTACTGACACACAAAGCAAATAAATGCTAAAGAAATAGGCCACAGTACATCACTTCAGTTCTCCATAACCACAGCAATTAAAACATGCATAAATCACCTCCAGCTTTATGCGATTGCACCCAGAACAGAGGCTGACGATTGCCCAATTTCTTCAACCCCAGTACTTGTCATGGGAGATTCAAATGGAGTTTCAGACTTCCAGCTTTGGTATGACCCAGGCCTGGTCATTTCAGCCATTTAGGGAGTGAGCAAGAAGCTAGAAGATTCGATAGATAGATAGATAGATAGATAGATAGATAGATAGATAGATAGATAGATAATAGATAATAGATAATAGAATGAATGAACCTATCTTTAGAAACTGATTGATGTAGATAGATATGCCAGTCTCTCCCTCTACCTCTTTCAAATAAATAATTTTTAAAAGGAGAAATAGATAAAAAAGAAATAAAGAATCTAGACTTTTAAGCCATTCATATTCCTCAATCTACACAGCATTTTTCCAACATAACGATTTTAATTTAATGGCTCTAGCTAAAAATGTACCCAGAAATTTCAATCTAAGGTTGCCTCTCCTAAGGATTTATTAAGGTAAAAATGGATTTATATGCTTTCTCAAGATTTTCACAAATCTACAAAATAACACTTTTTCAAAAAGATTTTTTTTTTATTGCAAAGTCAGATATACAAGAGGTGGAGAGACAGAGAGGAAAATCTTCCATCCACTGATTCATTCACTCCCCAAGCAGCCGCAATGGCCAGAACTGCACCGATCCGAAGCCAGGAACCAGGAGCCAGGAGACTTTTTCAGGTTCCTCACACAGGTGCAGTGTCCCAAGGCTTTGACCATCCTCGACTGCTTTCCCAGGCCACAGCAGAGAGCCGGATGGGAAACAGGGCTACCAGGACACAAACCAGTGCTCATATAGGATGTATGGACACATGCAAGTCGAGGACTTTAGCCACTAGGTTACTGGGTCCCAAAATAACACTTTTACGAAGGCCAATGTGGTCCAAGCAATGTGGCCCTTTTTCCTTTTTAGTCAAAATTTGTAATGAATCTTCTCATGGTGTATTTGGCTTTCTCTTAGAAGAACATTTACTAAAATTTCTGATTTAAAAGGCTAGATTTATCATGATTAAAGATAATGATTATACTGTGAAGTTTATCAAAAAATTTAGACCAGGAGAAGCTTGAATTTATCATTCTCCATCTCTTTCAATTCACATCTTACAATGCAGGTTGCTTGTTACAGCCCAGAGAGGTGCTGGGAAGCAACAAAGGAGGGAACAGGGACGATGGCCAAGGGGAGAGGTACTTATAAGAAAACCAGTCCCCTAGTCAGTTCTATTAACGGAAAAGCTGCGGGATGAAATGGAAGTGACAGAATCAAACTCATCTTGTTATTTAGGGGATACTCAGAGTCTAGGGAAGGACGCGTCTCAGATGAATTGGCAAGACTGTTAGGAAACATGAGTCAAAAAGAATGAGACTGTCAAATTGGAATTTTGTGGCCAAACCTTTCTCTGTCTCCTTACCAGCAATCAACTATTTATTTTCAGACTAACTAAATTAGAGGCTCTCGGTTGTCACCAGAGCAAGGACAATGGTTAAGTGTGTTTCAAAGAGACCCTTTGTGCCGATTTCTAGGGAATAGCTATAGTCCCTATCATCAAAGCAAATAAACTCTACTCTAGCAGCGGTGGCAGGAGTAGTAACAACAACAGCAGCAAAAATGATAGAACACACGCTGTATGCCAGGCTCTGTGCTAAATGCTTTAAATGTTATGTCTCATCTTGCACTCAAATACTATTATTTCTACCTTTTTACAGAGAAAGGTTCTGAGAAGCAGAGAATTGAAGTAATTTGCCTGAAGTCACACACTAGTAAGTGGTGACTCCTCCACAGCAATGACTCTCAGCACCTGTGTTACACTGTCCCCTGCAGGGTGGTTGGGGACAAGCAGAGTCACAAATGGTGGGTGTCCTTAGAGACTGCAGAAGGGAACCTGCATTTTGGCTCACACTTCCAGTACTCTGACCACCCACACAGGTCATCTCACTTACTTCTCAATTCTCCCAGGGGAAGGAACTCAGGCTCTGAGAGACCGATCAGTGCACCGCCAAGCTGAAAAGGCAAGACACCAGCCATGGCGCCATGAATCTGCAGTTAGAGATGAAGCCTTCATATCAACTTACCTCTGAGTCTAGCTAAATTACAGTTTTTAAAAGAAATATCTGGATGTTTTAGTTTGGAAATTCAACTTGGAAACTCATAGCCCTGAGTAGCATGTATAATTCTTGTTTACACAAACACAAGTTCCTCTGTGTTTTGCACTGATTTCACTACATCTAAACTACGGTACTAATACGACAGTTATATGGAGTCAAGGCCCTTGTTCTCACAGTTGTACTCTAGAAGCTTCCTCACGCAGTTAAGCCTGAAGAGTGAAACATTCCCTTTTGTGTAATAGGTGGGTGTGGGAACAAAAAAAATTCCACACTACTTAGAGCTCTCCCCACTGAAATCATCCTTAGCGCCTTCATTCTGACCATGAACAGCTTGTATTCTTTCAACTCAGGCAGCAGGTGATGGGCTACTGTGTATTTTTTTCATGTGTCTGAATTTCCTCTCTAGCTCCATATCGGAGGCTTCCATATCGGATGGCACAGACTTTGTATGACACAGTTCCAGGGAGGACCATTCACTTGGACCAGAATGGGAGTGGGACCCATCCTGGCTGTTCATGTCAGCAGCCCTATGGACACATGGTGTTCTCCGCTGAAAATAAGCAGAGAAACCCTTCTTGTTTTACTTACTTCTAGCATGATATTCAACACTCCGAAAATAAGAGTGCCTTGAAAAATGCAGTGTCAAGCACAAGCTTAATATATTGGTGAACACTTTGAAAACCTTTTCATTAGCAAATGCATCAAAATAACTGATAATGCTTAAACTAAACATCATCAAACAATGGAAAATACCAATGTCATCAGATATTCAGAGGGATTTTATGCTGAAGGGGGAAGAAACTGAGGAATTTCATCGAGGGAATTAGGAGAAACTATGAGACCTTTTTTGTTTCAGCAGAATAACTGGAGAGAAAGAAATAAAATTAGAAACTCCATCACAATAACCCTACAGAAATGAGCACATTTTGAATCTCTTCAAGTGAGAATATTCACCATTGGGATGAACAATATTTGGACATTCTTTCTCTGAAAGTAATCAAAAAGGGTTCAGAAATGTCCTGAGGAAAATCCTTGTACAGAGTAACATCAAACTAAGTGCCTTGTTAAGTTGCTCCTAGAAAACTAACTCTGTGTTTGTAAGATAGTATGAAAATTGAACAATCCAGTGTGAAATCTGGCCAGTTTTGGAGAAAGAACTTCCATTCTGGAAAGAGTTTGAGGCTTTATGAAAGTAATTTTATGCAACCCTTAAATGTACACATTACAATGGATCTGTGAAAACATCCACTGAAAGTCCATATTCTAGTAGAGGACTGGCTTATATTTTTTTCCTGAAATATTTAAGAATCAAAGCTTGATAAGAAAGTGTAAGTCAAAATAATGTAACTATTCACTAATGACTTCAGCCAACTCCAGTGTGAGAGAGTGTCGGATCTGATTCACCGTTCTTCTATTTTATTGACTTAAACCAGGAGTAAATAACTCAAAGGATGAAGAAAACCAGCAGTTCCACAACATGGTCCATCACAAAGTCACTTTTATACTGGACTCAGCTGTTTATTGCATGAAAAAAAATGCTTTCTAGAATGACTGTATCTTCTGATTTGATCAAATAGTTGAAAGGGCAGATGGTTTGGGTAAAAATTTCCACAACTTCCTGTTCATAATACAGGTAGGGACTCTCCTGTCTCTGGAAAGGAAAACTTGCCTTGGGAGAAGTGAGTGTCAGAAATCCATGCAAGTGAATCAACAGCTATATACCTATTGGCAACTTCAGATAAACAAAAGTAGAAACAATTAACGCTGGTGGGAAGATCTAAGAAGGCAGGGTTAGGATGAATCCCTTCTCGCAAGGTTGACATGGAGTCTAAAGTGCCAGTAGACAGTTTGTATTGTGTGCTGGAGCTCCTGGGCATTCCTCTCTGAAGTGAATAACTCAGACTTGGGGCAGCCACTAGAATGTCAGGCAATTGCAGCTCCTGCAGATAGAGTGCTTTATCCCAAAAGGCAACTGGAGAGTCTTACAGCCAAGTTTCAAAAGAAGGCAGAAATGTAAGGAAGGCTAGCAAAGTTAGACAGTGAAGATGATCACAAGCCCTCCCTCAAAGCTTTAGCTCCTTGGAGATTTTATTTCTCAGACTAGGGGAAAGAGTTGTATTTACTACATCATTGCAAGCATCTTTCTCTGACAAAGATGTAACCTTTCAGAACAGAGCATGTTGGATGTCAACCCTGTGTTGATGTAATCTGACAACTTGTTTATAATGGGTTTTAATTTTAATGCAAGTTTGATTACACAAAGCACTCAGAGTTCTAAAAAAGTGACAGGCATAGGATAATTCTGTCTCTTTGTAGAGAGTGTGTTTAAAAAACAAAGCAATAAACGAAGAATCGAATCTGGGATATGTTTGGATTTTAAAGACAATGATTATAATGTGGGGATATTATTAAATTCTATTTTATTACCATGCATGCCTCCTAAAATTACAGACAGATCACAGTCTTGATGAATATGAAGAATTAATAAGCAACATGAAGGTTTATATGTTGTTATTTTTCACTTCGCTAATGTTGACACACTTGAGCGTTCAAAGAAATCCATCAACATGGAAAGACAGCCACGTGAGAAGGTGGCTGGCCATGTCGGGACAGATGGCATTCAGCCTGAGCCGCGTCCATGAGCAAATGGGTGTCAAACAAGGTCGCCCACAAGCTCTGTGCCATCCAGCTCCTCTTTACAGGGATGGGCAGTGATGCGACAGAAATTGTGAACACCTGGGTGAGAACGCACTGCTGCTCCTCCCCAGAACTCTTTGGACTCGGCAGATGACTGGTTCCACTAATGTCTTTGGGGCAGACCAGCCCTGACTGACTGAGTGCTAATGACTATGAACTACTAGAGGTTCATGCAACCGAGCGTTATCTGTCTGATTGTCAGGCATTTTTCAAATTTGGCACTACTGCACAGACTGACAATTAGCCTGAATAAAACTAAGGTGATGTTTTTAGTTGCCCCAGGCAAATCAGGCAAGCAACCAAAAATTACCATCAGTGGCATGGAGTTCAAAGCCAGATTCAATTCCCGCTGCCCATGTCATCTGCAATCTGATGACAGGTCCTCTGCTTTGCTTTTCTGGAGCTCTTTGAGCAACCACCAGTAGTGGAGCTCATTATTGGAAAAAGGAGTAACAACCGATATAAATAAATCCAGCTTCTGTGGGGGACCTGACAGATAGGATTTGTGGTGATGAAGCATCTGATTACAGATAAAGACCAAAGTGCAAGACTGTCCTGCTGTCCAGTCTCCTTTGTGGATGTGAAATGCAGTTCATTACCATTACCTTCTGGAGTAACATTAATTCCACTCTGTAAGAAACATCAAATGGCAGCACTGGTAACCTTGTCAAGGAACAGAGCTACTAATCAACATAATATTTGACCTGCCTTTTTAGTATCTGGAAACAGCTTCAGTTCAGCAGCCACGGAAATGCTGAAGTTTTGCAAAAACGTACAAGGAAATCTATGAAAGTTATAGTACATTGCAATAGGTTACAATGTTTGTATGCTCTTAATCCAAACTCCTGCAAAAGTTGGGAGGGAAAAATAATTTCTTGCACTACCTGATTTCCGTTACTAGCAAGCATAATATATATAAAAGCCAAAGATGAATAAAAGGAGAAAATATTGAGTTACAATTAAGAAAATGTGCTGTTGTAGGGTTTTCTTCCTTCAGGCCTAAAGCTGAACACAGTCTTAGAGTATTTCTCTCTTTCACAATTTTGCTTATTCTCACTTTCTTTTCACCAATCTATAAGAAATTAGTTAAAATACTGTCTTGATTCTGATGCATTCATAAATACATGAAGCTTCAAAAAGTTCATGGGAAGTGAATGCAGATGAACTTTTTGAAGCCTATTCATGCATATAATACAATTATGCTTTGTCCGCCCAAGCCCACTTATTTCTGAAATGGAGGTAAAAACTACCAAACAACTTATAATTCCATGCATAAATAGAAATTAATAACCGTAAAATATAGATCATTAGTATTGTAAGCAATAGGACTTAATTCATTTAATAAATATTTATTCGGAACTTGCTTAGGGTAAGGTTATTTCTATTGTTTCAAGATATCTTCTTCCAAAACAATTTAACTCCGCCAATAGAAGAAACCTTTGAATCAAAAAGCACATGTCACATGCCCACTTGCCAAAGTCTAAGGGGAACACAAGCTATTGGTCTGATAATAAATTCATTTATGTCTTTAAAAGAAAGCTTCCACCAGGAATTTCTGGGCAAATATAGCCACAGCTGCTCTGGAAGCATCAGTTCTAACTTCCCACAATCTGAAAGAAAAACAGAAAGAAGCTGAAAACTGCCAGGTCAAGTAAAGTTGCTACATTTGGGGGGCTGGGCAGTAACATCCATCATTCCCTTGTTGCGGAGGTATTTGTTGAACGCACAACAGGGTCGGGGAGTTGTGGTTACAGTCCATGGACTATGAGATCTTGGGAGGGATTCTCACCTCAGAAGGCTGGATGTACCTGGATTTATGTAAAGTGCCTAGTATCGCTCTCATCACACAACAGATGCATCTTCTATTGTTCTCCTCTAACACTACCTTAGACTGATACAACATTTTGAATGCCATGAAACATTTCTATTGTGTTACTGTGTTTAATCCTCACAACCTGCTTTAAATAGCTTTATTTTGTCTGAAAAGATCGACAATCAGAGATTAGATTTACAACTCTAGATCACACAGTTGGTAACGGTTTATAATCCAAAACCTGCTTGTTATGGTTCCAGGACTTCCTCCTTCACTCTTCTGAACTGAAAGTATTCAGTAATGTGGACCTGATCACTATCTTATGTTAAAAAAAAAATCTTAATTAGGTATTTCTACATCTTGTGAGTTTATTTCTCTTCCAACCCTTCCATCTGTTTCTCTGTTTGCCCTGGTTCTCATTTTGTGAGAGTATTGAATGATTGAGAAGTTTTATGCAGGAGCTTGAGCAATTCTAAATTAAAGTAACTCTACAAACAAGGCAAATTTCATTCCGGGCCCTGTTTTTCCCTTTAAACGTTGTTGCTCAAATACCGAACACAATGTGTGTTTTGCTTGTGAGACAGAAATAAATAGTTGTGTAGCTGGCTATATCTATTATTGTGCCATTACCATTCCGAGGTGTTGATTTTCTGCTTCACATTTTTCTTGTGTTCTTAGCTTGATGTCCTAACTTGAATTTTTATTTCACTCTAATCATTTCTTAAACTTGAAATCTTCCTTTTACTTTGGCAGTTAGAACACTACATCTGAAAAAAAAATGCTCATAGAAAAACTGAAGGTTAAATCAGCTTCATTCTGTAAACAGTGCCTAAATTATCGTCTCCTTTCCATAACAGCCCAATTAATATGTTAGAGCAAAGCTGAAAAGCCAAAAACCATGCTAAAAACATAGAGCTAGTGCGACACCTTCTGGTAAGATACAAACTGCATTTCGTCAAAGACAGCAAAAGCCATGTTCAAACAATGGCTCTTGTAGGGGGTGGATTCTTCCTGCAAACCTGTGTTTTTATGAATTTCTGGTGAAATACAGGCCCTGTGACAGGCACAATAACTGCTGAGAGGAGAAGTTATGATGCCTACATTCAAGAATCTCCCAGACTCTAGGGGAAAAATATAGACACACACCTAATTTCAGAGAAGTAAAAATCAGATCATTTGAATGGATTGATTGGATTAAAAAGCAACAGAGTCCACTGAAGAGTAATTTTCTTAGACATCAAAAATGTCTTTCAAGATAAACGAAGGCTTCACAAAGGAGGCAACGCCAAAAGTCTTGATGGATTTGTAAGGCAACAAGTTAAAAAGAGGGATGTGCTAAGCAGAAGGTGGTACATATTGGAAACAGAGACTAGCATGTGCCTGAAACTGGAAGGCAAATTGCTGGACAGATAAGGTTTGGGGTTTTCAGTTCCAGACTCCAGGAATCCCCTGGAAGATACTAGAATGACATGATGAACAGAGATTTGCATGAAAACAAATCACCTTGCCTGCCACAGGAAGGAAGATCGGATTGATGAAGTTTTGGGGGAAATTATTCTTTATGTCAAAGTACAGTTACAAAGAAAGGAAGAAAAAGAGGGAGAGAGAAGGAGAGAGAGCATGAGGGACAGAGAGAGAATCAGAAACAGCAAGGAGGAAGAGAAAGAGAGAGGTCTTCCATCTGTTGATTCATTCCTCAGATGGGCTCACTGACCAGGCCTGGACCAGGTCAAAGCCAGGAGCTTGGAGCTCCATCTAGGTCTGACACAGTTGTGCAGGGTCCAAGCACTTGAGCCATCCTCTGCTGCTTTCCTATGCTCCATAGTGGGGGGTGGCGGGGTGTGAGGGGTCTGAAGTAGAGTAGCCAGGATGCCAGCTGGCAGCCAAGTGGGGTGCATGAATTGCAGGTAGAGGCTTAATTCATTGTCCCACCATGCCTGTTCAAAGAACAATAATTTTTTTCTTCATGAAGTGTATTTAAAAGTGGTGGAAACCACAGAAATGCATTCAGGATGGAGTTGGCAGCAAGGGAAAGGTGGGAGAAAGATGTTTCTACTTACACCTTGTGTCTACCAGAAGAAAGAGCACCCTTCCTCATTGCCTGCCATCTTATAAGCCTGGCATGGGGAGTGATTACATGATACCATCCCCGTGACTCAGGTAAGGGGTATTACAATCTAGAAAAGGGGTCATTGGATTGACTAATAGACAGATTATATTGGGTAGGGCCAGCGAATTATGGCTTCCAATTTGTGACTGCAAGGCTGTTACCTGCCTGTCCTATTTCATTTCCTCCTGAGATTTCTGACCAATATTCTTAAGGATTGATGAACGATGTAGATTTATCTCATTTTCTGCAGCTACATCCTAGTATTCAGAAGTTAAGGCCTTGCATGTCTTGGGTTTGGAAATCTCTCCCTATGTCATCTAATGGTTTCATCTCATAAGCCATAGAAAGTCTAGCCAGTACCAATGACTGTGTCCCCTGAATTGTCCTTGCCACTCTTAGAAGACTATGGATTTTGTTTGTTTGTTTGTTTATTGAGTTTTGAAGTGGCATCTGAGGTGCTTGCCTGGGCACAAGAGCAGACTGACTCGTCATCCTTCATGTGTACCTGAGCATGATCCCTCCCTGGCACGCAGTCAGCACGGGAGCCACTACAACACGCATTGTGGCTTTCTATACCAAGGACATGCGACCTGGTCTCTGGTCCCTGAGATGGGACTCTACTGTACCTGGGAACAACAGGACATGAAAGCCCAGGTTTCTTGGTGATGCCAAAGGCCATCAGTGATGTAGCAAACTCGTCTTTGATATGGGCTTAGTTTCAGGCAGCGTGGATCCTGCCGCAGGTAACCATCTCAGCCCACGCAGCCCCAAGCACAGGTCCCTTACAGGGACTCCAGACCTGTGATGTGTGGCTCATGCTTTAGGCTGTCTCCCAAGCCTTGAAAAGGAGAGAAGAGAAGAGAAGGACAGAGAGGATGGGAGAGGAGGAGAGAAGGAAAAAGGATGAAGTGGCAAGGATTTTTAAAGCACTTTATGCAATATGGTGTCAGACAAGAGAACAAGTCTTTTCTTTCAATACAGGAAGTCCAGGCTTTTAATGTAGATATTTTTTATTTTCTTTGTATGTGTTCTGAGGAAAGAATTTAAAAATTTCGTATATGAGAGCATAGTTCATTCACAAGTTCAAGCACATAATTTTGTAAGCTAAATTTGGAAACTTTAAAACTTTGTCCACTTTAGATGTGCCCATGGCTCATGGCGGGCTGGGCCCGGACATGCCTGGGTGCGGCCTGCTTCCTTCTGGGGTGAGTACGCCGAGGGGGGAGGCCTCCGTGACTGGGCATGTCCGGGACCCACCCACCACCCTCATTGGGTGGTGGGTGAACGGGATTGGGGAGGGGCGCAACCTTGGGCCTGCAGGATCACACCTCCGGCTGCCAGAGGCGAGCCGAGGGCTGCGGGAGAGGACGTCTAGCTCGGATCCCGAACCCAGTCCGCCATGTGCCCATGGCTCATGGCGGGCTGGGCCAGGGCGGCCAGTGCGCCATTTAGTGCCAGGCTGTGCCTGCTGGCCGCCCGGCCTGGGAGCTCTGGGGTATTGGACATCTGAATCGCTGCTGAGATAGCTCTAGAGTGACCCCACTGTTTCTGGGATCTGAGTCAATCCTAAAGATTCCCAATGCCAGTAACTCTTCCTTTGAAGAACTTCCAATCCCTTAATAATGCTGAGCTTTGAACACCTATCAAGTAAAAGATAAGCTCTGGCTTGTGTAGCAGGCTGGCACCTAATGGTCCTCGGAGCAACCACGTGCAGGTGCGTGATTTACGGCTAGGAACGGTCCCAATCTGGGATGCCACAGCTGGGATGAGGTTCCCACCAAGGGGTGTATGTGCTGGAATGGGGGCTGCGTTCTATCTAGGAAACAGTTGCAGTCACCCGAGGCACTAGTGTGGGCTGGGATTGGATGCACCAGGCCGGTTCAGATCCCAGCACCATATGGTGTTATGGAGAAACAGGGTAGATGTGGGACTGACTAGGCTGGGTCTCAATCCCCTTCTGAGCCATGTGTGAGCTATATGTGGGTATGGACGAGCCATGGCTGGGCTGAAACGTCCAACAACAAGAGTCAGAATGGGGTGAAAGCCAGCCAGGAAAAGCCACTGTTCCTGCTAGGACAGGAGGTGAACTGAGTAGGGTTGGCTCAAGAACCCCCTGGCAAGCGCAAAATCTGGCATTGGGAGGGGTTCTGATGGAGGAGCCTGGGCAACTCCTCTGGCAGGACACAGTCCCTGCAGGTAAGCGCGAGAAGCATGATTGGAAACAGCCCAGAATAGGCCATGGAAAGTTTCCCACTGGCATGCATTCGGCATGGGTCAGGAGCAGACCAGGCTGAATCAGTTCATGTCACCCACTGGCAAATCCAATCACCAGAACAGAGTGTGGAATGGGCCGGGTTTGGTTGCGACAAAACCAGTACACATTATGGAACGCCAGGGCGTGGTTGCCTGTACTGGATATGAATGCAGCACCCATCCAGCACACGTGAGATCCAGGAAGGGAGGGGCAGAGCTGGCGGTGGGGTTAAGGGGCTGGTGCCCTCGCTGGACAACCACTCCCACTGGAGAGTGTTGGCTGGGATAGAGACAGACCAGACTAAGCAAGGCTGCAACACCTGTGCGCTGCATGTGGACAAGATCAGGGCCACAGCATCAGCTGGCAGAAGCTGGCACTGGGGACTAATTCTGTCGAGTCAAATCACAGGACCACCTAAAGAGTGCATAAACCGGGACAGAGAGACCTGGGAGGGAAAAAGTGGGTTCCCCCTTCTTGGGTCACTATTCCCGTGGGAGGGCATGAAAACTAGGACGGGGGCTGGGATGGCTAGATAGAGAGGTACTCAACAATATCTGTGAGGGCTGGATGGTTGAGTTGGTTAGATAAAACCAAGCTTTAATACCCATTGACAAGTACCAGAGCCAAATGGGATGGGGGACAGATTGGTCTTCTGCTACACATACTGGCAAACCAGGGTAGGGGGCGGTCTGGTGGGGGTTATTGTGGGTCGCCCCAACTAGGCTACAGCTCCCACTGGTTGATGTAAGGGCCGAACCAGACTGGACTGCAACACCCATTGGTTCCAGTGCAACTCGGGACTGAAAACAGAACCAACACAGCAATTGCAACCACCAGCTGATCAGGGTGATGGACTGTGCCGGGCCCTGTGCTTGCTAGAACATACAAGAATCTGGTCTGGGAATACCTCAAAGTATCTTTGGAGATCTCCCCACTTGAACTGCTGGACTCAGAATTCTAACCAAGAAAAGACAGAAGACAGAATAGGACAATCATTCATCTCAGCTACATGTTGGCAGCGAAATATGGGACAAATGGAGACTTCATGATGGACCATATCAATCAGTGGACCACCTCATCGAGCGAAACTGGCAGTGACTCATAACTGGAGAACTATTAACTCCACTTGAGCACATATCTCAGAGCATGCCCCACATCCGGGACTTGGGGTGGGCGGGAAACCGGGTGGGGCTTCTCCCTCAATATCCCCTTTTACCTCAGATACATGATGGAAACAATATGGACATAATAGCATTGCCCACCTCCCTATCCCCCTGAACCTTTTTTTTTTTTCTTCTTTCTTCTTCTCTTTCTTGATTTTCCTTCAACTATAGTTAACTATGTAAAGATTGTCAACAACAATACAATAAAATGGATTATAAAAAAAAAAAAAAAAACTTTGTCCACTTTAAAGACATTTTTTAAATTTGGAAACAAGGGTCTTGAGTCACCAATTTAATCAATAATGTTAAGCATCAAATAATGTTTAAATTTAACTCACTGGTATTGTGGCCCAGTGAGTTAACTCACCACTTGTAACACTAATACCCCATATCTAAGTGCCAGCTCAAGTCCTGGCTGCTCTGCTTCCCAAAAACCTTCCTACCAATGATCTGGAGAAGACAGTGGAAGATGGACAATGTGCCTGGATCCTGCCACTTCTGTGGGAAATCAGGAAAAAACACTTTTCTCTTGGCTTTGCCCTGGCTCAACTGGTTATTATGAGTGAACCAGTAGATAGAGAATAATCTCCCTCTCCTCTCTCTGTTTCTCTAATTCTCAGTCTTGCTAATTCCTTCATTCTCTGCAGCTCTGTCTTTCAAATAAGTGAATAATTTTGAAACACACACACATACATACATCTTTGGAAATTTGGGTTTCATTATTTACATTGTCCAAGAAAAATGTAAAAATTTTAAATCAACAGCTGTATGCATAAATTGAGAGAATAAATATAATGAAAATGAACATGATTTCTCCTTGCTGTCAAAATAACTCTAGGGATGGGTTTTAGCCCAGCAGTTAAGATGTTCTTTGAGATACGTGCATCCAATTCTGGAGTGTCTGCATTTGTATTCTTGTTTCACTCCCAATAAATCTTCCTGTTAATGTATACCCTGGGAGGCAGCAGGTGACAGATGGCACAAGTACGTAGGGTTTTGTAATTCAAGTGGGAGATCTAAACTGAGTTCTAGTCGCAAGATATTGGCCTTGCCCACTGCTCACCATTAAGAGCATGAGGAGTGAATCAGAGGATGGATAAACTGTGTCTCTCAGCTTTTCAAATAAGTAAAACAACAACAACAACAAAAAAAAACCAAAATAGTTGTAACTCTCAGGTATACATTCTTCAAATTGGATAGCATACAAAGGTATGAATTTACCTTTTTTTCTTTAACAAATATGCAATCATGAAAGATAAAAATACTGAGCCTGGCACGGTAGCCTAGTGGCAAAAGTCCTCATCTTGCACGCACCGGGATCCCATATGGGCACCAGTTCATGTCCCAGATGCTCCACTTCCATTCCACTTCCCCGCTTGTGTCCTTGGAAAGCAGTGAAGGATGGCCCAAAGCCTTGGGACCCTGCACTCGCACGAGTTCCACAAAAAGCTCTTGGCTCCTGGCTTCGGATCAGCTCAGCTCTGGGTATTGTGGTAATTGGGGAGTAAGCCAGCAGATGGAAACTCTTTCTCTCTGTCTCTCATTCTCTCTGTAAATCTGCCTTTTCAATAAAAATAAAAATACATCTTAAAAAAAAGGTAAACATATTCAAATATAATGTCAGTCCTACGCATTTTAAGGAAACAAAGTCCCACTTATTAAAGCATGTATGAGTATATATGTATGTGTATATATGTCTCAAATATGTGTATATATGTACACACAGCATATATGTATATACATATACACAAATATAATATTATTTTTATTTTAACAATAATTTGTACCCATGAAGTTTATGAAAGTAAATAAATAAATATTTAAATAACTATTCCAGGTATAAATAGCTATAAATCTCATTTTTATTAAATGAATTTGGCCTGAGATAGCTAATATATAATAGATTACTCAATTCAGAACTGCTTTCTGGTATAACAACTTAAGCTTTGAGCTTTGAGCAATAACCTCATGCCTTTCATCATATATAGCTAGCTATCTGACAATGTAAATAACATTTCTTTAATCAAAATATAGGTTACAGAGATTCAAAAAAATCAGGTTGGAGTTAAATTAACATCACAAAGTATAAACTGTATTTAATTATCTAGGTATTTATGTATATTATGTTTTATCTTGTACTGTGTACAAAAATAAGCATTTTAAAATTGTTTCACCAAATACATTGAAACAAAGTAGCACTTATAGACAATGTTCAGTTTTTAAAGTTTTATCTATTTTAGCTGTTTTTTTGGTTGGAAAGTCAAATTTACAGAGAAAATGAAAGAGAGAAAGATCTTCCATCCACTGATTCACTCCCCAAGTAGCCACAATGCCCAGAGCTGAGCTGATCCAAAATCAGGAGCCAGGAGCTTCTTCTGAGTCTCCCATGCTGGTGTAGGGTCCCAAGGCTTTGGATCATCCTTGACTGCTTTCCCAGGCCACAAGCAGGGAGCTGAAACAGAAGTGAAGCAGCCGAGACATGAACCAGTGCCCATATGGGATCCCAGTGCATGTAACGCAAGAACTTTAGCCACTAGGCTATTATGCCAAGCCCCAGACAATGTTCTTTCAAAACCCATGTGATGTATTGAACATTCTTAAAAAAAAAAAAGTAAAAAGGAATATTTAAACATCAAATGACAATGACAATGTGGCAAGCTGACATAGTTAATCTGATCTTATCAATTGGGAATGCATGGCTTACAATAACTAAACAGACAAAGCTGAATTATTTTTATAAAATAATTTTGGCAAACATATTTGGTCAAGAAATATTTTTTAAAGTTTATTCTTAAGCTACGTTTGAATCATCTGTTTCATATTTGTCACATACATATTGAGAGACTCATTTAAATGTCATCAATTGGAATTTACCCATATTTTAAATTGTATATCAATCTAAATATACCACAAGAACTGAGGAATCAGCTTTTGCTTCATAATCTTCATTTCTTCTTCATTCTGATGTAACAAAAAAATAGGCTTCCATGGAGGTCATATAAATAAGCAATGCTGACAATGCACTTGATGTTTACGTCCTATATCAAGGCTGCAAGGCGTGTGCACATCCCCAGCTGGCCTTTCCACAAGCTCTGATATGTTCCACATGAAGCACATGGATTAAAATACAGAGGAATTTGATTTCTCTTTTGATGTTAAAAAAATGAAAGAAAATTAGCTCAACTATATTTCAAGCTTTCAATACAGATAACTATCATTTGGAAGATAGTCTAAAACTTCGCTTTGAATCTTACAGCCATACAAATTTCTTATATTGATTTATAGAAATGTTTAGTTTTTTTTAATAAGACCACAGATATGTATCTCCTCAGGATTTAGAGAGTATTTGTAATAAAATACGTAAAGACTATCGGATGAATCAATAAAGCAATAAATCACATCAGCTCAATGAGTAGTTGAGCTAGGTCCTATTTCTTATACACCCAAGGATATACCAAAGTGCCATCATTTGGATTATCTCAATGGCCTTAAGTGGTCTTCTGTTGTTTCTTTGCTGTACGGTAAGGGTAGAGATCTCAACTCAGATTCTGTTTCTCAGTACTCTCCTGTGGCTGCCAATAGTGAACTGCAAATGGATTTCAGCCTCTTATCTGAGTTACTGAAGCTATAAGCAGAAGGGTGGAGGCAGTGGATTTTTCTCCATCAATGAGCCAATGTCCAGTCACCTGTTCTTGACTGGAAGAACGTAGATGAGGAATTGCCAGTAATTTGCTATAGCCTGTATTGCTAAGGGAGTCTCCTTACTCCCCATCCTCTTCATAGGAGCAGAGATAGATAGTCCCCTTAGTAGTTGATTTTGTTTCTAATAAATTTAAGAAATGCTGACTGCCATAACAATTTTATGTATGGACAGATCTCACATGAATGAGATCAAGCAGTACTTGTTTTTCTGTACTTGGCCTATTCCACTTAACATATAGAACTCCAGTTCCGTTCATATTGTTGTCAATGACAAGATTTAGCCCTTGTAATGACTAAATAGTACTCTATTCTGTATATATATATAACTTCTCTATCCATTCTTCAGTTTATGCACACTTAGGTTTCTGGGATATTGACAGCAATAGCCTAATTTTAAAATTAATTAATTAATTAATTAATTAATTTAAAAGGCAGACTTATAGGCAGGGCAAAGATCAGGGATTCTTTCACGTCTCCCACGTGGGTGCAGGGGCCCAAGCACTTGGACTATCTTCTGCTTCTTTCCTATGCACATTAGCAGGGAGCCAGACTGAAATTGGAGCAGCTGGGACTCGAACAAGCACCTATACAGATACCAGTATCACAGGTGGTCTTCCTTTGTCATGTCACAGCCCTAGCCCTGGCAATCTAATTTAAAGACTTGTTCAAGGATTTATTCCTAAAGCATAGCTGAAATGCCATTCCTCCCACCCCTCTTTTAAAGATTTATTTGCTTATTTGAAGAAGTTAGAGAGAGAAAAGGAGAGAGACAGAGGAAGATCTTCGGTTGTTTCACTTCCCAAATGGCTGCAATGGCCAAGGCTAAGCCAAGCCAGAGCAAGGAGCCTGGAGCTTTTTCCAGGTCTCATGTGAAGAGCAGGATCCCAATTACTTGGACAATTTGCTTTCCTGTAGGGAAGGTGAATATGAAATGGAGTAGCTGGGCATGGTTTGGCACCCATTTAGTGCGCTGACATCAGGAGTGATACCTCTACCCCCTAAACCACAAAGCTAGACCAACCCTTCATCCTTGCCAGGGACATTCAAGAACTACCCTCTATATAAACAAACCAACTCCATCTTGAAATAACAGAACATTTTAATTTCTGTATCCAGATGCTAAGGAATACATCTTCCACCCAACTCAAACCAAAATTCTAGATATTTCAATTGATTGACAAGGCTCCCTCTTACCTCATTAACATCATTTTCTATTAAGCTTCCACTGCCTCATTTCCAACCTAGTCATGCCAGTTCCTTACTCCTTCTGCAGAACATCAAGCATGTACCTTCCTTGTTTGTTTGGTTTCTATTTGTTTTTTGTTTTGTTTTGTTTTGTTTTGTTTTGCACTAGCTAGCCCCTTTTCCTGGAGAGATTTCGGTCCAGATAAATGTACACATGATTCCCCTCCTTCAAGTCTATTCAAATACCATCTTCCTGGGAAAGCTTCCCTGACCATGCTATATAAAGTATTAATTGTTCCCAACACTCTCTGACTCTTGTCTTCTGTTTACTTATTTATATTTTGTATAGTTTTTGTCATTGTTTGACATACCATATGCTTGCCTATGTGATGATCATCAGTGTCTCCCTAATGAAATGCAAATTCGATGAAACAAAGGTCTTTGCTGCTGAAGGATATCTGCCTAAAGAGCAATGGCTGATGCAGGGTAGGTATTTAGCAAATATTTGTTAAATGAATATTATTTGTATATTTTATTTACCTGGAAGACAGAGAGATCTCTTGTGAATACTGGTTTGAGTCTTATTCGCTCCACTTCTGACCAACGTTTCTGCTAATGTGCCTATGAAACAAGTGAAAGATGGTCTAAGTCCCGGAGCCCTGCAATCATGTGCGAACCTAGATAGAATTCAACGTTCCGCTTTGGTCTGGCCCAGCCCAAGCCAATGTGGCCATTTAGGAAGTGAATCAGCAGATGGAAGACTCTTTCTGTCTCTCTCTCTCTCTCTCTCTCTCTCTCTCTCTCTCTCTCTCCATTCCTCTCTTTAATTCTACCTTCAATAAATAAATAGATCTATTTTTAGAAGAAAGATTAATACAGATTTCCCACTATGATTCATTCCTCAAATTCCCACAGGAGCTGGGGCTCAGACAGTCCAAATCCAGGAGCTAGGGACTCAGTCAAGGTCCAGACCCTAAACACTTGGGCCATCACCTTGTTGCACCTAGGATGTGTGCCAGCAGGAAGCTGGAATCAGGCGACCTACGATTGAAATACACCGCGACATGGGCTTTGGACATCACCAACAGCATTTTAACTGCTGATGCAATTGTCACTAAATGAACAGTATTTATGCAAAGTATTTATGAAAGATTTTAGTCAAATTGGAAAGCTAGATTTTCACTGCGTATTAACTACTTATTAAATACTGTTTTCTATTTAGCATTAGAAAAAGAGCACAGACACATTCTTGAATAATCAAAAGAGAGGTTGAAGTGATATAAGTTGATGGATATTTGTAATCAATGCAGTATTCAACTTTATTTATTGAACTTTTAATAGAAAAAGCTACATTTTCTAAATACTTTGCATGTGCCAAATTTTGTGCAATTTTTACAACAACCAAATAGTTAACTAGTGCTGCTTTCCAAGGCTACTCTGTTAGAGCCCCAGGTTGGTACATTGATGGAAGAGAAGGCCATTCAGCCATGAAAGGGTTTAGAAAAAGTTTTTCCAGTACACAAAAAATCTTCTTTTTTAAAAGATTTATTCATTTTTATTACAAAGTCAGATTAAAAGAGAGGAGGAGAGACAGAGAAGAAGATCTCTGTCCAGTGATTCACTCCCCAAGTGGACGCCACGGCCGGTGCTGTGCCAATTCGAAGCCGGGAACCAGGAGCTTCTTCCAGGTCTCCCACGTGGGTGCAGGGTCCTAAAGCTTTGGATTGTCCTTAACTGCTTTTCCAGGCCACAAGCAGGGAGCTGGATGGGAAGTGGACCTGCTGGGATTAGAACCGGAGTCCATATGGGATCCCGGGGCGTTCCAGTTGAGGACTTTAGCCACTAGGCCACACCGCCGGGCCCAGACCAAAAAAAAAAAAAAATCTATAGGAAGTCTTCAAAAGCAATTTGCTGGAACTGGATTAAGAATGGAGGATAGGGCCTGGTGCAATAGCATAGTGGTTAAGGTCCTCGCCTTGAATGTGCCGGGAAACTCACATGCAGGACAAGGAGTGGGCCTGTTACTGGGAAAAATTGTATTTGAGACTTCATGATTTGAAGCATTTTGTGGAACATCCAAATGATAATCCATGTCAGTCTGATATATAGACTTTAAGATACAGAACAAACTGGATGTGAGGACGATCTGGCTGCGACATCTGTCACCCTATCGATCGCTGGGGTTGATTCGGCTGATGTGGCTGGCTAGGCGGGTGTCCCCTTCCTCCCTTACCGCTCCACGTGCATTCCTCCCGAAGCTGCGTGCTCAGTCGAAGAGGCCCACCACCCCCGCTAGAGGAGGACCGGTCTTCGGTCAAGGGAATACAAGTAGAACCTCCAAACAAGCTCCCAAGGATACAGAACAAGCTGCAGATAAAAGTTTGAGAGACATCAATATACAAGTATTACTGAGGCCAGGCTTGGATACCAGGCAAGGTAAATGTGTACAGGAAAACAAAAGTCAGAACGTAAAGCAAACCAACATTTAATAAGTGAGTAGGAAAAGAGATATTTGCAAAGAGTTGTAAGAAGAGTACAGGCATACCAGGAGAATAATGGGAAAAAACATAGAGATGCTTATTTCCGTAGGGAGAGGATGATGATACAGGATTCAGAGAACTGATCAAGAAGGGTTCAGGAAGAGAACAAACCATTGGTAACCACAGCAACTTAATGAGTTGCTTATGCAATGAGGTACTTAATGAGAAGGAGCATCATCACTGCCACAGCAGCAGGAGAATAGCATGAAAGGAGGGAAATAAATTTATGACTGAACAGAGTTATTAGTTTCTTCATTGTAAAAATCCAGATTAGCTGCCTGCCACAGAGTAGAGCAAAATTCTGGGAAATAGTGTTACTTACTTGGTTAACCAACAAGTTGACAATAAAGAAGCAAAGAACTCCAGTGACTTAATAATTTCTGTTTATGTGGAACCATATTTTGATAGCTATAAAGAGAAGCATAATCTGAGAAGCACTTAGAAGCCACAGTGATAGGCCTATAAACAAGACTAAATGAAGCCAGCTAATAAACTCAAAAACACTCTGGAATGAGAAACTGCAAGACGTGTTAAAGTCTCAAATTACATGGAGAAACTGTGAAACAGAATTACATTTTAATTCTTAAGCAAAATAATATTTCGCCAAATCACACATGGATACAACTTTGTTAAAATGCATTCGTCACACCCACTAGAATTTCTTTGATTAAAAGTGATGCTTACAATTGGATTTCAAATGTGATACTGCAATCAAAATAATTATCCAGAACAAATTGATAAGGCTAAGTTCATGACTTAAGTCTGATAGTTCATTGCTAAAGGTATAAACACATAGTTTTCCCCCAAGATGAGCTAGTTCCCATCACCTGAAGAATATTTATCTTTTCTAAATAAAAAGGAGAGCTTTCAAGAATAATTTCATTTTCAAAAACAAAAATAAAAATAGACAGACATACAATTACTGAGGATTCAAGGTAAGACAAATGGGGCAGACAATTTAGTCTAGTGATTAAGAAGTCTGCATCCCACTCCCTGCAGTGTGCCAGCTGTAGGGGAGGTGCCCCTGACAGGTCGGACCCAATGCTGGAGACTCAGACCAAAGCCACTGCCAAAAGCAGTGACCAAGTGCTTGACTTTCGGCGGCCAGTGCACCAAGTGGTGTCAGGGTCTGCCTGCTGGCTGCCCAGCAGCAAACTCTGGGGTTGTTAGGATATGTAATGAATAAGACCAGTTTTAGTGTAGATGAGAGATGAATTCTGAGTGATTCCCAGTAACAAGGTCATGAAACTTTCGGGCAAACATGGGAACTGAGACCTGATGGTTTGGAGGGGAGTGTCCATAAGATCTATTTGGGCCAGACTGATTCACCAGCCCAATTAGGAATCCTGAGAGGGGCTGTTAGCATAGAGCATCACTGACTGCCACACACCAGTCCACACGAAAGCTATGGCTGGCGGCCTGTATGGCAGGCTAGGTACCAGTACCTGACTGAGTGGTGGAATAGTGGACTGGTCACATTTGGCAGAGTCAAGACACTAGCCAGCACACGAGAGAGCTTGGTCCGGGGGTAAACTCTGTGGGGGAAGTGTGGGCCCAACCCTGTGGAAATACAAGCCCCACAGGTTAGCATGTGAGCTGGGGTGGTAATGGGCTAAGCTAGGTGTGACCATAGTACCTGCCATCACTTATGGGTAAAGGAACCAGTAGCAATCTAGGCAGATCAAAGCAGCACCACCCAAAAGTGCATCCTAAAATAGGCTGTGGAATGGGCTGAGCTGCAACTGGAAGGGGGTGGGCCGAGCAGGGGCAAGCAAACCTCAACTCACAAGTAAGAACAGAAATTAGGATGGAACACACGTCATGCCGAACTAGGCTCTTACACCGACTGGTCTGCATGAGGCAGGGATACTAGGCCACAGCATCAAAGGCAAAGGCTGAGACAGGTAAAGGACTAAGCCAACTGGGTCAGAGCAACCACTGGCACGTGCGTAATCTAGGGCTGGGAATAGACTCAGTTGGGGAGCTGTGAGAGTACACCCTTGCTGGGTTGGGGTTCCCACGGGAGAGTGCGGGGACTGGAGTAGGGGCTGTGTTCTGGTCTGGATATGGCTGAGTACCTGGGTTCAAATCCCAGCCCTGGCTTCTAACTCCAGCTTCCTGCTAAAGCAGACCCTGCGAAGCAGCAGTGGTGGCTCCAGTAATGAGATTATTGATACCCAACAAGGGACCCCTGCATTATATTCCCGGTTCCAACCCTGGCCCAGCCTTCACTGTTGCAGGTGCTTGGGGAACCAAAGGATGAGAACTCCCTTTCTCTGTCTAGGACTCAAAAATTCAAAGACCTGTAAGTATCCTGAAATTTGTGGTAATTCTATTTTTCACATTAATCTCTCTAGGTCTATTTGTTATTTATGAAAACAGTTCTTTTTAACATAATCTAACTATTAATGTATTTGTCATCATTGACTTTTTTCAGCTTTATTTATTAATTTATTTGAAAGGCACAGCTACAGAGAGAGAGGGAGAAATGGAGAGAAAAACAGAGAAATCTTCTATCTACCTGTTCACTCCTTAAATGGCCACAACATCCAGGGCTGGGGCAGGTCAAACTAAGAGGCTGGAACTTAACCTGGATCTCCTATATGAGTGCAGGGGCCCAAACACTTGGACCATCTTCTGCTTTCCCAGGTGCATTATCAGGAAACTGGATTGAAAGTGGGGCAGCTGGGACTTGAAATGATGTCCACATGGTATGCTGGCATTGTATCCAGTGGCTTACTTTCTTAAACAAACAAATAAAACCAATATTTGAGGGGACAGGTATTTGGTTCAGTAGCTAAGTAGCCACTTGGGACACCCATATAAAAAAATCAGAGTACCTGGGTTTGAATTTCAGCTCTCATTCTGCTTAGTTTTCCACCAGAAGCAGCAGATGATGGCTCATGTATTAGGGCCCTACCATCAACAGGAGAAACACAGATGGAGTTCTGAGACCCTATAAGTTTGGCTAGGCCTATCCCTAACTGTTGCAAGAATTTAAAGAGTGAACTGATGGATGAAAGATCTCTGTATTTCTCACTTTCAAATAAAAATGAAAATAAATTTTTAAAATAACTAAAAATGAAAGTATTGAGGAGAAATATTTTAATATCTAATATCGACACAACACTTTTTATAAGTACCTTCCAGGCATCTCATGAGATACATAAGCAACCACCATTAGAATTAATTAGAAGAATCTTTGTATATGTATTATATACATATATCATATATAGTGCTCTTTAGGTTTCTTAATTTTATGCCTCAAATAGTTTCTCATGTTAGGAACTGTATATCTACCTTATTATTATAATAGCTAGTTTACATTCCACTGTATGGCTGCATTGATATTTTAATTACTCAACTGTTGGGTACGTAGGTTGCTGGTAGCAATGTAAACAACTGAAATGAAAATAATTTTGACACATCTCCACACAAACCTGTCTTAACTCTTTAGGATAAATTCCTGCAGTGCAATTAGAGGATCAAAGGAGATTCATGGCTTTAAATTTAAAGATGTTGCCCATGCACCCTCCAGAAGAGAAGCAAACCTCTGTTACTAATGGGATTGTGTAACACTTTCTCTAACTTCACTGGTTGTATGTAATTATTTATCCCTTATAGATTTGATTATTTATTTACTTATTTCAATTTGAAAGAAAGCAGAGCTGCTAGAACTTGAACTGGTGCTCTGATATGAGATGCCAAAATTGCAGGTGATGTCTTACTGTGCTATACCACATGCTGGCTACCTTAGAAGAGGTTTGCAATTTTCTTTTTAAAAGTCCAGCCAGGGCCAGCACTATGGCTAAACTGGATAATCCTCTGCCTGCAAATGCCATCATCCCATACAAATACCCACTTGTGACCCAGCTGCTCTGCCTCCCATCCAGCTTCCTGCTTGTGACCTCGGAGAGCGGTAGAGTGGCCCAAAACCTTAGGACCCTGTACCTACGTTGGGGACCTGGAGGGGGCTCTTGGTTCCTGACTTCGGATCAGCTCAGCTCTGGCCATTATGGCCATTTGGGTAGTGAACCAGTGGATGAAAGATCTTTGTCTGTCCTCTCTGAAATTCTTCCTTCCAGTAAAAATAATTTTTTAAAGGTCCTGTGTATTTCTTGTGAATGTGGCCACTTTGATTTTACTGCTTTTTAAATGAGCTATTGCAACTGTGAATAAGATTCTTCTAATTGTATTCTAAATAATCACTACTGACTTATATTAATTTTTGCATATTTGGCTATCTCTCTGAACCCATTAACACCCTCTTCATTCCCTCTCTTGCATGTTTCAGCTTTTGAACAACATAGCAGTGAATAATGATTCTTCTGTGTGATTCTTCTAATGTGATTATGTGAAATTTGAAAATTTTAAAAGATATGTCATATTACTCATAATCTTCATTAATTTTACATAGATATAATTAGCACAGTTGGTGACTAAGCAGTTCTCTTTAGCTCTGAAAGCTCTATCACATCTTTTCTTTTTCTTGAGTTTCTTTGTGGGGTCACATCTATAATCCGATGGTTGTACTTCAATTGTTTATTGCTCTATCATTTTTTGAAATATTCCTTCATTACAGTTTTTGGAGTTATCAAACCTGCCCATATGATTATATGAATTTTCTATGCTCTCAGCGATGATCATGCATACTTCCTATAGCAATCTGCATTTAGGATTCCCTGATTTGCATATTTTTAGCATACTCCCTTTATATTCCTTCCATTTATTTCAGGTTATTCTTTCTTTATGGTTAACAACTAAAAAATAGTTATTTAAACACTTCTTTATTCACAACAGAGTGCAAGTTTTATAGTTATTATATTGTTTGATTACTTAAATTCTTTCCTTTGCCCCTCTCCAAGTGTTGCATTTGAAGCTACTGCGTCTCCAAATGTTGAATTAGCCTAGAATTCAATAGCTGCTCAGCAAAAAATTAGGACTGAAAGATCTTCTGCTTCCAAAACTCACGTCTGTAAAAGCTACACCACAGGTCATATGCCGAGGCAACTGCTCCCTCCCTCTAAGAGTTCAGTTCCTTTCAGATCTACACCTGCAGTGAGGTATTCTCTTAAATACCTGAGTCAACTCAGTGTCTGATGACATAGGATAGGATCATATTCTATTCCAGTTGTAGATAATTTGGCTTTGCTGAAGTGAGATGGCCACTCTTTATAAAAGTATTATGTTCAGTATTCTCTAGCACTTGTCTAGGCCAGGGATCCTCCCCTCTCCATCCTTTAAAGTCCCCCACCTCCTTCATCTGCAGCTGCACAGAAATCAAAACCTGCTGTCTGTGAAAGCCAGGAGTTGAAGATACTATGCCGTGAGCATTGACCTAACTCTGGTTTTCAAGAAATGTAGTAGTCTCACAGTAGAGCCAATGACTTAAGCTGAGGCTTTCTACTTTCCAGTTGGCACATAATTTGGTTCAATGTATCAAATAGCACCATCTTTATTGGATTTGGTGCAGGGTCCTACCTTGTTTCTTCGTATTACTCTAGTCTTCATGGGCATTTTTAATATTAAATTGGGAATGAATAACTGGAACTGTTAACTTGTAATTATGTTTGGCACATATATGTTCAATGAACATCTGAACTGCAAATGTTTTGGGATTGTGTGTGAGATCAACTCTAAAAGGTCATAATAAATTACTGTCATGTATTACTTAGGGGGTCACTGACACAGACCAAATTGAAACTTATTGGCAAATCTCATGGGCTCTTTCTTTGACTTAATATAGAAATGAAAAGCTGGGAATTGGTTTTATACAGAGAAGTTTTATTTGCAAAGTGAACAAGTGAGCTTGAAAACAAAAAGGGAAATTGCTCCTGGGAAAGATCTGGGAAATGGGGCATCACCTGAAAGCACAGAGAAATACATGGGGTTCTAGGAAGTGTCCTGGGTTTTCAAAGGTTCTGTGACTTTTTCTTGTCTGGGAGGAAATTTACAGAAGATCTCCTACCCCACTGGTGGTCTCAACCATTTCGGAAATGGTGGGACAATTCCTGTGCTGCTCACTTAAAGTGTGATTTGCCTGGCCACGTGGTGAGGGATAAATGGTGGCCTTCCTAACAGATGATAAGTTTCCGTACCCACCGAGTGTCAGCCTTCTCAGGGTTTAAGCACTATCCTGTTTGCCAGTGCTCATGGTACATGCAAACACTGGGCAGTGAGATGGTGGCCCAGGGAAGATGGCGTCATTAGGGGTGTCTCTGGACATGACATAGGATTTTAGCAGGTATGAATGATGTGAGAAACTAGGCTTCTTTCTGTAATACATTTCCTCTCCTCAAATACAGGGAAGTTCTTACAGTACAAGTCCTATGCATGAGTAAAATTGTCATGTCACTTTCTAAGTAACATTTTTTAAAAGTACTGTACTAAAAAGTAATTGTAGTAAAGACATGATTAAGCATTGACTGGGGCTGTTTTCCTCTGTGTGGTGCAGTGGAGGAGGCTGAGAGGACCAGGTCAAAATGACCTGATAAATTTCGCTGTTGCTGGGTATCATCTTGTTCAGAAAAAAAAAAAAAACCTGCTTATATTATGAAACGTGGAAGCCACTGGCACACATGTAATGTCTTGCATCAATAAAGCAGTTAAATACATTATAAAATCCTGGGATTTTCTTTCTCCTGCAGAAAAGTCCATCTTATATTTTTACCTCTATCAAAGCTGGTGTGAATGGATAATGCTAACATATGCTCAAAGATTCAATGTTTAATCGGAAATCTTAAGACATGTTGATTATACCTCTTGTGTCCCCATGTTACTCCCTGAGTTTTAAGCATCAACATAAATCCATAACATTCTATTTATGTGACTATACAAAATTATCAGTTGACTTTAAATAATCCCCTTAAAATTTTGGGCCTGGGGTTGCCACTGTGCTGCAATGGGTTAGGCCAACACTTGTGACACCAGCACTCAATATAGAATGTCTGTTTGGGTTTTGCTACTATGCCTTATATCCAGACTCTTGCCAATGCTCCTGGGAGGGCAGCAGGCCACAGTGTGTTTGGGCCCTGGTGACCCCATGTTAGAGATACAGATGGAGTTCTAGGCTCCTGGCTTTCGCATAGCACAGCCTCAGCCTTTGTAATCATTTATGAAATGAACCTGCAGAAGGAAGATCTCTGTCACTCTCTCTCAAATAAAAACTTCAAAACTATGAGCCAGTTTCATGTAGTATTTTAAAAGCATCCAGGTCAAAACAGGTTTCTCAGAGAAAAAATCCTGACTTCACTTGTGTTTCCATTACAGACTTAGCTCTTTCCAGTCTGCCCTATGGAGCCCATCCTGTGAGAGACCACAACTGCAATGGGCACCTATCTTCAAAGAATTCCATTAGGCATGCTCTGTGGTTTCCCTAGAGCCCTCCATACAACACTCGCTTAGCCTCCGAAGTGTCTCACATGAGTCTTTCCTCTACCTACTACCAACTCAGTGACGTGGGCTGCTGTACATCCACTTTGTAGCCTCAAACTCCAGCAAGGTGCCTTCTCAGACTTTAAGTACTCAGTAAGTATTTGTTGAACTAATGAATGAACAGAATTAATCCCCTTCCTAAAAGACTTCAAGTCAGGAGACAGGTGTCCCCTGAAACAAGAATGAGTTATAGGGTGGAAAACCAAAAATTTCAGTCAAAGTGAAGCTGGAAAGCATGCAGCTCAACTCCAAACAGGAACCAAAAGCACAACAAGTGTGTGGCTTTTTAGTAAAAAATAGTTAAAATCTTTCAAAAAATGTAATCCCTGTATGCTCTTTCACCATTTTGGATTCAGGATAGGAAATCACCTTATACAAAAATCAGCTGTAGGTAGATCAAGGACCTAAATATGTACCTAGAAATCATCAAAATATTAGAGGAAAACATAGGATACACTCTCCAAGGTATAGGAAGTGGGAAGGACTTCTTAGAAAAGTCACCAAAAGCACAGGGAGTTAAAGCTAATACAAACAAATGGGACTACATCAAGCCGAGAAGCTTCTGTACAGCAAAGGAGATGATCAACAAAGTGAAGAAGCGACCAACGGAATGGGAGAAAATCTTTGCACACTTCACAACTGATAGGGGACTAATACCCAAGATTTACAAAGAGCTGCAGCAACTCAATGACACCGAAACTAACAGCCCTGTAAAGAAATGGACGAAGGAAATCAACAGACAAAAGAACAAATTCAAATGGCAAATAAACATGAAAGAATGCCTAGGCTCCCTAACTGTCAAGGAAATACAAATGAAAACCATTTTGAAGTTCTACCCAATTCCAGTGAGATTGGCCTACATTTAGAACTCTGCTAACAACTGCAGCTGGCATAAATGTGGGGGGAAATTACCCTCCGTTACTGCTGGGGAGAGTGTAGGCTAGTACAATCACCATGGAAGTCAGTATGGAGAGTGTCAGGAGAACTGAAAAGTGATCTTCCATATCACTCAGCTATGCCACTTTTGGGAATATATCTAAAGGAAGTGAAATCTGCATGAGAAGTGGATCTGTAGCTCTATATTATAGCAGCACAATCGACAATAGCAAAGACGTGGAAACAACCCAAATGCCCATGAAAAGAGGAGTGGACACAGAACTGTGGTACTTCTACTCCATGGAATACTACTTAGCCATTAAAAAGAATGAAATTCTACCTTTTGTTAACACAATCTTACTCCATTTTCTGTTGTTAAACAGAATAGCTGAGATTGAGTAGTTTATAAAGGAAATGGGTTGTATGGGCTCATAGATTTTGATGCTCAGGAACATGGTATCAGCACGTCCTGGGCTAGCTACTCCATGCACAGCTGAGAAGCACAGTCATAGGAGGTGCTCAGAATAAAGAAGAGACAGGAGCTGAACTGCTTCCAAACACCCCATCTCATGAGAACTAGTTCATCCTTGCCAGAATAAATCCAACTTTGTGGGCTATAAGGCCACATGAATCCTTCTGAGTGGCCTTACGGCCCAACATTGATTTACTGAAGAGTTAATCTCAACATGGATTTTAGTGGGGCAAAACTATATTCCAAACAGGGACTACGTTTTACCACTCTAGATCACAAAAATGAACACAAATAGAAAAACCCAGGAAGCAGAAAAATGAAACAATGCTTGTTTATTTTACAAGTTATTTTACATTTTATGTCATGGGCAGGCACAGTGACTGTGTAGCCCTAAAGTACTGCCACCAATCAAGTAAAAAACATGGTTGGCTAACAGTTGGGACAAGATTAAAACTGGAATTACAAGGATATTTTTGCATGACATGTACACAATGCTACATAGTCATAAATATGGTAATTCACAGATAAAAGTTGGCTAGCTTTGGGGTTTGGGGGCAAGTGCTGCTCCTCACAGTGTGGCAGCTGTGGGGGGTGCTCCTGCCGGGTCGGACCCAATGCTGGGGGCTCACGCCAAAGACACTGCCGCAAGGCAGTGAACGAGTCCTCGGCCTCCCCCAGGGCCAGGCTTTGCCTGCTGGCCGCCCGGCGGCAAACTCTGGGGTTTTTTAAGATATGTTTGCTGCCTGGGGACACCTATGACTAAGTCCAATTTTAGTGTAGGTGAGTAGTGAATCTTGGGTGATTCCCAGTGACAGGGTCATGGAAGTTTTAGGCATGTGTGGGGACTGAGACCTGGTGGTTTGGAGGGAAGTATCCAGGAAACAATTACAGTTAGTCAGATACACCAAACCAATTCGGAATACAGAAATGGCCTGTTTGCCTAGAACATCACTGATCGTCACACACCTGCCCACACCGATGCTATGGATGGGGGCCTCTTTGGCAGTAATGGGTACCATTACCCAACTGTTTGGTGGAGTGGTGCAGTGGTCACATTTGGCAGGGTCAAGACTCTATCCAGCACACGGGAAAACTTTGTCTGGGGGTAGACTCTATGGGATTGTGTGGGCCCAACCCTGTAGAAATACAAGTTCCCCTGGTTAGCTTATAAGCTGGGGTTGGGATAGACTAAGCTAGATGTGACCATGCCACCTACCATCACACACGGGTGCAGGAACCCAAAACAGTCAGTGCAGGTCAAGGTAGCAGCACCTGAAAGTGCATCCGTTAACAGGATGTGGGGTGGGCCGTGCTGCCACTGGAAGGGGACAGAATGGGCAGGGCTGAAGAAACCTTAACTCACAAGAAACAACAGAAATCAGGTTGGAGCACAGGTCATGCCAAGTAGGTCCTTGCACCTACTGATCTGCGTAAGACAGGGATGTTAAGCCACAGCATCCCAGGGGACAGGACAAGAGAGGGGCTCTACCAAGTTGAATCAGAGCAACCACTGGCCTTCATGAGATCTAAGGCTGGGAATAAGCCCGGCTGGGCAGCTAAGGGGATAACCTAGCTGGGTTGAGTTTCCCACCAATGAGCGCATGGGCTGTAAATGGGGCTGCGTTCCGGTCAGGATACGAGTGTAATCCCACTTGGCACAAGTGTGGACTGGGAATGGAAGCACCAAGCCAGGCCAGACTCCAACACCATTTGGTGCTCTGCAGGACCAGGGGAAATGTATGACACACTAGGCTAGGTCTCAGCACTTACTGAACCATGTGTAAGCTGTATGGGGGTATGGAAGAGCCATGGCTGGGTTCAAACAGCCAAAGAACCAGATTGGGTTGAAGAACGGTCAGGAAACACCACTGTTCCTGCTAGGACAGGAGGTGAACTGAACAGGGCTGGCTCATGGACCCACTGGTATGCGCGAAACCTGGCACTGGGAGAGTTTCTGATGGAGGAGCCTGGGCAACTCTGGCAGGACACAGTCCCTGCAGGTAAGCGCAAGAAGCACAATAGGAAACGGCCCAGAACAGGCTATGGGAATTATCCCACTGGTATACACATGGCATGGATTGGGGGCAGACCAGGCTGAACCTGTTCACATCACCTGAACAGAGCATGGGTCGAGCCAGGTTCGGTTGCGACACATACTAGTACACAATAAGGAATGCCAAGGTGAGATGAGCGGTACCAGATGCGGTTGCAGCATCCAAACAGCACATGTGATAACCAGGGGGAGGAGGCAAAACTGACAGGGGAATGTGAGCTCCCCTGCAGGACAACTACTTCCATTGGAAAGCGTGGGTCGGGATGGGGGCAGATCAGAATAGGCAGGGCTGTTGCACCTGTGGGCCTCATGTGGGCTAGATAAGGGAAGGGCCACGGTGGGCTGACTGTTCCGACTGGTGCAAGCAAAAACTAGAGTGGGTGAGGGTTGGTTGGGCTAGCCGCAGTACTAGGTGGCAGAGGCTGGCACTTGGAGCTAATTCTGTCAAGTCTAATGCCAGAACTACCTGGAGAGTGCATAATCTGGGAGTGAGTGTGGCCTAGAAAGGAAATAGTGGGCACCTCCTTTGGGGCTACCACTCTCATTGGACAGCACGAACACCAGGACAGGGGCAGGGGTGGCTGTACAGAAGGGCACCTGCCAGTAGGTGTGTGGGCTGGATAGTAGGTTGGTTGGGTTGAGCTGGGCTCCAATGCCCATCGACACGTGCAAGAGCTAAACAGGATGTGGGACAGACTTGACAAGCCTGCGGTGTGTACTGGACTGGCAAGCATGGGAGCCAGGGTAGGGGGCAGAACTGGTAGGGGCTATGGGGAGTCGCCCCAACTAAGCTGCAGCTCCAACTGGTTTGTGTGAGGACCGAGTATGAAGTGGGCAGGATCGAACTGGACTACAACACCCGTTGGTTCACGAGGAAGACAGGGCTGGAAACAGAATGAACCCAGCAATCCCAACGACCAGCATGAGCATAAGCTGATTGGTGTGACGGATGGTGTCGGACTCTGTACTAGCAAACTCGCGCAAGAATCAGGCCTGGGATCATCTCAGATGAAGTTTCTTTGGAGATCCCTCCAACTGAACTGCTGATCTTAGAACCCCAACCATGAAGAGACTGTTAGCCAGTGGATTCTGAATAGGATTCATTGCGATTGGAACTGAGAGATTGGCAGCAATCCAGAACTGATGAACTATCAAAACTGTATGACCAGGACCCTCAGAGCGCGCCTCCCGTTGGGGATCTGGGATGGGTGGGAGGTTGGGTGGGGATTTTCCCTTTGTGTTTTTCCCTGACCCCAGATACAGGGTAAAATGATATTGCTGTGGAAACAATGGTATTACCCACTTTCAAAAAAAAAAAATAATATTTAATGCGCAAAAAAAAAAAAAAAAAAAGAGTAACCAAAGGAAAAAAAAAAAAGAACAGTTGAGTAGAAAGCAATATACAAGACAAAAGGACTCCCAAACAAAGGCATAGAAACAGTTGATGGTTCTGTTGATGAACTAAGTATCTCTACCCTAATCCTGTATGACCCTCCGCATATAAAGTCTGATGCCACTAATAAATTTTGGCTATTGATCATCAAAAAAAAACCAAAAAAAAAAAAAAAGTTGGCTAGCTTTACTTTTGAAAACTGAACTGCAACAACAGATTATAGAATATTAAGACCATTCCATAAAAGGAGTTAAAGCAAGGCAAAAATGCAAACAGATGAAACAGATTCACAGGATGATAATTCTTTTATTTATTTACTTATCTATTTCAGCGGAAGGAAAAGTACAATTTAAGATGCATGTAAAATGCTGGTCATAGAATGATGATATTGTTTTAAGTTTTATGTTTTTACTTACTTAAAGGCAAAGTAACAGGAGAGAGATCTTTAATCCATTGCTTCACTTCTCAAATGCTTGCAATAGCCAGGGCTATTCCAGACTGAAACCAGGAGCCAGAAACCACATCCAGGTCTCCCCTATGTGTGGCAGGAACTGAAGAGTATGTGGACCACAACCTGTTGCCTCGCAGATGCATGAGCAGGAAGCTAGATTGGAAGTTAAAGCACAGTTCAATCCCAGTCCTCTGACAGAAGATCCTGGCCTTGCAAGGGTCTGCTTTAACTAATGCATCAGAAGGTTCACTCCAACATTACTTTTGTTTTGTAATTTTTCAAAAATTTTACTTTATAGGACTCTTAACCTACTAAAAGAAATAGTAAATGAACTTGAAAAATCTAAGAGCAAAAACTCAACAGCCATGGCCAGAAGCCAGTAATACATCCTCAAGGAAGGAAAAGACCAGGGGTTTCTGTTACTGAAGCATGGGTTCCATGTTAAAACCAGAATGTGTTTTTTTTTAAAAGATTTATTTTGATTTTATTACACAGTCAGATATACAGAGAGGAGGAGAGACAGAGAGGAAGATCTTCCATCTGATGATTCATTCCCCAAGTGAGCCGCAACGGCCGGTGCTGTGCCAATCCAAAGCCGGGAACCTGGAACCTCTTCCAGGTCTCCCACACGGGTGCAGGGTCCCAAAGCTTTGGGCCGTCCTCGACTGCTTTCCCAGGCCACAAGCAGGGAGCTGGATGGGAAGTGGAGCTGCCGGGATTAGAACCGGGGGCGTTCAAGGCGAGGACTTTAGCCGCTAGGCCATGGCGCCGGGCCCCAAACCAGAATGTGTCTTTCAATAGAACAAGGCAGGTCAAAACAATAAACCATGGACTACAACGAAACATGAAGATCTGTTCATATATGGGAAAGCAGAAAGTAAAAATCACAGACAAACCAACCTAACTTCCTTGGACATAATATTGATAGTAAGATTTTCAGCGATCATTTCTTTATTTAGTTTAGACTCCCAGCACAGAAAACTATTAGGGAGTACACATGAGAAGCGAAATAGAGGTGATACAAATTCTATACACAGATGAATACAAGTTTTAATTTTCCATTGGATTTATTAGAGATTGCTCACGTTATAAGCACAAAAGTATATCATTCCTTATGCTCAAATCAGAGAATTTATTAATTTAAACAAAAACATATGCTCCCCATGACACACGGATAACTTTTAACTCTGGAAATGTAGTCAAACAGGAAGAGTCTGTGGACTGTGGACTTGTCCTGTATCAGGCCAACGCTGAAGCTGTGGTCCTCCCAGAATAGGTGAGTCACTGACACTGAATATTCTAACATCACTGGAAGAACCTGAAATAACCAACCAACTTGTCCAGACAATGTATACATACCGTTCCCCTTGCAGGAAACTTAGTGATCAAGGCAAGATTATTTTGAAAAAGTTGTAGTAATCCAAAAAATCATCATAGCTGATGATGGACTAATCAACAACTAAAGAACTTTTATAAGGATAAACAGACCTGAAATCACATTTACTTTTGGAAGTCAAGCAGTCGTATCTTGAATTAGTATGTTTCAGTCAAAGGTTTAGAATTAACCAAGTATCCGCTGAAATGTTCTAGAATGTGCCTCAATGGCAAATTACCACTAATATGGTATTTCTTACCATGATGATTCCTTGATTCAGAAAAAAGGCATAAAATGATTGCCATCCATAAGATAATTTTACTGCACTGCCTCTATTCTCTAAAGAAAAATCTTGTTCAAGAAGTTCAGTTTCCATTATAAGAAACTCACTAAATAAAATGAGTGTTCATGAAAGAAAAGTTAGTGTGAATAAAATTAGGAGAAAGATAGCCTCTAATTATGTAGAAAAATTATGAAACAATAACTCATCACAAGAGAAGAATCATTTTCCCAGTAGTCCCACTGTTAGAGATGATATCTTTATGAGCTTCGGCTGCTTTCTCCAACGGGTACTGAGGACCTATTACAGGTTTCATCCAGCCAATTTCCATTCCAGCTTGAAGAGCTGCCGCAAATTGCTGAAATTCCTCCTACAGTGAAAAAAATATACATATTTATAATGAATTGCATGACTTAATTTTCAGAAGCATTAAAAACTTCAGAATCTAAAATCATAATGTATTTGTTTTTCTCATTTCTCTAGAACAATGAAAAAATGTAGCACTCAGTGGGGTAGCCATGAATTTCCTTTGCTGGGACAGCGTTATTTCATTATACTTGCCTTGAAAGTTTAATGAATAGACTACCTCTTCTCTTATAAAACCGTTATGACTTAGACATGGATAGTAAACTCTATTATTTCACCAGCTATCCTTCTGGTAGCTGCTTCTATTGTTGGGTAACTAGCTATAACAAGAATCTTTTCAAAAATAATTTTAAAATTAATTAATTTATTTATTTAGAAGGCAGAGTGATAAAGAGAGAGAAAAAAAGTGAGAAAGGGTGAAAGGCTGGGCAGAGGGAAGTGTGGGTGGGTGGGATGGTGGAGAAAGATCTTTTATCTGGTGATTCTGTCCACAAATGGTCACAATGGCAGAAATTATCCAGGCTGAAGCTAGGAGTCTAGTTTCTTCTGGGTCTCCTGCTTAGGTGGCAGGGGACCAAGCACTTTGGATATCTTCCACTGTTTTCTCAGTTACATTATCAGGGATCTGATCAAAATGGAATAGGCGGGACTCAATAAGGAACTCTGATGCAGTATAATGCTAAGCAAGCAGCAGCTTAGCTCATTGTGTCACAATGATGGGCCCTAAAACATCCACTTAAATTTCTGTTCTGCCTGACGAGGCAAAGTGCTTCAATGTTTAAGATATCAAAAACAGAGCAGCTTCTTCTCCTACCTTAGTCGAGGAATATAGAGAAACTCCAATTATACTAGTCTCCTTTGCCATGGTGTCCCGTGGGGTTATTTCAATAGGACCTCTGCTTCCAACAATCTATTAGGAAAAATAAGATGTCTAGAGTTAAAGATTACTGGAAAATGGTGTTAAACTGTGGGAAAACTTTTAAAGTGGTAAAATGAAAAAAAAACCAAACTTACTATGACTCGTCCTCCAGAAGAGAGAAGTTTCAAATCATTACTAAGATTTACATTAGCTAACATTTCAATAATCACATTAACTCCATTTTCACCAGCAGATTTCTATACAATAAAAAAGAAGGTAGAGTAAGGCTACACATGAAATACTGTCAAATAGCTAGTACAGCATTATATTGTACACAAATGTGTTTTAAATGACATATAAAATCCTATACTTTTAAGACTAACAAAGCACAGCTGACAATGATCTAATATAATGTGAGGTGATTCTAAGGTAGCAGCTACAAAATCTGCAATGATAAAGACTTGTATAAAATGAACTGCTATAATAAAATAAAATTTGCCTGGAACTTTCAGACGTTAGACTCAATTTGAATATAAAATATTCCTTCCTTAGGTGAAGATTTTCTATTTTCAAAATGAATTTTCATGCAGAAGTAAACAACAAATAAAAACCCCAAATCCCCAGGAGGTTCCCATTTTTATTAAAAGAAAACAAAAGTACTCTTTGGTGTTGAACGATTTTTTGCATATATATATGGTTTCAGGTTGTTCTATATGGTTTATGATCTGTTTGACATGCTGATTTTTTTCCTTCTGGGTTCCTAGATGTTATTTCCAAACATTTAACGCTGATACTTTAAAGAGGCTGTATGAACTTACACATATTTTAACAATAAAATAGGGAACAAGAGGCAATCATTCTTCTCCTAGGAGAGTCTCCAAGTTAGTATTAGTAATTCATGGAGTTTTCCCCCAGAAACAGAAAACATAATTTTGGAGTCTAGCTTAGTTAGGAATTATAGTCAAAGCCAGAGAAATTAATATCTGTACTCAGTTATGTGATAAGAAGACTATAGAAAAAGAGACGCATTTGAAAGACATGTCAGAAATGAAACATAAAATAAGGGGACCAGTTTGACAGATGGGATGGAAATTCATGATTAAATGTCTAAAAAAATGAAATGACAGGGTTAGGGTTGGGTGCAATGAGTTATCCCAGTTGATTGCCAGCTTAAATCCCAGCTACACCAAATGCAATCCACCTTCCTGCTAATATGCCTGGAAAGGCAGTATAAGATGGCCCAAGTTTGTGGTCACTTGCCACCTACATGTGAAACAAAACAGATTTCCTGGCTCCTAGGTTTGGCTGTTGTAGGCATGTGGGAAGTAAATCAGCAAATGAAAGATAGATCTCTTCTCTCTCATTCTCTGTGTCTACTATTCTGCCTTTTAGATAGAGAGACAGATAAACAGATAGATAGATGCTTATAAAAAGTGAAATTAATTTTCTCTTGGGTGACCAGGCAAGTGGGATGGTCTTTCATGCTGATAGCCTAAAAGAATGTTACTCATGGGCCCGGCACCATGGCCTAGCAGCTAAAGTCCTAGCCTTAAGCATGCTGGGATCCCATATAGGCGCTGGTTCTAATCCTGGTGGCTCCGCTTCCCATCCAGCTCCCTGCTTGCGACCTGGAAAGTAGTCAAGGATGGCCCAAAGCCTTGGGACCCTGCATCCACGTGGGAGACCCAGAGGAAGTTCCTGGCTCCTGGCTTCTGATTGCCACAGCACCGGCTGTTGCGGTCACTTGGGGAGTAAATCATCGGATGAAAGATCGTCCTCTCTGTCTCTCCTCCTCTCTCTGTATATCTGACTTTGCAATAAAAATAAATAAATCTTTTAAAGAAAAGAATGTTACTCATGCCAGTCAATTTTGGAAATCAATAGCAGATGGTTAGTAAATAAAGCCACGAGAATGTATAACTGTTTCTGGTAAAAGTCTAGCACCAAGGAACATGAAAAAACAGAGAAAAACAAAACAAAAAAATATTTAGTGAGCAGTAATAGTTAAATAGAATTATTAAAAAAAAAGATTGATATGGAAGTTAGGAAAGAAGATAAACAGCATTTAGGTGACATGGTTGCAGTCCTATGCTCCTGAAACATCAAGTAGGATGAAGACAGTCAAGACCAGGAGATCAAGAGTTAGGGCTCATCTGTGGTTGGGATACATACAAAACTGCAATGGGAGGCAGTGAGAATTAAGGAAGTAAAAGCAGTGAGTTCTTGTGATGTTTTCAAGAGGTCTGGTGATGGTACGGAGGGGAAGAAAAAAGGGGTGAGAGAAAGGTTAGGAGATGGCTTCTGAGAACTGGAGAGATTTAAGTATAAAGAATCAATGGGCAAGAGGGAAGCCACAGAACCTCTTGGTCTTAAAATTACATGATTGCCAAGTAAAAATCACATTCTTAAAATAATCATTCTGTTTTAATCCTTGTAAGCATTCTTGGATAACAGCAGCACGGTAAGTACTGGATCCCAGGTTTCCTGGACATACAACAAAGAAGTGCCTGGGCTTAGTTTTTTTGGCAAGATTATTCAGTGACCATAAGCAAGGGTTCATTCATTGTTGCTCTGTTTGTAATGAGCTAGTTTACAGAGCACTCAGTACCTGGGAAATTCTAATGTTAACAGGGGGAAGTAGTCTGAGGATTTAGCAATCAATGTTGGACAAATCCTTACTATAGTATGAATGAGACCTTCACAATATACTTGAATTCACTTTTATGCAGCAACTAACTAAATGCTACCTTACCACTCTGGATGAAGCAGTGTTTATTCTCCACAGCATCAAGGCAAGAAATAAATTTTACACGCTATCTTCACACATCCAATTTGTCATCTATGGATAACACACTTACCATAGGAAATTCACACTGAAAAAACTACATTAAGTACACTTCACTACATAAATACAAAGCTCTGCACTTAATAAATGATTTGAAACTTAAGGCAGCAAATTTTATATTGCTAAGATTCTATAAAGTTTTTATTTTATGTAATACACATAAGACAGAAATGATAATAAAAGTTTAAAAACCAGACATCTTTTCAAATTTGTTAAAACTTAAACACTAGTATGAAAAACATACAAATGTAACAAAGGAAGCCAACAGCTGTAATAGAATGGTTAGCAAAAGAATTTATAACACCACAGAAGTCTCAAACTCCAAGTTTGACTTTGGTAAAACTCAAGAGAATGTTACCTTAATTTTATCAATATAATTTACTTCCTTGTGATTGAACACTTCATGGGCTCCATTTTGCAAAACAATCTTTCGTCCCTCCTCAGTACTGGCTGTGCCCCAAACATTTAAGCCGTAAGCTCTAGCAATCTGGCATGTTGCTAATCCAACCTGAAAAAGAAAAGAAAATCCAATAGCTATAAATTCCCTAAATTCCTAAAAAGTACTTATTAATGTATGTAATGAACATAAGATTCTTCTAGGGCTTATCTTTCCCTAAAGGGTATATGTGAAGGAATATGAGAAATAGCTCGCTTTTACTAAGCCTATGTAACGTTCCAAGTATCATCCTAAATCCTCACATATCACTGTCACCTCATCCTCACGATGACGTTATCGTGTGGGTACTATCCTTGGCTCTACTCTCCAGATGAGGAGGCTGAAGCTTTGCAGAGACAGAAATAGAGACCAGAGCAAATCAGAATGTAGACACTATATAAAACTTTTTGCATCCTTCCTCCCTCCCCTCCTTACCCTTCTCCTCCCCCTCCTCTCTTTTCTTTCCCCTCCTTTCCCTTCCCTTCCTTTCCCACTGAACTTGTCCTGTACCTTCTGCACCAAGGAGGTTGGCTGGGATCCCTTGAATGGGCCTGAGCATGGACACACACTGGCTAAGACTGTTGCTTAGCACAACACAAAGGGGGCTTGGGGCTGGAGCCACTCCATGTAAGAGTAAAACCACATCAAAGATAAGCCTGCCTACCCCAGTTAACTAATAGAATACCTCAAAACATTGTTTCAAAAGGCAAAAAGTTAAGTACAGCCTTTGTTTTCTCCATATGAAATCTGTGGCACTTTAAGGCAGATTTGTATTACTGACCTCTTTCAGGACCCTTTCTGGAAGCTGCTACTGGATCTTGGTATGTCACATGACACTAATCATAAAAAAAAACCCAGACTATGGCTTTAGGCAGGTTCGCCTCCGCTTCAGGCCAACTTCTAAAGGAAGTCCCCAAGTTTGTATACACTCTGTCTAAAGCAGTCATGGGAAGCTTACAGGCCTCAGAATAAATATTTGTTGGTCAGCAAGAGTCAGCCTTGACTCCAGGCTCCTGGGTAGTCTACTCCAGTAGCAAACCAATGCAAAGAACTGGGAGCAGGCAGCTAATATATACATGGCACCCACAGTGCAACAAAGCAATGGTCTGGGTATAGACAGGCAGTGGCCTCATGGATCATGACAGGATGCACCTGTAATGAGTCATACACCATTTTGGGATCAGACAGGTTGGCACTTACTACATGGGTCCTGGCATGCAACACCTACAATGCACTACTCAGTTTGGCCAGGGACTTGAAGCTGCAGTCCTATGAGGTAAGAAGGGCCCACTTATTATCTTTGGCAGGGCAGGACATGTCCACCTCATGACACTGTGCTGGTCTGGGACAAAGCAGACCAGAGGCTTGAAAGGTTCTAGGCAGTTACAGTCATGCTAAGCCAGAGGCCTGTGGCTAAGGTCCAGTGGGAAACTCCCACTGAAGACCTTTGGTATCAACCAGAAACCTGGGCTTTCATGTTCCATTGGCTGCAGAAGCAACAGAATCTCTGATCTCAGGGATCAGACACCAGGATGTGTGTCCTGCTCCCAGAGCACACAGTGCATGTTATGCAGCTTCTTATGTTGACACCTGGGTAGAGGAGAGGATCATGCCCAGATACACCCAAAGGATGAATCAGCCTGATTCTGTGAACCAGCTGAGGCCCCGGATGCTGCTTCAAAAGACAGGAAAAGGCCAGTGGCTTCTCGGAATAGTGATTACCACTGCAAGGGGCACAGCCGTTGGCACCAGCTATACTTTCTGTGGATAACATTAAATAAATAGGGAGAGATTCCTGAACCCAGGACATGTAAAGCCTACATCCCTAAACAGCAGGAAGTAGCTACCAATAAGATGAAACTGTCCTTCAGCAACCCTAAAATTGAAGGTCAGAAATCTCGGGAGGGAATAAATGTGACAGGTAGGTGGCAAGATCGGACTCAAACTGTAAGCAGTAGTTCCCATGCCCTATGTAACACAGTCTACCTGTCAGTCAAATGACCCCTTCCCCAAGTTGTGTTCCTCCCCCACTTGCCTCCACAAGAACCCAAGAAGCCATGCAATGGGGAGGGGTGCACTCTCTCTCCCCGTGGACACAAGATGAAAGCAGAAACTTCTCTCTCCCACCTTTTCTCTCTCTCCCAACTATATCCCTGAATGTGTTTCTGTGGTTTCCTTACCTTTAAATAAACTCTAAAAATAAAAAAAAAAAAAAAGAGTTTGTAAGTACCTGCTTTGGGCAGAAGGTCAAAATTTTTAGGATGATCAGAAAATATTACCTTCATGCTTTAATTAAGAGAAATAACTTAATTAATAAATACACACATAAGGCCTCTACCAAATTAAAATATCAAAAAACAAACACTAGCATAAGATATTAAAAGATAAATACAAGGCCTCCATTATTTAAACAGACGAGACAGAGACATAGGCAAATTACCTTACCCATATCCTGCATACTGACCGAGAATTTACTAAGTGTTAGAATGGTACTTAATGGAAAAGACTTCAATAATAAAGAGGAAGATAGTCAACATATGAAATATAAATGAGTGCAAAAATTCAGAAGATTAAAGTGCTAAGAAAAAAACTGTTGGGTTACAAAAAAAATTAATTAGAACAGGAAGTTCTAAAGAAACAAGACATGAAGGAAGTGAGTGGTCAGGCATGTGACTACTTGGGAAGCCACATGTGGATGTTTTAGGCCAAGAGAATGGCCATGCCTAACCTGACAAGAGTGGGAATGGACTTCGAGTGCTGAAAAGACAGAGAGAGGGTCACTGACTCAGAGATACAGCATGCGCAAGAATGAAAGACGAGGCAGAGAGCCACAGAGAGGCCTTACTCAGAGGAAAAGATAAAGGTTTTGGGTTGTATACACAGCTATGAACAATCATTGGTGGGCTTATGCAGCTAAATGATGTGACAGATTTTAGAGGGTCAAATCAACAACATGTGAGATACAAAGAAGTTTGGGGAGGGAGGCGATGGAGGGAAGAAGACCAGTGTTTGGTTGGAATAATGGTCTAGGTAAGAGACAAAGTTGGCTCAGACCAAGGTGGTGGCCCTACAAGGACGAAATAAACTCAGATATGGTTTTGAGATCAGCTGTTGGGACTTCCTCCAAGACTGAATGTTGGAGGCAAGTTAATGGGACAATCAAGGTCTGCTGCATCTCTGGCCAGATCAACATGGCAAACTAACTGGGAGTATCCAGGTCATGCACACATGGAGTTGCACAGTGCTCTCCAAAGTGACCAGGACCAGTAATCTCTCACCCAAGGTATGGGAGTCAATGGACTTCAGATAAGAGATCAGAATTTGAAATTCATCATCTTACAGGTGATATACCAAGCCATGGCAGTGATGGCATTGGAGCAAATCACTGGATATTTGTGCTTAATACAAGAGAAAACAGCACAATCTGGGAATACATTAAAAAAATCCATTATTTAAATAACAATATAGTAGGAAATACAAGTCTGATCCTGTGCTAAGAATGGTATAGACAACTGTCACCCAGATTTAGAGCATAGCTTCTCACACGAGGCACTGCTGACACTTTGGACCAGGTAATTCCTTGCTGTTGAGGACTAGCCTGCTTACTGAGGGCTGTCTGACAGCACTGTCAGCTTTGGCCCACTAAGTGACAGAACCATGTTCCCTAGTGGTGACAAGTAAAAATGTCTCCACAGATATTTCCACATGCTTCTTAGGGAAGGGTATATGATGCAAAGTCAACCTTCCATTGGCAACCACTGACTTATAAAAAGCACTGGACTGAGCAAAACGATGATAGGTATTAATTAACATTGCCATGGAATTACAGACTCAAACGGACCTTACAGATTGTCGGCAGGTGGGAGTGAGGCGCTTGAACTCAGTGGGATTAGGCAGGGATTTGTTTGATTTAACAAAACAAGCAAACACAGAACTCACAGTATGACAAAGGGCAACACTCAACTCGATACAATACAGCATACTACGGGGTCAGCACACTGACTTTTGCAACCTTCATCTCCAATTAAGAAAAAGTAAGACACTCTTAATGAAAAGTACATTTTAAACTTAAGATTTAATGTAAACAGATCTCCTTATGCTCTAGTTGCTTCAAAGGGACACTTGATAGCTCTTTCAAAGACAATATTTATTCTATTCTCATCAGAAAAGTATGCCAGCAATCTTCCTTCAATAGATTTTGTACCATTTTGTGTCAACTCTTTTTTTTTCTACTTATTTTGCTAACACTAAAAATAGGGCACTGCCTACCAACATATCTGGATAACAGCTCTGTTCATAAATTCCACACCATTACAAACACACAACAGAATCCCAAAGGAATTTGAATTAAATGAGGACAGAAAGCACAAACATCAAGCCAGGCAACACACGGCACTCTGTTTCCCTCTGATAGGCTCGGGAGGATCAGAAGTGCTGCATACACCAGGTCGCCAGCCTATCCCTGCCGACCACGGATTTAACAAATGCAGCCAGCTCAGAGAACAGTGTGGATTTTACCTTTAAAAAAAATTCATGGTGAAGTGACTGGGCTTTTTACAAGAAGGCAAAGGGAATAAAAAACCAATTTTCTTTCAACTCTTTCCTTCCTACTGAACTCTTTCCCTTTTACACAGAATATAAGGTCAGTCCTCTGAAAGGCAGAGCAATTTAAATAAATGCATGTGTTTGACCGATCTTCAGTTATTTCACATTAAGGTTAATGTAGACATAGCGTTTTCAATGCATTCAAACAATGGGAGTTTGGACAAGGTATATTTGACATATTTTCTCAAGTCCCATGAAGATAATCCTTGATGGTTTTTAGCAAATAGTTTGATCTGTGAAACCCTTCAAAACTGATCTATTTTAAGGTACATAGGAAAACAGGTGTGAAATCTTGTGATCCACCTACTCAAAGGATCAGAGACATATACTCGATTGCACAGGCTGCACTGCCTGCCACTTTCAGGCTGCTACTCATTATATAATGGATAGTGTGCCAATTTACTAGTTTATTTCTTTCCATCTACTACTCAGAACACGCAGTGCTCTGAAGGGGTTAAGCAGCTTCCTCAAGGTGAGCCATCCAGCCTCCAGGCCCTTGATTTTAAAAATGCACAATCTTGTCTTCAAAATTTCTAAAGCCTCCATATGCAGGATAGAGGTCATGTGGATTTCTTGTTAAATTCCAACCTCAGAGCTGTAACTTCTCCTCTAAGCTCCTCAGAGGCAGATTGGCAGGCAGTTTCTTGAAGAGGTTTCTGACAGGCCTGCCTTTGGGTGATTTTAGCAAAGGGCGCATTTTATAAGCTGGAGCCGCACCATTAGCATTTTCAGCCATGGGTTGTGGTGTTGAGGACACAGCTGTGTACTGTGCACTCCACGGATGTCATCAATGCGCAGCAGGCAAGCAGGGAACGGGAGATAGAAAGGACTAAGCCTCCACAGTGCAGCTGTGCAGTGTGGTGCTGTCGACAGCGACATAGGTAAAGCTTTAACGGGCTTTAGTTTCCTTATCTAAGGGAATATGGAATTACTCTTAACCTTTAGGACTGTTTAAAATTCTAAATAAATATTCTTGTAACATATGGCACTTGGGGGCAAAAACAAGACAGTTTATCTTGGTCCAACTCAACAAAGGTTGAAAAACTAATACAAATATCTTTGGAGGAGATGGCTCTGTTGAATTTACTAAAACAAGAAGAAATGCTAAATAATGACAAAAAAAATCACCTTTCAAAGAATACATATTAAATGATTCACGACACAAAAGGGGAGGAAAGCATTGATTCTTTTATAAATTTTGCTTTTAAAGATGACCTAAGAACTATAATATGAAACTCACAAATTCCAGTTCGTTTAAGACTACACTTAAAAAAAAAAAATACTCACCCCTCCACTAGCCCCATGAACCAGGACACTTTCCCCAGCCTTCGCACGGGCACTGCAAAAGAAAACACACGTTCCAGCGCCTTATCTTCTGAAGCTAAGCTCAGGTGTTGTGTTTTCGTTATTTATTTGTTAGGAAGTTTCATCCTACACTCAGCTAACATTTACCAAATGAGCAACTTCTCCCTGACTTACAGCCCGAAATATTCTCCAGTCCCCAGAGGATCAAGCAATGATTCTTCAGGGAGGAAAGGAAACCTCAGTTCATGTGCTCATCTGACAGATGATGATTCTATGGCATCCACTGTGATGGCTACTGGCAGCCCGACATGGCTCTGCCTCCGCGGCGCTGTAGTTCTCATGGCGATGCTAAATGAGACTACTGAGCCTCCGGGAGCTCAATTCTCTTGCTCCTATACAAAGTCACTCGAAGCAGGTTCAACATGGCTCAGTCTTTATTCTGTGGTCCACAATAATGTTCAAGTAAATGTGTCAGCCAGAATACTTTTGACCCTGGAAAGACACATTTACACCTCTCTGTGCCAGCCTGTCAACCACTGAGACAGCAATGCTAACAGAGGAGGAGGTACAATAAATTCTGTCACAAAAGTCCCCAGGTCATCTGCTCAAATGGCCATATCTGCAGGGTGAAATGACATAATCTTACTTCTGGCTCAAACCACTGCTTTTCTACTACGTACTGAAAACAACAGACATGCACAAAGATGGAGCTAATGACACAGCCAGCCGCTGCTGTGTGACCCAGATCTGACGCCCAGGGAGGATGAGGATCTCTTGCTTCCTAAAGCAATGGGGTGGCCTTGCTGCAGAGCCATTATGTTCACTCTGGGAGTGACAACACAGTAGGTGGCCTGGAGTCCAGCTAGTGGCTGTGTGCCAACAGCTGACAAACGGCAATAATGAGCAATCATTGATGTCTTCTCTAACAATCTTGCTTGGAGATGAAGGGAATGAGAACAGTGTATTAAACAGAGGGTTTGAACAATAAACTAAGGTAATTACCAAAATACCTGACATGTAGACAAGCGGAATATTACCAGATAAATGGATAGGACTATTACTGTTGTATAATGGGATATAAAACATTTTTCAATACATTTTTTTTACTCCAAAATGTACAAACAACTCAAACACTAAGAACTCACTACATTTAATTCTCAGCTCTGAGTTAAGTGGGAAGAAAACCAGGCAGACCCACCTCTGCGTCTCCAGTACAAAGATCCTTCTATCCTCCTACGGGACATTGTGATGATGAATTTCATATAGTCACCTGACTGGGTTAAAGTGCCCTGATATTCCAACACTCTTCTGGATGCTTCTGTGCAGGTGAGACTAATGTTCACGTGGCAGATTTTCAGTAAATTAGATTCCACTCTAGAATGTGGGTGGGCCTTATGCAGAGGGGATGCTTTTAGGGCTGTCTCTCCTGTTTCCTCATTCCTGACCTCAGATTCACTCTTCACATGGCAGACAAGTGGCCTTCACAAAATACAAATACACAAAAGCACTTTCCAGAATAAAACATCTCATGACCCCCCCCCCCCCCAGTCCCTGACACAACAGTGTGTGAGCTCCACCATCTGGCTTCTTATAATCTGAAATTTCTCTTTGTGATAGCTAACATTTATTCAGAGAGTCTGATAGTTGAGCACAGTATTCTCCATGTCTTCTCCTCTCCCAGCTATAATTCCTCAAGCAACGTACTAGTGATCCATCTCAAATACCTACCATATTTGATTAAATTATAAATTCTTGGGTCCCAACCATGTACCTACCAGGCATGGGGAAGGGCCTTGCACTGTACCTCAAAGATTCCTGATCAGGTGATTCTAAAAGGGATGACAATAGAACTGACCCATGTCAATTAAAATAATCCAAGTCTCACACTGCCCAGGAAGCCTTTCCTCACCACCAGCGCATCCCTTGAATCCCTACGTGCATCTCCACTGCTGGACTTTGACGTGACGTACGGAAATCATGACTCTCACCTCTACTCACTAGCCTGAGTTCCCTCAAGACAATGTTTGTTTTCCTTTCTGTTCCCAGTGATCAGCACAATCCTTCAAATTAGCACAGCTTTCACTCCATGAATGTTTGAAGGATCTGATAACCAGCACAGATGGGCATAAGGCAGGAAGGTAGGCAGTAAACATTCCTCTGGCATTAGCTATGAAACCACCAGTGTGCTAGTACCTGTGGAACAGAGCTCGAAATGCAGTAAAATACGGGATCCCAATGGCAGCCCCTTGTTTGAAGTCCAGTTTCTCAGGCAGTGTGTGGACAGTGTGATCTGCTGCCAGAGCATACTCTGCATAGCCTCCAGAGACAGTTGCAGTGGTGAAAACGCGGTCACCTTTCTGGAGAAAAACAGAAGTTAGACTTACAAACTATGTCAAAGTGGACAAAACCATTGACAAAAAGATAACGGTATTTGAGGTTGACATGGTGGCATAGCACACTAATCCTCTGCCCTGTGGCACCAGCATTCCATATCGGTGCTAGTTCACATCCCAACTGCTCCACTTCTGATCCAGCTCCTTGCTAATGATCTGCAAAAGCTGTGGATGTGGCCTAAGTCCATGGGCTCCTGCACCCACGCGGGAGACCCAGAAGAAGGTCCTGGATCCGGCTTTGGACCAGCCCACCTCTGGCTGTTGGCAGCCATTTGAACCAGTGGATGGAAGACTTCTCTATCTCTCCTCTCTCTATAAAATTTGTCTTTCATATGAAAGTAAGTAAATATTTAAGAAAAGACAAGGATATTTAAATTTTTAAACACTGAAAAAGAGAGGTTGAATGAGCTACAACATAATTCAAGTACTCACTAACCATTTACTATATGAAAACATTATTTTGCATTGAGTGAGAAATATGAATAACAACATGTGGTCCCTAAATTCAAACATTCCAGACTCTAGAAAGAGAAGAAATTATAAGACTATTTCAAGTAAGGCCCAATGGGCCATCAAGGATAGGTATAAGAACGAGAAAGCAGAGGATCTGAGTTGAGATGAATAGCTATATGGAGAAGCAAAGGTAGAGGCCTTAAAAGACAGACAGAATTTGAAAGCGAGAACTGGGAAGAGTCACATTAAGTGAAAGAAACAAGATTAGCACCGAAATAAGGAATACATGCTGAGAAATTACCAGCATTTAGTCCTAATGACTAAATAATGGACTCTTATATTTTCAGGAGATAAGATGTGAAGAAATTAAGGTAGAGTGTGAACCCCCTTGATCTATGTATACAAATTCTGGTTTAATTCTACTAAGCCAAAGAACTACTTTGAATAAGAGCATAAACAAGAGACGGGAATGGACAGGGAAGGACAAATAGCTCATTACTAAAGAACAAGTTCTTAAAAGAGAAAGGATGGAGGCTCGGGGCAGTAGCCTAGCAGCTAAAAGTCCTTACCTTGTCTGCCAGGATCGCAAATGGTTCCTGGTTCTAACCCCGGTCGCCCCACTTCCCATCCAGCTCCCTGCTTGTGGCCTGGGAAAGGAGGAGAGAATGGCCCAAAGATTTGGGACCCTGCACCTGCGTGGGAGACCCGAAGAAGCTTCTGGCTCCCAGCTTCAAACTGGCTCAGCTCCGGCCGTTACAGCCACTTGGAGAGTAAATTATCAGACAGAAGATCTTCCTCTCTGCCTCTCCTCCTCTCTGTATATCTAACTTGCCAATAAAAATAAAATAAATCTCTAAAAAAGAGAGAAAGGGTGGGAGATAATAATGGGAAGATAGAGGAGAGGGCACGAAACTACTTATTTCATAACTATACATTTTAGTAATACCCTACAACCTCTAAGGACTTAGTGCAAGAATTAAAACACAGATGTAAGATAATCAGGATTATACTGTAGAAAACACTTCTTTCCAGAGGAAGGGGATGTTTGAGGGGAAAGAGGAGTGGTAAGTTCAGTGTCTATAGAATAGGGATCCAGGTCTGCGCTACTGTGGAGCGGGTAAAATAACAAACACACTATAAGCCGTGGGCATAGAAACAGGAGAGAAACCAGTTCTAATACACTGGAGATGGTGGAGGAAGATTCAAGGTTCAAACCTCAGAAGGCAGCCAGACAGCCACACAGGAGTGGTGCAAAGGTGCAGGGGAGAAACTTAACACAGTTTCTGACACGCTCTGTGTGGGTTCCTGGAAGTCGTCATGTAAGCCGAAGTTCTTCAACACACTTTCTTCCATGATGATGGAGGGAATGTTTTCTATTTAAACTGCCTAGGTGGAGCAACTGCCAGATGGAGCTACAAAGCTTTTACAATGTTACTAACATGACTAAAACTCAATTTTAAATTTCAATCTAATTTGAACTTTAAATCATGCCTACTTTTTACAAAAAAAAAAAAATCATTTATTTGGAAATCAGAGAAACAGAAAGAGAAGATCTAGCTACTGGTTTACTCCACAAATGCCAGCAATAGTCAAGGCAGGGCCAGGCTGAAGCCCGCAGCCAAGAACACTACTCAGGCCTCCCCAGTGGGTTGCAAGGATCCAAATGCTTAAATTGTCAACTTGCTATCTTCCAGTGTGGGTAGTAACAGGAATCTAGAACAGAGAACAAAGCTTGAACTTGAACTCAAGGACTCTGACATGGGATGCAGGAACCTCAAACTCTGGCAAAACCAACAATCCAAAATGCCTGTCACGTGGTTACACAGTGGAAAGCACAGGTCCAGAATTTAGTAAACGATTCTCAGTTAAGGAACCCAGATGTGACTATCAAAACTGAGAAAGTAAGCTAGCTCATCCTAGACCAGCACAGAACAAAGATAGTGTAGGTCTGAGCAAGGGTTGGAAAGCCCGAGGCCACACCAGGATGCCAGGTGCACCCCGAAAAGAAGCAAAATGGAAAGCAGAAGAAAATGATGTCACAGAAGCTGAAGAAAAAGTTGTTGCATTTTTTCTTTTTCTTTTTTTTTTTTTTTAAGAAAAAATAAAGTGGCTCACAGTGCCAAATGTCACAGGGAAGTCAAGAAAGATAATGACATAAAAGGGCCCATTAACTACAGCAATATAGAGGCCATTAGTGACATTAGCAAGAATCATTTCACGGGAGCCACTGGGGCACCAGCCGGATTGCCACAGGCCGAGAGGGGGAAAGCTATAAGAATATGCTCATCTTCCTGTCCAGGGCACCTTAATCTCCTCAGTCTCAGTCCAATTTTGGTAAATGTGCGGCCAAAGTTGAGTAGGTCAAGAAATGGTGAGCAGAGATGCTAGAACATGAGTACAGTATGAATATTCAATCTGTGTTTTATATGTCTTTGGGCACATAAATAACAAAAGCACTGATCGTAATAACACTTCCATTGACCTTGGTCTGACTCACAGCTCTGAAACTGTATCGTGACCTTGCCTTTTTGCATGTTTCACTTATTCTTCAAAATAATTAACTTTCCCTTTATTCTGTGATGCTAAATTTATAAAAGAAATTAAAAATGTTATTGGTTAATACATTATCAAGAGTGAGGTAATAGTGTGAATATAATTTCCTTGTTTGTTTTCTTTTCTCACATTATTTCTGTTAGAGCAAAAAGATCACGGTTCATTCCATGAGGATGTAAAGATACAGAAATTACACAGAATTTACTCCCAACAATGCAAACCAAATAAGGCCTCTGGAGAAAAAGTATTTCTTTTTTGACTAGAGGAGTCCCCCAAGTGGCAGAAATTATACAATGAGGATTTTTAAAGCCTTAAATACAAACAGATCTTAAAGCCATGCTAAAATAGTTTGAGAATATAAAAGTTAAGCCAAAATAGATATAATATAAATGTCATACCTTGAAAGCAGATACATCATCTCCCACAGCCTCTATGACCCCAGCCACATCAGAGCCTGGAGTGTAAGGTAAGACTGGTTTTATAACATGAGTGCCAGAGCGAATATATGTGTCCACTGGATTTACACCACAGGCATGAACTTTAATTAGAACCTGCAATGACAATGAATTTTAGTTTACCAAGAACCTGTACTCATTCATTCAGCACTATACCATGACTATGCACATTACAGGAAAACAAATAAGTACTTCAAACAATCTCATCTTCTAACTTCACAAGCCAATATACAAATAAAAAGGTAGGATAGAATGACTTAACTATTTCAAAAATATTGTTCAAAAACAGTGGAAGAGATATCTTAAAAATAACATATAACACAGGCCTTGGTGTGTTAATCAAGCCTATAGCCTCCTCTTCCTGGGTATGCAGAAAAGCACTATTTCTGGGCTGATTCCATGCTTGGTAGGAGCCAAGCACCTGAATTCTGGTCAATGGAACATGGCAGCAGTGACAAACATCACTTGCAGGTCAGGTCCATGAAATCTTGCCAGGCAATCCTGTTTTGTTTTTCCTTTTCATGGAAAATTTGATGAATATTAAAGATGGCAGCAATCAAAACACCAAAGTCAGAGTCCGGAAGGGACTGTTAAAAAAAAAAAAAAAAAGAGGTATCCACCAACATTTTGGATTTTAGTGAAAGAGAAACACATTTTGTGTTGAAGAACCATTGAAATGTTGGGGTTAAAACTATTATAGGAACTAATTTTGCCTTAATAATACAGAATGTTTGTCCTGAGAATGAGGGATGACTTATGGAGGAAGCAGCAAAGACCTTCGAAATGAGTAAAAATCATTTAAGAATAGGAGAAAAAGGATATAGCAGGGGAAAGGAACTGACAACAGAAAGGAAAGGGCTTCTTGGGGAGGCTAGATAAAGTCTTGCATTGTTGCAGCACAGTCTATAGAGAGGGAGCTCTAAGAAATAAACCTGTAAAGATTGGTTATTGCCAAATTGCAAAAACTCTCATAGGGCTGACTAAGGAAATTAGACTTGGGAGCCATGGAGAGTACAATAATAAAAAACATATAATTTTAAATTAAAAGGATATTGTTAAAGTCACTGGAGATGATTAAACTACATCTAAATTCTCTTAAGTCATATGTGAAAAAGCATGAATGCAGAATAAAACTACTTTCCAACTGTGAGCAAAATAGAATTCATGGTTTGTAGCAGAATAACTTACCCAAAACTACTTATGATTTCATTCAGGAAAAACCCAGTTATTATACTACATAGATCATTTTCCATTTCAGCTTCCTTATAAACAAGTTATTCCTTTTGTAGGCCTTCTCTAATTTATATTTATATTAATTGTATTAATATAATTTATATGAATTTATATTAATTTGGTCACACAAATTTACTATAAAAGGTTTATCAAAAATGGAACTAACAGGTAAGTTTACTTCAGCACAAAAAAATTTTTAAACTCAGGGAGTTTTTTCATAAAATGTATTTTTCCATGAACTCTGAATGATTTCATAGGCATTTTGCACTGAAATATACTATCTTATAACTATCTTGTTCTTTTCGGCACAAACTTTTGGAAGTAGCCTCATATAAACAGAGTAAACTTTGTCTTAATTCTGTGCCTTTAAAAATCATTGCGAGTCTGCTTCTTTTAAATACTAACTTGATGTGCTCAAAACTCAAACTTTGTGTAATTATTGTCTGAGTGAAGTAATTATTTCCACCTGATGTTCTTTTGGAACTGGCACTGCAATATCCGATTGGAGTTTCAGGACTTCTGGTCCACCATATTCAAAAACTCTAACAGCTCTCATCAACTTCTGCCCAGTTGCCATGGTGATCTATATGCCAAGAAAAAAAAATTAATGTATTGTCACAGTGTATCTAGGCTATCACTAGATTTTTTTTCCCCCTGGAGGGAGCAGATCAAACACTTTTTCAAACAACAATTTAAATCATGAGCTTACCACTGATTTCATTTCATGTTTAAGGACCTTTCATCTTACAAATCCTTCAGCTACAAAGCGAAATACTTCATACTGCTTCCCAGAGGGATTCAGTGCCTTCAACAGGGAATCAAACATGCAAACAAAAACATCTGGGTAGACATAGCACGATACTGTACCTTATGTCCTGTTTTGCATAACATCTTGGAAATTTAGGAGCTAATATTAATTTTTATTAACATTTGATAAATAGACCCATACAAGAAATATACAATATATAATAAAATATTGATCTGATCTTCATTTTTAACAAAAGATGCAGCATTTTAGAAACCTAAGTCACGGCTAACATTGAAGCCTGCTATACCCATTCTCCAGCCCATTACTAGTCTTAACTTTCAAGAGGTGACTATTACCATAAATTTAGTGCAATTACCTAGAGCATGTTATACTACTACTAAATATGAATGTACTAGTAAATAATATATGCCATTGTTCTGCATGTTTTCCAACTGTATCTTGATTAGACTATTGTCAATTTGGCAATTTGCTTTATCCTCCCAGCATTAAGTTTTGAGAGTTATTAATGTTGAGACATTTGGCTCTGTGCAGTTCATCTATATTTTGCTTATTTTTAAAGATTTATCTATTTACTTGAAAGACAGTCTATTACAGAGAGAGAGACAATCTTCCATCTATTGATTTACTACCTAAGGGGCCGCAATGGCTAGCGCTGGGTCAGTCCAAAGCCAGCAGGAGCCAGGAGCTTTTCCTAGGTATCCCGTATGAGTGCAGAGACCCAAGCACTTGGGCCCTCTTCGGCTGCACATTAGTAGGAGCTAAACTGGAAGTAGAGCAGCTGGCACTTGAACTAGGCCCAAATAGGATGCTGGTATTACAGGTGCTGGTGTTAGGTGTTATACTGCAATGCAGGCCCTTCCTTCATCTTTTTAAAAAGAGGAAAACCTAAAAAATATTGTTTCATATGCAAGCTTTTACAGATTAACAGGGCTGAGCTAAAATTTCTATGCTTTATTTTTAAAAACTCAGAGCTAAAATATTTTTAAAAGGTAAAGATATCTTGCTGATAAAATTACGTAACTTTTGAAAATCTATATTTGTAAAGATGTAATGAGTTTTTGAATATACTGGAATAAATCTGTTTGCGGCTGATGCGAATTTTCGAATTGGCTACCACCCAAAGCATGTTTGTTCATTTTGGGTATGACCATAGTCTTCAACCTTTCAGAACAAAGAGATGCACAAACAAGGTCCAACGATCAAAGATTCAGAATTACTCTGCCAGAGCTGAGCATGGTACTACTCAAAAAGAGCCTCTGCTGAGTATAAAATGTCACCTAGGGACCTACAAGGTGGCTAATCCTCCTCCCACAGCTGTCCTGGCTACTCTACTTCTGATTCAGCTCTCTGCTTGTGGCTTGGGTAAGCAGTGGAGGATGGCCCATGGCTCTGAGCCCCTGCACCCACGTGGGAAACAGGAAGAAGCGCCTGGCTCTTGGCTTTGGCTTGGGATTGGCTTAGCCCTGACCATTGTGTCCATTTGGGGAGTGAACCAGAGGATGGAAGATCTCTCTCTGTCATCCCTGCTCTCTGCAAATCTGCCTTTCAAATGAAAATAAACATTTAAAAGACAAATGTCATCTAATTCATGTTTGTGTGTACGTGACTGTGTTTAAGGAAAAGAGGAACTAAAACATCCTGATGGTATAATTAATACAAATCTCTTCCCACAATTAATCAAAAAATTATGTCACCTTCAAACCCTGCACTTAAAATGATGTAATACAGTGGTAGACACAAGGATGAAGTGAAATGTCCAAAAGCTGTTATCTATGGTACCTCCTGAAGGGCAGTACTCCAATAAGAAGGGGCAGAAGCAGGCCAGGGGCCTAACCTAAGCGCAGCAGTGAGCGGAAGTGAGAGGATCTGTTAGGGAAAGGCAGCCTACTCCCACCTGACCAGTGATACAGATCTTCTATTAAGCTAGAAATGTAAAGAAAATAAAACAGAAAGATACCCAGGTCAGAGATTTCCATTCCACGAGTAAGAACACACATTTTTTTTCCTTTGCCTCTGTTTTCAACATGTTATGTAAAGAGGGTGGGCTTTTGAAAACTAACAGTTCAAGTTGCAGCTTTGTTATTAACCGCACTGTCTTGGGAAAAGTAGCCAACTTTTTCAGCCTTAATTGTCTCAACTGAAACTTGGAATTCACTGAGAGTTACCATGGTAGCTGGAGATATATGGCATACACCAAGCATGAAGTTTGACAAATACATGCTCCTGGGTATCATCTCTTTCCCATTTAGCCATCTTTCCAACTTCTTATTCATAAAATGATACCTTCTGTAAACATCTCTCATTGGATTTAACAGTACTTAACAGAACTGTGGTGATAAAAACGAGTCTCAAGGAATTCTAGATCATCATTTAAACAAAACAGTAATACTAACTACATGCTGTTAGTCATTCCGCATGTACTTTTGAACATTAACTCTACAAAAGGCACTGTGCCAAACCCAGGAAGCCTAGGGCCAAGACGAAACGGCCAAGCTCCCTCTCCTATGAGCTCAGAACTTACACTGTCTCCTAGAAACAAACATGTATGATACATCACATTATCACACTCTTCCTAACGTTTTAGTATTTCGCTTGCATCTACTTTCCACCAACTAACAGCACTACTATTCTCAAGGAAAAGAAAAAGGCAGCAGGAAACAAAACACGCAGCATCGGTATCTTGTATCCGACACACACACTTCTTGCCCTACATTTTGGCATGGGCTAAATTGGGAGGCAGGAACAAAGGAAGGAGGGAACTGATTGTTAACACTGAATTTAGAAGATCCACATGCCTCGCCCAGTACTACTGCATCATCAGGGAGCTTGCAGAGGGATAGGGCATGACCTTGATGGAACTACCTTCTATTTCGCTTCTCTTGATCTTGTCTCCCACTGGGTCTATGCCATTCTGATTGATCGGGCTCCAATCTGCCCTCATTGCCTTTGAACTCAGCTACCCAAAGAATTCTCATCTGTTTCATCATACGAGTGCAGTGTCAAAGGGAATTACAAAAAGAATAAAACAACATGCACATGAACAGCAATTACAGTAATTAAATTCCCATAATACCTGATTTCTTCTAAAACACAAGGTCTGGACACTTCCATTAATATCATTACATTTACATCAGGTAGGGAAGCAATATTTATTAGAAACATTATTTTACGAAGAAGAGTAAAAAGATAATCAAAGTTTATTTTATGAATGAGAAAACATCCAACAGAGCTGACCTGGCTGGAAGTCAATCCTTCACCCTAAATGTCAATGGATGACCTTGCTTTGCTCCTTACTGTGCGCGCAGTCTTGCTTATTTGGGCCTTTGAAGCGTCAGTAGAGTGGACTCTTAATCCATGAGGAATATGCTTTATGCTGATCATACGAAATCAACTGAGCTAACATTATCATACTACTTTTGAATCCATTTGGTTTCAACAAAAATAAGGGCAGGAAAAATGTAAGAAGTATTTTAATGTATAGTGAACATATGAACTCACAAAGCCACAGCCAAGGCATGTCATGAGACAAGAGTAGAAGATAATAAGAATTTCTGGCAAAAAATTTAAAAAGCAGAAACTTACAAGGGTCATTACAATGTTGCTGCTGATCAAGAATGACCGATGCATATTGTTGATTATTAGCCCAGAGAAAAAACCCTTCAAGTGGCTATAACGGAAATGCTCAATTTTGTTAAGAGGAGGAGGTTGGGGCAAATTAAGTAACTCATGCTGAACTCCTCCAGTGTCTGGGACAAATCTGGGTGCCGCAGAATGGCGTCTTCCAGTGTCGCAGGAGCTGCGCCCAGGGAGGCCTGCTGCCCAGCTGGCTCTCTTAGGGCGACGAGTGGACGCGGAGCCTCAGGAGGCTTCAGTGGGACTCACACAGCCATGTCCGTTAGCCAGAGAGGGGCAGCCTCAACTTTAGCCTGTAAGCAATCAATCATTAACACACACCCCCTGAGCAGAAGTCTCTAGAACCTCTGTGAACGTTCAACGATCTGTGAACAGAATAATTTATATGTACATAAACTAAATATATATATACATACATATATATATATATATATACACATACGTGTGTGTCCACATGTTTTCCTTTTGAAATGTATTCTAATTTGGGGGCAGAGGGTCCATAAGGCTACATTTCTCACCAGAAGCAGGATGCGACCCTGCAGGTAGAGCTAGCGAAAGGCCCGGGAGGAGGCACTGGGACAGCTGCAGTTGTGGGTTCCCAGGAGACCCCCACAGCTGGGCAGGGACACTGGGCAGAGGGGCCCCTGTCGCTGCAGCTGCAGGAATTCCCTGCTTAGACCCCGGGGTAGGGTGGGGGAGTGCCAAACGGTAGCAACTGAATCGCGTATCCCCGTGAAACCAGGACTGGTGCCCACGACAAGCCAGTCAACTCCTCAACTGACTGACGAAGTCTGAAACTCCTCAGGCACGGGTTCCCAGAGGGCGGGAAGGGAGTGCAGCCAAAATCAAACTTCATTCCACCTGGATAGGAGGCGCGGAGCTCCGCGGCCTGCCGAACTTAAAGGGACTCTACTTACTCTGCTCTGGAGTGGAAATCAAAGCCTGGGAAGGTCCCCTCGGACTCCACAGAAGACTGGAGACTAACCGGGACCTCTCCAACTTGTGCAGGCTCCGCCTCGCCTGCGCGCCCCTCCCCTCGGATCAAAGGCCAGAATCGACCCACGAGCTCAAACTGGAGGAAGTTTGGGCCTCGTCGGCCGCCGCTCGCTTCAACATGGCTGCGCCCAGCGGAGCCGCGGCCCGCGGGAAGGCGCTCAGGAATGGAGCGCGGCGCCGAGTTCAGCAGGTGGAAGGCGCAGTGTCTGGGCAAGGCGGACCTCAGCCGGAAGGGCAGTGTGGACGAAGACGCGGTGGAGGTGGTGCGGCTCCTGAACGCGCAGGAGCAGTTCTTCACGACGAGCTCGTGCGCCGGTCGCGTGGTGCTGCTGGACGGGGTGAGGCTGCTGGACGGGGTGAGGCTGCCCGGCCTCCTCGGCGTCCGCGTCGGCTCAGGCCGCCGGCCGGCCCGGGCTCGGGTTTCCGCGGGCTGCAGCTTAAGGGCGTTTCTGGAATTCAGTGTCCATCCTTTGGAACCTGTAAGTCGTGCTAGGGTAGGGCCTGACACAGGGACCACAGATCATTGGCCCAATGACGATGCTGAATAGCAAGGATTATAAAATATGGCTTTTTTTTTGTACCAAGGAAACTTAGAAGACTTTGTAACCTGATGATGTCTTGAACCGCATTCTTCATCCTCCCTGTCAGAGCAGCTACTACTTGGGGAACGTCATCCGTTAAGGAGCTTACTGCCTCCTAGTGGCTCACCGCTTTATTACAGCCCTGATGGTTTTCATAGATTGCTTCAAACTTGCACGGGAAAATGGCGTTAAAAACATGTTTCTTTTGGACCAAGAAATTTTTAAACACTATGTGTCTTCAGGACCTTCGTAGAAAATGTGTAGTGCAAAAAAAAAAAAAAAAAGGAAAGAAAAAAAGCTGCATGGATTTCAAAATTTGGGGGCACCAAAATAAATTTAACCTTTTAAATTTTTACTTATTTTACCTATTTGAAAGTAGACAGATCTCTCATCTTTTGGTTAACTGTCCGAATTCCCACAAAAGTTGGGGCTGGGCCACACAAAAGCCAAGACCCAGGAACTCAATTTAAGGTCTTCCCTGTCTTGCAAGGTCTGTTATTAGCAGAAATCAGAGATGCAGCCCGGAGCCAGAACCCCAACACAGATGCTCCAGGTCGGATCCTGGGGGAAGCTTCACCACTGAACCAAAACATGCCTGTCCTTTTCATTTACTTCTTGTGAAATTTTTAGCATCTCTTCATGTGTTTTAGGCATGATACTATTCAGATTTCAAACCAGTAATCAGAATTACTGGATACATGAGCTTAGAAAAGTTACTTAAATTTAGCCCCTTCTATTTGCATGAACTGAGGATAATAAAGAACAGTGGGGTCTTGGGTGGAGGAAGTGAAATGATTTATTTGAAATATTAGTATCATGATTAATCTGTATTAAGTGTGCTATAAAAATTTATCTACTTTGATTGAAGAGTCAGATTTATAAAGAAAAGGAGAGACAGAGAGAAAGATGCAGTTCACTCCCCAAGTGACTGCAATGGCCAGAACTGCACCTATCTGAAGCCAGGAGCCTGGAACTTCTTCTGGGTCTCCTATGTGGATGCAGGGTCCCAAGGCTTTGGGCTGTCCTCAACTGCTCTCCCAGGCCACAGGCAGGGAGCTGGAAGGGAAGTGAAGCAGCTGGGACTAGAACGGGTGCCCACATGGGATCCCAGAGCATGCAAAGTGAGGACTTTAGCTGCTAGGCTACCTGTTGATTTTATCAGTAGTAGTTTATTCTGAGCATGGAGCTGGCACTTTCGTGAACTTGTTACCTAGGTCCGTCAGGGAGTGATCATTTGCTGGTTTTCCAAGGTAGCAGGAGCCTGTTCGGTTTATACTGTTTGCTTTGCCTCCTGAAGCTCTTGTCCACACACAGTCTTTCCTTGCTTCCAGTTATCTGTCCTACCTGACCTGGATTTTTGTGTTGGTTGCTTGTTAAATCACTGAACTATCCTCTCTTGTCTGAATAGTGTTACACAGCAACAAGTTTACTGTGCTGAAACATAATTCTGCTTGTCATCCCTGGTGAAATCTTTTCTTATGAGATTTTTTTACATCAAATTTCCATCCTCTACTTCAATACATGTGTGTTTCAACCCTAGTTTATATTGCTTTTCTTCCTCCTTATTTAGTTACTGAAACTGAACTTTCTTGCCTTGAATTTCGCTATTTTTGCCTTTGTTAATTTTGCCCTTGTGATGTTCCCCCGTCTTTGTTAGCATCCCCTCTCCCACCTTAACCGGCAAACATCCCACCATCTCCACCACCTCCTCCCCAACCCACTTGGAAGTAATTCCTATTTCTTCTGAACCTCCTTAGGACTTTACCTGGGCCTCTTTTCATTTACTTTGTTTTCTTTTGTTGTGTGTTTTCTCTGCCTTATTTCAGGAAGGATTTGAAGCAGCTTACATAAGGATAGTAAAAGAAAAACTATAAAAATCTGCGTAAGGAGATTATAAATCAGGTAAACTAGAAAAACATTAGTTCCTGAATTGTGCTGTTGGATCCCATGAACTGGTTAGGAGGAACACACACGTGGCTCTGAGACTTAGAGTAACCCCCAGGAAAGTCGGATTTCTAAGTTCTCCAATTCTTCAACTGAGAACAAGACCGAGACTTAGGACTTGTGTATCCCTTCCTGGTTCCGAGGCCTGACAACAGTCTCCTGTGGCCCCTCTGCATAAAGAGTTATTTATAGAGGTATAGTGATGCGGTTTCCTGTATCCTCCTTCCAGTGTCTTAAACGTACAATCTGTGTGTGCCCAAAGTACCTAACACAACTTTGGGAATAAACAGTTGCTTGTATAAGGCACTATTGAATTGTTTGCCTTCTTCTGGCAGGTGTTCGGCCTGTGTTTAAGGTGTCTGAATGCCCCAGGTACCCACCCCCAGTCCCTGGCTCCGGGTTCCAGCATCCTGTTGCTCAAACCCAGGGAGGCAGCAGTGAAGGCTTAAGTATTTGGGTTCCTGCCACCCACATGGTAAACCCGAGTTGAGTTCCTGGTTCCTGGCATCCGCTGCAGCCAGTGTGGGTGTTTGGGGAATGAACCGACCGGCAGGAGCTCTCTGTGTATGTCCGTCTTTCTGTCTCTCTGCTTCTCAGATTATTTAAAAAACAAAAACAAAGGTTTGTTTTATTGTAACTTGCACTTATCAGTCATTGTTACTTTGGGGACTGCATTTAAATCCTCATTCTGAGGTCACAGATTTGTGCCTGTTGAGACCAGGGAAGAATCAGGCACGAGCAGCACAGATGTCAGAAGGGAGTGGGAGAGCTCTTGCGGGATTGGGACATTGCTCTGCTACAGAGGAGATTCACATTCTTTTTTGTTTCTTTGTGTATTATGCCAACCAAATAGTACAGCTCAGGTACTGCTAGCATGCATTCTCTTATAATCCTTTTCACAAAATCATAACCATTATGCAGAATATACTTTCAGGTATTTTCACATTATTTTATTTCTGTTTCTCTTATTTTATTTCATTTTGGTTTTCAGCTAACTTTACCCCTCAAAAAATTGTTGAGCTATTTTCAGTAACATTTAAAACCATGGCTGCAGACACTCATTTAAGAAAGCCTACAATATGTAGTATACATATTATTTTTGTAAATGTTACATGGTTAACTTTTATTTGTTATTTTAGGGCATGAATGGCTTTGAAGTTCAAAAAAAACAGTGTTGCTGGCTACTGGTTACACATAAACCTTGTGTTAAGGATGATGTGGTAAGTTTTTCTATATAATTTAAAAGCATTTTTTACATTTGCAACTACTTTAAATAAATGTAAAAAAAATCAGAATGATTTATGTACATAATTATCATGGCTAAAGTTTATAAACCCTAGAAAGCTTGCATTACAATGCCTTTTGGGGGCCCTAGGACATCAAGGTGTAGAAATATAAATACATAAGCAGCTATGACTTACCACTGCCCAACAGAACATATCCCCTTGAACACAGCAGAAGTTGTATGGACATAGTGGATCTGAAGTTTTAATTTCAGCTCTGTCATTTGATAATTCTGTGACCTAGAAAAACTGTAGAAGAGTAAGTGTTTAGTGCTATCTGTATTCACCAGTGAAAATAAATTCACTACTTACCTGAATTGCTTTCAAACCTTCATGCCTGTGCTGGATGGTTTAGCTCCCTAAATGAAAGGGTTGAGGTACATTCAGGTAAGTTTGAATTGGCCAGGGACTTTTAATCTCTATTGAATTTAGAAATCCAACTCTGTATTATGAATAAAGATTTCTGTAGTTAGCTAAGAAAGATAATTGGAGCTTGAAAGGACAAGTGGCTCTGTAGGCTCAGGTACTCCTCGGAGTTCTCCCATCTCCACCTTTGTTTGCTGGTTCTCGCTGAGTGTTTGCTGTCACTCTCTGCTGCTGCAGACGAGCTTTGTGGCAGGAACGGCAGCTGCCAGCAAGAAGATCTGCTTTACCTGAGAGTCCTGTATCAGTCTCTGAGAGGGTTTCCTGTGTAGACCGGATGTGCTTTCCAATCAGTTATTTTTACTGGTGGAATGGATAGCCTTAATCAGACATAGGCACTTGGCACCTGTGAAATAATAGGGAGTGTCATGAGTGGCAAGGCCCTACCAGAAACAAATATCATGAAGGAGGGATGGTGCTGCTCCGGAATGCTAAGAAAAGAAACATACAGTGCTGTATAAATTCTAGCTCAAGTGCAGTATTAAGTGTTTTACTAAGTGGTCAGACTATGCTGCAGGATAGCCTGTACCATGTATATAGTGAAAATCAAGGCAGGTAAATTCCACGCAGTCAAAAAACCGTTGCATGACTCAAGGTTGCTAAGAACAGCCAGCTGTAACACTAGGCTTAAGTGAGGAAGTGCCTTATAGCAGGAGTAGAGACCGATAGTACACGAGAGCCAGCCTCTCGCAACAGATCTCTTCCACAGCTGACAAGGCTGTTGTGGTCGTATACATCTCACTTTGTGCTACAATGGAAGCTGCTAGCCCTTGCCCCATGGGCTCTGCCATACAGGTAGCTGAACATCCAAGACGCACATGGAGCTAAGGAGTTTGTGGCAAGTTCCCTTGTGCATTACAGGGAGGGGCAGGAAGGCACTGTCTGTGCTCTGGGCATTTTGTGTGCAGTGTGATTCGCGAAGTTAGCCGCATGCATCCTGCTCTGAACACGAGGCTCTTGGGAACGCGAGAAGGCATTAGACTGCACTGGGACACTTCTCTCCCATTATAGAAAACTCACCAAACTTAATAGTGCCCAGGTACATTTTTTAATAAACCACCTTCCTTGATGCAGTCTGTTATGGGATGAAATAAAATGGAAATTTCCTTCACAAGATGTAGATGTAGTGGAAAAATACTACAGAAAGTTTTCCAGAATTAGACTTCACGGGTTTTAAGAAAATAAGTAAATTAATAAGTCTTTGGTTGAAAAGCACACACACACACCAGAAAGTCACAAGGGTAAAAGTTGTTGCAGGAAAAGCAGACTGAGTAACTCTTAAGGTTTCAGGAAAAGCAGAATATCTGTATGAGGGAGAGAATCACTGGACAGCAGAGCCTGCCCACCACGACTAGCCTGGCACGAACAGGGTTGGCAAGAGGGTGACATGCAGTTGGCAAAATAAGAAGTGGGACAGACACAAGATAAAGACCATGAGAGCGGGCAGCCAGAGGGAAGCTTGTTTCTCTGTGGATGGAGAAGACCTGGAAGGCTTGCTGCCTCTTGAGCTGCTTGAGGTGTCAGACTGCATGGAATGATGTGACACAAAGGTTGACAGCTACATTGCCTGTATGATGTTAGCCAACCAGTGCTAGAAGATTAGGAAGTAACAAGGTGAGCCAAGTGCAGCACTCAGCACATGAGTGTCCAAGGACATCCTTAAAACACAGAGTTCTGTGGCTTTAGACGATTGCCCAGCTGTGGACCTTTGCCCACAGGCCTCCATCTTGGTCTTGGATTTTTTGCGCACTCATGGACTGCTGCCCACAGAGTTTAACCTGGTTTTCTGGCACCAGCAGTCTGGGAACTTAAGACTCCAGACATAGTCTGTCCTGCTCTTCTTTTAAGTCACACTGTTATTTCTTTACAAACTGCCTGCGGAAATACCCATGATGTTGTATCTAATATCACTTCTCTTTTCTTTAGATTGTAGCCCTGAAGAAGGCCAACGGTGATGCCATTTTGAAATTTGAACCATTTGTTCTTCATGTGCAGTGTCGACAGTTGCAGGATGCACAGATTCTGGTAATATTTTTAATTATACTCGAATTTATTAGTTCTGTCCATTAAGTGGGATTGGAATTGTTAAGTCTCCCAGGAGACTATTGTGGTGTTCTGTGAGCTTTTTATTTGCTTATTTGTTTATCTAATATATGTGTTTTACTTTTAGTATTAAAAAAAAAATAATTACTAGCAAACTATAATATGCAAGTTCATGTTTTCTTCCTTAACCAATCTATTTAAAAGTTTCACTTTGATACTGCATTTTATTTTTGCTTGCTGAGCTTCTAGAAAAAAATTTCAGTGGAACCATGTGTTAAATTAAATATCTTTAAGGAGTATTTAATTTTCCTCAATTTAGTATCAGGTAGATGTCTGTTTAGACTTGATTTTTTATTTCACTTTTCTGTTCATTTTTCTGTCTTTATGCTTATCTATAATATATATGACATATTAGGGATATATATATATATATATATATATATATATATATATATATATGGCCTTGAGGCTTGTTTTTGAATTGCATGTAATTTATATGTGCAATTTATATTCAACAAACATACAGTGGGTTGTGATGATTAAGATTAAAGACTTAGTTTTCTAAGTTGGGGGGACAGAAAACACAAGTCAAGAAAAGAAAAGAGAATAAGTGTAAATTCCAGTTCTCGCTCAGGGAAAATCGAACTGGTAATAGAGTTGGCATGCTTTAGGCCAGGCCTCTCTGGCTAGGGTGTTTTTGTATGAAGACTTAAAGAACAGGAAGAAGGAGACCTATAAAAGTAACGATGAACATTCTAGGCAGATGGAAAAGGATACACAAAATTTATGAAGCAAGGAAGAACTTTTTGTGTGCACACAGTGGGTTAGACGGGAGAGTGAAAATAGAGACGATATAACAGATCATTTGGTGCCTAATGAACCAGGATAAAGAGTTTCGAATGCTTTATAAGTGCTAGGAAACTTTATAAAGGGATAATTACCTGCAAGGGCTAGTGAATGGGATTGGTATGCTCAGCACCCCAGGTGTGCTGCATGAGAGAGTAGAGTGGAGTTAAGCTTGAAAGCAGATAAATTGGGAGTTGATTATGTTTCTGTGAATGTGAAATGCTAGTGAATTGGCCTGCCAAGGATATAGAGTCAAAACATAGTTAAGTGTTTGAATCCACAAACTTGTGGATTGGGGAGGATAACCTGTGGGAGAATGGGGAAAAAACATAGCTGCTAAGGATCTGGCTTGAGCTCCTGGGTGTTGGGTAGTATCCTCACTCAAATGGGGAGTGCTAGGGCAGCAGGGGTGAAGCGATAAGAAGTGGGGGTAAAGAATCTTGTGTGTTAAATGGCTTGAAGACCTGACAAGGCTACATAATCAAGTACCTCAGACTGGGTTGTTTAAACAGTAGGAAGCTGTTTTCTCACCATCTGGATGTTGTAATTCCTATGTCAGTGTGCCAGCAGGGTTGGTTTCACTTGTGGCCTGTGGCCTGTGTGCTTCAGTGGCTTTTCCGCTGAGACCAGATGCCTGCCATCAATCTCTTCCCCTAGAGACTCTAGGCTTAAGTTAGGGATCTAGGCTTCTGACACCCTTTACCATTAATTACTATCTGAAAGATGCCATCTCTAAATAGAATCACACTGGGATTAGGGTTTTAGCATAAGAATTGTGAAGCCTCATACACACAATTCAGTTTTTCACAACTCCTGAAAGTTTTAGAGGTATTTGGTTAGAGGTCTGCCACTTTATCTAGAAGCAGCCTGGACTGGAGACCCGTTGGGAGAGATGACACTGCACAGTCTCAGTGAAGTCACCTGGGTGGGATATATGAAAGGAAAAAAAAAAAAAAACAAGGGCCTGAGGAACACAGTCCCTTTGTGAGCACCTGCAGTAGGCCAGGCTTGCTGCCAGGTAATGCAGAAAACTGGAAAAAATCAGATACTATCCCTCTGCTAAGAGACTGATGCATTCTGGGGAGAGAGGCATTCAATGTGTAGGTAAACACTACTTTGTCCTTGTGTTAAGTGCTGTGAGGAAAACAAGCAGGGTGCTTCCACTAGAGAGTAAGGGGAGAGGTATTTCAGGGAGGAGTGGTTATAAAATGAAGGACTCTGAGAAGATAGCACTGAGTGGAAATGAGATGAGTGATAAGCAGTCATCCACTGAGAGAGTAGTCAGAGACCCGCAAAGATGAAGAGGTTATGGCAGGAAAGGAGGGGAAATACAAAGATAAAAGGTTAGAGAAAAGGCAGAGCTGGTCCAGCAGAGCACAGAGAGCCCTGGTTTACAATTTAGAGCCCACCCTTGGCTGAATCATCTGGAGGAGGCAAGAGTAGTCTGTGATCGGGACTGCTACTGAGGGCAAGCAGAAATGGAATGGGAACTAGAACGGGCAGTGGATATGCAGAGCTTGGTGAGTTGGAAGTGTGTTTGGATGTAAAACCAAGGAGAAGTTGGGTATATAGAATGCAGGAGTAAGAACACCAATACTGACTAGATATGGAGCTGGAGTAATTGGATGGACAGTAGTATTTACTGAGCTTAAGAAGATTGACTGTGAGAGAAATGGGTATGTAATAGGTGAAATCAATTTCAGGGTAGAGGTATGATATGGAAATGAGGGACAACATATATGTGATATTTAAACCTGGAAATTGGATAGAATTTCAAAAGCAGACCTTATGCTTAGAACAAGGCTTCTCAACTGGCACTGTTGATATTTGTGGTCAGATAGTTCTTTGGAAGATTCCCTATACCTTGCAGAATGCTTAGGCAGCATCCCTGCCCTCTGCCCACCATGTGCTGGTCGAGCCCCCTCAGATTGTCATTTCTTGTGAGAACTTGATATCCAGCAAAGTCTTCAGATGTTGCCAAGTAACCACTGCGGAACAAAATCCTTCCTGATGCAGAACTGAGCTAGAGAAAGAAAGGATCTCCCGTCTGGTCCCCCAGGCTCTCTGACACGTGGAGGCCGATAAAACAGAGTAACATACCAAGTCATTACAGTTCAGAATGCTTTAAGATGCTAATTTGAACAATACTTTTAAGAAGCTTATTTTATATAATGGAATAATAAGAATGATTATTTTTGGTCATCTTCAACTTTTGAAATATTTTGTAGCCCTCTGTATCTTATGGAATTCTAATTTTAGTCTTTTTCAGTGACACTTCCAAAGTTGACATTTGAATATGTCGAAAGTGAATTCTAATAGGACTTTTAAGCATAATCCATATTGAATAACCAAATACCCTTACTAGATTTTGGTGTTGTGTATGTTTCTTCAACTTGTCAAATTACCACTAGCTAGAATGTCTGAATTTAACAAGCTTTATTTTCTTGCAGCATTCAGTGGCAATTGATGCTGGCTTCAGGAATTCTGGCATAACAGTGGGAAAGAGAGGGAAGATTATGCTGGTAATATTCCTTTTGGTAAAAGTAGTTCTCTAAGTGAAGTGATTGGGCTAGTGGATGTTCCTTTTTTTAGACACTGCCTTTAGTTTCCAACACAGACCTTGCCATTTGCCTTGCTCAGAGACCATCATCGACATCCCCTCTCCACAGGGTAGCATGCAGAGTTTAGATTTACATTGGAACTGTTCATTGATAATGCTCTCCTCCATTTACTTATTTGAGAGGCAGAAAGAGAGAGAGAAGTGTGGGCTGCCATTCTCTCCCTCACACTTCTCAGATGCCTGAAATAGCGCCCAATTAGGTCTGGAACTTGGAGCTGGGGACTCAATCCAGGTATTCCATAGAATGGCAGAAACTGAATTACTTGAACCATCATTATTTCCCCCCAGGATCTGCATTAGCAGAAAGTTGAGTCAGGAATTGGAAGTGGATGTCGAAACCAAACCCCCTGATACCACACAATCTTCCAAGTAAAATATATTATCCATCCCTTTAAAAAATTGCCAATCCTTGGAAAAGATGATCTTTAGATCCCTTGTAAGTCCCACATTTTCTGTGAGATTTTTCTACCCACTGGCTTACTCCCCAAATACCTAAAACAGCCCAGGATGGACTAAGGTTAAGTCAGGAGGCCACAATTCATCCCAGGTACCTCACATGGGTCACTGATACATGTACTTGATCCATCACCTGCTGCCTCTTAGGATTCCAGTTACCAGGAAGTTAGATCTGAAGCAGAGGAGCTAGGACTTGAACCAGGAACCCTGCGCTTGGATACAGGTTGCCCAAGAGGCAAGTTTGGCCAATGCTTTAAACACCTATCCTCTGTTTTCTATTTTTAACAAAAGCCCATTTCCAAACTTCTTACAAAAGAAGACATCAAATGTGACTAAAGCAAGTCAGTGTCCATAGGACTGGTTTGTACAGCGCATCTGCAGTGCATCCAGTGGCCCAGACAAGAGCAGAGCCATTCTTTCACCTTCCTTTATCTTACATATTCATTGGTTACAACTCTGAAGCACTTCTTTCTCTCACATACCTGACTCCAGCCCAGGATCTCTTTGTATCTTCATCAGCCCCTCTTCACAATTGTTTCCTCACTGAACTTCCTACTGTGGACTACTCCATGAGTCCCTCCAGTTATTATTGTTAGCATCCTCCTTATCAAACATTAGGGCCTCCAGATGTTTTCTTTATATTCAAGACCATGCGCAAACAGTTTTGCATCTGCCTATTCGTATTCACTTTCTGGTAACATAATAATGTTGTAGCTGTAGAGAAGTGTTCATTATTTTCCAATGTATTATTTTCTTTCATGACTCTGTACATACAAATAAGTTAATCTGTTGGCTGGAATTTGGGCTCATTTTTGTACCTGGTGAAATTGTATTCTCTCTTTAAAATCCCAAATTTTAATTGTTACTTTTCCCATAAAGATAAATCTTCAGATTCAGTTAATTGCCCCTCCTTTACATGTCCCTAGCATTGCATGTGTGTGTGTGAGCCTGGAAGTGCATGTTTCTTGTGTCATACAACGTAGGTTGTGTTATAATCCTGTACTCATCTCTTTATTCCCTGCTCTAAAGTGTGAGCTCTTAAGGCAGGAAGCATTTTACAGTCTCCTTGTGTGTTTGCATCTTACATACCACCTGGAAAATTACAGTTAGTTGGCAAAGATTCATTGAATGATTCACTGTTCTTCATAATAGTTAGAGTTTTGTTGTTGTAGACCAGTGTTTGGTTCTGCTTAGAACACACTTGGTCAGAAGGGTTAAAAACAGTGGCAACCAGAAAGAATGGAGAAATGAGTTACTGAGTGACGGAGCAGACATGGTTTACTTCTGCATTATATGCGATAGAGGTAGTCGTCCTTGGCTCTAGCAGTGCTAAGAGACTTTGGCATCCAAACCCTTTGGGTTTTTCCCTTGAAATTTCAATTATTTATTTCTTTAAATTGTATATTAAATTTACCAAGGTATAGTGATGTTGAAACTGTTAAAGGTTATTGAGTTTTGATAGTATCTGCTTTTCTGAAGAGAATATATACAGTTTCTTTTTGATAGTGACTGATGGGAAAATCTGCTTCATTTCTTTTGTTTTAACTGAGTTTAGCAAAGTTACAACAAAGCACAAGACTGTTCAAGCAATGCTAAAATGGGGACTTTAATTATATTCAGTGACCCTAGTATATAGCACCAAATACATAAATTGTTTTTTCTTTATAGGCTGTCCGCAGTACACATGGCTTAGAAGTTCCATTAAGCCGTAAGGGAAAACTGATGGTGACTCAGGAATATGTTGACTTCCTAATAAATATAGCAAATCAAAAAATGGAGGAAAACAAAAAAAGAATTGAAAGGTATGTTCATCGGATATTCTCATGTAATTCTTATATGCCCGAGTCATCGTTACAAATATTAATGCATACCATCTTTCATTTATAATCTGAACTGATTATCTGCTTGTAGACTTATTACTGATAAGAAAAGATGATCAAGGTAGTAGACAAGAATAGGCCAGATTATAATGAGCACTAAATTGAGCATTCTGGGGGATGGAGACATAGCTGCCAGAAACAAGCATTAAGGAGAGAACCAGTGGCACAGGTCAAAGAGCCGGACAGCCACAGGAACGGTAACTGACGAAGCTGAGCCTGGTAGAGAGGAGGCGCACTGCCCCTGGAAGTGATCTACAAGTTACGGCCTGGAACTTCCCTGTGATAAACACAGCTTGGTTCATTTGAGGTTGGTAAATTTTTATACCTCTAATTAGTTCGGTATCCTGTGCTTACTAAGCTTGGATCTAGACTTGACTTAATCATCCAGGTACAAAGGATTATGATTGTTAGTTCATGTTTATACTTCTCTTTTTCTTCAACTTCACCTTCTGGCAAATAAAACTTTTCCTTTCCTCAAGTTTTTCTTGAAAATAGAATGTTTGTAAGTAACTATTTTGCTGCCTTTAATATATGCAGATAACACCACTGATTGCATCAGCAAGTTGTCTAAGCAGTGAGATAAATTTCACATTTATAGTTTTTTTCCTCTTTTCCTTCCCCGTGACTAGCTCACATCCAGTCACTTATTGTTTAAATATCTTCTGTTTGTGCTCCATCCTGACCACTGCTTTTTCTGTACAAGGCTGTTTCAGTAACTTCATTGACTGACCTTAACAAGTAGGATGCGCCTGGTATGTCTGTCTGTCTACTAAGTGATTGTCCACAGCCCAATTAGGATGTCTGTAAAAGAGTCCTACTGCTTGATTGGCCTTTTTCAAATTCTTTAATATCTAGAACTTTCTTGAAGCTACTAAGGCCAGAAGCACCAATGATAGTGATGTGGCATGGTCAAAAGAGGTAGACCTGGTCTTCAAAGGCAAAACTGGATTCAAATCCTGATTTCACCAAGTTACTCAACTCTTTTGGCTTCATAGCTCCTCTCTGTTTGAGGGAAATGTCCACGGAAAGGAAAAATTACTAGTATTCATATAATGGCATTTGTATAATGACTGACCCTCCTTATCATGATATAGACTCAGGGTAGCCTATTCCTCCTCCTCCTTCACTGACTCATAGAAAACAGACTTTTAACTATTCAGTATCACCCTCTAGGCTTTCTCTACCAGGTCTTCATTTGAATCACAAAAGTCGCAACTTTTCCAAGTGATTGTTTTCTCAATTCTAAGATGTAAAACAGGTACCATCTTGAACACATTGAAAAGAAATTCATTATGTATAATCAGTGTCTTAGGGCTTAATTTTCTAGCTAAACCCTGGCTGATGGAAACTAACCACAAAACCTGCTCCCAAAGTGTTTTAAGCCTACATTCTTACTAAGTTTATGATTCCAGGTAAACAACTGAGGTGTGCCTCTACACTCCACCGTTAACCCATATGTCAGAATCTATTGTGCCTTGCCACATTAAATAGTAATCCAGCAAGACTGTTTGCTAAAACATTGGCAGCAGCAAATCAGTTTTTTTTTCTGCTTCCTTACTTGAATTTCAACAAGATTATAAATATAGCCAAGATCAACTAACTGTACACCTGGTGAAGTTAATTGAACCACGTTCACCAACTATAAAATCAAATTATGTTTTAAATCCAGTGACTGAAAAAATATGTTTTGAGATTATAGTGTGCATGCTGCTATCAAGAGAGCCGTGTTCATCATATAAAATCAGAAAAATTAAAGAAGAGTAAAAAGTGTCTTAAGATACTGATTAGAAGATTACATGTGAATTCAGAAAGTGTGAGCAAATTAGGGGGCTCCTTCGGGACAGCTGCGCACTCACTCAAATGCACAGTTACTCTTCTGATTTTAACAAGAGAAAAAAATAAATGCTGCAGGTGCAATCAGGCATCAGGTACTAAGATTGTTTGTCATAGGACCTAAGTTTTGCCATTCGAATGTCTTTATGAAAATGTTTACAGCTCATACTATCCTAACGAGTAACATTCAGTGCTAAGAAATACCCTGGAAACATTAAAAATCAGTTAAGGTAAAAAAAATGTTAAGAGCAAAAGATCTTGTTTATTAAAAACAATCCCCAAGCTCCCTTCTTACTTGGGCTTCTCCAACAGAAACAGTGGAGTTTCTGTGGTTTCTGGAACTGGGCAGGACAAGGCCTGGAAGTGGCAGCCTGCTTTATAAACAGCTGATTGGGAGACTGGAAGAGACAGGAGCTGACACCAGTCAGAGTAAGACAATTTCATACATAATGATTGCCAGGTGAAAACCATGAAGTGTGGAGATCTGTTTTCTAACTACAAGAGGAAGGTTTCTTTTGTGTCTGTTAGCAAGGCCTCAGTGCAGGGATCAGATGAAACCACCGTTTGGCTGTGAGTAAAATGAAATTAGCCATGTTCGTCTTTTCATCAACTGTGTAATAAGATGATGTTAAATAAAATGTAGAATAAAAGGGTTGACTATATTGGCATATAATGTTGTTAAGAACAAAGCAAATCTGAAATAAAAAGTAATTGGCTGTAATTTCAATGGTTGACTTTAACTTTTTTTTTCTTTTTGTGGTAAAAGAGTATACTGTGGAATTTGCCATTTTAACTAATGGCACTAAGTACATGCACATTGTTATACAGCCTTCGCTTTACCACCATCCATCCCCAGAACTTCTTCATCATCTGAAACTCCTCATCTCTACTCATTAAACACTCCCCATTTACAATACTCCAGCCCCTGATTTCTGTGAATTTGACTACATAAGTACCTCATGTTAGAGGAATCATACTATAGTTGTCCCTTTGTGTTGTCTTCCTTCACTTACCTCATGGCTCAGGGCAATTCCATGCTGTAGCGTGTGTCAGAATGTCATCTTTAACACTGAGTAATAAGTACTGCATTATGTTCATAAGCTGCATTTTGTTTGTCCAGTCCTTGTCAATGAATATTTGGGTTTCAAAGAATGCTCTCAAAATTGGTACCCATAGATTGATTCAAGTGCATTTTTAGTTGTTTTTGTGGAATTACTGAATTGTAAGGTAATTCTACATTAAATTTTTTTGTTGTTTTTTGAAAAGACACAATAGAGATTTGTATAGCAGTTCACCATTTTATATTCCCAGTCGGAAGAAACTAGAACCACATCCTGCTAATACTTTTTATTTATTCACTTATTTACTTATTTATTTATTTTTAATATGTATCTCTATCCATGTATCTATCTATGTAGTAACAATCCTAAAATGTGTGAAGTAACATTGCAATGTTGTGTTTTTTATATTTCTATAATGATATAATGTTTACAATAACTATATGGGCTTCCAGCACCTAGCACAGGCCCTGCCACAAACTGTGTTTGTGTGTGTGTGTGTGTGTGTGTATTTCAGTAAAAAATGCTGTAACTTAACCAGTTTAAATTCAAATATGATTAAAGCCTAAAAATTATATAAAATTATATCTAGGTTTCCTAAAATCTATATTCCTGTTTCAGAAGTAAAAAAAAAATTCCAGTTTTTATTGCATGCAGTTCTGTATCTTTGAAAAATAATAAATTCATTTTCTCAGGAGAGGTTTGAAAATGTCTCTCCTGTGAAGAGAACTTAGTACAAGTTGTCCATGTGTGTTATAACCTTGATTGTAGAGATAGAGAAATGGAAGAGCACTTGGTTTTATTTCTAAGAAGAGAAAAAGTTGCCTAAGCATACATTTATTTCATTTTCATACTTCTTTATGTTGCCTGTGAGTGCTTGGAAAACTACACTTTGAGAATTGGGTTTTAGATCATGTGGAGAGGGTTGTAGTAGGAAGACAGAACAGGTCAGTGGAAAACAAATTTTTTTGATTTATTAAGATAGCTTTTCAGAGATCTTTCAATGTTCTCTTTTGAAAAGATGAAGCTAAATTAGTATTTGTAGCTTTTATTCTTGATTTTCAGCAAGAATCTTTGTTCCGTTTTATCTTTTGTTTCTGAGTACCCTAAGGATGAATCTTTTGAATTCTTAGGTTCTTTAACAGAAGATTAAATTAACACATCTGTTCTTCCATTACCTTGCTAATATGACTCACAGGTCGTTTATACAAGCTGTTAACTCTGTAATGATAAGTGAGTAACGTAATCTTGCCTTTAATTTTCTAGGATAAAATATAATTTAGAAACAGGACTGGGTCACACTGCACTTTAGAGCACTGAGTGGCAAAAATAGTGGAAACGATTTCCTGTCATGGATAGCACTTCATGATCAGAAAAAGGAGACTGACACCATCTGGCATATCATATTTGTGTTTTGGATGAAAATGGGTCTTCCTCCACAGCCACAAAGTGTTGTCTATAACATGCACAGGCCCTGAAGCATACTTCCGCCTCAAGACCAACAGGTGGTGTTATTTCAGAGTTCCAAAGAGAAGCTGTGCCTGTACATTTTCAAAATTTCCAGTTGGACTGCCATCATAATCCATTGCCTCTGCTTCGACAATGGGTAGTTTGTTCTTTTCACCAGTGCCTAAACTGTTCGTTCTTAAAAATAATTGGTGTTCATTTTTGTCATAGTCCACTTTAAAGTGCTAATCATTGTCAGCCTTTAGTTCACAACCAAAGATAGTTCTGGGGCTTCAGGAGGTTCATGTCCATATCCATCAAAGCTTCCATGGGCAAATTGCAAATGCAAATATGGTGCATACTGCTGCACATACAGGATGGAATCCTGCCAGCAAAAATGACTGTTAGTAAGGATTACCTTCGTGCCAGTAACTGTACAGGAGTTTAGGATCTTTGCTACTAGGTGCAATGAGAGGTGTGTTATCTCTTCACTATATTTTGTATGCATTAAGCTAATATGAAACATTGTCAGATTCACAGAATTTGTAAGTTCTTAGTGATTTGGTTTCAGAGCATGCAGGTGTAATTGTAATACTCCTTTCTTTACAGGTTTTACCGCTGTCTACAACATGCTTTGGAAAGGGAAACTGTGACTAACTCAAGGACCAATGTCACAGAACCATCAGATACTGACAAGAAAAAGAAAATGCCAGAAAAATCACCCAGCAAACGTATTACTAAAGAAAATGACAAAGAACTTGAAAATCCCGATGATGATGATCCAGGAATCAGTGTCACTATCTTTCCTGAAGATTACTGAGATTTATTTTGAAGTATCTTGGTAGAAGAAATGTTTCTAATGGCTTTTATAAAGTTACTCTTTGTAAGAGTATTTGTTGAGTGTATCAGTCACTCAGAATAGCATGATTTTATTTCTCTGTGTTTCAGAGAAATAAATTTTAAAAACGCAGATGGCTTAAACTTTTTAAACATGCAAAAATTGTACATATTAATATGGTACCATGTGATGAATGTCAAATCAGGGTAAAGATACGTATCTCCTCAAGCATTTAGCTTTATTTTAAAATCATTCCAAATCCTGTCTTCCAGGATTTTTATAATACTTAACTATACAATGCATTAACATCTATAGTCACTTCCTGTGCAATAGAACACAAACTTGTTTTTCCCTTCAAGCTACATTACTACTCATTACTGATTACTGCATTACTACTCATTAATGAATCCAACTCTTTCATTCCATCCCCAGTCTCTGATAACTGTTATCATAGGTTGTATGTCTTTATTTGAAAGGCAGAGTGATGGGTGAAGACAGAGAGAGAGAACTTCCATCTGCTGGTTCACTCCCTTAATGGTTATAGCAGTCTGGGCTAGCCAAGCTGAAGTCATCAGCCACTCCATATAGGTGTCCCTTGTGGGTGGCAATGACCCAGGTCCTTGGGCCATCATCCCGTCTTCTCTGGTGGGTTAGTAGGAAGCTATAGCAGAAGTTTATTAGCCACACCTCAAATCAGCGTTTCCACATGAAATGCAGGCACCATTGAAAGTGTTGGTTTAACCCAATGTGCAACATCCGCTCCAGCACCATTGTTATTTTTTAACTTATATGAATAAATCTTGCGTTTAGGCCACATAACTGATAACAATTGATGCTAAAAGTAGCTTTGGGTAGTATTTGCACCTCAAACATCACTACTATTAGTCATACAATCATTGCAAAAATGAAATTATGGTTTTTAATGCCTCTTTTGTTTCAGCTTCTGTTCTGAAACAGGAAAAGTCAATATAATAATTCTTCAAGAGAACCTTAACATCAGAGATATTTGAGTAAAAATTATAGTGCAATTTTACTTTAACTTTGAAACCTCAGTCCTTTAAAGGATAGTCAATTTGCTTCTGTTGTCATGGAAACTGGCAACAAATATTTTGCCTCGTTTTGTTCTTATGTGTAAAAGAACTGATAGCCTTTTGTTCAGTGCAAAATACTTGACCTTTTCCCCATTGATTCCCACAAACCCAAGTCAGCTACAGATAGTTTCTCTGTGAAACAGACATTTTTTTTTTTAAATTAAGCTTGATCAAAAATCGTAACTATGGACCAATGTAATTTGGAAAATTGCCAAGCTTGGAAGCCTTGGATTTGAATTTTGACTGTTACCAGAGGTTGGAGTTTTTTGAACAAGTCAATTTCCAAGATCTTCAATTTTCTCTCCTCTGTACAGAGGTCTTTAGTTTGATATAGTCTTATGTATTTATCTTTCTATTGATGCCCGAGATTCTGATGTGATACCCATAATATCATTGCCAGTGCCAATGTCAAGGATCTTGTCCCTTTTTTCTTCTGGGAGAATTATGATTTCACATCTTAGATTTAGATTATATATCTATTCTGAGGTGATTTTTGTAAATGGTATAAGTTAGAACTCTAATTTAAATGTCAAAAAGAAAACAGCTTTCCAACACCACTAACTGAAAAGAATATGCTTTCTCCATTATGTCTCCTTAATACCATTTACAAAAATTAGCTCTCTGAGGACTGGCACAGTGGCTCCTCAAGCCAGTCCTCCACCTGTAAGTGCCAATATCCCATTTAAGAGCTGATTTGTGTCCAGACTGCTCCACTTCTGATCCAACTCTCTGCTTATGGCCCGGAACGCAGCAGAGAATGGCCCAAAGTCTTGAGATCCTGCACCAGCATGGAAGACCTGAAAGAAGCTCCTGGCTTTAGATTGGTTTGATTCCAAGTCATTGTGGCCATTTGGGGAGTGAACCAGTGGATGGAAGATTTTTCTCTCTCTTTTCTCCATAAATACAATCTGCCCTTTCCAGCAACAACAACAACAAAATCTTTAAAAAGTAGTTGTCTGAAAAAAATTAGTTGTCCGAGTATACAGTTGATTTTAATTCAGTACATTTGATTCCTGCCTTATTTATGGAAGTGTTGATAGGATGGAGTTTAAGATCTGAAGTGTGGCCATTTAACCTTGCAGCTAAGATGCCTTTGGCACACATTGTAGTGCTGCGTTTGATTCATGGCTACAACTCCTGCCCCACCTTCCTGTGGATGTAGACCCTGGAAGTTAGAGTGAAGACTCCTGAAATCGGTTGCTGCCCATGTGGGAGACCTGGCCTGAGTTTTGACTCATGTTAGTGTCTTGGCCATTGCAGGCATTTGAAGAGTGGATCAGCAAGTGTGAGCTCTCGCTGTGTCCATCTGCCTGGTTTTAAAATGTGAAGGCATGTACTGATAAACTGTTAACATAAATTGCTACTTAATATCATTATAAAAAGATGCTTCCATACTGTATTTTTAAACTGTACTAAATGATAAACATACATTTAAAGGGAAATTACTAGTTAGTCATAGAACTGATAAATTCCAAGATAAAATGCCGGAATGTCAAGTAAGAAAAATTATACGGCGATAAATAGTTGTGGTTATGACTTTCCCCATATTTTTATAATCAAACCTTAACTTGTCCAAACTATGTGTAGAAGTTCACCCAGTATAATGCCTTCTAAATAGTATTTTGTACGTTTATTTTTTAAAAAGGTCAATTTCATAAACATTAGCTGTCCAGACAGCTCCAAACCTGATCCTAAGATGTTTACCTCTCTCACCTATTTTGTTAACATCCCTTTTTGCCTATAAAATAAGAAAGTGAGACTTAATAACCTAATTATTAGTCTCCCAGCATTGAGGAGGTCAGCATAGTCACTCATTTCTTTGGGAGAGAAAGTCGTCTTGAGTCCTCAGCCTCTTTACAGCTCAGCTAGATCTCAGCTGATCACCACTCTGCCGTCCTTTCACGAACTCCTTCAGTGCTGAGTGCTGAGACATTTCTCTGGCAAATTCTACTCAGTTCTTTTCCTCCCTAATTCTTTATTGGCTTTCAATATGTATGACTTAGAATTATCTTTACAACATTGAAAAGAATATAGAAAATACCCATATTCTGCAGGGATGGTCACAGACATTGTATTTTTTGGTTTTGGTTTTGGTTTTTTTAAACACAAGTTGCTCCAACTAAACCAAGAGATGATGAAACCAGAGGCATTACCAAATTCCTGTCCGTGATTCTCATTTTGTGTTTCTCTTTCCACCACAGCCATCGCATTCATCCCAACAGACTACCCATCAAATAGCCTTCCCCAGCTGCCTTGCCCTGGCCTGTTTCCCTCACTTTGGTCAGCTGCTGAAATCTCTCCAGTAGGTCCGTTTGTTCCTAAAAGTTTTCTCTTATTTAACTACTTTCCTGATTCTTTCGGCTAGCAAAAAGCCTGGCTTTGTGGAAACTTTTTATCCAAGCCAATTGGCACTTTGGGATTGATGATTTTTTCAGTGCCCTGCTGGAATATGTGAGGTCAAAAAATCCAGAGAACTCACAACTGGGTTGATCTCAGTGAGTTCATTTTCCTCTCTCCACTTTTTAGTGTTATTCAGATTTTCCATATTATATCCAGAGTTTTTACTTGCACTTAATGGAAGGAATAGTAAAGGCACTCCATCTTCCCAGAATCAAATTTTTTATGAAGTTGTAAGTTACTTAGGACACCTTTAGAACCCCCATCAGCTGGGCAGGACCCCATGGTAGTGTTGTGCTCCTTCTGCCCTCCTCTGCGCAGTGCTGCTCATGTTCTACGATTACTAAAGACTGAGCAGAAGAGGGAAAACCCTGGCTTTCAGTTTCGTGTCCCTCCACCCCCTGTTACCATGACCCTCCCACACACACATTGACTGTCTCAGAGCCAACAATAGCAAGTAGCAAGCTTCCAGAGGCAACTGTTCCAAAAATGGGATGAACTTAGATGGACAGTTGTCATCCAGCCTCCCATCAGGATCAGGTGAATGCTGCAACTTCACTGATTTCTTCCTGAGGGCACGTGCATAATAACTTCCTTTTACTAGGCTGCTGTACCTTCTACAAGAAACTCAATTGGGTGTTTACATGATTTTCGTAACAGAACCAAAATAGTGGCTGTAGAAGAGGCTCCAGCAACAAGCAGCGGCAGGAACTGTTCTGTGCACACCAAGACAAGAGCTACGAAAGCCAGGGAAGAGACCACAGCACACTGTCTTGATAGAATCTTAGAAAAATTCACATTGGCGAGGCAGTATGTTGCCAGGATCACCTCTCCTGAGCTTCAAGAACAGCATGGATTCCTGACGGAAGGAGAGAGAACAAACTGAATCCAGTGCCAGACTCTAAGATTCAGCCAGGCTAAGCCAATGGGCCTCCTTACCTGTGATGCATTTGGAACCTCTACACCCAGCCAGCCTCAAACTCGCAGGAAGTGAAACTCCAGCCTTGTGTAAAATCTAGGCTTTTCCACATACCTTATCCTTGAGCTCAAAGTTCGACCCAGATGCCCAGACCGATAACCACTTGAGGCCTCTAGTCTGGTGCTCCCCTGAGCCTTTTGATTGGCCTGCATCAGTTGAGTTGGGCTAATTCTGGCATGTTTCACTGCCAGCTTCAGGTACACTTGGATGGCACAGGAGTGATTGGGGTCCAGAAATTGTTACATTTAGGTGTGACCAATTTGGGAGTAGTCTGGGTTGCCAAGGACTGTCATTATCACCCTCCAACAACCTCAGAATAAGAAAGAAGACAAGGGACTGTACTGGGAATTAATGATGGGCTTGCAAAGCCCAACACTCAGCACATCCTAAGGATTGTACTGCTGGGCCAGTGCCTGTGGGCTTTATCTGTAATTGCTGCACCATCAGATGAAGAGGTGTGCTCTGAGGAGATGAGTACTATTGGTGAGCAGTACCATCCTCCTCCTAGTTAGTGTGCACTACCAAGTTTGCACAGAGTGGTGTCCCCGAGACCCAAGTTTTCATCCGTAATAGATGCCTCTTTCAGCCCTTACACATTCTTAGAAACAAGCAAACACTATTTTGGATCTCAGTGTGATAAAACCCAGTACTGGGCCCGGCGGCGTGGCCTAGCGGCTAAAATCCTTGCCTTGAACGCCCCGGGATCCCATATGGGCGCCGGTTCTAATCCCGGCAGCTCCACTTCCCATCCAGCTCCCTGCTTGTGGCCTGGGAAAGCAGTTGAGGACGGCCCAATGCATTGAGACACTGCACCCAAGTGGGAGACCCGGAAGAGGTTCCAGGTTCCCGGCTTTGGATCGGTGCGCATCGGCCCATTGCGGCTCCCTTGGGGAGTGAATCATCGGACGGAAGATCTTCCTCTCTGTCTCTCCTCCTCTGTGTATATCTGGCTGTAATAAAATGAATAAATCTTAAAAAAAAAAAAAACCCCAGTACTGAGCAGATACACAGAGCTGTTGTCCCCTTGCAAGGTCCCTATGGTCAGGGTCTCTATACCCACTTCCTTTCCCAGTGTAGTTCCTTAGTCTTGGTAGAGTGGTCTCATCCTAGCCAGCATCACCAGTGCATACTAGGTGTAGCATTGCACAGTAAATCCACCTCGGCCACAGAACAGACCACTTAGAATTTTTAGAAAGACACAGTGAGTCTAGATTACAAAGCCTAATCCTTCAATGCATATGTGATGTATTCCAGCAAGCTCCGGGAATGTTAAAGCAGCTATGATGTCGCCTAAAGAGCAAAATGAGGTTTCAGAAATCAGATTTCTAGGAATTTTAAATTTCCAAATGCTCAGATGAAGAGTTCAAATAGCAGTGTTAAGGAAACCAGTGAAATTCAAGAGAACACACAGAAATGACTCAGTATTCTAATATTTGCTAGAGATTAGAGGACAAATCCATCAACTGAAAAAATATACTAAGTGAAATTATAAGTGTGATAGGAGCCTCAATGGCAGAATAGATCAACAAAAGAATATATGAGTTGGAGGGAAAAAAAGAATAAAGAACACTTACGGGAAAATATGGAATAGCTTGAAAAAAACATTTGAGTTATTTGGGTCTCAAGGGACCAAAACCTACTCAAAGAGTTGAGAAAAACTTCCCAAATCTAGAGAAGGATGCAGCTATCCAAACACAAACCACCAGATTCAGTCTAAGCAAGTCCACACCGAAACATACAAGCTCTCCAAGGCTAAAGGAGGAAACCACACTAAAGGCTCCCGTAATTCACTTGAATACACATCCTCAACAGAAACCTTGCAGGAGAGGAGGGTGTTGAAGGAGGCCTTTACACTACTGCGGGGAAAAAAACGCGACTCAAGAGTACCGCGTCCAATAATGTTACCTTTCACATATGAAACAGTCCTAAAACAATGCTGACATAATTCATCTCTACCACACCTGCCTTGCAAGAAATGTCAAAGAAAACTCTTTAAACTCAGAGAGAGGTTCTAAAAAGGAAGAAAATATCAGGAGATGGAAAACTCACTGAAAAGAGTAACTATTCCAATAAATTCACAATGTTCTAATAGTGGAAAGGCAGTGTATGAATCATATCTTTACTGTGAAGAGTTAAAAATAGTGTTACTACACAAAAATGTTAAGAAATAGGTAACATGGAAATAAGCAAATATAACTTCAAAATTCAAAATATGGAAAACTGGAGCACAAATGAAGAATACTATGTTAGGATTTCTTTCTTTTTGTTTCTCTGTCATTATTTTTATACTCAATGTTAAATTGAGTATATAAGTCAATGTGAAATTGCAAGTCTCAAGATAACCAAAAAGGAAAACCTATATTTATATAGGGATATATAAACCTATATTTATATAGAGGTATATATGTGTGTGTGTGTGTATTCACCAAAAATAACAAGCAAGGAATCAGAGTAGAAAACTGCAGAAAATTGATCATAGACGAAGACTGTAGTCCAGGGACAAATAAAAAGAAACTACAATAAAAACACAAAGCCTACCTGTCAATAATTACCCTAAATGTCAGTGGACTAAGTTCCCCAGTTAAAGACAAGGAGTGAACTGATGGGTTAAAAAAATGGCATAGCCTTGGTGCAAGGGTTCAGCAGCTAGAGCATTGCCTTGCAACTGCCTGGATCCCATATGGGTGCTGGTGTGTGTCCCCCGTGCTCTTCTTCCCATCCAGCTCCCTGCCTGTGGCCTGGGAAAGCAGTTGAGGATGGCCCAAAGCCTTGGGACCCTACACTCACATGGGAGACCCAGAAGAAGCTCCTGGCTCCTGGCTTTGAATCAGTTTGGCTCTGGCTGTTGGTGGTCACTTGGGGAGTGAACCAATGCATCGAAGACCTTTCTCTTCTTTCCTTCTCTCTGTAAACCTGACTTTTCAGTGAAAACAAATGAATCTAAAAAAAAAAGCACAAGACCTAATATATGCCACTTAAAAGCAATGAGCTCCACCACTAGCACCCACATGAACAGAAGCAGCCAGGAAGCGAACTGGCAAAGCAGTTGGCAGTTTAACATACTCTTTTTTTTTTACTCGGGCCATCACAGTGACTCCATTGGTATCAGATGTCCTCACCAGTTCATGTCCCAGCTGCTCCGCTTTCCACCTAGCTCCCTGGATGGAAGATCTTTCTCTCTCTGTCTCTGCTTCTCTGTAAATCTGCCCTTCCTATGTGTATATATATATGATCCTGGTACATGCAAGGCGAGGACTTTAGCTGCTAGGCTCCCACGCTGGGCCCAAAAATAAGTAAATCTTAAAAATATATCTATATTTACCATGATTGGACATGAACACACATAGTGAAATAGTACATTATATCCCATAAATGTGCTTCATTATGTCTATGCATATGCTTATATATTATATACACAATTGTATGTAATAATTATAAATTGCTTCGGATGCCTTTAAAGAGCGATGTCATGAATGTGCTGAGTAGTTATTTAAAATAATAGTTGATATATGAAAATTTGTATTAGTGATAATGACTTAAACATAATGCACACATAGAATGAACTAAATTTGTGTTTTAAGTATATAGCTTTGAAAATTCTGTTAGTGGTATATAACTAAAAATTTTAAGGGATATGTAACAATTTTTAGGTTTACTTCTGTAATACACACTGTTGTGCAGGCGTAAGGAAATTTTTCATTCTGTCAGAGCTCATTTAAATGTTCATAAGATGATTTGCAGGCCATGAAAAATTATGAGGTTGGGGACACCCATGACTAAGTCCAATTTTAGTGTAGGTGAGTAGTGAATCTTGGGTGATTCCCAGTGACAGGGTCATGGAAGTTTTAGGCATGCGTGGGAACTGAGACCTGGTGGTTTGGAGGGAAGTACCCAGGAGACAATTATGGTTAGTCAGATACACCAACCCAACTTGGAATACAGAAATGGCCTGTTTGCCTAGAACATCACTGATCGTCACACACCAGCCCACACCAATACTATGGATGGGGGCCTCTTTGGCAGTAATGGGTACCATTACCCAACTGTTTGGTGGAGTGGTGGAGTGGTCACATTTGGCAGGGTCAAGACTGTCTCCAGCACGCGAGAGAACTTGGTCTGGGGGTAGACTCTATGGGGTTGTGTGGGCCCAACCCTGTGGAAATACAAGTTCCCCTAGTTGGACACCCTAACAGGGTTGAGGTTCCCACCAAGGGGCGCGTGTGCTGGAATGGGGGCTGTGTTCTATCTAGGAAACAGTTGCAGTCACCTGAGGCACTAGTGTGGGCTGGGATTGGATGCACCAGGCCAGTTCAGACCCCAACACCATCTGGTGTCATGGAGAACCAGGGTAGATGTGGGACTGACTAGGCTGGGTCTCAACCCCCTACTGAGCCATGTGTAAGCTGTATGTGGGTATGGACGAGCCATGGCTGGGCTGAAACATCCAACAACAAGAACCAGAATGGGGTGAAAGCCAGCCGGGAAAAGCCACTGTTCCTGCTAGGACAGGAGGTGAACTGAGTAGGGTTGGCTCAAGGACCCCCTGGTATGTGCAAAATCTGGCATTGGGAGGGGTTCTGATGGAGGAGCCTGGGCAACTCCTCTGGCAGGGCACAGTCCCTGCAGGTAAGCGCAAGAAGCATGATAGGAAACAGCCCAGAATAGGCCATGGAAAGTTTCCCACTGGCACACATCCGGCACGGGTCAGGGGCAGACCAGGCTGAATCAGTTCATGTCACCCACTGGCAAATCCGAACACCAGAACAGAGTGTGGGTCGAGCCGGGTTTGGTTGCGACAAAACCAGTACACATTATGGAATGCCAGGGCGTGGTTGCCTGTACTGGATTTGACTGCAGCACCCAACCAGCACACGTGAGATCCAGGAAGGGAGGGACAGAGCTGGCAGGGGGATTAAGGGGCTGGTCCCCTCACCGGACAGCTACTCCCACTGGAGAGCGTGGGCTGGGATGGGGACAGACCAGACTAAGCAAGGCTGCAACACCTGTGCGCTGCATGTGGACTATATCAGGGAAAAGCCAGGCTGGGCTGACTATTCCTATGGGTGCAAGCATAAATTAGAGCGGGTGAGGGATGTTTGGGCTTGGCTGCAGCATCAGCTGGCAGAAGCTGGCACTGGGGACTAATTCTGTCAAGTCAAATCACAGAACCACCTAAAGAGTGCATAAACCGGGACTGAGAGAGACCTGGGAGGGAAATAGTGGGTTCCCCCTTCCTGGGTCACTAGTCTTGTGGGAGGGCATGAAAAATAGGATGGGGGCTGGGGTGGCTAGACAGAGAGGCACTCAACAACATCCGTGAGGGCTGGATGGTTGAGTTGGTTAGATGGAACTAAGCTTTAATACCCACTGACAAGTACAAGAGCCAAATGGGATGGGGGACAGACTGGTCTACTGCTACACATACTGGCAAACCAGGGTAGGGGGCGGGCCTGATGGGGGTTATTGTGGGTCACCCCGACTAGGCTGCAGCTTCCACTGGTTGATGTAAGGGCTGAGCATGTGCTGGGCAGAACCAGACTGGACTGCAACACCCATTGGTTCCAGTGCAATTCGGGAGTGAAAACAGAACCAACCCAGCAATTGAAACCACCAGCTGATCAGGGTGATGGTCTATGCTGGACCCTGTGCTTTCTAGAACATGCAAGAATCTGGTCTGGGAATACCTCAAAGTTTCTTTGGAGATCTCCCCAAACGAACTGATGGACTCAGAACTCTAACCAAGAAAAGACAGAAGACAGAACAGGTCAATCATTCATCTCAGCTGTATATTGTTGGCAGCGAAATATGGGGCAAACGGAGACTTTATGATGGACCATATCAATCAGTGGACGACCTCATCGAGCAAAACTGGCAGCGATTCATAACTGGAGAACTTAAAAAAACTCAAGCAAATATCTCAGAGCATGCCGAACATCCGGGACTTGGGGTGGGCGGGAAACCGGGTGAGGCTTCTCCCTCAATATCCCCCTTTACCTCAGATACATGATGGAAACAATATGGACATAATAGTATTACCCACTTCCCTATCCCCCTGAACCTTTTTTTTTTAACCGCAATTAACTATGTAAAGATTGTCAACAACAATACAATAAGAAAGAAAGAAAGAAAGAAAGAAAGAAAGAAAGAAAGAAAGAAAGAAAGAAAGAAAGAAAGAAAGAAAAATTGTGAGCTTTAAAATCCTTCTGCTTTAGATTCACTTACAGGGCCTGAGAAGCAGGGGCAATGGGTTATATTTGTGGGAGTAGTGAAAGTACATTTTCTTTAGGTCCTACTTTGTTTAGTTCTTTAATGACAAGTTACAAATTCATTTGTTAGAACAATCCAGGAAAAGCCCTAAAAACAAAGGGAAGGTATAATAGAATTGAGGCACTAAAGCCAGTATGTTCGATACCAGTGGATATTCCAGAAACGCTGAAACACAACCTATGGCATGAAATGAGACAAGCTGATTGTAGCTGATTGTAGGCTACAATTATAGTCTACCAGGGAGAGGGACCAGAATTTCTTAAGAGTGGCTGCAATATAAGTTACCTGGGCCAAGGCAGGGCAGGCGGGAGCTGCTTTCTACCACACTGACTTCTAGGCCCTATCTCAGAGCTCCCAAACAAGGATACTTGCATTGCATTCTGGAATCTAAGAACTTTTATTCATTACCGAACTCACCCAAGAGATTCTTATAAAATCCAACACTTTCAGAAATTGTTAGTGGAATTCCTAAAGATAATTTTGGAAAGCAGGAAAGATTTTTTTTAATGAATATGAAACATGATCAGGGACTAACATTTTGGTGCACCAGGTTAAATCGCCCCCTGTGATGCCAGTAAACTGTGTGAGTGCTGATTCAATGCTCCCCGATGTGGAAGGGCCAGAGAAAGCTTCTGGTTTCTAGTTACAGCCATTTGGGGAGTGAATCACCAACTAGTACCTCTGCCTTTCAAATTTATCAAAAATCTTTTAAAAAGTAACACTGATCAGATGGTGCACTATATCTGTGCTATAGTTTTATGTATACATGCTATAGGAAGATAGGTAGGAGTTTCCAATTTATTAATTTGTTAGTTAATTGCCCTTACCATTGGGTCTAAGGCAGTTGCCAGGAAAGCAAGACAACACATAGAGATATATAAGTGAGATTATGCATAACTCTGAAAGAGAATGGCACACACTCTTAAATGATAAAGGCATTTCTTGAGGTTGCATAGTGCATGAAAGAGAGAGAGAGATCAGTCTCCCGTTTGGAGTTAAACAGCCAAAGGCCCAAAACAGCCTGGTCTGAGCCAGAGCAAAGCTGGAAGCAGAGAACTCGTTCCAAGTTTTCCTTGTGATTGGCAGAGACCCTGCTATTTGAGTCATTATTGAAACCTCACCGTGTGTGCATTAGCAGGAAGCTGAAGTCAGGAGCTAGTATTGGATATTGAACCCTGGTATTCACATAAGAGATACAGGCATCTTGGCATTGCTAGATCAAATACCCATACTCCAAGAGCAATTTCTTGAATATCGTAATACACAGAAATCCTTCAGGGAGGAAATTTAGGTAGAGAAAAGGAAGCATACAAATCAGAATGTCCAGCCCATTTCTTTAATTTAATAAGTAGAATATAACTTTCTATTCTACAGTTTAAAACATCTCTTGCAGACTCTTAATTTGTTTAAATTGACCCCTAAAGGAACTATGCAATCCAAAATTTTCATAACATGAGTGTATGGATGAAAATATGAAGGAGGGAAGACGCCTCCTAGCTCCATGGATATCTCAAGTTAACGGACAGGAGAGGCCAGGTGCTGGCTATAATGCCAACAAGGCATTAAATCCTACTCACTTAACAGTTCATATATGAATATTATAAATCTGTATGCCATGTATATAATCCCATATAATATGTGAACATTTAAGACTAAGTTGGGGCCTGGCGTGATAGCGTAGTGGTTAAAGTCCTTGCCTTGAACACCCAGGAATCCCATATGGGTGCCGGTTCTAATCCCGGCAGCCTTGCTTCCCATCCAGCTCCCTGCTTGTGGCCTGGAAAAGCAGTCGAGGACAGCCCAGGTCCTTGGGACTGTGCACCCGTTGCGGCAGCTTGGGGGGTGAACCATCAGATGGAAGATCTTCCTCTCTGCCTCTCCACCTCTCTGTATATCTGCCTTTCCAAGAAAATAAAATAAATCTGTAAAAAAAAAGACTAAGTTGTATATACCATGTTTCATGCCTCTTAAATATTTTAACCTACATATACAAGGTATTCCTGATAAAGACTATTGAATATCAATATAGGTAAACAAAAAGTTGGGAAACCTAACATTTACATAAAAAATTATATAATCTACAAGTCATAGGCAAAGTTCATCAACTGATCCAATGATATCCTTACTTACATAAACTGAAGTGTAGTTTCACACTTCTTTAGTCTTGAGTCGTCATTAATAAGCCCAAAATATTTCGTCTATAACATTGACAATTTTGAATATAAGGAGTGTTTTAGCCATGCATTTATATTTCTCCTACATTCATTTAAAATTGGATTCCTGATGCTGCAGGGTTGGTGGCAGGAGTGTCTACTTCTTGTCCCCAAATGTGGCAGGTTCCTCTCCATCCATTCTTCGCAATGGCACGGTTCACCGTGTTACAGCTCCTCGTGTCGCAGCCGCTCCTCTGCAGCTGCTCTTTCTGCTCTCCTACAGGAGTGTCGCAGCACACTGAGCTGCAGAGCCTGTCCTCTGACAGGCCCATTGTCTTGCCACCACCAAGAATGAGGCACGTGGATGAGGAAGGGTGAGCAGAGGGAAGATCACTGAAAGAAGAAAAATAAAGCTTCTGGAGATTTTAATGTTTCTAAAGGAGGAAGCTCACCTGACTCATGAAGGTATATGTTAATATGGTATTCTATATCAGTAATCTGGCCTAACAGGAGTATCCTCTTTTACTTAGAGGTTTGTAGAATGTCCCAAATGGACAAGATGTTCTGCAGATGCGACATTTTTCCCTTTTCTCTCTCTTTCAGGAGGTCTCCGAGTTAGGTCATGTGTGTTTCCTCCTTGCCTTTCCAGGGGGCTCTGGAATCCTAATCAACATTGCACAGCTGGGACCAGAATGTGACATAACTGCAGCATTCTGTCAATATATCACTTCAGGACAAATGTAGTTTAGCTTGTCCTGTTATCAGTCATGTTAACTTTGATCATTTGGTTAATATGATTTTTTTTCAGATTTCTCTAAACTAATGGTTTCAATTAATAAAATTTATAGAGTGCTATACTTTGAGAACATGTAAATGAGCTATTTCTCATCACGATTTTACCTACCAGTTTTAGCCACTATTAGTAATTCTTATACCAAGCATTTAATCTTAATTGCCAAATGTTGATTTGTTGTCTCTGCTATTCCTTTTACATTTATTAGATGGCATTTACTTCAAAAGAAAACTTTAGTCACCGCCCCCAGCACATGTGTGCACTGTGTGTACTCATAGAAGCTTATTTTTTCAATAGTCTATAATTCACTTCTATCACTAGTTATTTCAGCAGTTCTGTGTTGGCAAATGGGAGTCCCTTCAAGTAGCCCCCTGAACACTCTCGCCACATCTCTAACAATTTTTGAGCATTGCCTAATTATCTTGCATCAGAAGATATCCCGACTCATCTTGTACATTTAAGGCCCTCACTCAGAAAATCAGCCAAAGCATCCCAGTTCCTTCCAGTGGGGACTGAGACTGAGAAACTCAGTTTTGAACACTGCAGGCATTCGTCACACCATGTACTTTGTATTGTTATAATTATGGAATGATTCATCTGTGTGAAAATCAATTATAATCAATCATCATTCCAAGATTGTATCTTGCATCTTACATCATCCACAACATGTGTTGACAGAAATGACATCTAAAACTGTCTAGTAAGTTCGCTTTTCTGTGATGCAATGGCAGGAATGTTAATATTTAAAACCTGAAATGTTTTCCCATTATATTCACTGAAGGAATTGTTTTGTTCTTCAGCTGCTCGTGAGTTAATCAATACCTCCGCCACTGTGTACACAGCAGCACTTAGGCACACTATCATTACCTCCTTGGAGGAAAAAAACAGGGAAATCAAGAAATTTTGGCTACTTTCATTCTATTTAATAACCACCAATCACTTGTTTAAATCTCTTATTCATCTTGAGGCCGTTTTCTAGTGATGCTTTTAAATGAAGCAAAAGCAAGTTAGTGAGTTACATGAACGAGGCATTGCTTCCCACAGCCATAGGCGTATTGTCAAACTGAGGTTGAAGTTACCAGCTGTAGAAAAGGGAAGGTCAAGAAGAGGAAAGCGGAATGCCCAAACATGCTACCTTAGTTTTCACAAATAACCACCAGGTGGCAGAGCAATACACACAGTGGACACAAAACAGCTGAGCACTGCTCCAGTGAGGTGATGACTGCGGCCTTTATTTTATTTATAAAATCAATTTTACAATTTTTGATGGTTTATTTTTAAGAGAAAACTATAAAATGGAAGTTCCACCTCCTGTTTTTAAAAATTAAATTATCTAGTGCAAAATCGTATTTTAGTCATTTGATGGCTGAGTCATTTTCTGTTATTTAAATAGCTAAAGCTGTTTATCCAGAAGTTTCCACCTTAGTTATTCCAATATGATATAAAAAATTTTTAATTTCTAAAGCTAAAATGAAAGAATTATTAGGAAAAATGTTTACTTTGAATATTTGGGCCTGCTGGAATTTAAAATCTGCATATTCTTAGATTAAACTGATTGTCTTCAAATATATTTCACAAATCAAGTATATATATAAGAAATTAATAAACAAAACCATTTCACACAAATCCAAAATATCTATTTGATCGTATCCACACCTCTCAGGATATACTTTCCGCATTATAGCTGTATTAAAGCCACAGCTATCCTAGAATGGTTATGGTTGAATTTATCAGGATTATGGGTTTCCAAATCAAATTATTTTCTTTTGTAATTTCAAAGTTCTCATTCTTCATCTAGCTCTATTTGTTCTTTACGTTAACCTTCACGTTCAATACTTAAGTAGCAAATAGTTGCAAAATTTAAATACGGTTGTTCAGTCTACAAGATTGTAAATAATCCTTTGCTGCTGGTTTAAAACAATCAGTTCTAAAATTGTTCTTTACTGACTCCTGATGACCGTGTAGTGTAGATTTTGCACAACCCTTGACAGAATATTCCTGCTGTTTGATTTTGAGGGACTTTGTGACATGGCTTTTCTTGGTGATGGGAGAAGCAATACGTAAATAGTGCAGCTTCCATTTGGAGTGTAGTGCTGAGGATTTCAAAATACAGCTGGTCCTTCAGACTACAATTATGGTTTGGAGGCAGGAAATCAAAAATAAATTAAGAGAATCTGGAAGTAAAGACTGTTAAGAAATACTGTTTTTGGAACAGAGATAGAGATAATCAAAACTGAAAAATCTTTAGCAATTTGTTTCCTTGCTACTGCTATTTTGTGTTAAAAGTTGTGGCAACAACATCTGGTTTTTCTTGTAATTTCCAGTTTACACTTTTCACTTGAAAAACAAAGGAACATTTCTCTTACGTATCCCATTTGTGTTTTCACTTACAAGCTCAGGGAGGTATTTGGCATGTGTTCATCAGTGAACCTAAGCTTTTTGCTTTCTTCCCTAGATCTCCTTTCTGGATCCAAAATGTAACTATTTCCCCAGACTTTTCTATAGTAAATCACTCCCCTAAATGGGAAAATACTATTTGTGGGAACATTCTTTCACTCAAGGGGTGATGAATAGCTCTTTAAAGAGTTTACATTTTATCAACCATTTTGATAGTCACTCCTTTTTTTCTGCCTTTCTGTATTTCTAAAATTGAAAAGCTACATATAATTCTTCAGCCCAGTTGGTGGGTCAGTGGTTGCTGTCCTGTGGAGGCTGAGCAGTCTAAATATAGAAATGAGCATATAGCTTGCATCAGTTCCAGGATCATGCCTTCTCTGTATGGAAAATACACTTACTTGCATAATCTGCCGTGCTCTAAGACAGGGCTTCCCACAGGGCCAAACGATTCTGAAGTAAGATCGTCTCTTTTTTTAAGAGGACTAATCAGAAGGGATTTGTGATATTGAAATCACGAAGCAGTAATTATGTACGATTTTATGCAATTCAGGAAGAAGAATTCCTCCTCAAAGCCTCCAATCTAGTTTGTTTTTAAGATAATAGAAGTTTGTTATTTCTCTTGGATATTATGCTAGTGTTGTATGTGGATTTCTCACGTCCACAAATTAAAATCTGCTCCGTAAAGAATTGGAATTATAGTGACGGTAAAAACAATACTTAATTTTGTAAACAAAAATTTCCACAATGATGAGAAACAAGAGAATACATGACTTGAAGTTAATATTAACCATGGGATTGAACACTGAGATTTTTGCACTAGTTCCATGCCATCAAAGAAGAAAAAACATTTTCAAGGAAGTTTCCATAGCCTTTTGACATGAACACCAATCTTTGCTACTAAAATTGAAAGTAGTAATTACATTTTTAAAAAATTATATTCTGGTAATTATACATTTAAAATATGAATCCTGATGTTTAATTAGGTCATATGACTATAATATTAGCTTGCATTCGGAGCCGATTATCAAATCCTAGCAAATCACCCCATGGAAAAACACAAGTACAAAAGCCTGCTGTAATTGTGAGAAAAAGCCATATGCAGTGTCATATTTTTAAAAAATTGTAATGTTTACTAATGTCATTGAGTTGTGAGGTTTATCATCATGACATATTCTTCTTAGATAATTATGTTGTCAACAAGCGCACAGGAAGCTTGGGTGTTTTTTTTTTTTTAATCATCCTGGAAACTTTCAAATTAAGCCCAGAGCAGAATTCAAAACATGTATTTGAAAGTAGTTTTGTATATTTTTAATATGCATATTTTGTTTTTCTGAAGTTAGTACATTGTGCTTGGCGAGTAGGTAAGTTATTTTCATTTTTAACCTGAATCATATTCTTAGTTTTACCTTTTCCTATTTTTCTATTGTAAAGAATGTAGCACCAATAAGTTTTATTTCTAAGGTATCTCGTTACTAGTGAATAGTTTCTGAAAATCTGAAACATTTATATCTCATATTTTGTATTTTAACGTTTTGTTTTACATTAACCATAATTGAGGCTTCTTGCTGCTGTTTCCTTTTTTTTTCTCTTTGCTGTTCTAACCCACACTGAATAATCTTTCCTAGTCTCACCTATTTATGACAAATAAAAAAAGATCATGAGAGCTTAGTCCTGAACTAATGCGCAGCCCTTTTTCAGCAGGCTGGCTTCTCCGAAAAGAGATTTCTTCACGTTGTACATCTTGTGCTGCTTCGATACTTGGCGAGAACTATATTCCTTCATATTATATTTCCTTGCAAATATTTGCTCTTCAATGCATAAAAATTACCATATTGGTTACCCCCGAATTCATCTGCGTAGGTTTAATGATACAAGTGCTTTTACATACCTACAAATTTTAGAGGCCCCTTATAACGTATCTAATGATTTGCACAGCTAAAACAACTTGAGTATTTTTCCATTTAGTCTATAAAAGCTAGGATTTCCCACATACAGGTAACTTTACTACTCAAGAAATTTGCCTTGAAATTCTTCCACACATTGTCCTTGACGATACTACCAGAATTTTTATGAAAAAAAGAAACCTGCTTTTTCTTCCACTCTTTGTATCTACATCTGCTACAACTTATAGCTATAAATATATATTGTATAATGAGAGTAATATCCTTTCTGGATGATAAAATATTGAAAATTGCTTTTGTGGGTCTGGGGATTATTTATTCTTTTATTTAGTGGCCATGAGAAAAGATTGCCTTATCATACATTCTAACAATGTCTTTCTGTGTTGACTGAAGCAGTAGATTGGATTACAGACCAACAGAATGTGTGTACTAACATTATTCATAAAAGATATCTGGTGCCTGTGATTCATCATACAAAATTCTATTTGCTAACACTAGGGGTCATTTTAGCTTGTGGTAATATTGGATGGCATTTAGTTTTAATAAAAAGGAAGGTTTAAGAATATGACATTTCCTACAAAAGTGTTATCCTGAAAAAAACACTTTCCTGGCCTCAGATCCCTGCTTTTCTCCTCCACTTGAAATGTCAATAGACTCCATTGCCTTTTCTCGTTTTAAAACTATAAAACAAAAGCATGCCTTGAGGTTAATCTGCCTCAGATTCATTTTTGCTAATTCTCTTAACTGTCCAGCCTCTGTTTCGGTGATCATGATCACTCACTTCACATTTTGTCTGGGTTGCTGATATTTTGTTGGCTTTCAGGTTGGCATGGTCCTTTTCTTCAAGCCTTGCCGTTCAGATGCTCCTGAGCCACGCTGAGAGCCCTCCTTGTTTTTCTGATTCTCAAACCACAGTGAAACATGGTAAATGTATGTACTAGAACAGAGCTTTCTTTTCTTGTAACAAAATGAATCTTCTCCATAATTAGACCTGATACTTTGTCTTAAAAAAAATTCAAAACATTTTTAAAATTTTGAGATCCTTCCTGAAAGTGCTTTGTATTTCCTGAGACATTAATATACATTGCTTGTTTCTTTCAAAAATTCACTTAAAGGTCATGGTAACTAAAATGAGAGATGATATAAGGAAAAAATTTATTTTCAGAGCAGCAATATGTATTTTTGAATGTGCTCTAGATTATGTAATCTGAATTATGATCCTGTTTATATTGAATGGAGTGGATAATTGCAAGCTATAAATCACCTCTTGGATATCTGAAAAACTAAACCTCTTTAGCCTTCTTACTCCAGTTACACACATAAATAAAGATAGGTATATTTGTTGTTTTAAACCTAATTTTTAAAGATCTGCTTGAAATCTGTTGTGTTTCAAAAAAGCAGAGTAGATTGTGTATAACATTTTAAATATAAAATCAAAATACTTCCTTTGATTCCAAAATTAGATACATTTCCTATACCTACTATTTGTGAAACATATGGACCGTACCAAAGCAAAGTTATTTTATCTAATAAAACTGAATAAAAGATAAAAATGTTCTTTGGACTTAAGTTTATGTAAATGACAGGTACTTTCCCCTTTTTCTAACTTAGCATTATGGCCTGACTTCCCAGACACGTCAATTGTTCTGTTTATAACTACAGCCGCAGAGATCTCAATTCTGTCCACAAAATCCTTCTGTTGTTGATGCTTACCTGGAAAAGAAATGAAGCGGAATATTGTGTTTTGGTTCTGTTACCGTCTCCATTTTGTTTTAAGAAATTGGTCTTAATATGAGAAATAAAAAAGAATATGGTATATCCTCGTGACTTGACATTTTAATATTCTGTCATCTTGGAACAGAAAGATTCTAAACTATAGTTAAGTTTTATTAGAAATACAATGGCAAGTGGGAAATTATATAGAACCAATATTGGAGCTCACACTTCAGGCTATATTTATATGTTGACATCAGGCACACCCTCTCACTAAAAATCACTGATGTTTTTACTGTGTGAGATCAGAGTGCCACATCCTAAGATATACATAATTTAAAGTCACTTAGATGAATAGCATTGAAAGAGTAAGCTATAATATAAAAGCATAAGAAAGGTCATCCAAGTTCACTTAATCTTTGTCATTTGCTAGCTTTGTGACCTTTAGTAAGTCATTTCCTCATTTGTGTAATAATTCGATACCGGAATAAGGCGCTCTCTATTACTATGTCCTGGTCTGTGATACAATATATTTCTCTGTCCTTTACTCAGCTTTTTCTCCCCCAGAAAATATCGCAGTCCTAACCTCTTTTATGCAATATTGCATTGGATGTGCACACCTACTTGCTTTGAGAAGAGAGTATTATGTACACAAGCATGTATGTAGATAGCTCAGTGGAAGACAGTTACTCCAAAATAATACCTAAGCCACAGGTATCTCATGTGGATGGATTGATATGTTAATATTAAATAATTAAATATATATGTATATATATATATGGGAAGTTCAAAAAGTTTGTGGAAAATAGCATTAGAACAGTTTAATTACATGTTAAAATTTTAAATTCACATGCTTTTTTTCCATAATGCGCATTTCCCATGACCCTCTGTATGTGACACACAATATACATATTCTAATTTGTTTTAAGAAACAAGAGTATGAAAGATGACTATATATTTTAAAATATACTGTATATTCTAATGTTTCTAGAGGTAGTAACTTAACCTGAGATAAATCCATCGACAACTAAAGAAAAAAATCTGTGATACTCTATTTTAATAAGTTCTTCCAAAACTTATTTGGGAATATGGTAAGCAAATGTGTACAGATGAATTTATAGCTTTCTTCCTCTCTTATTCTTTGCAAAACTGTAACTTTGATCATACTGAAATATTTGATATGGCACAGTATCATTTTTGTCTGTTTTTTCTTATTATTTTACAACATATTTCCAATATATGTTGTTCTGGCATAGCATCAATGAGATTTGGTGTCAAGAAAATGGTAGCCCACAAGAGAAACACGTTACAAAAGCAACTCTTTTCCACCCTCCCTTCCCCCTGAAATAATAACAATTTGCTAAATTGTTGGGAAGTTGTTATAATTCCTTTTCCAAATTATTACTCGCCCTTTAGATTAGAAATGAGGCCAGGGTTAGCAATCAGCTATAAATGGTAGGATTTTTCAAGTAAGAAGCACTTGTCTGATTGTGAAGTGGAGGCCATTACTGCCTTGATTGGGCCTTTTTTTTTTTTTTTTTTTTTCAGATCGCTTGATTTGTGGTTGAGAGCGCATATTCACTCCTGTACTGGGAGCAATCAGAGCCTCCCCCTCTCATTTTTACTCAGTGATTTAGGGTCCACTACTTTGGCACAGCTGCCACCTTTTAGCCTCTATCATGCAGAATATATCTTAAAAAAAAATCATGCTGGGGGGATGGAAGCAGGTAACTAAAGTACATTTCACTTCTCAATGTATCTATTTTATACTTTCAGAGGGGAGTTTTACACTCAAAATAACAATCTTGTTGGAATTTGGATTTCTACACTCAATAAGTAAGTTTGGAAAGACACTTGAAGCTTGTTAGAGAATATCATTTTTTTGTTTTCTTGGTCCCTTCATGAAAAAAACAGGTGTGGGTTTAAGAAGACGGGACTGAGGAATCCATGGACAACATGTAGCTTTACCATTAGGATACTCTTTGTTCTCTGAGAAGTAACACAGAAACAAGGACTGCATGGTTGCTTTGGGTGTTTCACAAGTTCTCATCGAACTTGAACTCTACTGGATGTAGGTATAAGAACTGCTTTAGATTAGGGTTATTTTGTGACGTTTTTAAAATTACCGATTACCACCTCTAAATGAAGAAGACCTTTTGGGTTGTAAACAGTGGAGGATATGTTTATCAGACATTCATTTCAGCACATCTTGTTCCTTAGAATTTACCTAAAGAAGTATTTAAAAGTTGGAATTAGCTGATTCCATTGGGCATCTCCTTGGCACCTGTCAGGCATTTTCAAACACTAATGCAGATAGAATAGCTGTCCTATCACTTTTCTGCTTCAGATCTCCTATCCAGAACACCCAAATAACTTCTCTGTAACAAACATCCAAATACTCTGTCTAAGCATAGGTGACAAATTGAAACTTTGTAACAAAGTGAAACTCACTAACACTAATAATCCCATCCGGTAGGCAATAATTCCAAGTCAAAATGATTTGTAAATCTCACTTGTTTTATACAGATATAACTTACCAAACATAAAACTTCCCTACTTTATCTTTGACTCAATGAATACCAGAATATTAACAGACTTGTGCAGCTATTATTATCATCAAATTTTAGAATATTTTAGTCCTGAAATGAAATCTTGAGCCCAGTTAAAATCACTGCCCATGTCCATGGGGACGTGTTAAGTGAAACCAGAAATTTGTCTCCTTTGCTTGCTCTTGTTGCATATTTCTTGCAACAAAACAGTGATGTAATACTTACATTCTTTAGCCCAAGCTGTTCCACTTAAAATTTTTAAAAAGATTTGTTTATTCGAAAGGCAGAGAGCCTTCCATCTGTTGATTCACTCCCCATATGGCCTCAATGGCTAGAGCCAGCCAAGCCGACAATTGGAGCCAGGAGCTTTATCCTAGCATCCCAGCTGGGTGGAAGAGAGAGGGACCCAAGCATCTGGGCATCTTTCACTTCTTGCCCAGGCCTTTACCACGGATTAGAATTGGAAGCAGAGCAGCGGGGACTAAAATCAGAGCCCAGATAAAATGCTGGCAATCCAGGTGGAAACTTAGCCTATTGTGCCCAACAGCAGCCACTCACTGAGACGTTTTTGAGGTTTACAGGTTCAGCTACACTGTGGCATACACTTTTATACATATACATATACATATATTTTATTGCAGAATTGGATTCCATTGTATGGGTGCATCCTATGCATTGCAGCCAACCATCTAAAGACAGACACTTAGGTGCATCACTGTTTCCACTTTTTAAATATTATATTTCCGTACAAGCCTGTGCATGTGGCATATGCTTTCTTTTAATGTTTGCTTGCTTGTTTCGTGGAGAGGTTAGGTTGAATTTCTGAGTCTGTTTAACTGTTGAAGAAAGTGTTTAAGAAAGTGTTGAACTATGTTATAAAATGGCTGTGTCACTGTAATTTCCTTCAACAATACATAAGAGTTGCAAGTTCACCGAACCCTTGTCAGCACTTATGATTGTCCATCTTTTAAAGATATAACCATCTTTGTGAGTGGAAAATTGATCTTCTGGTTGTGATTTGCATTTCCCTAATGACTAATGGTGACAATGACCATTTTTTCATGTATTTATTGGCCATTCGGATATTCTCTTGGAGAAATATTTATTTAAATCTTTTGATATTTTTGGTTGTGATAGTAAATCTACACACACCTTGCTTTTAGCGATGAAAGTGGCAAGCACGTAAATATTTCCTAGAACCTACGATGCCCATCAGTGAATGGTTTGAAAACTAAACCATCATTGATCGGGATGATACTCTGCTGGTTCTGCCTTCAGACCAGACAGGGTCTCCCTAACAAGCCGATGAACTTGACTGGACTATAAGATGCTGGACTCTATGTTTAGTTTATGCTTGCAAAGAGGGAATCTCAAATGAACTTGAACTGTGGTTGTGCAACGGGGTGGAGGAATTCACCATGGGGGGAGGGTGTGGGGAGGGGTGGGGAGAATCCCAGAAACTGTGCCACATAATACAATGTAATTAATGAATAAATTAAAAAGAAACAAAACTAAACCATCAGCTCAGAATGAGTTTACTTAGTATGTTCAGATTTTCAGCTATTACTTGTGGTGTACCACAAACTAATAATTTTCTTTTCAGTTGTAAGGATTCTTTATATATTCTTGATATAGTTCCCTTAGTGTATATATTCTTTTGAAAGAAAGATTGTATGCTGATGTTAAACAGTCTTGATGGTGCAATATTTATTTTCATTTTTTTTTGCACTTCAAGTAGAGCACAATATTCTACCACTCTGATTATAGCTGGGTTTTTTTTAAAGATTTATTTTATTTTTATTGGAAGGTCAGATATACACAGAGGAGAGACAGAGAGGAAGATCTTCTATTCCTATGTGGCCACAACTGCCGGAGATGAGCTGATCCGAAGCCAGGAGCCAGGAACCAGGAGCTTCTTCCAGGTCTCCCAGGGGGGTGCCGGGTCCCAAGGCTTTAGGTAGTCCTAGACTGCTTTCCCAGGCCACAAGCAGGGAGCTGGATGGGAAGAGGGGCTGCTGGGGTTAGAACCAGCACTCTTATGGGATCCCAGTGCAGATAAGGCAAGGACTTATCCACTAGGCTACTGCATTAGGCCCAAGTATAGCTGTTTAAAGATAGTCAGAGGAAGAGAGAGATGAATAGGTTAAAAATATCAGCAATTCCATGAGAGTGTGAGAAAAGGAAGAGATGATTTCAGCATTCACTAGGAGAAATAGTTTTTTTTTTTTTTTTAAGATTTACTTACTTATTATTGGAAAGTCAGATATACAGAGAAGAGAAACATAGAGGAAGATCTTTTGTCGAGTGACTCACTCCCCAAGTGACCGCAACGGCTGGAGATCAGCCAATCAGAAGCCAGGAGCCAGGAACCTCTCCCAGGTCTCCCATGTGGGTGTAGGATCCCAAGGCTTTGGACTGTCCTCGACTGCTTTCCGAGGCCAAAGGCAGGGAGCTGGATGGGAAGCAGAGCTGCTGGGATTAGAACCGGCGCCCATATGGGATCCTGGCACATGTAAGGTGAGAACTTTAGCTGCTGGGCCACCGCACTGGGCCCAGAGAAATAGTTTTGTTGTTACTATTGTTTTGTTTCTTATTTTTCATTTGTACCTTCATGCTCCTTTGAAGTTTTTCTTAGCTAGGGTAGTAGACACTTTATTAAAATTTAGCCCAGCGCAGGTTACACATGATTTGGCACAGTGCATTTATAAGTGAACCTAAAGACACAAAGTTCTTCTCTGTGTTCTACCTCGGCTTCTACTAGTTCTAATAGTTGATGAAAAATCAGAATGTGAAGAAGCTTGTGCTCAGGCAAAAGCTACCGAGCTTTGCCTTCAGGGGCCCACTGCAGCACAGTGTTCACCAAATGCCCTGCTCCTGAGTACATGTACAAAGGCTTGTAGCAACACAGTTGGAGGTCAAGCTTATTGGATCAATTTGGTGGCAATGTATACAAAGCTGTTGATCACAAATGCATTTGTTTAGAAGCTCTGCCAGGTGGGGGAGGGCTTCCTCTGAGGAAGACCCACAACTTGTTTGTAATATTGGTAGTTCAGCTCTGATGTAGCAGATACATGTAGTTTGCTTTTAGCAATAAACTTGGCAAGCACATGAATACTTTCTAGAACCTATGATGCCCAGCAATGAATCCTTCTGAAAATTAAATGATCAACTCATCCCTTCAGCTGTCAGTTCTGGTTTATCACATACAAAATGGGCCCATTATACAGCTTGGTTGTTCTTGACACCTCTCACTGTTCTCATAGCGTTGTGGCATTATGAGGTTAGTCACCAGTACTTCAAAAGCCATTATAATTACCATCCCCCAATATTAAGGAATTTTTGGGGGGTTTAGTAAGTTTCAGAGTGGCATTCTGATTTTAGAAAAACTTTGGATATAAGTAATAATTCAGTAGTTATTTTTATATTTTGTCTCTGGATGAAAATTTGCTAATAAAGTGTTAAAAATGTCAAGTATAGTGTGGTCTGAATGTTTCCATCAAATTCTGTCAAACACAAGTAGGAAAACATAACTCTTTGTATTACTTTTATACTTGAATTGGCACTATTTGTCACCTGGATTACTTTTTCAAAACATGACTTTCAGTTACGGATCTGTCAAAAACATAATAATCTCTAAGAGATTCAACACCTTTTTGACAGAATTGCATATTTGGTTCAATTCAATACATTGAAACTTAGGCCAACGAATAGTAAAGTTAAAGCTGTTGATGGTAATTAACATAGTGAAATGGGAATGCAGTGCTAATTAATAATCAATTAAAATAGAATGGCCTATATGGTAAAGCTTTACCAGAAATATAACCAGGTCAGTTCAGAAAAGCAAACTATTAGATAACTATTAAGTATCTTAAGCAGAAGAAAACAAAATGTCAAACACTATAAAACAGACTTGATTTCAGAGATAAATGCAGTCATAGTAGAACAACACCTACAGTCATAATCAATTAGACTTATTCTAAAACAAGATGGAATATTCTTTGATTTCTTAGGCGGATGTGTTGTATCAACTGAGGTTCTTACACACAGGAAAGAAATAAGCAACTCTCCCCCCAATCCTACCATGAAAGTTTTGCAAGAAGAGGAAAAATATCTAATTTGTCAAAACCTGAGTTCCATCAGGCTTCCTCAACTTATTCTTACTGCTGGAATGATATTAGTGGTCCCTTTTTTTTTTTTTTTTTTGATTAGCTGGTTTATTTGTGTGCACATTTCACACAATTTCAGGGCTCTGGAACATCTTTGGTACCTATTATATTCTTGGGAGTCTCCGAAAGATATTGTGCATAGAATGAGTGAGCTAACTCAAGGTATTTTTGACATGACCTTTCCCATGCGGGCTAGCACATCTGCTGATATCCATGATGTCCATATTTGTTTCTGTTTAGCATTACATTTCCTATAGGAAACATCGGCATTCCCACCAGGAACTACCATGGCCTCCTTTCAAAACATGATGCCCCCCTCACTGCTCCTCAATGTGCTGTTATCTCCAATGTACTGAATCTAATCCATGCATCAAAGAAACATGGCGATAACAGATACATCTACAATGTGGGAACTGGAATTCTATCTGATGCACGATGTAGCTGCAGACATCCTCTTCCCTCAATGGATTATAGAGCTTGTTTTTCTTCGTTTCTTTCTTTTTAAAATTGCTTTATTTTGACAATCTTTACATAGTCGATTAGGGCACTAAGGTTCAAGGGCAACGGGAAAGTGGGTAAGACCATTGTTTCCACATTATTGCTTTTTTTTATTTCTGTATCTGGCTTAAACGGGGAGATAAAGGGATAAGCTCCACCCAAACTCCCACCCATCCCAGGTCCTCCATGTGGGGCATGCTCCGAGGGTCTTGCTCAAGTGATTTTGATAATTCAACAGTTCTGAATTGCTTGAATTGCTTCCGATCTCATCATTCCAAGCACAATGAAGTCTCTTCGGAATCCACTGGTCGACATGGTGCACCTTAGAATCTGAGTTTGCTCAGATTTTCACTGGCTACACATGGTTGGGGCAGTTGATTGATTTGTTCTTTCCTATGTCCTTTGTTGTGGTACCAGGAGTCCTCTGCAGGTTCTGATGGACTGCCATATCCTCCATGTGCACCTGAGTATGCTCTCCACTGCTCCATCTGAGCCCCTGAGGAGGCTCAGCTTTGACACTTGCATTCCATGGTCAGACTATGGAACCTGCATTTCTCTTCATGGTTGGGGCTCTGAGTCTGGCAGTTTGATTAGGAAGATTCCCCACCCCACACCCTACTTTAGAATGCACATTTTGGTGCTGCTTATAACTCTAACAAGGCATATGTTAACAATTGAGGTGCAGAACAGTTTTAGGAGGGGTGTGCAGAGAAATCTTCAATATCTTAGTGAGAAGTAACTAATCTTTGTGTCCTACCTAGTAAAGTATGGTCACACCCTTCTTGTCCCATCCACCTGCTGGTGGCAGGTGGAGCCAGGGCCCGCCCTATTCCTGTTATAGAGCTTGTTAAAGTTATTATTAGAATGAAGAGAACAGATTTCACATTGTTTCTCTATACAACTCTAAGAATATAATGATCCCTCCCGCCTCCTTCCTTTTCCTCTTTTAATTTTTATGATAATGTATTTTAAATTTACCCTATAGGGCCCGATGCAGTGGCCTGGTGATTAAGGTTATCACCTTACATGCATCAGCATCCCATATGGGTGCCAGTTTGTGTTCCGGCCACCCCACTTCCCACCCAGCTCCCTGCTTGTGACCTGGGAAAGCAGTACAGGACAGCCCAAAGCCTTTGGATGCTGCACCCACATGGGCGACCTGGAAGATGCTTCTGGCTCCTGGCTTCAGTTGGCTCAGTTCCAACCATGGCGGCCACTTGGGGAATGAATTATTGGACGGAAGATCATCCTCTATGTCCCTCCTCTCTGAATATCTGCCTTTCGAATACAAAAAAATTAAAAATCTTTAAAAAAATTTACTCTATAACCTAGGCTTAGTCCACTACTAAATACAAAGCTCAGTGAGTAAAGAGTAGAAAGACTAGTATTCCATAGTAATAGACAAGGAATCTCAAGATGTCAGTTTCACTCATATACTATTTTGTACTCTACACGCTACCACTTATCTTTTTGGGGGTCTGGTTATGTCATTAAAGATAACTGTCTTCAATTGTATCCATTTTGTTGCAAAAGACAGGATTTCATTCTTTTTATGGCTCAGCAATATTCCATCATGTATACATACTACATTTTCTTTATCCAGTCATCAGTTGGTAGACATCTGAGGTGATTCCATATTTTATCTATTGCACAGTAAGCTGCTATAAACATTAGAGTACAAGTAACTCTTTTATATGCTGATTACATTTCCTTTGTGTATATTCCCAGGAGAACACACACATCACCATATGACAGATTTAAGTCATTCTTCCTCTCCCCTCATTCTTCTCCTTGTCTTCACCACCCTTTTCTTCCTCCTCTGCTAGTCCTCTCTCCTTAGAGCTTCTCCAGTAAAAAACAAATGTCAAACACACTGCATTTAAGTTTTTTCTTTTATGCCAGTTTGATTGTGTTTATAGTTTCAATGACTTTGCTTAAATTTCTCATCTCTCACTGCATAGTTTTCATCTTTTCCATTGCATCCTTTTGTATGCATATGTCTGTTATTTCAAAGTCCTACTAGGTTAGGTCCAACAACTGAGTCATCTTTGAGTCTGTTTCAATCGACTGTTTTTTCTGATGAAAGAACATTTTCTTACTATTCTTTTTTGTCCATTACAGAATTTTATTGTATTCTAGACATTTTTGAAGAGAGGAATGATCAAGAACGAAGTAATATTATTTACCTCTTGAAAAAAATGCACTCTCCTCTATCTTCATGTTGTTTGAGTAGGGCAGAAGCTCTGAGTAAATCTGACTTGTGGTTGAGATGGACATTAAAAAAATGATTTAGTTCATTCACTTAAATATTTTGAAGATGTTGCAAGACTTTTTCAGCAGTAGGAGACAGCTTTCAGCTCTGATGATATTCCTAAGAATCATCTGGGTTTTGCAGCCACATTTTAGGCTTTCTGGATGGCAGAAACTCAATCTCTCTCTCTCTGTACAAGACTGGCAGATTTGGGAGTTGCTTGGAAGTTCTTGCTCTTCAGTTCTGCTTCAGTATTTATGTGTCTGAAGTTCTTTTCCTGCCTCTTTCCTTCTGCCAACTCCACAGGGTAGCTGCTCATATTCCAGAAAGGCTCAGAATGTCTAGCTTTCTCTCAGTTCTCCGGCACCACCCCTACTTCAGGAGCAGAAATCCCACAGTACCTTCGGTGTGTTTCTTCAGTGTTCTTTCCTGTCCCCTGCCTCACACTGTGTGCTCTGCACTCTACACTTTGGCTCCAGCACTACTCCCAGGGATGCAGGATCTGTTGCAGAGATTGCAAGGGCCAGGAACCTGAGTCACTACCTACTGCTCCTCTGGATATGACAGTATAACAGGAATCTGGATGGGAAATATAGAAGTTGAGATTTCAATATGCACACATCAGTAGCAGTGACCTAACCCATGGCACTGCAATGGCTGCCCAAACTTGGAATTTTAAACTGTCATACAGGTCCACTTGCAGCCATTAAAGAGTTCTTTAAAATTTTCATCAGTTTTTCTTTATCCCTATCTTCAGTGAACTCCTCCCTGATGCTTTGATTCTAACAGGGATTAGTGTGGTTCTGTGTCTCATCTCTTCTATGAAAATCATGGTATTTTCTAGCATAAGGTTAATTTAGGTTTCTTTGTACTTTTAACTCAACAATGAATTAAAATCATAACCAGCTTTTTAAAAAATTTTTGGTAATTAGGTTGAGAGTAGTAGCATCTTACAACTTCCTACATATTTCAACCAGAAACCTCCCCAGATAAAAGCTAATATTCTTTTATTTTTTGTATTTCATCACTTTATATAATATTCCATTAAGTTAGGTGATTGCTGCAAGTGTATAGGTGTCAGGATCACTTGGGGAACATAAAATACTGAGTCTGGGTAAACACTGTACTTAGCTGATAGAGGAAGAAATGCAAGGGCATTATTAGCCTTAAATATTTGTAGCATAAGCATCAGTAAAGAGGTTTTAAATTGAATTATGGAGAACTCTCAAGAAACAAAGCAATAACCAGATTTCACCGTTATGTGTAACAAATGAGACCCCATTTAATACTGACATCAAATTATTGCTTTATATAAATGAAAATCCTCCATTGGAATTGCCAATCATGTTTACTACTCAAACTTGTAACATATAAAAACATTATTCATCTGAACTAAACATTAGTTCATTCAACAAACCTTTTTGAGGCTGTGTACGTATGTGTGCACATGTGAGAGAGAGAGAGAGAGAGAGAGAGAGAACACTTCGATTTGTAGGTTCACTCTGCAAGTTCCTTTAACAGCTGGGACTAGGCTTTTATCTAGGAATGGAAACACAAGCTAGATCTTCAATGTAGATGTTAGAAACTCAATTTCCTAAGCCACACTGCTGCCTCCTAGGATCTGCATTTATGGGAAACTGGATTCTGAAGAACGCAGAAGCAAAGTCAGGCTTCTGGTGTGGAACGCAGGCTTAAACCCTAGGCTAAATGTCCTCTCCCCAACATTATCACACTTCTGTGTTGATGAGTCATTCAACTTGGGTTCTCAGCTATGAGGAAATTGATGATCCTTGTTAGATTGTTTTTCTCTGTTTTGCGTGACCGTTAGTACTTTCTAATTGTTGTAATTGTCTCCTTAACCCATATTTTTGGTAATCTTTAACAATTGCATTATGGTAGCAATTTAATTTTTCCATAATGACTAGTCTGTTCATTCATTATCCTTGTTAAATTATCCCTTGATTTCATAATGATGTTTTAATTGTCAATCTGTATCCTTAAGCATTTTCATTTCCCAACTTGCAAGTTTGAATTCATAGCAAACTCATCCGAACCAGTCACATTCACAATTCCTGTATCTTCTAGTTGCATATACATACATTCTGACACATCCAAAATTTAAATCTGTAAATTTCTCAGATTCCACATTTACACATCTAATTATTTACATGCCTATTTGAATGTACAAAAAGTCTAAAAGGAAGGTGCTTCTTTCTCCCACCCACCAGGTACACCAAAAACCTATAATCTTTTGTATATCAAGTAAAGGTCATTCCATCCTTTCAGTTCTTTAGATAAACACCTTGGGACTTTCCTTGATTGTGTTATTTCTCTTACACCCACATCCCATCTTGTAGTATAAGATTCTATCTTTAAGATTCTGTTCATAATTGAATCCTCTTTCACTACCAAGACTGCTGTTATCCACTACCCTAGTTTGATTCACTATGATCTGCTATTTAGGTTTTTTTGTAAATAACATGTCTTAGTTTAGTTGGGATTTTATAGCCAACCTTATAAATTAGGTCACTTCTAAACAACAGAAATGTGTAAAATGGTGGAGACAAGGAACTCCTTGCTCCAGGTGTTAGCAAATTTGTAGTTTGATGAGGTTCTGCTTCACACAGTGATGTCCTCTCATTGTGTTGCCATCTGCTGGGATGGCCAAGGGAGCTTTTGGGGCCTCTGTTATAAAGAAACTAATCCCATTCATAAGGATTTTGCTTTCCTGAATTAAACTTCACTCAAAATCTCTCTCTCCCTATACTGGCACACTGGATATTAGGTTTCAACATGTTAACCTGGGGGAAAAAACATTCAGACAATGCCTACCTCCCTGTCTCTCTTACCCTCTCAATCCTTTACTTTCTTTTTCCCCTCTTCTTTTATGTTTGGACTTTGGTTTATTTCTTAGTTGGTAAAAGCTTTCCATGGGGCCCATACCACCTAGATTTTGGGAGTAGTAAGGGATCTATGCCATTTATTGGTGAGAAATAGTCTCATGTGTTAGCTGATTTAGTTGATTCATTGGACTGGTTATTAGGCAGGGTAGGAAGTAGAATGCAGTTATTTGAGAACTATGACTTTTCAGAATGTAAGATTTTCATTCATAATTGCTGTATTTTGAAGTTTTCCAGGTATTTTTTCATTTGGTTGGTGTGGTAGCTGCTTTTATTTTATATAAGGAACAGTTTGGTGCAGTTTCAATCTTCTATCTTAAAGTTGGAATTTACCTTTGTTAAACATTTTGCATTTTGCAAAAGTTGCCCTTTGAACTTTCATAACAACCTTGTAAATTCAGTACTATTTTCCTTTAAGAATAAGTAAATTAGGCTCAGATAAACCATACAGCAAGTAGACAGTAGATCCAGGGCTCAATGTCAGTTCCTCTGATCCTAAAAGGGAGGATTTTGCCATTTATCCACACTGCGTTCATGTCTAAACCACTTTTGAAAGGGTCAGCTGTCTAGAGTGTAATAAAATATATGATACACAAGTACTGATCTCATAATCCTTTGTTGGACAAAGGACAGTAAGTTCCTCAGAGGCGGGAGGGAAATAAAACTTTCAAAATAGAAAAAGGATGGCTCTTGTGAAAAATGCACTCAATTGGAGGATAAGGTGATAAGAGGAGTAATGTCCTGGAATAACACTGTGTTATTCCTAGAGAAGAAAATAATGGTGTGTTTGAAAAATGGTAAAACATGAAATGTAATACAGCCTGAAATCAATGAAGTGAATGTTAAGTCTTCGTTGCAAGTTAAAAATGTTGAACCAAGTACACACATTTGCATTCAGTTCTTCCCTGAAATTCATTCTTTTTTTTTTTTTTTAACTAAACAGTAATTACAAAGACAGAATGTGAAGTGACATGGCAGCAATAACTTTGCAAATCCAGAAAGCATGCCGATGATTGGTAACTGACTTTCCAGACTTGAACAAACAGCAGTTGAAGCATAAGTTAGACAAGCTCCAGGATTTTTTTTAAAAGATCCATTTATTTGTTTATCTACTTGAGAGGCAGAGAAAGACTGATCTTCCATCCACTGCTTTACTCTCACAAATGGCTACAAGTTAGGTGTGGGCCAGGCAAAACACAGGAACAGGAACTCCATCCTGGTCTCCCACAAGGATGTTAAAAGCACAGTCACTGGGCAATCTTCTGTTACCATCTCAAGGAGCTAGATCAAAAGAAGACATGCTGGGGCTCAAACCGGCACTATTACATGCGATATCTGGGAGGCAAGGCTTAACTCACCGTGCCACAATACCAGACCCTGAAGTAGTCGTTTGCTTGCTTGCTTACTTTTTATGTCTTAGGAACTGATAGTGCCAGATCTCTCTGGAAGTGGGTTTGAAGCTGAGGCCAAAACCTGGGGGATGTAGTTGATACAATTAGTCCTACATTCCCTCTTCCATTGGCAGCTGAAGGACTGGTTTAGTCTCTAAACTGGGGGATAACAGATACAGTTGAGACATCATGTGCAGGTTTACTTTCTGAATATTTACATCTTCATGATTGCTTGCCTCGCAGATTCCCAAATGCTGATAGCTAAGCCTATTTCTCCATATATTTTACTGAGTTTTTCCTAATGGAACTGATCATTACAAGAGACTGTAAAAAAAAATCCTAATACTCAGTGTGTATGAAAGAGTCAAGGAGCTGTGAACCCTGAATAAAGCAGTGAAATAACTGCTTCGAATGCATGAACACCATACCTGCTTTGAGTCTTGGCTACTCCACTTCCAATCCAGCTTTCTGCCGATGTGGACATGCAGGGAGTGAACCCATGGATAACAGACCTCTTTTCATCGGTCTGTCTGCAGCTTTTCAGATAAAATGAAAACACTTTTGAAAGATGCCCTGTGAGATCAGCTTACAGAGGACAATCCAGTGCACAAACCCCACTCACAATCAGAGCTGCTACTCAGCCTTTGCATTTTACATTCATAAATATATGCAAATAGTTGCCAATCACAAGATCTTCGAGACCTGCATGAACAAAAGATGATGAACCTTAGAAAAAGAAAAGCTATGTAGGAAGGAGAAATACTAAAGATACAATTATTATTAACATTCTCTGAAACACAGGGAGATAATTCATCCATATTCATATATGCAGAATTCAATAAAAAGTATGAGGCATTAAACAAACTTTAAAAAGAGGTCTAGAAATTAAAAATTGTTACAGACACTTAGAAACTCGTATTTTTAATGTTCAGTGGCATTTTGCATACTTTGATTTTTTCCATTTGGGGAGAATATAGTGGATATTTTCTATTTATCATTTCACTTCACTTCTTCATCACCGGTTGCAATAGACAGACATTAGGGTAGCCACTCTAATGTCCACACCTTACATACAATCCTCTACCCTTGAGAGTGGGTGGGATGCTGATTTACTTCCAACAGAATACAGCAAAGGCTATGGAATGTCACTCCTATAAATGGGTTATGTGATCTGGTAAAGAGATGACACCCCTATGACTAAATCATGACACAACATATCCAGCAGCATGTTATTTAACTTCATGGCATTGTAAATTTCTATTTTTCTTCCTGTTGTTGATTTTGTATTGTGGCTTTTCACTTAACGGGATGTACAGTAACTGTGTAATGGAGACTATCATATCCAGAGATGAGGATGCAATGCAGTAAGCATCTCTACTTCCAGATCAAAGATGGACTCTGAATGAAACTGTTAACTGTATCTTGATAGTGGGATGCTGGACTCTGCCACTGTCCATGCCCATAATGATGGACATATTACTGTCTATGAGAAACTATACTATTGTAATAATATAGGGGAACTAAGTGACTGGGGGAAAGGAACTTGGGGAAGGGGTAAGGGAAATCCCAAGGTCTATGGAACTGTATCATAAAATTAAAATAATAATTTAAAATTCTGTTATAAAAATCATGACACATATGTTATATGTGTGTGCATACATATACTTACATTAGACACACACACATAGGATGTTATGATACACACACACACACACATACACATAGGATTTCATCTTGGTAGCATGCACTAGGCATTTTCCTGCTGTCCCTAAAGAAATGAGCTCTCATGTGAACTGCTCATGGAAAGGTGAGGCAGCAAGGAAGTACAGGTGATCTCTGTGTCCCAAGGTTCATCACCCACCGACAACCAGCAAAAAGATTCTTCAGCCACATGGGTTCATGGAAGTCAATTCATCTCATAGCCTCTGACACAGCTTGACTGTCAAATCCTCCCAGTTCAAGTTTTCAGAACAATATCTTTTTTGCCTCCTGAGCTAACACATTTACTGAGCTCCTGAGGCAGAGAATTCAGCTAAGCCAGGCTCAGATACTTGTTCAACAGAATTTGTGAGATAAGTGGGTGCTCTATTTGGCCAAAAATTTAATAAAGTCATATAGACCTGCCTCAGTAGTTAAGATGCTGGACTTTGGGAATTTCATGTTCTACCACTCTTCTGAACTAGTTAGTTAGGCTTCTTGTTCCTCAGCTTTGTCATGCATAAGATGGGGGCAACAATATTCCTTTATACAAGTGGGCAAGCATGAACATGAAATGAGTTAATGTCTGTAAAGCAACAGAATCATGCCTGCCACATTGTAGACACTATGTGTTTGCTATTACAATAGTTATAATACTAAAAGAAAAAATAAAATGCACTAACAATATATTTTATTATAGTGTTGTAGTAATATAATAAAATATTCATAAATAATTATCATTATGTTAATCAGGAGGAACTAGGGTTATGTTGCAGCAATAAAACTCTTCAAATCTCAATGACTAAAAGCACAGCTGTTTTTTACTCAAATGAAATGTTCACTGTTGGTGCCAAACTCTGTTCATTACATTCCCACAAAACCAGGCTTATGCAGCAGCTACTATCTTGAATATTGGCCGTCTCTGTAGCAGAATGAAGGAAAAAAGTTCCAAAGTTCTAGAGTCTCACATTAGTAAATAAATGCTCCAATTTCTACTCACATTTTCTTGGTTCCACCGAAATATGAGATAAACAACACATACATAGTCCTGCTGCATACTCAACAGCAAAGAAGGAACAAAAAATGTTTGCCAAGAGACATTAACAACTACCATTCTTTATGCTATTAGTATTAGTGTTTGAATCCAATCTATGAACATTTCTTGATAAAAATAAAACTAAGTTGGAGTGGGAAAAAATGGTCCCAAAGAGTCTTTAAAAGGTTGTCTTGGTTATACTTCCCTCATTTTAACCTAAACTTAAACTCATCAAAATACCATTGCAAGAGTTATTATAAAACAAATCGCTGATTTTTCAGTTCATTTTGAATAATCAAGGTATCTTTGTCTCTTATTATCCCAGATATTTATTGAATAGATATATTGTTTTTTAAATTTTTTTAGAGTTACTTATTTTTATTGCAAAGTCAGATATATATATAAAGAGGAGGAGAGACAGGAAGGAAGATCTTTTGTCCATTGATTCATTCCCCAACTGGCTGCAACGGCCGGAGCTGAGCTAATCTGAAGCCAGGAGCCTGGGGTCTCCTCCGAGTCTCCCACATGGGTGCAGGGTCCCAAGGCTTTGGGCTGTTCTTCCCACAGCAGGGAGCTGGATGGCAGGTGGGGCCATGAATAGATATATTCTTTATTAAAAGTACAAATTTTTGCAATTCTGTTTGGTGTGGTAGTATAGAAGTAATTTTTTATTTCACCAAGAAAGAAACAAGAACAGAAAAACTATGGGGACCATCATGTGGAAAATTTCACTGCATTAGGTAAGGTTCCATCGTATTTCTGGAACTAGACAATTGCCTCTTCTTCTGTTCCAGAAAACTAGGCCTAGAGCCACAGATTATCCCGGGGGTGGGAGAGAAGCTCCAGATAGGAGCAAATCTAACTGAGCCTGGCTCTCTGTCTGTGGCATCTTTTTCTGTGATTGACAACTGTCGCTTCAGGGGAGAGTATATCATTACTTTCCACTATCCACAACTAATTCTAGACTAAATGTCTTTTTTAAAATAAAATAGTTTAATAGACAGAAATATAACTGACTTTCAGGTGCTAAACACTTCCTCAAACTCGACTCTGTATAAGATAAATGTATCTAGCAACATATGCAATAACTAAATTTAGTACCTTAGCTTTATTGTTAAATAATAGGATTTTTTTGAGAAAGTTACTTCTTCTCTCTCCCAAACCTACATTTGGATCCTGTGCTCCCTATGCAATCTGAAGAAGCAGGCAATGCAGCCAGAACCATGTCCTCATGATAAAAGCCTCTGATAGCAATAAAATTTGACCTTAAAAACAAACAAAAAAAGGGGGCCAAAAACCTCTAAAAGACAAAGCACAGTTCTAAAGATTTTACTTTCCTAAAAGCAATGAAAATGGAATGTCAATATATATGGAAAGATACCTACTGTCTGAGGGGAAAATGATTAACATCATTCTATATAAAGAGAATATATAACTCAATAAAAGGATATCACAGAAAAGTAACAAAGTAAATAAAAAGATAATTTCCAATGGAGAAATACAAATGGATGATGGCATTTCATAAATGTAGAGTTTAGTTAACAATAACAGTAAAAAAAATCATCAGTATTCTTTGTATACATTGGTCATTTCTACATTCCCCCTGACAGAGAACACAGCACATTGGTCTTTCTGTAATAGACTTAGTTCTTTCAACATAATGTCCTTCAGCTCCATCCATTTTGCGGCATATGTTAAGATACTATTATTTTTAGGATAGAAAAATATCTCATTGTGTTTATACAACAAATTTTCTCTACCTGTTTATTTGATGATGAGGAGCATGCAGGTTGAATCCACCTTAGGTATTTTGAACGGTGCAGTAACCAACATGGGAGTGCAAGCAATTCTTCCATCTACAGATCCCATTTCCTTTGGAAATAAGCCCAGAAGATGGTTAGCTGGATATTATGGTAGACCTTACTTTTTGGCTGTCAGGAACCTCTGCACTGCTCTTATGTTGGCTGTACTGGTGTGCATTCCCAACGACTGTGCATAGCTTTAGAGTTTTCTTTTCCCTACATCCTCACCAGCATTCATTACTTTTTGATAATAATTATTCAAACTAAGCTAAGACCATATCCAATTGTGGATGCCTAATCAAGTTGAAGAACTTTTTTTCTTTTTTGTTGACATTTGCATTTCTTCTTTTGAGAAGAATCTGTTCATACCTTTACTCATTTTGAAACCTTTTTTGTTATTGAATTTTTCTAGTGTTTTAGAAATACGTTTTAATATTAATCCTTCATCATATGAATATTTTTTTCCTTCTGTCAGTTGTCTCTGCTGTTTGTCTTGCAAAAGCTTCTAATTACGTATAAACTCCCTTTTATCTTATTTTTCTTTAACTGTGTCATTTTTGGGTATGATGTAAAAAGTAATTGCAAATAATTGCCTGCACCAGTGTATTTTAGTGCACCAAAATAATCAGACAAAGCGAATAAGTTCCTATGTTCTACAGCACAGTGTGGTGCTTACAGTTTACAGCGACCTATTACATGATTTTTGAAAATCCAAGATGGAAGTTTGAAGGCTCAAAACATAATGACTGGATATGGTAATACTAACTACCCCTTCCTGATGATTGCATCTGGCATGCATGTGTTGAAATATCGCACTGTACACATTATAATTATATGCAAATAAAAATTTTAAAGTTATAACCTGTAAAAAGTAATATTGACATGCTAGACAAACAATCAACAAAGTAAAAAGGCAACCCACAGAATGGGAGAAGATCTTCGCACACAACATAGGTGATAGAGGGCTGATCTCCAGAATATACAAAGAGCTACAAAACAACCAAAATGTCAAAACAAACAAGCCACTCAAGAAATGGGCACGGGAAATGGGCAAACACTTCACAAAGGAACAAACCCAAATGGCAAATAAACATATGAAAAAATGCTCAAGTTCCCTGGCAATAAGGGAAATCCAAATTAAAACATCAATGAGGTACCACCTAACGCCAGTAAGACTGGCCCACATGAATAAAAGCACCAACAACACTTGTTGGCGAGGTTGCGGGGGAAAGGGATCCCTACTCCACTGCTGGTGGGGCTGCAGGCTGGTACAGCCTCTATGGAAATCAGTATGGAGAATATTCAAACAACTCAAATTCAACATACCGTATGATCCAGCAATAGCACTCCTAGGAATATATCCAGAACAATTGTTTTATGAGAAACCAACATGCACTCCTATGTTCATAGCAGCACAATCAGTAATTGCAAAAACATGGAAGCAACCAAAATGCCCATCAACAGAGGATTGGATAAGAAAGCTATGGTTCATCTACTCCATGGAATACTACTCAGCTATTAAAAAAAACAAAATGCAGTTCTTTGTGGCCAAATGGGCCAAACTGGAAACCATAATGCTAAGGGAAATGAGCCAATCCCAAAAGGTTAAATACCACATGTTTGCCTTAATTTAAGATGATATGATGTTATGTATAACATGTTATGTTTTGAATGTTATATGTTGTGTATAAACTAAATTGAAGTATAGGTGAGGTGGTCACAGAAGGTGGCTGGGAACTCGCATTTACTTTTAACGTATTGGTTACTCATTACTATGTCAATTAATTCCATAATGATGTAAATTTTTGCTGATGGTATGTTGGAGCTTTCAATTGACTGGGATAATACTCTGCTAGCTCTGTCTTCAGACCAGAGAGGGTATACCTAAGAAGCCATTGAACTTGACTGGACAATAAGATACTGGACTCTATGTTTGGTATATGCTTGCAATGGGGGAATCTCAACTGAACTTGAGCTGTGGTTAGGCAACAAGGTGGAGGAATCCACCATGGTGGGAGGGTTTGGGGAGGGGTGGGAGAACCCAAGTATCTATGTAACTGTGTCACATAATACAATGTAATTAATGAAGTTAAATAATAATAAAAAAATATATAGAAAAAAAAAAGTAATATTGACAACGTTTAAGTGAAAAAAGTTACATTACAAAGGAGATTGTTACTATCCCAAAGAATAAAATATAAACACATGAACACACAAAATTGTACATAAAAGTATTTTGTTCTGATGCTTTGTTAAAGACAAAATAACTAATAAGAACAATTATTGATTAACTTGAAGAAAAATGGCACTAATAGTTGATAAATTAACAAGTAATAAAGTGAGAAAATTATTTTGTGGCATATAAAGTAAAAAGACTATAATAATGTCACATTCACTAAGTAATAAAGTAATATTTAAGAATACATATGTATAAGTAAAAATTTTAAAAGCTGTAAACCAAAGCTAATGATGGAAACATATCTCTGGTTAGGGAATTCACAAGAGACTTGTGTACTCTTTTAATGACATATATAAACACTTTTTAAATTTTTGAGTGTCTCAAATTTGCCAAATAGTTTTAAATAGTCCTAATAACTTTTGTCTCCTGAACCATCTGAATATCAGTTACCAACATGTTGCCCTAATCCCTCTGAGTACTACAATGTTTTCATTTCCTACAAGTAAGGATACTGTTATATGTAATTCAAATAGAATTATCAAAATCATAAAAAGAACACATGCATACTACCACCACCGAATTCTCAGTCACTACCAATTTTCATTAAATATTTCCCCATGTATTTTATGGTAAGTAAATCCAGTTCAGAATAATACATTGTATTTAGCTTTTTATGTCTTTTTTTTAATTTAGTTTTTATTTTTATTGGAAAGTCAGATATGCAGAGAGGAAGATTTTCTATCTGATGATTCATTCCCCAAGTAGCTGCAATGGCCGGAGCTAAGCCGGTCCAAAGTAAGGAGGCCAGAGCTTTTTCCAGCTCTCCATGTGGATGCAGGATCCTGAGGTTTTAGGCTGTACTTGACTGCTTTCCCAGGTCACAAGCTGGGATCTGGATGGGAAGCGGGGCCGCTGGATTAGAGCAGGCACCCATATGGGATCCTGGTACATGCAAGGGGAGAACTTTAGCCACTAGGCTACCACACCAGGCCTTTTTTGAATCTTTTTTCTCAATGTCTTGTTAAATTACTTGACTAGCCAGTTTTGAGAACATCTTGATAGTTTCCACCATTACTTTTTCAACTTCACATGTTCTTAAATTTCATAGCTCTTTAGTATCATTGGTCTGATATCAGTCTCCTGGTGAAAAATTGTTGAGGAATCAAAGCTTGTGATTACTATTTACAGAGCTGTTTGGAGAACATCAAAAAAAAAATCTCAACGAATCTGAATTTAAGATACAGATGTTTTGCTTATCAAAAATAACTCTTGTTTGGTAGATGACATGATTTGGTTTATCAGTAAAGACAGTTATGGATTTTAAATACAAATTATTATAATGTGGAAAGATAATATGAGAGAATAAATTATATGTTCTTTATTCTTCTCCATATCATAGCTATCACATCCAGAGAACTATAAATACAATTTATTTATTTATTTCCTGAGGTTAATTTTAAAAATAAAAGCAAATCATGACAGAATTCTGCAGGGACTCAAAACCAATGAACCCAGTTGAATGGGGAAAGAAAGAAGAGGGAGAGGGGAAAAGATGAAGTGGGAAAATTATTTTTCCTGTCCTTAGCCTTTTCAGTCTTGACACAGCTCTTTTTGTAGGATAGGATGGTTCTCATCTTAGTACTGCTCTACTAAAAGCATCTAATGCATGATCCAGCTAAGTAGATACTCAATGAATGAATAAATAAAAATAAGATGTTGGATATATCATTTACTCTATCTGGATCCAAATAACCACCAAATAATAATCTCACTTTAATTTGATATGGAGGGGAAAATATAATAACTTAAATGGAACAGTTGCAATGATTGTAATGCTGATAATACTAAAATGGCATTTTCTTTGAAATATTTGTTATTTTTTCTTGGAAAGTCAAATTCTCAGAGAGACAGATAGAGAAAGATCTTCCATTCACTGTTTCACTCCCCAAGTGGCCGCATTGGCCGGAGATGAGCCAATCTGAAGCCAGGAGTCAGAAGCCAGCACCTTCTTCTGGGTCTTCTATGCAGGTACAGGGTCCCAAGGCTTAAGACCATCCTTGATTGCTTTGCCAGGCCATAAGCAGGGAGCTGGATGGGAAGTGGAGCAGCCAGAATATAAACCAGTGCCCATATGGGATCCTGGTGCATGCAAAGTGAAGACCTTCGCCTCTAGGTTACCATGCCAGGCTGTAAAGTGGTATTTTGAAGTCCTCAAATTCCTCTGGACATTTCTCTTTTACCCAATGCAAACTAGATTCTTTGAATATCCAGAGGAGACAGAATTGAAATGTGCAAATATCTGGAAGCAAAGTGTGTTCTTTATTAGAAAACAGTAATTTCTCAGGTCCCAGATAATCCCAGATTCAGCATTTTTTTAGAGGGAAGATGGCAGGTACATAGGAGAAAAAGGTTGAGCCATTCATCCTTATGTGACTGAAGAGGCCATTAAATTTGTTCAGAAAAGGTAGGATGAAGACTGGCCTGGGAGCCTACTTTGATGCTTGGAAATGCAAAAGAAAGAATCCCAGTCATTCGATTTCCAGTCCAATGCCCCAGCCCTTTGTCACTTAGTACACGTACTTCCTCTTAAATGAACTTCTAATTCAGGAACCATGTCAGGTGGGGATAATTTGGAAACATTTTAAGGAACCCCAAGGCTTATCAAAGTACTTAAATAGTCACAGAATGATTAAAAGGAATGTGTGTGTTTAAATACAAATGAAGAATGAGTTGAAGGTTGGGCACAAAGAATAGCAGATGGTAACTATTAATTATTAGCCTATTACCAAGCTTCAATCCAGTAAGGGAAAAAAAAGGTATTCTATGTCTGACTCATCATTAGCCAACCATGGCAGTACTTTAATTTCTCCCCAAAAAAGGAAGATTTTTCCTCTCTCTATTGACATATTCAAGAAAGAATTGTATGGCAATTGAAGAGATATTGCTGCATTGAATTCTTGAACATGTATGTTAGCAGATGATGCACACAAAAAGCCCACAGACATGATTACTAATGAACAGTTCTTAGGAAATTATCGTATATCTCTTAATTAATGCAGTTTTACAAGACTGAATGGAACACATACAGATTAGAGGCATGCCCTCCCCACCTCCACTCTGCTCTTTCCCTGGGTCTTGTCTGCATTTAGGTAGCACCAAACAGGCGTGTAGTCAGTTTGTGCCCTAGTCAAACGGTTTTAATAAATCACTACAAGCATTGCAGATCTGAGACTGGCAAGGGTGTGTGTGGGGTAATGCTAGACATGCGTTAAGCCCAACTTTATGAATGAAGTGCCTACATGTCATTAATGTTTCAATAGGACCCATAACAAGGGTAATTGGGCCTCTGGGGAACTTCACCAAGTGTCCAAGTTAAATCTACCAGTGGTGAGGATGCTCAGGCCTTGAAGGTAAGCGGAACCATCCTTGTTTTACCATGAACCTAAGGGTCAAACAGGCCTAAGGGAAATAGTTTGGAACTGTCATTTAGCATTATTACCGACATGTACTGTATTTCCAAGCAGCCTACAAAGCGAGCCAGAGGCATGCGTGCATGGCCCCGAGCTGCAGGGTGGTAGCCCGTCACATGTCTGGTAACAGAAGGGGATAACCATCCCAGTACAAACTTGACATATATAAATTGATTACATAAGTGGGCAGTGGTGGTCCTTTCAAGTACACTCCTTTTGTTTCAGCTTTACAGTAAAATTACCAGCAGCAGTTTACAATTAAGGGGAATAATAATAACCGAATATGCTTTCATCTGCACATACAATTACAATGAACTGCATGCCTTAATAGGATTGTGAAAAATCTGCGTTTGACCCATACAAAAAAGTAAACATTCTTGTTCTGGATACTATATCATTATCACAACAAAGAGAAACTCCTGAAATCTGATGATTTAAACATCTGGAGAATGTTAATCACTTCAAAATGACGGATGTTTTTTATTTCAGCTTTTGACAGACACACTCCTTTCATAGATAGATGATTATTTACATAAATTACATCATCAATGTGAAAAAAATCAGAATAACTTCAAAGGATAAAATGCTTAATTAAAAAGAGACTTGTATTTCTATTTTTCTCTTTTCCCTGTGTGTTTCCTTTACAGGAAGAGTCATATGGTTAAATGCTTGCCCTCCAGCATAGGTGAATGGGTAGTGAGTTGTCTTTTTAAATTTCTTCACATAGAGCAGATTCACCTTTAAGAAAAACTTACTCTGTTTTTAGCGCTCAGATTCAATACCGAATGGTTTGAGTCCACTTTTCATTTCTAAAGTTCCCTCCTGAGTAAAAACGGCAAGCTGGGTTTCAACCTCCCAGGCCAGCAAATCAAACCCAAGAGTTCAAGGGAGCCTGAGGCTCACTCTTCCTTTCCATTCAAATTGGCCTCTGCAGATTAATACGCAAATAAACTTTTAAAGCAACTCAGCAAGGAGCCAAAAGTTTAACAGAGCTCCCTACGTGGTTGGGGGAGGGGGCGAAGAGGGGTTATAAGAAAGTAAATTTCAAAAGCAGCACAAAGAGAAAGATTTGAAAACTGCTCTTGCAGGGAGTGGTCCCCAGGCTGCCCTGGGCTGCAGTCCCTCAGGGCAGGTCTGTGACTGCCGGCGTGCGGCCTGATGCTGGTTGGTAGAGCCGGTGCAATTTGGCTGATCCACTACAATTTCCTCCTACACTTGGAGCAGCTCTGCAGGCTGACCTTAGACAATTTGTCTTCTTTCAGGGAGAAATGTCACCCGAAAGGAAGCTATTAAGTCAAGAAGGTAATTCTCTCAGAATGGTCCACTGTATAAACAGAACTTGACCTCCGGTAATTTATTGCTAGTCCTTAACAAAGAGACTTAAGATATAGGCCTGATAGGGCTGAGATCTGAATCTGTCAATAGAAGAAAGGGCAAGCCAGAACCTCCTAAAATTACTTTTCAGTGGCTGTTTTTAGAATATAAGCTGATTATTATTATTTTTTTTAAACAGGCAGAATGGCATTTGGTCATTCAGAATGAAAGTTCATTTTATTATCACATCAAAGTTTGTATTTGCAGAGTTAAGCCTAACACATCTTGTATTTTTAATGCATCCCAATAAACTTTTGTCAGGCCAATATCTCAGCATGATATAAAAATTGCATTTTCTTCGAAATCACATATGCAATGCTCAGATCTGAGTGTCACCGCAGAGACTGATTTTTAGCTCTAACAGAGTGGAAAGTGTAAAGACAAAGTGCAGTAAGTTCTGTTCCTAGAGGTCTCAGACAACAGTGAATGGCAGCATTTTGTGGTCCCAAGATGTGAGAGGGTCAAACTACTGAGATGTCTTCACAGAGGCCTGTGGACCACCTTTGAAGCTTCTGAAGAAAAGAGGAAAAGAAAGCAGGAACTGAACGGTAACAAGTGTAGGAGGAGAAACGATTAACCCACTTTCCTTGTAATCTGATTATGTAGGTGAAATTTCCTTTCTGCCTTTTTATTATAGTTCTAAATCACAGCTTCTTTAATTAATTGCTTTATATTTTCCTTCCAAAGGTTTTGGGTTTCCATTCAAATGCCCTATTTCATTAGGAAAAGTCTTCCCCTTCTCCAGTTTATCATCTGTAGTCCTGTCTTCCCTGCGTACTCAGTTCCTCTCCATCTCACCAAAGAGCTCCACCAGGGTGTGCAGCCTGGAGACCACCCACATCCCGAACGGAAAAGCGCTGAAAAGCTGTCAGTTGCGGCTGACACAAAGTCCGTCAGGTCAGATTTTAATGCTGTGAGCATTTTCCTGAAAATTTTTCACAGAGCACACTGCCTGATGTTAACATTTCAGGTCTCAGGAGCGGTAACTCATCTTTTCCTTCTTGACTGGCACTACATTTCGAACTGGTCCTCAGGTAGCCCTGGAACCCTTTAGAATCTCAATTTGTCCTGTCCACAAAATGGGGCTAACACCATGAGTGAATCCTTTGGACAAATTGCCATGCTTCCCTTGAGTGGAGGAACTGCTCTGGGATCCTCGCAGGAAAATTCTAAAAGAGGAATTGGAGAGCATAATGATGTTTTTCTAAATTGAAAGTGACAACCAGCATTTAGAAGGGGAATCAGAAGACAGACTTGAGAGCAGAAAGCCTTATATTCATTACAACAGATGGTTTAGTTTTCACTGAATGATGAGGAAGGAGCTGAGTGAATGAGCAGGGTATGTCCTTAAAAGATTCAGCAGCCATCCAATTACACCGGAACAATCTAACAGTTGCTAAAGACCTGGACTGGTCTGTATTATAGGAAATAAAGCATCCCTACTGGGTTTGCCTTCAGCTGGTTCAAGCCCTGAGGCGTAGTATTCTACTATTAAATAACATCATTCTAATAACTACTGGCATGACTTTAAAAACAGAGTTTTCTTCCAATTCTTAACACAAAGATAAATCATGCAGCAAATCTGCAATAAATACTTGCCGAAAAAAAGAAGTTGAATGATTTTCAGAGTAAGGACAATGCTTTCTTCACTGCTTAGCTGTCCCACATCTCTTTACCTTCTCCATTTTTATTCCCTTAAAAAATCATGCAAGATCTCATTTGAAATATAGAACATGCAGAAAAGCACAGAAGGCAATATAACAGATCTCTGTTTTCCACTACTAAGATGAAGCAGATAACATTTTTCAATATCTGTTTTTCTATAGACTACAATGTTATATAGCTATGGCCACACTCCATCAGCATCTTTCACCTGAGTCTTGTTCAGAAGCGAAACTCTTATGAAGTTGTGTTGTGTCATTCTGGTGCCATGTTTGCACTTTTGCTGCATAAACAACGTTCCTAAACATTACTTGCTACCATTTCATTTAGTAATTTTCTTTTTTTTTTAAAGATTTATTTATTTTATTACAAAGTCAGATACACAGAGAGAGGAGGAGAGACAGAGAGGAAGATCTTCAGTCCAATGATTCACTCCCCAAGTGAGCACAATGGCCGGTGCTGTGCCAATCCGAAGCCGGGAACCAGGAACCTCTTCCGGGTCTCCCACGCGGGTGCAGTGTCCCAAAGTTTTTACCGTCCTCGACTGCTTTCCCAGGCCAGAAGCAGCGAGCTAGATGGGAAGTGGAGCTGCCGGGATTAGAATCGGCGCCCATATGGGATCCCGACACATTCAAGGTGAGGACTTTTTGTCGCTAGGCCACGCCGCCGGGCCCCATTTAGTAATTTTCATATATAATATTGTGATACATATACTTTTACCCTTTTGCAGCTTTCTAGCTAGCACATTCTAGACAATGATTTTATTGATGTAGAAATGATGGCAGTATATTACAGTCTAAGTCCTCAGTAAATGCTAGATGAACCATTTCATAGCATGGTTTTCTTTTTAAATTTTATCCTTACAAACTATGCCGAAATGAAGATCTTGGCACACATGGCCTTGAGCATATATAAAACTGTTTTTCTAGAGGAGAATCCAGCAGTCAAATGACTAGATCCCATAAAATTCTTTCTTAAAAGAATTCTTCCTCAAAGGCTATAACAATTTCCATTGTCGTCATCACCAGCATTTCATGTAGTTTTACTAACTGATTTTTGTCAACTTAGTACTTATAAAATTATATTTCATTAAGGTTTAATTTGCATTTTATTGACTACTAGAAATATTGAAGTGTTTTATCTTTTCATCGAATATTTGCCCTCTTCCATCTATGAATGTTTAAACATGCTCCTTATTCACTTGTTTTTTGGTTTATATGTATTATAGGTATTGAATTATCATTATTTGGCTTATATGTATTTTAAGTACTATATTTTTAGTTTTAGAATATAGATTGCAAAATATGTCCCTGTGTCAAACTTTTTACCTTATGATTTCACTTTTTGTGAAATTACTTTCATTTCAAACTGCTTACATTTATTATTTTCCTTTATTACTTTTTGCTTTTTAAAAATCCTGTTAAAAATGCTTCTTTGGGGCCCATGCTATGGTACAGTAGGTAAGTCACTGCTTATAATACTAGCATTTAGTTGTAGGAGCGTTGGTCCCAGTCCTAGCTGCTCTACTTCTAGTCCTGCTTCCTGTTAATTTGCCTGGGAAAGCAGCAGAGGATGGACTGAGTACATGGGCCCTGGACAGGCACAGAGGAGACCTGCTAAAGTTCCAGACTCCTTATTTCCACCTGGCCTACCCCTGGCTGTTGTGTCTATTTGGGAAGTAAACAAGAAGATGGAACCTCTCTTTCTCTTTCTGTGACACTACATTTCAAATAAAACAATCAATAAATGTCAAAAAGGTAATTATGTCTTTAAATGTCACAAAAGTGTTCTATATGTTTTATTTTAAATGTTTGTAGATTTATCTTTCATATATTTTTAAAATTTTTGCTGTTTTTGCTTAAGTGCAATATGGAATGGAATCACTTTATTTTGTTTCCATGCCGAGTACTGAAAAATTTATTCCTTAGTATATTCTTTGCAAATATCCTTTCTCAAGCTAAGATTCAAAATACTGAAGATTTTCTTTTTAGGTAGTGAGTCTTAAAGCCTATGCTGGGTCCAGCATTGAGGCATGAAGGTTGGGTCACTGCCTGCAAAGTTGGCATCCCATATGAGTAGCTGGAGTTCAAGCTATGCTACTTCTGATCCAGCTCCCAGCTAATGGGCTGAAGATGCAGCAGAAGATGGCTCAAGTATTTGGGCCATTGCTACCCATGTGAGAGATCTGAAAGAAGCCTCTGGCACTAGTGGTCGTCTGGGAAGTGAACCAGCCAATGGAAAATCTCTCCCCATCTATATATCCCTTTCTTTTTAACTCTTTCAAATAAATACCTATTTTCTAAAAATTCTGCATTGGGGGATAGTAGCCCATGTTATCCAGGAAAACCCAACCTAATCCACAAATCCTTGACAGAGAGGAACCCTTTCCAGCTGAGTAAGGAGTAACTACAGAAGAATGGTAACAAACATGGGAAGTTAATGTTAGCTCTGAAGATACAAGAAACAACAACGATCCATTAATGTCAAAAACTTCTAGAAGCTGAAAAGCTAAGGAAATAACCCTTCTGACATTTTGAGACATGCTGAATTAATCCACAGAATTTGTAACAGTATATACGTGTCGTTTGATTTTTTTATTTCTTTAAAAATTATATCCCATGATACAATTTTATAGCTATCAGGTTCATCCCTCCTTCTTCCCTTCCTCCCTCTCTCCATTGCCCACACCCTATATTATCACAGTAGTACAGTCCCTTAGTTACAAGTTTAACTTTCTGCTATTTAATTGTAGCAGTTTGAAATAAGACATAAACTAGCATAACAGACAGTCTGTTGTTTTAAGCTGCTAGTTTTGTGGTAATTTGTTGCAGTACAGAAAACTAATACAAATATGAAGAGAATTTTCTTGTAGTTTTGTTTGAACTAACCTTGGTTATTCTGGATACTTTAATTTTAATTGTGGAATGAACTGTTGGCTTGGTCATAAGGTGCTTGACATTTGGTCAAATATTATTCTGCATGTTTCTGTTCATGGTGGTTTTTGCATGAAATTAGCTCTTAAAGTCAAAGACTGTATCATACAGACTGTACTCTGCAAAAGTGGGTGGGTTCATGCAATCCATTGAAGAGTTGAATAGAACTAAAAAGCTAACCCCCCCATGAATGAGAAAGAATTATGTCCTGACTGCCTAAGAGCTGGCTTTTGTCTTGCCTTTGGACTTGAACTAAAACTCTGATTCTTCCTGGGTCTCAAATCTGCCAGCCTTTGGCAGCACCCATAAGCTCTAGTGATTGATAAAGCCTTTGGACTTAGACTGGAACTCAACTATTAGTTCTCTTGGGTCTCCAGCTTGCCACCTCACCTTAAAATGTTGGGACTTGTCTGCCTCCAAAATCACATAACTCAACTCCTTCTAATAAATCTCTTGATAGATATTTTCCTAATTATTCTTCATATTAGGTTTTCATGTCTTTAATTTATTCTTGAGCCCTTCTAGGTTTTATTAACATTATAAATATAAAGTCTATGTAATTTCATTTTATAGTTTGATGTTTCAGTGTTGATACTATATAAGTAAAATTTCAAATATCAACTTTATTCCCAAAAACATAACTAAGTTGTATTAATGTTTGTAAGGCTTTACTCTTTTGGATATTCTATAAGTCTATCATATCAGAAAGTATTATTCATTTTGTTTCCACTTCGTAATCCTTACAGCCCTTCACCATACTCTATGTGTTGATTGCCTCTGTCTTTGTGAAAGCAGGCTAAAGGAAACATTGCAGTGGGTTAATAAGTTTCTGAGTTCTAAGGCATTGTGGCTTGGCAGGGGATTTCTGCTTCATGCACTGAGTCGCAGACATACGGACTTTCTTTCATGTGACTCAGCCATTTTTTAGCACTTACCTCTCCCCAGCCTTTAGTTGGATAGATAAAGAGGGGGCCTGGAGGATTATGTGAAAGGTTTCTGTATAGCCCAGCGGTTGGAGTGGTATGCATCATTTCTCTTAAATTTCATTAGTCATGGGCCCAGAGCAGTGGTCTAGCGGCTAAAGTCCTCGCCTTGAATGTGTCGGGATCCTATATGGGTGCTGGTTCTTACCCGGCAGCTCCACTTCCCATCCAGCTCCCTGCTTGTGGCCTGGGAAAGCAGTCTAGGATGGCCCAAAGCCTTGGGACCCTGCACCCATGTGGGAGACCTAGAGGAAGTTCCTGGCTCCTGGCTGCGGTTCGGCACAGCACCAGCCGATGCGGTCATTTGGGGAGTGAATTATCAGATGGATGATCTTCCTCTTTGTCTCTCCTCCTCTGTGTATATCTGACTTTGTAATAAAAATAAATAAATCTTTAAAAAATTTTCATTAGTCAGAACCAAATTATCTGATTTTACATTAATGCAAAGGAGATTGAGATGTGGTTATATGCCAGGAAGCAGGAGAAACAGGAGTTTCAACAGCTCCTGGTGGTTTCCAGGCTTTCTTTAGCTAACTATTCGGAATTAAGATTGTGGGCCCAAGCATGTACATTTTTTATGGTTTCATTTTATATCTAAACAATTTTTAATACATTATGGGTGGGAATATTAATGTAGTTTCAAATTCTTTACAGACTTTAATGATGTACAATTAGAATTCATTAAAATATAACTAGAGGCCAGTTTATAGAGGAATATAGTTATGGTGAGATAATGTGTTTAGGACCTAACATCCAGATTAGTGAAGGTGCGTGGATGAGTCATACAGACAGAAAAGGAAAAGCACTGAGCTGGTGACTTAATATTAAAGATTAGATTACCAAGAAAGACACGCTTTACAGTCCTCATTTCTGATATTATTGTCACCATGTTCACTAAGACCCAGGGGTAACTCAGTAGAGAAAACCTTCCAGAGAATTAGAGTTGGGCATAATTTTGCCATTCTGTGGCAGAAAGCACTGCAAAAAAATCTCCCCTCTGAGGGCTGCCGTGGCTGGCCTACACGTGGCTGAAATTCTTAACTGTCAGACAGAATACCAAATTTTCTAATCAGAATCACCAAGGAACTGAAACAGTGGGATAAATTATTCTTAATGCTTAAATCTGAAGGTAGGGTATGCTAATAGTTCATTCCAAATATATTTAGTGTTCTCACATTTGCTTAGTCTCTTAATGTTTGTAACTATTTAACTAGGTGCCTCTTTTTCCTGTTGCTTCTCATTTTTTCCTGGGATTTAGCCTGTTCTGTCACCAACAAGGCACAGATGGTTCAACACAACAGAGTGGATCCTGCTTGAAGCAGAAGTGGTTGCCTCTGCAGACTTGGGCCTGGCTTCCCACATTTCCGCTCTCCACCATGGCAGTACATGATGCAAATGCCAATACCTGGTCCAGCCCTGCTACAACCCTAACTACTGCCACTGAGACACGTACACAGCAGCTGGGGCTAAAAGTAGCTCCCTATACCGCTGTTATTGTTGCTATTAATTACAAAATAAGATATAGGGATGCTATACTTCAGCATCAAAGTGAATATAAAGCCAAAAGAAACTGCTAAACCAACAGTCGAAAAACATCTACAGGAAAAAAAATGAACAAAAACAAAGAAACCACCAAAAGCCACCTATCAAAAGTGATAAAGACAATTTATCTACTAGATGTACAAAAAACAATGTCGGGACACAAAAGTGTGAGAAAGCAAGGCAATATTAACTCCAAAAAGCTGACTTTAATGTTTGTCTCCAAATTAAGGAATACTATTAAATATTTGATGAAGAATTCAAAAGAAGATTAAAAGGCCAATCAAAGAGATACAAGAGAGAATGCAGTTACATGAAACCAGTAAATCTATGCATTACGTGAATGAAAAATCCTGTAAGAGATGGCAATCTTGGAAAAGAGCCCAGCATAAATTTTACAAATGAAGAGCTCAGTATAGCAAATAAAAGTACAGTAGAAACTCTCAAAAGTAGACTAGACCAAACTAAAGAAAGATATATTTATATGAACATCAACCTTTTGATTTGTTTCAATCAGATGAAAGAAATAAAGAAAGAAAAGAAAAAGAGAGGAAGCGAAATATAGGAGGAAAGAAGAAAGGTTAAAAAGAAATGCAAAGGAGAGAAGGCGAAAGTCAAGAAGGAAAAAAGGATAAGGGAAGGAACGAAGGAAGTAGGGAGGGAGAACAGGGGTAGATTTCTCATGAGAAGCTTTATAGGGTTTGGAACGGAATGACATATCTCAAGTTCTGAAAGAAAAATATTTAAAAATAACCTTCTCAAGAAACAGTTGTATTTACATGTAGAAAAACCACATGTATTTAAAGAAACATTAAAAGCTGAGTATAGTGCAATGCCAATTCTTCCAAAATTACTTTACATTTTTTGAAGTCATTAAGAAATATAACCCGGAATGTGATGATACTTGTTATTTTCTAACTTGGCTGAGGGAAAGAGCCAATTTACATGGAGTTTTCCACTGCATTATTCATTATCCCCTAAACATAGGAATCTATAGGAAGGTTCTGACAATCAGAAAATATGTATGTTATGCATGTAATTGATGCATAACATAAGAAATGTACTAACAAATGTATTTCTTAGATCTAAGATGGCATTAAAAAAAAGAGATTTGGGCCCAGTGCAGTGGCCTAGTGGCTAAAGTCCTCACCTTGCATGCACTGGAATGCTATAAAGGCACTGGTTCGTATCCCAGCGGCTCTGCTCCCCATCTAGCTCCCTGCTTGTGGCCTGGGAATGCAGTTGAGGAGAGCCTAAAGCCTTGGGACCCTGCACCCGTGTGGGAGACCCGGAAGAAACTCCTGGCTCCTGGCTTCAGATCGGCTTATCTCTGGCCATTGGGGATGGAAGATCTTCCTCTCTGTCTCTCCTCCTCTCTATCTGACTTTGCAATAAAAATAATCTTTAAATAAGAGATTTGCTTATTTCTATTTGAAAGCAGTTTTCATAGAGAGGGGAGACAGACAGGGAGGCCTTCCATCTGTTGATTCCCTCCCCAAATGGCTGCAACACCCAGAGCTTACCTGATGTGAAGCCAGGAGCCAAGGACTTCTTCCTGGTCTCCTGGGTGCAGGGGCCTAAGGACTTAAGCCATCTTTTGATGCCTTCCCAGGCCAGAAGCAGAGAGCTGGATCAGAAATGGAGCAGCTGGGTCATGAACTGGTTCCTAAGTTGTCATTTTACTTTAAAGAATGAACTGTGTTTCAAATGATCAAGATGTAAAGACAGCTGTTATAAATAGAACAGGGACAATGTATTCTGCATAGTAATGTATAGCGTACTGCATTGCTTCTTGCAGACTAACATGTTGCCACTTGCGGCTATTTGTGGACACATCGTGACATGCATGCTTCAGAGAAAAGCAGTTCTGTCAGTGACTGAAGTAGTTGAAAATTCACAATAATATTGTTCTGTTTGATGTTTTTATTCTCAATTCAGTTACTTTTTCTAGCGCACCTTAAAAATCCTGGATTCCATGTTACAAGCACCATCAGGGGAAACAGACTTAACAAGTGTTCTCTGACACTAAACCTTCAAAATCTAAAAGTCCTATTTTGAGACAATGTTTTTTTCTTAATTTTGATATAATTTATTATAATAAGTTATAGTAAAGGTGTATGAGCTCTAAGTTATTATTCCCAACCATGCCTTTGTCAGTTTCATCAAAAGAGTCACAGCATTGAAAACTTGGGTGTCACTGGGTTAGTGTGGGACACTATACAGATAAACACAAAATGAGGTGGCTTAAAAAAAACAATTCATTTTATCACGTTTATGGAGGCTGTGAAGTCCAAGGACAGAGATGTGACGTGGTCAGGCTCTTTGGTCACCTGCTTGCTGTGCACAGGAATAACTCTCTCCCTCTTTGTAATGCCATTGCTTTGTCACTCCTGGAATGTTTAGCTAGTTTTTCTTTTTAATTCCAGCATGGAATTCATGATCTTCCTTCAAATACTGTCCATTTCTATTCAAAGCTACCACCTTCACCAGCTAGCCGTGCAAGCCATAAACTGGTATATTCTGTGATATCTCAGAATCGCGGAGGCACACATCCAACATATGATCAAGGCTTGTGAACTTATACAAATACTCCTGTTAGTTTGTTTCTCATGAAGTTAGCAGTGTAACCCAGTGCACTTTGGTATACTATTTTGTGACTGCTAACATATTTAAATTTCTGCTTGGATCTGTAGCAATATCTCAAAATCAGTATTTTCAAACAGAATTTTTTTTTTATTATTCAGCCCACATACTACTTTTCCATTTTCTCCATGGGAAAATTGACCATCATAAAATGAAAAAAATAATTTTACACTTGCTTACTTTCTCGTATTATCTAGGGTATCATAAAGTTATATGTCTATTATTACAGAAAGTTCCACTTAACAGTGATGTAATAAGTCCTGAGGTACTCCTGCATTTTGTAAAATTGTTAGGTGAACACAGATTCTTCACATTTTTATATGAACTTTAGAATCAGAAATTTCTACAGTGAAGCTGCTAGAGTTCAGAATCTACAGATCAATACAAAAAATAATGATAATAATACGTTCCCTCATAAATACTGCATGGCTGCCTATTTAGGTCTGTTTCACTTTTCTGGTGTTTGCTAGATTTTAATTTATAGGACTTTTTCTATTAAATATACTTTATTTTTATATTTTATGCTCTTAAAAGATTCACATTTTTTAGCATTCTCAGAATTTTACTTCCAAATATTTCACACTAATGTGTGAGAATACAACCAGCTTCTGTGCCCTGACTTCGTAGCATGCCACTCTGCTAATCTCCTAAGAACAAGTAGCTTTTAAAGTCCTCGCTTTGAACGCCCCGGGATCCCATATGGGCGCTGGTTCTAATCCCGGCAGTTCCACTTCCCATCCAGCTCCCTGCTTGTGGCCTGGGAAGGCAGTCGAGGACAGCCCAATGCTTTGTGACTCTGCACCCGTGTGGGAGACCCAGAAGAGGTTCCAGGTTCCCAGCTTTGGATCGGCGCAGCACCGGCCGTTGCGGCTCCCTTGGGGAGTGAATCATGGGACGGAAGATCTTCCTCTCTGTCTCTCCTCCTCTCTGTATATCTGACTGTAATAAAATAAATAAATCTTAAAAAAAAAGAACAAGTAGCTTTTTAAAAGATTCATAGGTTCTTCTGTGTACCTAATTATGGTGTCCACTTGCAAAACAGTTTTCCCCCCAGTCTGCGTGTATCTCTTGTCTTTTACTTGTTTTGTTGTATTAAGTACTATCATGAAAATAATTTGTAATGAAAGCATTCAGTCTTTCATACTTTACTACAATATTACATGTATTTTTTCTGTAGCTATACTTTGTCAAATGAGTTCTCTTACATTTGTGGTTTGAGAGAATGTTGGATTTTTTTTTCCAACAACTTTTTCTACAGCTATTAAAATAATCTTTCTTTAGTACATTTTTAAAAATCATTTTATGACACAGTTTCATAGGCTCTCGGATTCTCCCAGCCCCTCCCCAAATCCTCCCCCCATATTGAATTCCTCCATATTATTACAGTAGTGTAGATCATATCCAGTCATGATTCCTTCATTGCATGTATGGACCATGCAGAGAGTTCAGCATCTTATTGTCCAGACAAATTCAACAGTTTCAATGGGAGACCATCCTTGGTGTGAAAGTAGAGCTGGCAGAATATTGTTTCCTCCAATGAGACGTCACTACACAACTTCAACAACAGGAAGTAACATTGAAATTAACAACATCATGAAGTTAATTAACATGGTATTGAGTGACCAATAAGTTAGAAAATGCAAGTTCTTAACCACATCCTGTAACTATTTCCTTGGCATCTCAATTTTAGTATATATACAACCGGGTGCTATAAACCTTTTTTTTCCTCCCAAGCTAACATGTTTTTGAGTTTAACCTAAATCAGAGTGGCACAGGAACAGTGGAAGGATAAACATTAACATCCATCATATATATAACAGCTGAGTACAAACTTAACATCAAAATTTCTATGCAGTTACATATTGTTTAGCATTAACAGTCACCAGACCTTCTGAGAGGGTTTTGGGTTGCTACCATCCAATGTGGGAAATGCAATACGAAATGACTGACTTCAGAGTTCTCACCCTCCAAGGGCATTCATATTCCCTATAACCTCCTAGGCAGTCGGGATATGGTTCTTAGTGTCCATACTGACAATCATTGATGAAGTAGACATTGCTTCTGCGGCAAAAGCACTGGGAGGCCTCCGGGAATCTCCGGAACTAAGATACAGACCTCCTCTTATCCTTCTGTTCGACCCTGGGATCCCCTCCTGCTCTGTACACACAAACTCCCTTTAAGAGGGTGTTAGGGTTGTTCTTGAATCCCACCACAAATTTCTATATCTATAATCTTTTTATTTTAATTCAGTTAAAATAATGCATTAAATGGATAGATGTTCAAGTGTCAAATCAATTTTACATAACTGAAATAAACACCATTTGTTCATAATAGAGTAATAGTAATAGTAATAGAGTAATAGTAATACAGTAATAGAGTAATAGTAATAGAGTAATAGTTTTAGCTGCTACTGTACCAAATTTGCTAATATTTTGTTACAGAATTTTGAGTCTTTGCCATGGTTGGAATATGGTCTGTCCCCCCAAAGCCATGTGTTAGATCCCTGTGTGAGGATGCTATGAGGCGGCACAGTATCTCACAGATGGGCCTAGTGGGAAGTAGTTAGTTTTCTAGCAGAGGTTAGTGTTCTCTTCCAGTATGCTGTTCTTGTTCCTGTTAGAAATGGTTGCTGTATGCGAGCGTGACACCTCACTGCATCTCTGGTGCTCTCTCACTCTCTTCCCTTCTGCCTTTCATTCTCCTGTGTATCTCTCTGCCACCTTGCAAGTCAACCAATATACTTGTGCCATGTCACTTGGCCCTTCTGGTCACCAGAATCATGATCCAAATAAAGCCGTTAGTTTTTAAAGGACCTCAAGCAATTTTAATAACAACACATCAGATGAACATACTGATCAAAAGGGATATTTCATTGTCCTGCTAATGTCTTTCTTTCATAGAAGCTGGGAAATAGTCTCCTCCTCTTTGTTTTCCTGAAAAAGTTCACACACAATTGGTATTATTTATTAAATAATTAACAGTGACTTTTAAACTGACACATCAAAATGTACATGTTTATGGGGTACCTTGCAGTGTTTGATACATGTATAGATTGTGCAATTTCGAATTTGAATTAAATAAGGTAAAAATATCACCTCAACCATTTTTTTTTATGGTGAAAATGCTCTAAATCCAGCTTTCCAGCTTCTTTAAGAAAAGCATTCAGTAAATTATCAATAGTCACCCAATGGGACAACAGAATAAAGAACTTCTTACTCCTAATGATAACTTGCAGCACATTAATAAACCATTTTTTCTATTCCTTCATCTCCCCTCTCCAGTCTCTGGGAAGCGACATTCTAATCACAGCTTCTATGGCATGAACATTTCATGAGAGTACAGATGTGAGAGAAATCCTGTAATATTTGTTAAGATGCTGTTTTTAATAGATATCACATACCAATATAATGAAACACTTCCATATGAATACATATATGAAAAAGTATTCTCCAATTATATAATGCTAAGCACTTTTATATATCGAAATATACTAAAAGGTTTATATTTCTCTTCAGATGTTCTTAGAACATACAACTAATTCTGTATCTCTAGCACTGAGGAGAGGCTAGTCCACTAACAAAAACTACAAAGATACCTCCAAAGAATTATCAAGAAAGAAAATGAAAATTAACATTTAATATTTACTATTTTGTAAGCCCTCCATATGTGCAGTTTTCACTGAATTTTGGCATCAAAAGGAAGTATATTTCAGTGAAATTTTCCTTAATTCATCTGGCCATTATGCCTCTATTTTAAACACATTAAATTCATGTAAACTGACAATCATTTGACTGTTAACAGTAACAAGTGTCAGAACGAGATGCAAAAGCAGAACAATAATGTCTCTTGTGGGCAATTCTTTCATGAAGAAAACGAAAGAATGTGTAAAAAAGCTAAATAGGTCATATAGGCTGGGTCATTATTCTAAGAGAGATAATTTCTATAATCACAGTTTATTACATATTTCCTATGACATACAACATTACTAATATTTAATGATTATATTTCTTATTTTTATTTAATTAAACATTGAACCTCCAACAGATTATGCCCAGTTAGGAATGTCAGTAGCAGAATATGGTAAGTGTCCTTTGAAAAACATTTCAGAATTTCAAATAAAAAGGACACTTGGTATCTTTTATTTTCTCCTGTGTGTAGTAACCTACAGTAAATAAAACTATGTTGCAGGCATTTTCAGTAAAAACAACATACAGGTATTGTTTTTATGTTTTAAAGGAGACAGGAATAATGACTTTGACACCTCAACATGACTTTTCCAGTTAGCTTCAGCACGTTTGCTGACAGGAAGCAGAAAAGTACTCCCTTGCAGGACAGTAGGAAGGGCCAAGTGTCTGTGTGGCAAATTTCCTATAGGAAACCTGCATCTAATTTATGCTTGGTGTCCTACCACTCTAACACATTGAGGCTACACTACATTAAAAATACAAATTTCATGCAAATAGTTGGCCCAGAATCTCTGGGAACTCAATACTGTATTACAAAGCAGTGTTTCCCATGTGCTTTGATTGTCACTCATTCGCATGGTTTCCAGCGAGAGTGATGTTTCCAGCTAATGCGGAGCGGAAAGCAGATCCCGCACAAAATCTCTTGCCCGTGCTGCACCTGGTTTCTCGTCCCCCTTCCTTGCCGGGCCTTTCCACCAACGCCTGGTTCCTGTCACTAACCAGGCTACAGTTTTAAATCCCAAGTCCGTGTTCTGGTTTCCCTCTGGGTCTGACTAGAAGTTTATCGACAAAACGCAGACAATTCTTAATCTGTTTGAAAAGCCCACTGCCATTCAACCGGAAGATATGATTATCCTTCAGTTGTGAATACGGTGCTGTGGGCTGTCACTGTGGAGAACACATTCTACAAGTGTGTATATAAAGGGAACCTGACCGACTAGGGAGTGAGGGGGTAGGGTGGTTTGTTTCTATTGTGCTAGTGAAATAACCTCCTCTCTGCCAAAAATCTAAGTTGCAGTGTCCTTTGGGCTTTACTTGAAACCGGTCTGCTTTCTTCATGAGAACTGGCTTCCCACAAAAACCCTGGCCTAAAGGCTGAGCCTTGCATGCAGGGCCTCCATAATCAAGCCTATCATGACTTGATTTATCTTTTTGTTTTTTTTTTTTTGAACAGAGTCTTTTGTAGGTGGAACATTTTTTACATGTGGATTTTCAGGACAAAATATTAACAGAGATAAAACTCAGCTAATTATGCAAATATTCTCCTTTTGCAAGAAAATCATTCTCATGTACTATATACAGTACCTGAATTTCATTTTTAGTTCTTTCAACTAACCACCACATAGTGGGGAACAAGTTGTACAAGAAAACTGGACAGTGTATGAGCTTAACTCAATCAGAAACAGAGAAACAAAAATAAATGAGACTGTAACAGCAAAAGAAGAATATATATTTTTCCCATCTTCAGATTTACTCTGTGAGGTATTTGTTCTTCACCGCTACAATGAAATTGTGGCTGGTTTCAGAATCTTTCCATCAAGTTCAGATAACAGAAGTTTCTGTCACAATTAGGCAAAGCCATAGTCTGACTGTAGGACTGAAAAGGTCGTGATGACTGATTACCCCCACCATCCCGCCCTCGACAGGGTCAGCATCGGGAAGCGCATGTTGAGCTTTTCGCCCTTTCCAAGTTATTTGGAGTCCTGAGCGGTAGAGTTTGAAAGCTGATGCACAGAAAGTGGGTCACTTTTGAGAGTTTCCTCATCTATCCCTACTGGATCCCCTCAATTATGTCTTTTACGTTACTGGCTTCACAATTCTTCCATCAGTGTCTGAAAATGTGCCACCAACTACCTTAGTGGTGGTACACTTCCTACCTAGACAGCTCTTTCTGGTGGTAGTTATTACATAACCTTTTGAAAGTTAAAAAAAAAAAAAGCAAAATTCCATGCTTTGGCTCGTGTCTGGATTGCGCCACAGAAACTGAGGGACAACAGATGCTTGTTTCAGACCCCCTACATTTGAACACTAATACAGTATATTTTAAGAAAATAGAAACTTCAGACACAGAAAACAAAGGATAACTCCGAAGCAAAATTGACTACCTGGAGACAATATAAATAATAACTATGGGGTCATCAAAATAGGAAATAAAATACTAGCTAAAGTTATGTTTCAAGTAAAAAGAGCTAAAAGTAAAAACATTTCTGTGTTACTTGAGAATGAAGATATTAACCAGGTTATACAAAATCAGGTGTGTATGTAATGCATGGGAACAGAAACAAAACAATGTATATAAAGCTTATCACTTTTTTCTACTGCATCCTAGATCATTTATTACCTATTTTTTGTATTCTTTTAGCCGAGTCTAATCATTGAGTCTTGTTTATGTATTTTACTTTGTCTAATCTAATACATTTGCCAAAGAAAGACTTTAGGATGTGTTTAGTTATTATTTTATTATAACATTTAATGTAGAATACCTTAGTTTGGGTACTATGACAAAATAATATAGACTGGATAGCTTAAACAGCAGACATTTATTACTTACACTTCTGGAGGCTGAACGTATTACACATAGACTTCCAGCATTAGTTGGATTCTTCCTGAACATTCTCTTCCAAATTTACAATTGGATATCTTTGTATAATCACTGAGTTTAGAAACAAAGAGTTTTGGTATTTTGTTCACTTATTAGAGTATAAATTCCATTCATGGGGATCCATCCTCATCATTTAATTACCTTTCAAAGACCTTACCTATAATACCATCACATTGGGGATTAGATTTCTGCCAATCAAATTTTGGGGCAACATAAGCATCTAGACCATAACATTCCACCAGTGACTTCCCTAATTCTATTCTTCCCACATGTGAAATACAATTTTCTCATTCAACAGTCTCAAAATCCTTAACTTATTCATCATCAATTTTGAAGCCCAAAGTTTCATCTAAATATCATCAAAATTGGTGTTAGCATTTAGAGCAGCTAAGGCATTGGTTGGACTGGCCAAAACGATATCAGAGTGCCGGAATTTGTGTCCCACTTCTGCTTCTGGTTCAAGCTTCCTGTTAGTGCGGAAGCAGCAGATGATGACTCAAGTCCTTGGGTCCCTGCCATCTTAGGGGAAGATACTATGTGCTGGCTTAGGTATGGCTATAGCAGGCATCTGGGGAGAGAACCAGTCTTTCAAATAAAAATTTAATTAATTCTTACCCTCTAAATCAGGTCAGGTAAGACTCAAGGTAAAATTCACCCAGAGGCAAAGCTCCTCTGCACTATTAATCTATGAAATCAAACAAGTTGGGTGTTTGAAAATATTATATTGGGACAGTCATAAGACAATTATTCATATTTGAAAGGGGAAAATGAGAAAGAAGGGAAGATGGTTTCTAAACAAGTATGAAAATTAGTAAGGTGAATTACATGAGATCTTAAGGCTGGAAAATAAAGCCCTTTGGCTTAATCCTGCCTCTGGACCTGTTGGATTATTATTCTTGCCTCCACAACCCACCTGGATTTGTGGCTTGCTCCAAGACTCACTCCGCTGAGACCTTTGAAATCAAGGTGGGGTGTGTGTGTGTGTGTTTGTGTGTGTGTGTGTTGGGGGGAGGAGGCGGTAATTCCTGCCTTCTGAGATGGCATCCTCCTAGGCTGAGATTGGAATCACAGTTTTGGTGATCTCTGAGTCATCTTCAGAATTCCTTCCTCCCTGTCTTGAAAATGGCATGTCTATGGTCATATTCTTTAGGGCTGTAGGTTATCCCACAGTTTCCATTCATTCTGTCCATTTTCTCTGTCTCCTTTATTCTCTACTGGAAGTACTTCTGCTGTTTCTATCCCTGGATTCTATTGAAGGCTGATTGAATCTGTGATTCATACACACTAATTTGTTTATTTAGCTAGGTTTGTCATTTTAAATTAGTACAATATTCATATTATTAATGAGGTTCAGGAAGAAAATTCAGCACAATGATTTTATCAAGTTGTCCATTAATCTCCCATATAGTATAGACAGTTCTGGACACAGATAAAATTGCAAGTAAATCAATATATAAACAGCATTAAATGTTGAGTAATATATACATTCATTTGCATAATATATGTTTATGTTATAGTTACAACATTCATACTGTTGTTTTCAAATAATTCTTACATTATCTGGTCATTCATAAATTTGATTTCCTTATGTTGATTTTTTCCTTTTTATTATTAATATTAGCTTAACAAAGCAAACATTGTGAAGGAGCAATACAATTAGTTCGCATATATCTCCTTTCTCATATTAATATCTCATATTAGTATATTTGTCCCTATTAATGAGCTATACTCAGCTTTCCCAATCTTGTTTTAATTTAACTCCATTTATTCATTCTACTGCTTCTAATCCCCAGGTGATCAATTTTCTTTGCTGAAATTAGGATTTAAAAAGATCACTTTAAATCTGTTAGGTTTAGAGAACTCTGTCATTTGATGCTACCAGAACACAAATTCTCATCTTTGTTTCTGTCTACCTTTTGAAGGATTTTTTTGTGGTTTATATTTCTTTTTCCATAAGTACATTTTAGGTCCTTTAACAGGGTGCTATGTCATCCTGGCTCATTTTCACAAGCTCACATAATTATCATTATGGCCATTATTCATTCTTAATTCTGGTGGTTGTAGGTTCCCCTTGTTATGTGCAAATTTATTTTAGCCAGCATTACTATTGATTTATGTTGTAGATATTGTATGGGTTCATCTCTAATAGTAAGTTTTCAACATGGCTGTCAAAACTGTGATTTTTTTTTTTAAAGATTTTATTGTTATTGGGAAGCTGGATATACAGAGAGGAGGAGAGACGGAGAGGAAGATCTTCCATCTGATGATTCACTCTCCAAGTGAGCCTCAGTGGCCGGTGCTGCGCCGATCCAAAGCCGGGAACCAGGAACCTCTTCCAGGTCTCCCACACGGGTGCAGTGTCCCAAAGCTTTGGGCCGTCCTTGACTGCTCTCCCAGACCACAAGCAGGGAGCCGGATGGGAAGCTGGGTTGCCGGGATTAGAACCGGCGCCCATATGGGATCCTGGCGTGTTCAAGGCAAGGACTTCTAGCCGCTAGGCCATGCCGCCGGGCCCAAAAACTGTGATTTTTTTTGCATAGACACTTAGCTTCCAAGCAACATCAAATAATATATTTGATATATTTGTATCAAACATTTCTGCCAAAGCGAAAATCTGGTCTTGAATCAGTCTGTTTATCCAGCAGCCCTCCTCTCCTGAATCTCAAGCACACATGTCATTACAGCATTCATTCTCAGTTGACTATATGAGCTTGCAGGAATGGTTAGGAGAGGTTCTAGGGAAGTTTATGAAAGCAGAAAAAAACATACGGTACAAGATGACTATTGTAACAAACTGAGTTGTGAGTAAATCAAGAACTTGCAGTAACAAACTGCTTCTAGCTTTAACAACTGAGATATTTTACCCAGACTCTTCTTTAGTGAGTAATCCTTAATGAATTGCTAAGAGAAATGATTAAAACTATTAGAATGCCTTTGAAACAACATTCAGTCTCACTAGATTCTTTAGTACTGGAAAGTCATGATAGTGTAATAATTGGATTACATTATATCCTGAAGAACAATGCAACTTTTGACCAATGGTGGGGCTTTCTACCAGTATAATGTAAAAGCCATAGATTTAAGAAACTAACACAAGCCACATGCATTAGATAGCTGAAACATAATAAAGTTACTAGAACTTTTGAAACATGAATCTAAAAATTCAAGTGCAATCAAACATTTCAAGATCACTCTAAGCCCAAAATAGTCCCTAAAGGGAGTGTCTCATACTTGATTTTGCAAATACGTTATACGATTTACAGCATTATTAGAACATGCACATTTTGAGTCAGGAACTCTTATCTGAAGCATGAAATTTACACTCAGGACCTAACACAATGAATCCCAGACATCTCAGCAAGACCTTTTCTTAAGCAACATTAACTTTACATGTAATTACATGGAAGCTATTTTACGTTCCAGAAAGATTGAGAAATGATTTGGCATGGTGGAAGATTTGGCTGTTATCAGGCATACTACGCTTGGTTTTAATCCCCCATAGAGCCTTAAGGAGAGGTCAAATAGTAACAGAATATCTTTTTTACCACTGTGCTAAGAGATAATTTTTTCCACCTTCGGTTCTGCCAAGATTCAAATCCCAATGATAATACACTATTTAACCATACTAGGCATGTTCTCTCATCTAAAAATAATTTAAAAAAAGCATTACCTACCCCGTGTGTTCTGAAGATACAACGAGCCAAATCATAGTTTCTACAATTATTTTATTATTAGTTTTTACCATTTTATGCCCTATGGAAAATAACAATTATAATGATGATAATGAAATCACCTTACAATGAAGTTTGCACGTAATATATCTATTGACTGCCTATAACGTGTTGGGCAAATAATAGCCATTATATCTCATTTTTCTAAAAATATTCCAAAGAAACCATTTTTATCCTCATTTTATAGATGCTGAAAATGCAGTTCTGAGATGTTAAATAACTAATCTGGGTGCACACAGCCAACAAATTTATTTGAAAAAGACTGTTCTCTTTCCATTACTTCTACCGTTAGAAGCACAGTATAACCTCAGTATAAAAGTGATCCTGACCACTTTTTATTCCTTTTTAAATGAAAGCAGGGAATTGGCTGTATGAACTTCCACTCACTGGCTATGTGACATTTTGAGTCACCATACAGCTCCTTTTCACATTAAAGAGGAACAAAGACCAACTTGGACAAATGGCAATAATCTGTTTATTTAAGTTCTCTGAGTCTCAATTTTCTTCTCTGTGAAGCAGGAATTTAAGTTTCCTCTATTAGGGAAATTTTGGGGATTAAAAATAAGTTTTAAAGTATTCTCTAGTTTCACAACAACCTACTAAAAATAATTAAACAATAACTATTATTTATTTTCATCATGAATCTCGCTTTTGATGAAGCCCAGATAGGCAGGATCCACCCCCCCACACACACATACATTCACAGGGGCTAGGATCATCTTTTCTGTTTATTATTTATTAAATATCATTACAAATATGAGAAGGAAACAGGCTTACAGGCCATGAAATGGAGTGGAGTGGGTCAGAGTGTGGGAAAGGTGTGTGATAGAGAAGCTCCCACCTTCACTCCTGTGTCCCTGGTGTGTGACTACCACCAGGTGGCCCGAAGCTAGCTACCTTGCTCCCATCTCTGTTCCTCATCCAAAGGGCCTCCCCCCCACTAGCCAGAGACCTTCCACTCAGCAGTGATGTCTGTGGTCCCTGCATTGTCTTGACGGCTTTGAGAAGTCCTGAGCTTTGTTAGATGAGGGGGGAAATTCCCTCTATCCTCACATGAGCATTTCATTGTTCTCTATGTATACGTTCTAGGACATGCTGGTTGCCCTTCATGATCTGCAAGTGTCCACAGACTTGAATGTTTGCTGCAGAACTTGGCCTGAAGAGCTCTTTAGCTTGATTTTCTTTTTTTATTGCATTTCATTTTATGACATCGTTTCATAGGCTCTGAGGTTCCACCAACCCCTCCCCATACCCTCCCCCCATGGTGGATTACTCCACCTTATTGCAGTATTACAGTTCAAATCCAGTCATGCTTCTTTCATTGCAAGCATGTACCATGCATAGAGTCCAGCATCTTATTGTCCAGATAAATTCAACAGTTTCTTGGGGAGACTATCTCTGGTCTAAAAGCAGAGCTGGCAGAATATCATACTTGAGGTCTTCTGTTGGATTAGAGGAACAGGCCGTCTTATCTTTCTTGTGTACCTGGGTATGATCTTCACTCTTGCATGGGATCAGCCAAGATGTGGTCCATGGGTTTTGAGGCCAGACCATATATCCATAGCTCTGTTTCTTGAGACTGGAGATCCTGTCAGTCTGAGGCATTTATGAGATTCAAGGAGCCCACTCCTGACCAGGACCCCTGATCTGGCCTGCTCCCAGCCCAACTCGTGGGTGTACCAATGGAAATAGTGATCCTGCATGGTCCAGTCTGCCTTCAGCCATGTCTTTCATATACTCCAGTGGGTGCAGTAGCCTAGTCAAGAAGTCCCTCCAGAACCACTTCCAAACTGGTCCTTGCATCTGGTTCTTGTGTTGGCAAGTGCAGCAATCTGGCCTGGCTTGCCCCCTGCCACAGGTTTTGCGTACCCCAACCCAGCAAGGCTTGCTTGGGACCAGAGTTACCTTTAAAGTTTCTTTATTCTCCTGCCGGGTACCTGGAATAGGAAGATTTAAACATATGGGCAGTAGAGGAGCTAGGATTCTCTCAACAGGTTATTGACATTCTACAAGTTAACCTTTCAATTGCCAGATTCCATGCATGGTGCTTTAAGTGCCTGCAGTTAGTATACAAAGAACAACTAGCAGAAGATGCATAGCCTTTCCAACTTATATTTAAAAGTCACAGAGCATCACTTATGGCTCATTGTCTTGATCGAGGAAGTGGCTGAGTCCTGCTCAGATTGAACAGAAGGGACATAGACAGCATTTCTTAATAGGAGTATTGAAGAATTACAAACAGCTTTTAAAGCCACCACAAAATACTATAAAGCGTAGGCATTGTTAATACCAATTCAGTCGCCACAAATTACCAAAAGCACATGCACTGTTATCATCAATTCAGTCCAGCTGTAAATCATTCTCTTGGTGGCAATGTCAGGGGGAAGATATTAACAGCAAATGTAAAACATTTCATAACCAGTAGATTTTAAGATTCCCCTTTTCAAATGTGAAATGTGTTTTTTTCTTTTTAAATATTCACCAATCTTATTTTAGCAAAACAAAAACACATTTCTGCAAGGGTAACTCTCTTAATTGCAGTATAAAACATGATTCTATCTCAAACCGAATATGGTTTTAAGAGCTAGTCTGTTTCAAAAAGACTGTTTATTTAATGTTTGTTAGCATATAATCAACAAGTGCACTATACAAAGGTTACCAAGCAACTTGGCCACTTTTGAAAATGTCTTCGGTACTTTGCTTCATGCTTTCAAAACTAAACCCCTGCTTTGAACCCACAGAATCCCATATACGCATTGGTTAGTGTCCTGGCTGCTCTACTTTGCATCCAGCTCCTTGATTGTGGCCTGGGAGGGCAGTGAAGGATAGCCCAAAGCCTTGGGACCCTGCACCAGCATGGGGGACCTAGAAGAGGCTACTGGCTTCTGATTTTGGATTGACTCAGCTCCAGGTGTTGCTGTCATTGGGGAGTGAACCAGCAGACAGAAGATCTATCTGTCTGTATCTTCTTCTATCTGTAAATTTGCTTTTTCAATAAAAATAAAATAAATCTTAGAGACACAAAAAATCAGGCTTTTGGCTATGAGGTATGCATTCATGTGGGGATCAAGAAATATGAAATATATGGCTTTGCATGAAAGTGCTACCAGGGTCTTGAAAGCAAAGCAGTCTCACTATTAACTCAAAATATGATCAGCACAGTCTTTAAGGAAGTGACCTGCTGTGATACATGACTGAGTCAATGATTTGACTCAGGTGTTAAAAGAGAAGTGAGGAACCCCACAACACTGCTTAGCTCAGACTGGAATCCAGGTTCTTCTACTCTTATTTTCAATATTCTTTTGATTACTATTTCTCAAAATCTATAAAGCTTGCATGATTTTCTACTTAGACATACAATGCATTGAGAAGTTGGGTATCCCTGGATAATTATTACATAATGAATGTATTGATTAAGTCCAAATACTCTCAAATTGACAGTGGTATTAATCTATCTTTTCAATAATTACAATGTTCTTAATATAAGAAGGAAATAAATCTGTAAATATCTCCCAATTCCACTGACTACTAGAGAACCACAATCCATAATCATAACTAATCCTTTTTGTTGAATCTATTTCTTCAAAATATGCACAAATTATTAAGAGAATCTTCAGATTTAAAGGTCCATATTCTTTCAAGTTTTTATTTCAGAACAGTTTTTAATTTACCAAAGTTATAAAGTCATGTATGCAGTGTTCATATACACCAGTCTCAGCTTTCCTTATTGTTAGTATGTTAGTGAGATACCTTTGCCAATTTATGAACTAAACCCAGCTTTCCATATTAGCAATTCATGTTAGTATAATAATTTGCCACAGTTTATAAAAAATAAACTCTTTAGAGCCACAGGCTGGGAGAAAGAGAGGGATTGAGAGAGAGAGTTTGAGACGTTTTCCATCTGTTTGTTTACTCTCCAAATGACTGCAACATTTGGAGCTGGTACAGTGCAAAGCTGGGAGCCAAGAATTTCTCCTGGGTCTTCCATGTGGGCACAGGGGCCCAAGGACTTGAACCACCCTCCGCTGCCTTCCCAGGCCATTAAAAAGTAGCTGAATCAGAAGTCTAGAAGGTGAGACATAAATGGACCCACATGAGATGCTGGTGCTGCAGGAGGAGGTGCAGCCTACTATGGCGTGGTGCCAGTTCAAAGATAACATATCTTTTAAAAAGACAAATCATATTGTAAAATTTGAGAACAATGGAATCAAATATTCTCTTAAAAACTAATTTTTAAAAATATATATATTTGTTTACTGATTTTTTTTTTTTATTTACTTGAAAGGCAGTCAGACAGAGACAGACAGAGACAGAGATTTTTCATTTGCTGGTTCACTCCCCAAATGGCTGCAACAAGTGAGGCTGGGCCAGGCCAAAGCCCAAAATGTCATCCAGGTCTCCCATGTGAATAATAGGCTCCAAGTACTTGGGCCATCTTCTGCTGCTTTCCCAGAAACTTTACAAGAGATCTGGATCAGAAGTGGAGCAGCAGATACTCCAACCAGTGCTCCTACAGGAGGTGGTTTAATCAGTTGTACCACAATGCAAGCTCTGTGATCCACAAAATTTCTAAGGATAAACAAAAAGAAACTACAAAGGATGAAGATTATGACAAAAATGAAGACTGGAAAAAAATTCTCGCTGTTAATACTAGATAGCAGAAGATACTGAAAAATACTTTAAAAAAAAAATCCCCAACAGTTCAGGTCCAAAGCGTAACATAACAAAATGGCAGAAGAAATTACTTTCAACCTAGAATTCATTATCTGAAGAAAGTTAATTTAGACTTGAAGAAACACATTTGCAATTGAAATCTCCTAGCATTTACTTTCCACATAATTGATTTTAAGATGATGTGGATCTGCTCCAACAAATGGAGTCCAGCAACAAAAGGTAACACATGAAATCAAAGAACTGATGGTTTTCACCCAAGAAAAAAGTGAAAGAAGTTGCAGAAAACAGCTTTAAAGAGTATCAGGGCTAAAGAGCCCTGAAACCAGATCGGATGAAGAGCTTTCTCATACACACACTTCCGAAGGGAGGCAAATGTGAATAAAAGGATGAGGGCAATTTCAGAGAGATGTTATTTATCCCTAGGAATTTAGAATAATTGAAAGAAGCAATATACGCAGAAGAGGCACAAAGAGAAGGCACAAAGCACAGGAACATCTGGATTACAGCTCTTCTGCAAAAAAACTGCTGGAGAATTAGATTCAGCTCACCAAGAAATAAATCAAAATAAAGAACTCAGTGAATACAGAAAAGCTGAGATGAAATAACCAGTGAAGAGCTAAGAATCCACATAAATATGTAACAGTGAACTACTGCAGTGGAAAGTAGGTTAACTACACATGACTACTATAACTAGGAAAGACTGACAGATAAGGAAGCAACGATGAGAAGTATGAAAGTAGTATGGTAAGGGCTGAATCGAAACAGTTTGAATTTGAAGTCCTATTTCCTATTAAATGCTGAATGAATTGTGTGTTGAAAATGTCTTTCTGTGCATCTCCATTATTCTTGGTTTACTTTTCCTGCTTAAATTCAACAATGTATAACAAAAGTTTGAATGAGTGATCCTGTTTTTCTAAAATGATGTTTTCATTCTATGTATGTATCTATCCATCTATCCATCCATTCAACCAACTTCTGGCTATTCCCATACAAGAGTCAGGTAACATTTTCTTCTGGGATGAGGAAGGAGATTGGCTTTTACTTTGTATTTTGTACTCTTCACCTATTGGTTGAATTTTCTATTCTCACATAAGTAGCAACTTAATATAATTACAATTATGTGTGATTTAACTTAGTCAACTTAAACTGATTTAGCCACCTTTCAAACCGACTACTTAGCCATTTAAAATTTTTATTAACTATTTTCCATTTATTCTAAAGGCAGAGAAACAGATAGGGAGATATCTTCCATCCACTGGCTTCCTCTCCAAATGCCTACAATAGCCAGGATTAAGTGAGGCCACAGGACTCTATTGGGATCTTCCTTATGGGTGGCAGGAACTGGAGAATCTACGCCACCATGCTGCTTGCAAAAGCGCTTACTGGCAGGAATCTGAAACTGGAAACAGAGCTGGGATTTTACTCCAAGGAACTCGGGAAAGGAAGTCAGGTGCCATTTTAAATGCTTTGTCAAATGCCCACTACTATTTAACATTTAAAAAACAAAAATTGTTTATACATGTTTTATCTAACTTAGTGCTATAACCCTACAAGGTTATTATTATTATCTCTATTTTATGAAAAATGAAATAAGCACTATAAAGTAATGTAATGTTTTCCATATGACACAACAATTAAGGAGGGATATTTCCTGATTTCATGAACTTTAAAACAGTTCATGAAAATTAAAATGGAACTAAAAGATAAGTTTATTTTGGTATTTCCCATGAATTTTTTGAAGTTTACTACTATGTTTTATGAATTTAACTGAAGATATGAAGGTTAATAAAAGGCAATCCTTATACACCAAAACAACAACAAAAACCCCCGATATTAGTGTATAAGGGAATTAGTTTATTTATATTCCCACATATTGATGAATAATTTATTCCTTTTACACAAAAAATCTTCAGAAAAGTTTTGTTGAACACCTATACATGCCAAGCACTTTGCATGCAATTACAGAAACATATTTAATATTAGTAACAAATTTCACTGTAATTATTTTAATTAGTAATTTTTAATCTTTTTTATACTGCATTATGTGTTAACAGTTGAATGTAGTACAATAATAATGCAAGCTTATACTTTTTTATAAAAGTTGGGTAAATATAATTTTTTTAAAAAGATTTATTTTATTTTTATTGGAAAGTCAGTTATACAGAGAGGAGAAGAAACAGAGAGGAGGATGTTCCATCTGCTGATTCACTCCCTAAGCAGCTGCAATAGCCAGAGCTGAGCCAATCCAAAACCAGGAGTCAGGAGTCTCCTCTGGGTCTCCCACGCGGGGGAAGGACCCAAGCCTTTGGGCTGTCCTCAACTGCTTTCTCAGGCCACAAGCAGGGAGCTGGATGGGAAGTGGGGTTGCTAGGATTAGAATCAGCGCCCATATGAGATTCCATCGCATTCAAGACGAGGACTTTAGCCACTAGGCTACCATGCTGGGCCCAATATATAGCTTTTCAATACAAGTATTCCTTCCTGAAAAGGAATTAAATACATTGTTAATATTTAATTACCTAATAAATTAATTAGGTAAAGAAAACATATCTCTTATCTACAGCTGCACTTTTTATTTTCCAGTAACCTACAGTCAACTGCAGTCAAAAATTAATACATGGAAAATTCTGAATGAATTCAAAAGCTTTAGACTGGATCCCTTTCTAAGTCATGTGATTAAATCCTACTGTGACATTCCATTCTGCCCAAAATTTGACTCATTCCTTTGGTCTGCATTTGCCACCCAGGAGTCCACACTTGGTAGCCATCTCAGTTGTCAGTCTATTGTCATTGGATTATAGTATTTGTGTTTAACTAATACTTAATAATGACCACAAAATAATGACTAGTGAGGTTAGCTATTCTGAAATAACAAAGAGAAGTCATAAAATGTTTTGTTTCATAAAATGGTGAAGGCTTTCAACTGTAATAAGAAAAGAAAAACGTAGTGTGCTGAGATTGCTAAGAACTATGGTACAATAAGAAGTTTTAAGAAGCTAAATTCATATAGCTTTTTTTTAAAGATTTATTTATTTTATTACAAAGTCAGATATACAGAGAGGAGGAGAGACGGAGAGGAGGATCCTCCATCCGATGATTCACTCCCCAAGTGAGCCGCAACGACCGATGTGCGCCGATCCAAAGCCGGGAACCAGGAACCTCTTCCAGGTCTCCCACGCAGGTGCAGGGTCCCAATGCATTGGGCCGTCCTCGACTGCCTTCCCAGGCCACAAGCAGGGAGCTGGATGGGAAGTGGAGCTGCCGGGATTGGAACCGGTGCCCATATGTGATCCTGGGGCGTTCAAGGCGAGGACTTTAGCCGCTAGGCCACGTTGCCGGGCCCAAATTCATATAACTTTAACACAATATATTGTTATAGCCATTCTGATTAGTTACTGCTGTTTTCTTACTACACCTAATTCATAAATTAAACTTTATCATAGGTATGTACCTATAAAAATAGTATATAGAGAGTTTGGTACCATTTGCCATTTGACGCATCCACTGGAGGGTCTTGAACCATGTCGACATGGATAAAGAGAGTATACTCTAAACTGTCAAAATAAGGACAACACATTCTTTTATTGCTTGTTTTTGGACATTGGAACGTATGTAAAACTTAAACCAAGATACCTACAGACTAAATGTAAAGAGAACCTGAGACCTTAGATTCTTTGCTTACACCCTGATCTTGGACTGCAGCATCCAGATCTACAAGAAATCAAGGCTTGTTTAAGGCATAGTTTGTGCATATTCCATTGTAAATGGCCTAGATGGACCAAGGTAGAATGTAATTTAAAAAGCAAGAAAAGCAATGGATTTTAAGCAAAGAATTTGCAGACATTTATTCTTTCCTCCTGTACAAATAAACAACCTAAATTTAGGAAAAGGGTGCCATCATATTTGGTTTCTGGTTAGGGCGTTCTTATGGGCTACCAATAGGGCCTACTCTTAGTATTCCTACCAGGTAGAAAGAAAGAGGACACAGCTATTCTATGGTCGCTTTTATAAAGGCATTGAACTCATTTGTGAGGGTTTTACCCTAATTTTTTTCCAAAGCCCCCACCTGCTCACACCCCGTAAGAGGGTTAAGATTGCAACAAACACATGAATCCTGCTAAGACACAACATAACATGTTTAATTAGTGGGGGAAAACAGTTATCCTTCAGCCAGATAGGGCAAAAAGAAGTTGTAATTCAAATTTACCACAATCTTTTTACATTTTTCCTCAGGAAAACTAACAAAGTTATCAGGGGCCAGTGTTAGAACACAGCAAGATGAACCACTTCTTGCAATGCCAATGCCAGCTAGACTCCCAGCTGCTCCATGTCCAATGCAGTTTCCTATAAAAACTCTTGTGAAAACAGTGAATTATGGCCAAACTACGTGGATTCCTGGCACCCAAGTGGGAGACACAATTGGAATTCTGATATTAACTTTTGAATTTGCTATCCTGGGGTCATTGTGGACATTTGGACTGGAGTGAACCAGTGGACAGAAGATCTTTGTTTCTCCATATCTCTTCTCCCTCCCTGAAACTATCCCTTTTAAAATAAGTAAATCTTGGGAAACAGAAACAAAAACGGCCACCAGAATCTTCCTGCCGACTTTTCTGTGCCTGACCATCTAAACAGGAGTCCAACACAAAAACCTTTTGTGAATAGCCTCAGCGTCAATGAGCTTAATCTATTCTTAAACTCTAGATCATGCTGAGGCAGAAGATGACCACAATTCTGCAGGGGACATTTAGAAGCATGAAATACAAAACACTACATTAAAGCATTACGTTTGATAAAAAATTAATAGCAATAAAATCCTTTAGCCAATCTATCTTTTGCTATGAAATTATGATCCCTTTGTGATCAAGAAATCAAAACAGGATCTTAGAGGGTGAATTTTTGAATTTGGAAAATCCTGCAATGCATAATGCAATAAAGGAATAGATTTAACTAGTACCTGTGCAACATAACAAAACTTAACACAACTTTTATAGAGACAAGAAGGGGGGTTACCCTTCAGCCATCCAGATTATCTTGCCACACTGATTAAACTACCAAGGTTGTGTTTCGTTTCTCAGTTTTGTATTTGTAATACGTAGCATGTGAAGAGGTTACTTAAATAGCAAAGGCTGGATTCCAACTTTTTAATCTCTGATTATCTTTTGTGCCAAGAACTAAGTAAATCATCCTCTCTTTTGTTCAATGAGGTGTAGGGAATAGTGGCCTTTACTCCTGCATGATGTGCTGAAAGCTGAAATTATTCACTTCTTAGATCTATAAAGCTTACCCAGCATTCAGCCAGCCTGGCCCTACAAGTACATGCACTCAATAAATATTTTTGGATGATGCTTAAAGCTCTTAAAATAAAGTGCTAAATAACAACAATCATAGACTTTGGCAGTGTGCCTTATTTGTACATCTTCCACGGCTTGATGAGCAGCCTTAAATGAAAATTAGCCCAGGAGGTCTCTCAGTGCTCTGTTAAAAATAAGTTTCATCTCTCATTTCAATGTCCATGAGGTCAGAATCATCTCATATACTCTGCTTCCTTTGGGCTCAGGAAGTATATATCTAAAAATAATACCAATATTAAATTCCTAATGTGTTCCAGGAAACAGGTTATCTTCCCACTAGACTGAAAAGCACATGGAGCACTCAGATTACTGATTATGTAAAATGCAGGTATAAATCAGCATAATATGAAGTGTTTAGCTAATAATTTCTCTTGTGATTTTTAGAAATTGCTTGACACCTGCTCAAAATCAGGATGAAGCCTTGTATCCTAGAAATGATTAACTTATATTTGTTTTTATTGCTATAAATGTGAGACAACTTCCATAATAAAAAAAATAAAAAAGACCTAGGGTGTACCCATTTTATAATATAGTGCTGAGAATAAATAGAGGTAGAATAAACAGAATACAAAACATGTTAGTACATGATTAGTTATTAGTTATTGCTGTTGTCCCCAACCTATTCAAAATAGCTATTTCTTAATGATTCTTTTATAGTGTTTTGATTCACAAAATATGTTTATTTCTTAGTAATACATCATAAAACTTTTCGAAGTAGTACATTTTAACTTCTTTTAAAAAATGGAATGATTGTTTTTTTCTTTTTCTTTTTCTTTTTTAAGCCTAAAACAGTAGACCTATATTTTCTCACAGTTTAGGGACTAGATGTATAAAATTGAATGATTATTTCTAAATTAAACTTCTTTTGCTTTTTTGTCTGAGAATACTTCTTTAGCACTGAAACAGCTCTCCTATGGTCCTAAGTAACTTCTCCCGACTTCTAATCAATCCCTTGGGTGGTAGAAATCATTGTCTCATCAAGAACTCATGTATCACCTCAGGTCAGTATCAAGTTCAGTTTCAATGCCAAAGTATCTCAAAAAAGGAGGGACAGCAAGGGTACCTCATCTTCCTTGTCCCAAACACTTCACTCTCTTTCACTAAAATGTCCTAGGTATTAAGCACCCTCTTTTCCATTATTAATGGCTTGTGATTCATCAGTCTACAAGACCCCTCATGAAATTAATCTGAATTAAGTTGGTTAGATGTCTGCAGCTCACAAATTCCACAAGTCTAGAGCCAGTTGGAGAAAAATAAAAGTTCCACATTCTTATAAATATTCAGGCTCACATATTTTTATCCACAGTTCATCTTGTTAATGTCAGCCTCTATAATTTATTGACCATGTAAAAATGTTTTAGCATGGAAAGAGGAGAAAATGAGTGAGAATAAATCATTCAGTACTCTTCCACCAGCCACAATATGGTCCAGAAGACCATCATTTTTAATTTTGTTTTCAAGTGCCAGTAGAGACAAATTGGTTAGCAGCTCATCATGGGAGTAATTTCGTATCTCATTCATTTAGACCCTACGGACTTCTCAGTGTCACCAAAGGCAGCCAGCACATATTTAGTGACCCCAGAAAGAACACAACACTTGGCAATTTAGAAAAACTAGAGTGTATGCTTCAGTCCTTAAAACTGTTCATCTGATTTCCTCCATCTCTTTTCTGTTGGGTAAGAAACATCTGTCAACACATATGCCATTGGCCTATTATTCTGCCTAATGTAGTTATTGAGCTTGACTCTCTACACCCTGACAGAGGAAAGCTATTCTAGCACATATGCAGGCATCATGGGGCAGTGCAAAGATACAGGGGTTAAAATCACTTATCCCTCACATTCCAACCCCTGTGACTCTACCTAGAGGAAAACTATGCATCATCATTAAAATGTGACTCTTTTCCATAATCCTATATTTCAGGAATTTACATTGTGAAAGTTTGCTTTATTTATTTATTTTTCTAACAGAACAACATATGTTATGCTTACATTTGAAAGCAATCTCACAAAAAGGGCCTGCATGTGAATGCAATTGGCTGGGAGTTCACATTTCCCCTAGACAAAATTTTGAGCAAAACACATGTTTTTCCATCTTAGTTAGAAAATGGAAAATCATGCATTAGTTTTTAGGCTTTTGTGGCATGCCATTTAAAATCAATGCATATTTCTCCATGCACATTTTCACAAATGTCAATGTTGATACATCCATCAGATCTGCTGTGTTCAATCCCTTCAGCACCTGGAGAACTTTTACTCTTGAAAATATTTTTCCTCCAAACTTTCCAATCTACTCCTGAGAATTATAATTCTTTTCGACTAGTGATAAGTGAGAAACAGAACCCTTCACTTTCATTTCGTGATGGAGGAATGGGAACGTTTTATCTGCTTGCACTTAATTTCAGGTAGATCAAAGAATAGCTGTTCCTCTCACTGTTGCACTACAATAATCTCTCTCCGTCTTACAAAGACTCAACAATGAAAGATTAATCAGTCACTAACATGTTATAGGTGATATAAACTAACGTGGTACAAGTAAAAAAAGGATATGTACAAGAACAAATAAATCACACACCATAAACACACACACACAATGAAAAGGAAAAACAAAATAGATCACTATTTGGTCAGAAATGTACTTACTTCTCCTTCTGTTTAGAAAAGAACCTTTTTCAAAAATTGTAATAAAACTAAAATATGCCTAGAAGAAGAAAACCACATTCGCCAATAATGTAGGTTATCAGCAGCCTTGTGACTAAGCATAATTAAAACTGAACTACAACGGTAAAACACTAGGATCCCTATCCAGCAAAAATTCCCTCACTGATGAGAATTTGCTACTTATATTCTCATACCCGTAATGTGTTAGTTTCACCACTGAGTCTGAGAATATAGTTATAAACTGAGTTGATTGTGTCTTGCCTTTAGGATTAAGATGTTTTCCTAGAATAGAGCTCTATATGAGATGCTCAGACAGTATCCATGGAAGCTAGCAGGTTGAGGGACATGAGGAAGTTCATGACAGAATCCTGGGCCATATGTCACAATATATAATACCAGCCAGCCACTGAAAATTTGTGTGTTTTAAGTTCTTCAAATAAAGTCCTACAGCGCAGAGCAAGGCTTGACCTGTAATCACGATAAGGTGAGGGGTTTCCAAGACAAAAAGATGCTGTTGGTGGAAATACCAGAAGTCAACGTGATAAAAGGAAACTGAGAAGTGATGACAAATGCCATCAACAAAGCTGACCACCACAGCACCTGGGGAATTGGTACTGGTCATTTCTGACAGGTACCAACATCAGTAACAGCTGCTGCAGAACAGGATATCCAGGGGTGAACAGCATGGAGAACATAACAACACAGTCAGAAACCATCAGCTTTACCTAGTGATAGGAAGAGCGCACAGGCTGATTAAAGAAACATGGATTTTTGAGTTAAAAATCACTATGCAAGATCTTTGCACTAAGTTCTCACTATGTTGGTCTGAGCTACAGAAAGAATGAATTTGAAATAAAATTGGTTTCATATTTCATTTACAGTTCTTAGGAAAACGCAAGTTTCTGACACTTTCAGTAGCAGAAAGTGTCTCTACTTTCTCTACTTCATGATAACTGAGCAAGAATCAAAAGGAACAAGAAAATCCATTAAATGCTGCTGTATAATCATCTATTATATTTTGACACCAACACTGCAAGTTCTGAATTCAAGAAGCCCATTTTATAGATGATAAAAGTGGACCAGAGAATAAGGTAAGTAATTTGCCCAAGTGACACAGCCCAAATGTTAACACAATTCCAAAGTCAACGTTCTTTCCATTAGATCCACTGCCTCTCTGGAAATCCAACACAAACAATACAAACAATCTGTACAAACACCAAAGGCCACTCCCTTTCTACCTCCTGGTCCCTGCAGAGGGAACCAAATGTTGAGCAAAATATCTATAGTTTGGAGTTCTAAAACCTTCGATTTTGAAGCTGAAATCTAATGACTGAGAAGTTGCTGACATCGCTGTTGAGCCTTGCCAAGTCCCCATGCTCTGAGGGCAATCTGGTGTAAAGAATGTTGATAATCACTGTAAATGAAGAAGTATGACTCTCAGCCCAGGAAATGAGGCTTGTGCCTAAGTAGTTCTGGCAGCAGAATCTATGCTGTGGTACTGGGAGGTACATGCTTTTCACATAGAAAAATTTTAAAAAATAAAAATAAACAGATTGTCTGGAATTCTTCCCGGTCCCTGTGTCCCAATCCCAAGGCTTATAGCCCTATGTTCTCAGTCTCAAATGTGGTTTTCCCTGTTAAATGCTTGCAGAAACCAGGTGAGGTATTTGCAAGCATCGATGAACAGTGACTATCTCCAGAGTATCAGTAGGGTATCAAGGAGAGATGTGATCAGGGTTGTTCACATCCAGAGGAATAATGAGGCTCTTTCGGAGATGAACAGCCTCAGCAGTTTTAGAAAGAAGATGGAGTCCCCAGAGAAAGCTAGCTTTTCATAGAAAGTGAGATGGAGTGGGTGGTCTCTAAGCTCTTCACAGATGTGGAAGAATGAAGGAGAATGTGGACGAATCACGAGCATAGTGGGTGTGGTAGAGTGTTGAGTTTCACTACTTAGTTGGTAGGCAATTCTTCAGATATTCGAATTGGCTTCAGGGTAGTTTTCTATAACTTCAGCATGAGCTTGTCTTTAACATACCATTATATTGAAACTATAAGAAATAATTCTGATAAGTAGGAAACTATTTCTAATATTTCTTGCTAGTATCTTCTCATGGTTAAATCTATTATAAAAGATAATATCACCACATTGGCACAAACTTTTTATTGAGCATCTGTTCTACTCTGTACTCTATACTCTAAATGTGTTATCTTGATCACTCACAAAAATACTTGCAAAATATTTTACCAACAGTAGTTGGCATATATGGAGCAGTTGTTCTGTATCTTGATGGATGATCTATGTGTATTATATCACATAATCCTCCCTAGATTTCATATTATTTCCTTCATTTTAAAACAGCAATAGAAATAATAAGACAGTGATTGCTTAAATACAATAATGGTCATCATACATTGAAATTATTCTGCGACAGACATTATTGTAAATTCTTTTAATGTTATCATACACATTTGCGAATTAATTACTATTGATATATCCACATCATACATGAAGAATGTATCTTTGAGACTGTAAGTAACGTGCCTAAAATTATATATATTGAATTCAGACTAAATTAATTCTGTTTTATTTTAACATCTACCATTTTGATCATTACACAGTATTTCCACTTAGTAAAATTAACACTAAGTAAAGCTAAATAACCTATTTAAAGGCACAGTTTTAAAGAAGTGATATAGTTAGAGACCCAATCCTAGCATTTTCCTTTTTTTAACTTCAAAGCCCCGCCCCACCCTACTTTATCACTATGCTGGCTTTCTAAGGAAGATTCCATTGCAGATGAGAATTTGCCTTAAGTCCTACATTATATATAGTTAAGTAGGTATATCCATTGATTTCTCCTTATTTGTATAACACAGAAAATATACTTCTGAACCTGAAGATTTTTTCCTTATAGACACATTATAGGGTTTGATGTTGTATTATTGCTTGTTAAATTGTTTTATTAATATAGAAAGAACAGATTTAAGGTAATTCATAAACACAAATCCAACAATACAATATTAATTCCTTCTCTCCCATCAATACTTTCACCCATTTTCTTCCTTTCTTTCATTTTTTAATTTTGTGGCAATTTTTTAAAAATTTACCTTATAGTTATAGGCCAAATGGGCCATTAAATAAAGAGTTCAGTATGGAAAAAAACCAGAAATACCATTGTTTAAGAGGAATATAGACAAAGGACATAAACAATTATTAAATCCCAAAATGTCAGTTTCACTTACATATATGAAACGATTTTTGTACTTTATTTTAGCTACTGGAAATCGAGAAAACATGATTTGTCTTGTGAATCTGAGCTATTTCATTAAACATAATGGTTTCCAGTTGTGCCCACTTGTTTTTCTTTGCAAAAGACAGAATTTCATTCTTTTTATGGCTGAGTAATACTCTCTCACAGATATATACCACAATTTGTCTATCTACTCATCAGGTAGTGCACATCTGGGCTGATTACATATGCATAGTAATGTTAAACTAACATTGTTTAAATAATGATATAGAATAAATGATATTAGTAGACTTTTGGGGCTGGCACTGTGGCACACTGGAACATGCTGCCATCTGTGAGGTTGGTATCCGATTGCAGACAGCCAGTTTGAGTCCTACTTGCTCTGCTTTCAATCCAGATTCTTACTGATGTGCCTTGGAAAGCATGATCCAAAAGCTTGGTTCCCTGCTTGGTCCTGGCTCCTACATTTGGGCTGAACTAATCCTGGCCCTTTTGGACATTTGGGGAGAAAATGAGTGGATAAGATCTCTCTCTTTCATTCTTTTTATTCTTTCCTCCTTCCACTCCTCCCCTTCTAATATATTTATCTATATATGTAAATTTATATATTTAAAAACTTAGACAAAACAACAGAAATATACATGAGAACTTATAAATGTGAAATTCTGAATCGGTGTGCAAATAATTGATTTCTTACTTTGTAAAATAATCTTCAAATATTTAGGAATTTAAATCTTTGTAAATTTTTCATATATTCAAGATTTATGTTCAGAAAATAAAATATTTAAGTTTTAGATCTAGCATATCAATGAAAAGACTGAGATGACATTTTAAATTAAATTGAAAATACTGACTTATTTGATTTCCATAAAATCACTCCTGGCAAGAACTGGTATAAATCTAAACCATCAATAAACTAGGAGAAATATTTCAAATGTAGATGAGATATCAGTATTGTTATTTTTTAAAATCTAGATTTTAAATATGCTCAATTTCTCAGTAACATCTGATTTTTTCTAATCATTTTATTTATTTAAAGGACCAAATTTCATACATACAAATTTCAGAGTATAATGATACTTCCTTCCCTCCTTTATTCCTTCATATTTCTCCAGCTTTCTTTTTCTTTTCCTAATTTTTAAAATTGCATGCTTTTAATTTACTCTATCATCAGGTTTAACCCTCCACTAAAATAAAGAATTGAACAAGTAGTAAATAGAAAAAGCTACTGTTCCTCAGAGTGTAGACAAAGGCTACAAACAATAACCAACTATCACTCATATACAATACAATTTTTGTGTTTTAGCTACCCCAAGTCAGGATATGTGTATGATATTAAACTTTTAGGACTAGATTATTTCACTAAACATGAGGGTCTTGGAGTACATCCATTTTGCTGTGAAAAGATTTTATTCTTTGTATGGCTGAGTAGTAGTCCATTGTGTGTATAAAACATAATCTCTTTATCCAGTTGTCAGTTGATGGAATCTAGGTTCCTTTAATATCCTAATTATTGTGAATTGAGTTACTATAAACTTGGGTGTACAAATAAATCTTTTATATGCTGATTGCATTTTCTATGGGTAAATTCCCAGAGGCAGGATAGCTCAGTTGTATGGTAAATCTGTCTTCAGATTTCCAAGGAATCTCCATACTGGTGTCCATAGTGGTTGTACTGGTTTACATTTCTAGCCACATGCCTCCCCGCATATTTTCTAATTTCTGGATGACAGCTATTCTAACTTGGGTGAAGTAAATCCGTGTTACGATTTTTATTTGCATTCTCTAAGGACTAGTGATTCTTAACGTGATATTGACCACTTGAATAAATCAATTCAGTTTACATCCAGACAAACTTGCAGGATATTAGATCAATACACAAACATCAATAGTATTTGTATACAAATAATATCATGGCTGAGAAAAAAAATTGCATGATCATTCCCACTAACAATAGCAAAATAGCAAAAAAAAATAATTGTAAATACTTTGGGATAAATTTAACCACAGACAGCAGGGCATTGCCACACATACTATCCTGGAACCAAAACTGTGGCATAGTGGTAAGGCTGCTGCCTGCAGTGTCAGTGTGCTATATGGGTGCCAGTTCAAATCCCAGCTACTCCAATTCTGATCTGGCTCCCTGCTAATCACCTGGGAAAGCAGAGGAGGATGGCCCAAGCATTTGACTCCTGTAGTTTACCTGGTTGGAGTTTTTGGTTAAACTTTAGCCCCTGGACCCATACGCAATACCCAGAAGAAACTCCTGGTTCTTGTATTCAGGACCTCCCTCCTCCGGCTGCTCTGGTCACTTGCAGGAGGGGTAGGGTTCTGAACCAGCAGATGGAAGATTTCTTTATGTCTCTGTCTTTCCCCATCTTTCTAAGTCTGCTTTCAAATAAAAAAATAAACTTTTAAATGAACATGTTATCATGACTTACTTCTACTATGACACTAAATATAGATTTTTTTTTTTCAGATTGACCACAAAAAGTTCAACTGTGTGTTTTTATGATCCTTACGTAGTGCTAAAATCTGTGCTAAGTTGTTCTTGGTTCCTACACAAAAAAAATAGTTGAAAAAAACTTCTGATTCTTTATTTTCTGTTCTGACAGCTATTAAATGGGGCTAACAACTTAAGGGTTACTATAAGAGGAATTAAAAAATAAACAGAATAAGCAATAAAATTATTTTCAATTATATTAGTACTGGACAGTATTCTGCATTTCTATGAATTTTTGTTTCAGAATAAAGTATGAAAGCAAAGGGAATTACATAAGTGTTTTTGTAATGCCCATTGAATTCTTTCTTTCTTCAAAATTTGGGAGAACATTTTTGTGTATATCAATAACTCTGCTCTGTTTCAGGAGTTATTGCTATATTTGCTTCTCAAGTCAAATACAGAAATCTCTTGAGTGTTGACAATAATTACATCTGGAGAACAAAGCATGACAAAGAGAATTCCTGATGAAGAATTATTTAATGACTTTGAACTTTATGAAATAAACAGGGCCTGAACTCCTGCTGCCTCTAACTGCTATTTTTAGTTAGTGGTTTGAACAGGTCGATTCTAAACCATGTTATTCTTTATGACCAAATATAAAGAAGTGTATTTCACAGAAAATGCACAGAATTAGGAATTCAACATTTGATAGGCCACAGTACTATGTACTCCTTGCCTAACATAAAATTTCCCAACTATCAATTAAAAAAATGAATCCATTTTACACTGGAATGTTATGGGTAGCATAACAGTTGAAATTGCAGTAAATGTATCCACCTAGATTGCTGTTGTTATAAATTCTGATCACCAACAAACTATCCAGCATTCTTAGTATAATCTTCTTACATCACTGCTGTGAATCTTTCCCTTTCTTGCACAACACTATTTATATATTTTAAACCCTTCATAGACTTCATTATGACATGCTTGGAAACAGACTACAGGCATGGGAACAAATTTTCAATATATTAAATTGTAACAAATGAGTTTTTTAAAGTGAAACATAAAACTGACATTAAGAAAAAAATTCTTTTTAATTTTGTATTCAAAAACTGAAAACAGGAACAAAAAGACATTATTTATATACTCACTGTTGAGTAATTTACTAAAGCAAAAAGACAGAAGCAACCCAAGTGTCCATCATTAGTTGAATGGATAAACTAAATGTGGTATAAACATACAATGGAGACTATTCAGTTTTCAGGAAGGACACCTGTTTCAAAAATGGAAAAGCCTTGAAAACCTATGCCAAGTAAAAAAAGCCAGTCATAAAAAGGCAAATACTTTATTATTCCAATTGTTTATAGTATCTGAAGTAGCAAGAGTCACAGAAATAAAACGCATTGCAGTGATTAGCAGGAGCTAAGGTAAGCAGAGAACTGCTGTTTAACTGGTATAGAGTTTCAGATGTTCAAGATAAAAAAGTTCTCATGATATATTGTAAATATGAATATACTTAACATTAGCATTCATTTAAGACAGCTAAGATTATAAACTTAATGCTATAATTTTTGTTACAACAAATGCTTTGAACCTTTTGTTTTAAATCAGCCTACAAACAAATAAATCTGTGAACTTACTATAGGCCATGCCTGCACAGACTCAATAGTCTGGCAACAATTACATTAGGTATTATGAGTTTTGAACTTAATAAAATGTAGGGAAAATAGAGTATTAGATAAAACTTTAGACTCTTAAAAATTGCATGAAGAAAGAAATGCCCTTCATTTCTGAATGTATCCATTTCTTCCTTTTCCTTATGTTTGTCCTGACTGTAAATCCTTCCCTGGATTCTATAATGTCCCTGTATCTGTAAGAAGCATTCACTGTAGCAAGATGAACTATAATCTGCCTCAGGTGCATTCCTTGGCCTGAGATCTTCTGTGCAAATTTTAGGAAGAAAGGCCAATCTGATGTTTTCTTATGCAGAATAGCAGATGTGTTCCCAAGAGACTGCCATAACAGCAAACATCCAAAGCAGCAGTTACTTTGTCACTTGAATGAAAACACTGGGAGATTGTTTTTATAGAAAATTTTTAGGGTCCGGCGGTATGGCCTAGCGGCTAAAGTCCTCGCCTTGAAAGCCCAGGGATCCCATATGGGCGCCGGTTCTAATCCCGGCAGCTCCACTTCCCATCCAGCTCCCTGCTTGTGGCCTGGGAAAGCAGTGGAGGACGGCCCAATGCACTGGGACACTGCACCCGCGTGGGAGACCTGGAAGAGGTTCCTGGTTCCTGGCATCGGATTGGCACGTATCGGCCTGTTGCGGTTCACTTGGGGAGTGAATCATCAGACGGAGGATCTTCCTCTCTGTCTCTCCTCCTCTATGTATATCTGACTTTGTAATAAAAATAAATCTTTAAAAAAAATTTTTAGAGACATAAGTGATGTTCTAATCATACCTACACAGGTATCTACTCCATTGGTAAAGTTCTTAGCAAAAGGTCACAAAATCCACAATCTCACCATCAAATTTGCTGGGAAAAAAAAAAAGATAGCTAGCAAAGTCTCTGGGAGACCTAAACAGTTACCATTAAGGTCAAAGGACACTCAAAATTCTTTAACTTGGGATTCAGGTAAGCTAACCTAAATTCCAAACTCGGTTACTTATTTATCTCTCCCACTCCCTATCCTGCTCTCTGTTTCTCCCTCCCCTTCTCCCTACATTTCTCTCTTCTCCTCCTCCATGTCTCCTGAATTTGGATAAATTGGGATGACTCACTGGTGGCTCAAGAAGGAGCAAAAGAGATAGCATGCAGCTGCACAGGATTGTCAGTACAGCCCTCCTTGCCTTTGTCCAATCACACCTCCAAGAGGTGTCCTCAGTGGTCCAAAAGAGGTCATATTCTACTCTATGGTGGGGGTACTAGAGGACCTGGGCCCTTCTGGCCCATCAAAGAATTTTGACATGGAGGCCTTCAATAATATGATGGAAGCCTATATGTCTGGTTTCATCTTTGTCTCCAGGACCATAATGGGGGACATGTTACAGAAGTTTTTGGGGAAGCTGAATGATGCCAGGCACAAAGAGCATTTGCAACCAAAAAGGGCTGGTATCCAAGGTCAGGTATGTATCTCCCTAGAATCCCTGCAGCAGCCCACACAGACCTTTCCTGACTCCTCTCCCAGTCCCTATCTCCTTTTTCTCCTTTTTCATCATTTTTGTTTTATAGTGTTTACCTACTGTTACAACTTTCTCCTTTGGCACAGAATAAGTGGCCCAAAGGGGGAAACCCACAAAAGTTTGGATAAACTGTAAAGGAAATGCATATGCATGATTCCATGATGTTTTTTTTTTAATCATTCAGCTGATCTAGATATTGATAGTGGAGCTTGACCAGAAAGGTAAGTTTGATGAACAGAGAAAAGAACCAAAGGAATTGAGCCTAAATTTCATATCTTCCCTCTCTTAAAGACTTATTGATATGAGAAAAATTATATTGATGATTACTTGAAAAGCGACATCTTAGTAATGGACCAATTATCCATAAAGCTGCATCATTTTACAAGACCCAACTTCTCATTATGGAATTAACTGCTGAGTTATACAAAATAATAATTGATACAATTGGAGACCATTATTCTTAGTGAAGTAAGCCAGTTCTGAAAAGGCTTATATGTTTTCCCTGATTTCTGTTGATTAATTTAACAAGTCAAAATTATATAGTTTGTATGGGAAAATTATCACCACATGTACAGACATCATTGTATGAACACAAGAAGCCTGGAGAAGTAAAGAAGCATGACTTATTTAGAAAAAACTAAAAAAGAAACACATGGTTTTCCAGAAATATATCCTGATTTGAAGAAAATCTATTAATTATCTAAAAAATTCAAAACAGTGATCTAAAGTAACTCATCAAGATGCAAAAGAATAAAGACAATTCTAAACAATTCAAAGAACTGAGGACAACAATGTACAATGTGAGAAATACAGCAGATACAAATCATTTTTTAAGAACCACTCAGGGATTTTGGAGCTGAAAATTTCAATCAATTAAATAAAAATTATAATTAGGACTTTCAATGACAAGATAGATTAGGCAAGAAAAACAATTTCTAATCTTGAATGTTAGAAATAATTATCCCCAAACAAGACAAAACTAAAGACAAAAGAATTAAAAGAAAGGATAAAGCCCAGAAGATATTTGGTTTACCACTAAATAAACCAGTGTTCTATTACACTGCGTCTCCCTGCTCCCTGACTACATTCCTTCCAAGCACCCAGAAAGCAAGACCGACCAATGCTGAAACACCCAAGAAAAGCAACTCCAGTCTTTGCCCACTTTTCTGTTTCTCTGAATTCACCCAGCTCTTCTAACACACCAAAACCTTCAACCTAAAAATGGTCCAGCCTGCTGAAAGACTGAGCCTCAACCATGTGCTCTTTCGATCAGCATGCTGGCAATTGGCCTCTTTGAATTTGCTAATCTCGAATAAACAGAATTTTTGCCCACAAAAAAGGCTAAGGACATTCTTTATCAGTTTGGAATAATATTTCAATAAAAACTGTAGGAAAAAATAACAAACAAACAAAAAACCCTACTTCGGCTGTAAATTCACTCCCTGTTTCTTCTCTGTTTTTGCCAACCCATTCTGCACCTCCTTCCTAACAGAAACCAAAACCAAGGTAGAATTAGATATATCAGATAAAATAGTTTTTAAATAAAATTCTGTAAAAAGAGACAAAGAAAGACATTATATATTGGTAAGAAGAGTGATTCAACAAGAAGACATAATAACCATAAATATACAGGTGCCCAAGATCAACCAAACATGTAAATCAAAAATTATTATTCCTAAATGAAGAGACACAATAGAACACAATAATAAAGAAATTACCAAATCTGTCATCAATAGATTATATTAACAGAAAAGTCAACAAAAATGGATTAGCTGAGCACACTGGCTCCCTTGAGGGAGGGATGCTCGGCGGGTTTCTGGAACCACCCACTCCTGGAGGTCAGGATTTTTTTTAAAAATTTATTTATTTATTTATGTTTTTTTTTTTTTTACAATCGTGACATAATTAGGGTAAAAAGGCTCAAGTACTACAGAAAGATGGGCAAGACAATTAGTTCCGTATTGTTTCCTTCATATATCTGATGTAAAAGGGGATTTTAAGAGAGAAGCCCCACCCAGTCTCCCACCCATCCCAGGTCCCAGATGTGGGGCATGCTCCGAGGGTCTTGCTCTTATCAAGTGGTTTTGATAGTTCAACAGTTCTGAATTGCTGCCACTCACCACTCCAAGCACGATGCAGTCATTGGAGAATACACTGATTGATATATTCCATCATAGAGCCTCCGTTTGCCCAGTATTTTCATATAGCTGAGGTGGTTGATTGACTTGTTCTGTCCTCTGTCTTTTCATGGTTAGGGTTCTGAGTCCAGAAGCTCGATTGGGGGGATCCCAAGAGAGACTTTCTGAGGTGTTCCCAGACCAGATTCTTGTATGTACTAGCAAGAACAGGGCCCAGCACAGTCCATTACCCTGATCAGCTGGTGGTTGCAATTGCTGGGTTGGTTCTGTTTCCATCCCTGTCTTCCATTGGAACCAATGGGTGTTTGCAGTCCAGCCTGGTTCTGCCCAGCACATTCTCGGCCCTCACATAAACCAGTGGGAGCTGCAGCCTAGTCAGAGCGACCCACAATAACCCCCACCAGGCCTGCCCCCTGCCCTGGTTTGCCGGTATGTATGGCAGACCAGTCCAGTCTGTCCCACATCCCCTTCTGCTCTCATACAAGTCAATGGTTATTAAAACCTTGTTCCATCTAACCAGCTCAACTATCCAGCCTTCACGGATGTTGTTGGGTGTCTGTCTAGCCACCCGAGCCCCTGTCCTAGTTTTCATGCCCTTCCGTGGGGGGTGGTAACCCAAGAGGGAGGAGCCCAATATTTCCCTCCCAGGCCACTCCCACTCCCAGATATGCACTCTCCAGGTGGTTCTGTGGTTTAACTTGACAGAATTAGCCCCCAATGCCAGCTTCTGCCATCTGATGCTGTGGCTAAGCCCCAACAACCCTCACCCACGCTAATTGTAGATTTCACCAGTAGGAATAATCAGCCCAGCCTGGTTTTTCCCTGATCTGGTCCACATGAGGCACATAGGTGTTGTAGCCCTGCTTAGTCTGGTCTGCCCCCATCCCAGCTCACGCTCTCCAGTGGGAGTAACTGTCCAGCAAGGGAACCACCCCTTATCCCTCTGTCGACTCTGCCCACTCCATTACTGGTTCTCACGTGTGCTGGTTGGGTGCTGCAGTCACATCTGGCACAGGCAACCTCACCTTGGCATTCTGTGTTGTGCACTGGTTTTTGTCGCGACTGAACCTGGCTCAACCCACACTCTGTTCTGGTGTTCGAATTTGCCAGGGGATGACGTGAACTGATTCAGCCTGGTCTGTCCCCAGACCCATGCCAAATCTATGCAAGTGGGACACTTTCCATGACCTCTTCTGGGCTGTTTCCCTCCATGCTTCTTGCGCTTACCTGCAGGGTCTGTGTCCTGCCAGAGGAGTTGCCCAGGCTCCTCCATCAGAACCCCTTCGAGTGCCAGATTTCACGCATACCAGGGGGTCCATGAGGCAGCACTACTCAGTTCACCTCCTGTCCTAGCAGGAACAGTGAGGCCAGGATTTTTGACCTGCAGGGGTACCTGTAGCCAGGTCACGTGCTGCTCTGGGGGAGGGGCTCACACAGCTGATCTTCAAGACCCTCGACTTGGAGGATTTTCGACCCTGCTAAAAGGTATGAGCACTGAGCACACTGGCTCCCTTTGGGGAGGGAGGGAGGCTCAGTGGATTTCTGGGACCACTCCATCCTGGAGGCCAGGTTTTTTGACCCACAGGGGTACCTGTAGCCTGGCGGCCCTGGCACCAAAGGTGTGGGGCAAAGCCACTTGGGCTGCCTGGGGGAGCACCCTCATGGTTAGACCATCATGATTTAATGTAGGATGGTGGGATCACACAGGTGGCAGTGGGAGAGGACCTTTGTTACTTAAATGTAGCATGACATTGTAGGTACAGGCTAACGTAGAAAATCTAGTGTCATACTCTCAAAGTATATTTAACTGCTTCATTGGAAGTCCTCTTTTTATACAGGAGTAGAGATCTATACTGCAATGTATCTTTACTTCCCAGTATGCTAGTCTCTGTTATATAGTGCATTTATTTTAATATATATACATACTTATTTGCTATATATCTATTTATTTTGTATTATTCATGAAGGTTAAAACATAGGCTTACAGGGAGGAGAGACAGACAGAGGACTTGCATCTACTGGTTCACTCCCCAAAGGGCCACAATGGCCATAGTTAAGATGATATGAATGAAGCCAGGAGCCAGGAGCTTCTTCTGTGTCTCCTACTTAGGTGCAGGAACATGTTCCATTGCTTTCCCAGGTTACAAGCAGGGGGCTGGATTAGAAGTGGAATAGCAGGGCCACAAATGGGATTCCAGCACTGGCAGAGGATAACCCCTATGCCACCATGTTGGCTCCAGATTTAACAGGTGTTTACAAAAGATTTCATTCAACAGATACCAAATACCTGCTTTCATCTGTATATGGAACATTTCCAAGGAAGACCATGCATTGGTCAATAAGCCAAGTCTCAATAAGTTGTAAAAACTGAAACCATTTTAGTATCTTTCATATCACAATGGAATAAAATGAGAAATCAACAAGAGCATTAGAATATTTATAAATATATGGAAATTAAAAGACAAAGCAATGACTGAAGAAATTAAAAGAAAGTCAGAGTTTACTGAAACAAGTGTAAATAAAACTACAACAAATCAAACTCTATTGAATACAGTAAAAACTGTATTAGGAGAAAAGCTGTTCATATCAAGTGCATAAATTTTAAAAACTTTCAGGATTTCAAATAAGCAAAATTTTTAAAGATATATTTGAAAAAATATGTGTATATATGTATATACACATGTATATATATGTCTGTATATATACACACATATATACCTTTCAAATATATATATACATATTTTTTCAAATATATATTTAAAAGTTTATATATATATTTGAAAGGTAGAGTTTTATATATATAAAATTCATATATATATATATATATATATATATATATATACACACACACACACACACACTATTTGAAAGGTAGAGTTACAGCGAGGGGGAGACAGAGGTAGAGAGAGAAATATTCTCCCAACAGTTGGTTCACTTCTCAAATGGCCACAATGGTCATGGCTGGATCAGGAGCTTCATTTGGGTCTCCTTGTGCTGCAAAGGCCCAACTAATTGGGCCTTCTTCTGTTGATTCCCCTGGCTGATTAGCAGGAAAGTGTATCAGAAGTGGAGCAGCCAAGACATGAACCAGCACTCATACTGAATGCCAGCTCTGAAGGCAATGCTTAATCCACTATGCCACAACGCCACAATGACTTATAAATTTTAACAAGCCACCTTCAGAAAAAAAAAAAAACCAAGTTAACAGGAATATGCAAAGAAAAAGGACAAGAATATAAATAAGTTAAGCTGAGCAAAAAAAAATTAATATAAGAGGTCAACAAAATTTAAAACTATTTTGAAAGATAAATGAAATATATAAACGTTCAGCCAGAATAAAGAAAAAAGGGAAAATTTTAAATATATAAAATACTGGTTAAAATGGGACATTACAACTGATACCACAGAAATAGAGGCTATCATACAGTATTATAAACAATTATATTAGAATAAGCTGGAAAAATATCAAATAAATGCATAAATTCATGCACATTTACAACTTACCAAAAATTTTAAAAACCTATATACAATTATAAAACCAGCAATAACATGTAATGACATGCAAGCAACAGTTAAATTACTTCAGCAGCCAAAATTCCAGGACTTGATGATTTTATCACTTAATTCTTCAACAAAACTTAGAGGACACTTTTTCTTTTCTACAATATTGAGAAGAATGAACTCTGCCGAACTTTTTATGAGGCCAACATTACTTTTGTTAATAAAAACCAAACACATATCACAATGAAAGTAACAACCAATATTTTAACTAACAGAGATGTAAAAATTCTCAACAAAATATGAGCAGACCAAATCTAACACCCTATCAAAAACACCATAAATAACAAGCAATATTTTTTCAAGAGACACGAGTATGGTTCAGCATTCACAAATCAGTACATGTAATAAATCACAACAACAGAATGAACAAAAAACATATGCCATATGATTGTCTTAACAAATATAAGAAAGACATCTGATAAGATTCAACTTCATGATAAAAATCTCGTAAGTATAAAAGGAGCACACCTCAAAATGATAAAAGCTATATATAAAAATTCCACTACCAATACAAAACAGAAATTACAAAACATGAAAGACTTATCCTCTAGGTGGGGAAACAACCCAAGGAGATTCAGTTTCACCATTTTCATTCAGAATAGTATTAAAAGTATTTGCAAGATCATTTAGGAATGAGAACAAGAATAAAAACTAAAAAGGGAATTAAAATGTTCATACTTTCAAATAACATGAGGAAATATGTAGAAAACCCTAAAAAATGCTATCATTTAGCTTTTAGAACTGATAAAACAACTCATTAAAATGGAGAGTACATATCAACATTGAAAAACAACAGAATTTTTGTGTGCAAATTGTGATCTTACTTTAAGGGAACCACTATGTATATCAAAACTTAAATATTTTTAAAAAAAGAATGCAAATTCTGAACCACATCCTGTGACTTCTTCATTGACATTTCAATTATTAGTTTATATATAACCAGGTTCTATACACCTTAAAATGGTTACAGATTACTATTCAGTTGTCTCGTGTCTATTTTAATTTTAGTATTTAGCAGTATGTAGTGTTGAAGCATGATTTTGCTGAACCTGGCTGTTTTTCGGGTAGTCTAACCCTATGATTCTAACAAGACATATGTCAACAGTTTAGGTGAACGGTTTTAGGAGGGGTATGCAGAGAAATCTTCGATACCCTAGTGAGGAGTAACTAATCTTTGTGTCCTACCCAGTGAGGTATAAGTGCATCCACGCTGACCATTTTCTGTCAGATTCTAAGCTTTCCTTGTTGTTCCCTATATATCTGTTCTAGATTTTTAACATATTGATTACTCAATACCATGTCAATTAATTCCTTAATATTATAAACTGTTACTGATGTTATGTCAGGGTTTTTAATTGATCAGGATGATACTCTGCCGGCTCTACCTTAAGACCTGAGATGGTCTCCCCAAGAAACCGTTGAACTTATCTGGACAATAAGATGCTGGACTTTATGCTTGGTAAATGCTTGCAATGAAAGAATCTCAACTGAACTTGAACTGTGATAATGCAACAATGTGGAGGAATCCACCATGGGGGGAGGGTTTGGGGAGGGGTGGGAGGAATCCCAGTGCCTATAAAACTGTGTCACATAATGCAATGCAGTCGGGCCCGGCGGCATGGCCTAGCGGCTAAAGTCCTCTCCTTGAACGCCCCGGGATCCCATATGGGCGCCGGTTCTAATCCCGGCAGCTCCACTTCCCATCCAGCTCCCTGCTTGTGGCCTGGGAAAGCAGTCCAGAACGGCCCAATGCACTGGGACCCTGCACCCACGTGGGAGACCCGGAAGAGGTTCCTGGTTCCCAGCTTCGGATCGGCACAGCACCAGCCGTTGCAGTCACTTGGGAAGTGAATCTTTGGATGGAAGATCTTCCCCTCTGTCTCTCCTCCTCTCTGTATATCTGGCTGTAATAAAATAAATAAATCTTAAAAAAAAAAAAAAACAATGCAATGCAGTCAATAAAAAGAAAAAAAAAACAAAAAACAAAACAAAAAACAAAACAAAAACCCCTTAAATATTTAGAAAAAAATTTATTCAGAAGTAAAGGATATTTATAGTAGAAATTACCAAACCAAACACTGATGTTAGAACCCTCAAGTACGCGTTTTCGCACACACACACACAAATGGATATTACTTGTTCATGGATTGGATGAGTTAATGTCATTGAAATGTTCATATCTGGAGTTATTGTTTTGTGTACTTTGTTAAGCAGCTGTGATGCTGATATCGCATATGTGTGTTTATTTCTGTCCTGTCTGTTCCACTTCTGATCCAGTTTCCCTGTTAGTCTTCCTTGAAAAGCAATGGAGGGTGGGCCAACGTGGTTTCTAGCATCACATGATCCTTGCTCCTGACTTCAGCCTGGTCTAGAGTCCATTTCATAATGAACCAGCTATTGGGCCTGGCACCGTGGCCTAGCAGCTAAAGTCCTCACCTTGAACGCACCAGGATCCCTTATGGATGCCGGTTCTAATCCCAGCAGCCCCACTTCCCATCCAGCTCCCTGCTTGTGGCCTGGGAAAGCAGTCCAGAACGGCCCAAAGCCTTGGGACCCTGCACTGCGTGGTAGACCTGGAAGCGGTTCCTGGTTTCCGGCTTCGGATCGGCACAGCACTGGCCGATGTGGTCATTTGGGGAGTGAATCATGGGACAGAAGATCTTCCTCTCTGTCTCTCCCCTTCTCTGTATATCTGACTTTGTGATAAAAATTTAAAATAAATAAATAAAAAAATAATGGACCAGCTGTCTGCTACAAAAGATTAAATATGAAAAACAACTATTCATATCTAAAGACTCAAGGCAATCCTTATCAAACTAAAAATATAACTTCTATATGATTCAGCAAGCCAACTACTGTTTACACATTCAAAAGACAAAATCACTATTTCAAAGATAGCTCATCTGTGTTTACTGACACACTGCTAACAATAGCAAAGCATGGAAATAACTAAGTGCTCATCATAAGATGAATGGCTAAAAATAATGACACACACATACAAGAGAATACTACTTGGTCATTTAAAAAGGAATGCCTGTTATTTGTAACAAAGTGAGTGTGGAACTAAAGGACATCATGCTAAGTGAAACAAGGTATGAAGACAAATGTCACATGTTCTCCCTCATGTGTAAGAACTAAAAACAAATAAATAAGCCATCAACTTGAACACAGAATGGCGATGACCAGATCTGGGTAGAGTTAGGAGAGGAAAGAGATAGTTTGGACAATGGATATCCAGAGTTTGATGGAAGGAGGAAGCTCCTGGTGTTATACAGCAGAGTGGTAAGTTCATAGTTCAAAGTAACTTAGTATGTTTTATGAAGAAATAAATGAAAGATGCTCCAAGTTTCCAATTACAAAGTAGTATCAAAGAAGAGGAAATGTTAATTCCCTTGCTTTGTCAGTATATATTTCAATATTATAAACATACACTGAAATATTACACTGAATCCCACAAATAACTGCAAGTATTGTTTACAGAATAATTTTATAAAGAAAAATTACTGAATAAGTACTCAATACAACATCAGCCTTTAAAACACTGAAATCTGGACATTTGCAGCAAAATGAATTAACCTGGAGAACATTATGTTGAATGAAATTAGCCAGACACAGAAAGACAAATGCATATTTTACCTTATGTGAAAGTGAACTATATACACTTGTTTTGAATCTAAAATAGCTCATACTCAAGGGAAGGATGTGGAAAGATGGACAATGGCTATCAAATACACTTGAGTAAATGTCATGTATTTGAATGCCTGTAAAATGGGAGATTAACTATTGTAAACAATAAAGCAAAAACGGGTGGTCATCTTGGAATAGCAAGTAAAGTTGCTATCTGAACCCAACCTCACAAGCAATAGCTTAAACTACTGCACTCTACAAGTTAATGGTAAAATCCCCTCACTCATTCCCTATTTTAGTAATTTCAATCTTCTGTTTAAACAAAAGAAAACAACTAATATTGACTCCATGATTTTTCTATTGTTTATCTACTCTCTATACCATTAGTTTCTGCTCCAGTTATCACAATTTCCTTCCTTTAGCTTGTCACTTATTCATTGACAATCAGTTCTGTGTGAACATTTCCCTGTTTCATAACTAAACATCCTCAGATTGTCTTCTTCCTCCCACCCAAGAAACCACAGTGAAGAGTGTCACTGAGAAGCAGGTGGAGGCATAAAATGACCCAGCATGTATTTTGGAAGAAACTCAAAATACTAAAATGATCTGTGTTCTAACAAGCTATCCTAAATAGATGCCCCAACTTTAATAAAAATATACTTAATTTAAGTTTTTGAATGGAGTATTGAGACTTAGTTATATCCCACAAATTTCACAGAATTTTAAAAAAAGCAGCCTTACACATTTTTATTATCCACACTGGCTGGTTTAGAGATTCAGTTTTCTTAGTCCATAAATATATGTTATTTTTAAAATGCTTTTGAGGTCTTTGTATATTTTATATTTGCCCAGAACACAATTCATTGTTATCTAGGCATCTTATCAAGTTTACAAGGTACATGTCAGCCACATGATATGACACTTTTGAAGCAAAACTATTAGGATAACGAGACCATTGGTTTGAAAGGAGTATATGCAGACATCAATTCCTACTTGTAAACCTTACAGCTGAAGAAACTAAGGCTCTGAAAAGTATAGTTACATACCTCCAATGTCACAAATTGGAATTAAGACTATGTTGAAAGGTTTTCTGATCCGAACCCATGCCTTTTCCATGATTCTGTGCCAGTGGTGGTATTATTTAGCTCAAATGTTTGCATCAGGAAACACTGAGAATCCCTACATGGGGGAGTCATATTTTAGCACAAAATAAATATGCAACATAAATAGAATCTGTAAGAACACACAAATTTCACCATATGTGACAATTCAACATCCTATTCAGATGTCAATAAAGATAATACAAGTGATGAAGACCTCTGTCAGTGACATCAAATGTCGATGCCACAGTGCCATGGATTAGCACATGCACAGCCTCTGTAAGACTGTTGTTGGCTGTTTCCAGTTGCTGTTCTTTCTGACAACACTCTTTCTCTTCATGTTTAGGTTCCTTGGAATTGAAAAAGTGAGATACTGCTAACCTACCTTCATTGAAGAGAAATTTACTACAAAGAGTCAAGAATATTACACAGAACTCCAGAAGGACAAATTCTGTTTTGACAAGTTCTGCTTATGGTTATTAAGAACTCTCTGGAATGATCTCTCTCTCTCTCTCTCTCTCTCTCTCTCTCTCTCTCTCTCTTTCTCTCCCTCTCCCTCTCCCTCTCTCTCATTCATTTTTATTTGTCACATCTGCTCCCACTCTTCTGTTCTGACTTTTTAAAGTATTATCTGAGCTCAGGCATGATGACTCAGTGGCTAAAACCTCACCTTACATGCAACGGAATCCCATACAGGCACAAGTTTGTGTCCCAGCTGCCCAACTTCCCATCCAGCTCCCTACTTGTGGCCTGGGAAAGCAGTAGAGGATGACCCCAAACCTTGGGATCTGTACCCTCATGGGAGACCTGGAAGAGGCTCCTAGATCCTGCTTTGGTTCAGCTCAGCTCTGACTGTTGCAACCACTTGGGGAATGAACCAGCAGATGGATCTTTCCCCCGTCTCTCTCTCTCTCCTTCCCTCTGTAAACCTGTCTTTCCAATAAAAGAAACAAATTTTTTTGAAAAGTAAGTACAATCTGACAGAACTGTTCAATAGTGTAAACAAGGCCAAAAATTGCTGCTAAGAAATGCCTAAATCAGTTGGAGAATCAAGATGGCAGAATAGATAAGGGCATGTTTAAACAGATGGAGAAATATTAGCCAGTGTGAAGCAGAGAGGGTACATTCCAGGAAATAGGAGAGGACAGGACAATAGCAGAGAGGTACCTGGAGACTGACAGACACAAGAAAGTAGTGAGCAAAAAGGTGTGGTGTTGCAGTGACGGATATCCCAGTGGCATTCACCAACTGGCGATCTGAATTCCACTGTCAGCCAGAATTCCCCCAGCAACAAGGTGGGAAGGGATTTTCACTGGGAGCTCAGAAGCTGAACCCAGACAAAGAAATGCCCTAGCTGCTGGTCTGTTTTATTTGACCTGGAGCAGAGACAGAACAGCAGATCCCAGACAGGCAGTGCGAGAACAGGGTGGATTTCACAACCCAGTCCTCCCTCTGGAGCCATATCAAGCACCATTTTGTTTAGGGAGACAAGGGTTATAGGTAGTATTGCACATGCACTGAGCTGGGAGTGAATCCATTTCTGGCTCAGCTAACTGCAACAACGCAGCATCCTGCAGGTTCCACCCAAGATACGTCTGGGTAGCCCTCAGAACTGATGGCAAGCAAATCAAGAACTTTACTAGTGGCACATTAGGCACTATTTCGTACAGTGTGACAAAGAATTTAAGACAGCAGGAACAACAGTGAGCTGCACATGCGCTGAGCTCAGCAAGGACTCACTGAGCTGAGTGCATTGCACTGGTCCCACAGGAAAATAGTTGGGACTACAGAGACTATGGTGGAAATTGAACGTAAGAACCCGGACCTGGAACTCGTAAGAGGGAGTAGCACAACTTACTTAAACAAAGAGCCATGTACCAACTGCAATAAGTAAAATCAAACTGTAAACCTGTGGGTGACAGAGCTCAGAGACCTGCCTCAAGGAGAAAAATCTGATAAGCAGAAGTGCAATGACCAGAAGCAAAAGAAGAGAAAAGGGCACAATTAATATTACTGAAGACTCCCCTGTAAAGGAGCAAAACCCTTTGCTAACCTCTGAGTTAACTGAGAAAGACACTGAGGAAATGCGGGATACAGAATTCAAAACACTTGTTATAAAACTTCTTATCAACAACAAGAAGCACATAAAGCAGGCATTCAAGGAATTTAAGGAATATGCTACACAGGAAATGAATCAAATGAAAGCTGATACATTAGAAATGAAGAATACAGTGGAGCAAATTAAAAGTATAATGGAGAGTCTCCAAAATAGAATGAAGGAGGCAGAAGAAAGAATTTTAAAATTAGAATCTATTTCCTGTCACCAGGGGAAAACAAAAAGCTGGAAGCAGAGCTGGATCAGGCCAAAAAAAAGTATTCAAGAATTGAAAGACATTATTAAAAGCCCAACTATAAGAGTTATGGGAGTCTCAGAAGGTTCAGAAAGAGAAGCTGAGTTTACAGATGTATTCAATGAAATAATAGGGGAAAATCCCCCTAATCTAGAGAAAGAATTGGGAAACAACATCCAGGAGATGCACAGAACTTCCAACAGGGTTGACCAAAAGCGATCTTCACCATGACACAAGATAATGAAACTCTCTTCAATCGAACCTAAGGAAAAGATCCTTAAATGTACACGTGAAAAAATCAACTGACATATAAAGGAATGCCAATTAAACTCACAGAAGACCTCTCACAGGAAACTCTATTGGCCAGAAGAGAATGGAGCGATATAGTCCAGATTCCTGACGCAAAACATTGTCAGCCCAGGATAATGTCAGCCCAACAAAACTTTCCTTTGTCTTTGAAAATGAAACAAAATCCTTCCACAATAAAGAAAAGTTAAAAAAAAAATGCCTTTTCCAAACCTGCCCTACAAAGGGTAAAGACGTCCTCTTGATAGAGAAAAGGAATAGCGCTCACCAAAACCAAAGGTAAATGTAAAGAACACTCCAGTAAAATAACAACAGAAGACTAAATCAATGAACAATCTATTGCTGAAATGACAGGACCAAATTACCACCTATTCATATTAACCTTGAATGTAAATGGCTTAAACTCATCAATTAAACATCACAAATTAGTAGACTGGATTAAAAATCAAAATCCATCTATTTGTTGCTTACAGAGACACATTTTACCAACAAAGATCAGCAGAAACTATTCCTCATGGATTTTGATTTTTTTTTGTCAGCTTCACCTCTTGAAAACACTTTCTTATTAAATTCTTCAGTGACTCATAGATCATACAGTAGCATCATTTTCTTCAAAAAGGTTCTTGATTTTCTTTTTCATTTCTTTAGCGACACATTGGTCATTCAGTAGCATGTTATTTAACTTCATGGTGTTGTTAATTTCTTTTTTTTCTTCCTGTTGTTGATTTTGTATTGTGGCTTTTCACTTACGGGGACGTATAGTAACTGTGTAATGGACTATCATATCCAGATGTGAGGACATAATGCAGTGTGAATCTCTACTTCCAGACAAAGGTGGACTCCCAATGAAAGTGTTTACTATGTCTTGACAATAGGATGCTGGACTCTCTGTCATTGACCATGTCCACAATGATGGACATATGACTGTTTATGAAGAATTATACTATAGCAATGATATAAGGAAACACAGTAAGGGGGGAAGGATTTGGGAAGGGGGTAAGGGAAATCCCAGGGCCTATGGAACTGTATCATAAAATGATAATAATAAACAGAAGTAAAATTTAAAAAAAAATAAACAGCGAAAAAAAAAGGGAAAAAAAAAAGAAAGAAATGGCAGAATCGGACTGCAAGTCTTCATCACATTATAGATAAAATGGTGAGGTATCTCTTCTAAAAATATTTTGGGAATACAAAGGAAGTCATTAGAAATTCCAAGGTAACAGTGCAAAAATAATGTTTACAACAAAAATTCTTTATACATGTAAAGCAATGTAGACTTTTCAGAATTTGTTCACATTCTCTTTTGCCTAGATGTCATAGATCTCATGTTGCAACTGGACAAAAAGCCTACAAAAGCAATTTTTTTTTCAGCAGCCAAAACAAGTCTTGATTCCTGATTTCTTGTTTCTGGTACATTTGCTCTTTCAATAACCAATGGACACTTTGAAAGGAAAAAAAAGCTGTGGTATTACAGAGCTGATGACAGAGGCCAAGGAATAGGTGACTTGAGTAGTCAGTTGACTATTTTAAAAGTTGGCTCAGAGTTCTGTCATTTTATACATTGATTATTTTTCTTGGATCTCAGCTGTACCTCTTTCCTTTTGTCTGCTTCTTCTTGTGAATATACCAAAGCATTTTAATGCATGTTTTCAAATTTAATTTTTAACTTCCTATTGCCTGATTCCTCTTCAGACTGTGAACCAGAAGTGACCTGAAAAGCTGACAGAAAATAATGTGAATTATAATAATGACAATAGCAATCCAAGGCCAGTTGTCAATAAGATTAGAGTTTCCTTTGAAACTGAGGAATAGCATGAAAGAAATCTAAAGACAAATGTTAAATAACTGCCACTAGATGAAAGAATTCCTCATTTCATGATTGATACGAGCCTGAGGAACTAATTCCATGTGTTGGAACAAAGCAGAAAACGTGAGTACAAAGGTATTATGCAAACAGAGAACAGCATTTCCATATGTACACAGTTAGCAGAGCCTGGCTGAAGGGAGCTCTGGGGCACCTTCCCTAGCACAGACATTTGAATCTGGGCTTTGTATCAAAACATTCTGCATGGTTAGATCATTGTTTACATAAATGTAGGGTGGTAGTTTCTGGTAGGATAAGCTGAGTGAGAATTTGCTAGTGAACAAAACATGAACACAAATTTAAAATGTTTCTAAGACATATTTAAATAAACACAATACTAATTCAGCAATGATATAGTATTGGGCTGTGCCAAGAAATACAGATAACATCTCAATGTTAGGCTTCTTCCACCTAGAAGTTTGCTATCATTTGGAAAATGCTAGGAAGTTTGAAAATACCAGGGATTAACTCTCAAAGAAACAAACCTAATGTAAAGCAGAAAAATCTGTTTTTATAGCTCATAAGTCCATCTAAAAGAAAACTGGCTATGGCATTTTATATTCAAAGGACAAATAAAAGTCATCTTGCTCACCAAAATGAATATCTACACATGTTTAATTGACCATTATAAAGTGGATGTGTGTGGGGTTTTTTTGCTATTAATAAAATGACTATTGCTTAAATATGCAATTATTACACTAATAAATAACAGGAAAAAAGAAACAAAGTAATATTCACTCCTATCTGGGGAATTAACATTCTTACAGCAACCGCTGGCATTTCTTTCACATAAACCTTCATTTCTAACTTGGTGTGCACAACTCTTTTGTTTGTTACCACCTCATGCCATCCCCATTTCCCCATGTTTATCTCTCCCCAACTCACACTGATCAGAAAAAGGATGGGGAACAAGGTAACAACAGAAGAAAATATCAAATTAAACATAGGCATAACTGAATTTCAGATGTTACGGGCTCGGACTTAGAAATGATGGAAGAAAGCAGTGGATCCTCTAGGAGAAAGAAGAGACTGGGCAGAGGAGTGGTGATAGACACAAACAGGTCCCTGCCCTCACTGGCCATGTGGATCTGTGCCTTCACAATCTCTCCAGAGTTAGAAGGAAGACCTGGATTCAGGACATGATTTCCCACCTCTTAACTGTGATCATGTCACTCTACCTCTTTGGAAGCTGGTTTCACAATTTTCAAAAGAATGACATCATTATCTAGTTCAGAGAACTGATGAAGAAATTAAAATTAAAAGTTACTTCAGAATTCAGTTTATATTGTACAATATAAATACAGGAATATTTATTTTTTAACTCGTGTTATCTTCTAACTTCTCAATAACCCTCTTTGGGGTTCATGTCAATATAAGAAAAACTGTTACCCCAATTCACATGTGGTTGAAAATCTATTTGGCCCTGAGGTAGTACTTCAGCTCAAGGGACTAGGATGTTGTGCAATAAGCTCAGTGTCAGGACTCTGCACCAGAAGTGGGGTGAGTTTGCCTTCCACTGGGTCTGGACTATGTAGTCATTTATGGGTAGATAAAGTTGTAAAGCTTCTTCTTTGGGTTTGAGTTGATACTCAAAACCAACCAAATATCCCCTGTTACTGTACAAGGTATAGTTAAATCTGGAAAAATGGAAATAATTATGGTTTTGTGGGGTCACTTTAAAAATAAAGCATCTTTTCTATTACGTTCCTTTTCTTTCAAATAACTCAAATAATGAGACTTCCCAGGGATTAACTTGCTCATCTGACCAGATCTGGCTCAACATCCTGACAAAGTCTGGTTAAAAGATGTGACTACCACAAACATAGCTTCTCATCCCCTACACCATGTTTTACTCATTACCTGGCAGAGGTACAAGCCCAAATTCTCGTAAACCTCCTGATTTCCCGTTCACAATTTGGGGAAGTAAACCATGGCTGAAAAACCACATGAAGCTCCATTAAATGAATCTAAATAAATGCTATCTCTGCAAATGAATCACCATTTACCCACATTCCACACAAGGCAGTGAGGCAGGAATGGTCAATAAATACCAGACTCTCAATAACCACAATGTACAAACATGATCTAAGGAAAAGCTTCATGTCAACTCCAAATAAAGTAGTATCTACAATTCCTAGACATTACTGAAGATGTGCAGATTAAAAAACAGTCCCTATGTGTCTAATAATTGCATACAGGATAAGTCAGCAAAACTGAGCAAATCATTACATCTAGACAAAAGCAAAGAAAGACTTTAGGAACTGAGAATTGCTCTGAAGGAATGTACATAAAAATAAACTTTTATATTGTATAACTTTTTCTCTGTATGTTCTTTAAATTCCTTAAGTAATTGTTTATGGAGTTAGTATTATGCTTTTGAAAATATGCTGGGTACTAAAAATAATCACAAACATATATTTCTTAAATTCTGCTGCTGTCAATTTTCACTTCTTCTAAATTCTATGTGTCTTTAAGATTTATTTTATTTTTATTGGAAAGTAAGATATACAGAGAGGAAGATTTTCCGTCTGTTGGTTCACTCCCCAAGTAGCCGCAATGGTCAGAGCTGAGCTGATTCAAAACCAGAAGCCAAGAGCCTCTTCAGGTGTCCCATGCGGGTGCAGGGTCCCAGGGCTGTGGGCCATCCTCAACTGCTATCCCAGGTCACAGCAGGAAGCTGGATGGGAAGCAGGGCCGCTAGGACACAAACTGGTGCCCATATAGGATCCTGGCACATGCAAGGCAAGTACTTTAGCTGCTAGGCTACAGTGCCAGGCCCTAGAATTTTAATCTTTAAGCCAATTTGCCATCTATAGTAGCTCTCCAGTTTTATTATTTTAAACATCATCCATGATCAATGATCCTTATATGTGTATTTTTATCCTGACTTATCTCATGCACTTTAGGTTCATATACCTCTACCTAATTGACAACCACTTGGATGTATAATTAACTTCACCAAGCTACCTTTAAAATGGCTCCATCTCCAGTCTTTTTTCCGTTATTCAATGACAACTCCTTTATTTCTGCTACTCAGGCCAAGCAGGTTGAGATATTTGACTCCTTTCCTTTTTCTGACCCCTCATCCAATCTGTCAGGAAATATTGCTGGCCATGTTTTCAGAATGTATGTAAAATTTAACCTTTTGTCTATCTCCACTGTTGCCAGTGAACACCACTTTCTAACACCTGAACTTCTGAAATCACTTCCTAACTGCCTTGTCCTTTTTCAAGACCATTCTTGACACAGGAGTTGGAGTGATTTGAGTGAAACTGACATATTTCCATTTGATTATCTAAAGGCCTTGCCCATATTCCTGCTGAATCTTTTTACTGTTTACTCTAAACTCTAATAGAGCATTAAGCCTTTGATAAGAATTTAAACTAAAATGCATTATAACAAAATATATAAGGAAAGAAAAGAAGAAAAAGGTAAATGAAAGGAGGGAGGAAGTTCCATTATATGCTTAGAATCATACATATGAACTACATCAAGTGTTCCTTTTTTTTTTTTTAAATTTATTCATTTTATTACAGCCAGATATACAGAGAGGAGGAGAGACAGAGTGGAAGATCTTCCGTCCAATGATTCACTCCCCAAGGGAGCTGCAATGGGCCGATGCGCGCCAATCCAAAGCCGGGAACCTGGAACCTCTTCCGGGTCTCCCACGCGGTGCAGGGTCCCAATGCATTGGGCCGTCCTCAACTGCTTTCCCAGGCCACAAGCAGGGAGCTGGATGGGAAGTGGAGCTGCCGGGATTAGAACCGGTGCCCATATGGGATCCCGGGGCTTTCAAGGCGAGGACTTTAGCCGCTAGGCCACACTGCCGGGCCCCAAGTGTTCCTTTTTTATTGAAATAAATGCATAAATAAAAACATAAAAATAAACTAAGAATTACATTACATCATACCACTCTAATGTCAAGGCTCTCCTCACACCTCGTTCACATTACTGCTCTAATATCATCACCTATGACTCTCCCTCCTCACTGCATTGTAGATCTACCCATCTCCTTGTTTCTCAGATATCAAAAGGGAGTGGCTTGCCTTATTGTTTCTGAACTGGTTGTTTATTTTACCTGAAGTTCTTCTAGATAACCCCAAGTTCTATTATTTCCCCTACTGTAATAAACTGAGTCCAATTCTGCATATCACCCTACAGCTGTATCCTTGTGATGACCTCATCATGAGTGCAGAAAATATACTGTCTGCTGCTTTCAGCTTGGCAATATGACTTCTTTGCCAAAGTTACATGGGCAGAAGTATCAGAGGGACAATTTTAGCTTCCCCTGAAAACACTTTCTCTTTTAAATTTTGATCACCCTGAAAGGTGTGATGCTCTACCTGGTTGTAAAACATATTTCACATATACTGAATGAAAATATGCAGAATAAAAACCACATAAACAATGTGCATGATCAATGACCAACAAAAACTCATTGTTGTTTTGAACTAGGAATTAACCAAATTTTTCCAAAAAATGGCTAAATAGTGAATATTTAGGTTTTTTGAGGTCCATGATTCATCATAACCCTTCAATTCCACCATTGTAGTTTAAACTAACCATAGACAATGTAAATATAGCTGGCAAATGTTTTAAATCATTGAGTTATACCATGGCTTCTTATAAACAATATGTGATTAATACATATTAATACATGTAGTTGCATTTGTCTACTTTTCAATTAGACCTATCTTTACAACTTTACTTTTAACACAAATCACTATTGAAACATAATTCAAATTCTATTAAAATTACTGATTTAAAATACATAATTCCATTTAAGCACACTCACAGCATACTCGTTTCATATTACTGCCATAATAAATCAACAAAAATTTTGTGGGTTAAGTTTTATAGCTTAAACTAACAAATCTGGAGTGGGAAATGATAGCCACCACTTCAACATACACACTTTATAGTGTAGTGCCTATTCAGCTTCCGGTTTCTCCACATCTGATCCCAGCTTCCTGCTAGCATTCATCCTGGAGGGAGGCAGATTATGGCTCAAGTACTTGGGTTCCTGTCACCCATGTGAGAGACTTTGACTAAGTTCTCTTGGCATCTGTATTCAGCCTGGCCCATGTCTGGCTGTGGTAGGCATTTGGGGAGTGAACCACAGGATGAAAGGCTGCTCTCTTAGTGTTCCTCGTGTGTGTGTGTGTGTGTGTGTGTGTGTGTGTGTGAACATCTATACCTACCTGCCTTTCAAATTCAATTAAGACAAATTAAATTCACACACACACACAATTTATTATGCAATAGTTTTGGAGATTAAATATCCAAATGAGCCTCAGTGGGCTAAAACCAACAATGTTGGGCCAGCTGAGCAGGCTTGGCTAGCTGCCCAGAGGCTGCTGGTGGGTCCCTTCTTCCATTTTCTTAGTTAGCAATGGCTGGCTAAGTCTTTCCCTGTGGTGCTACTTCTCAGGTTCTGATTCTTTGCATCACTTTTCTTCATTTAATGAAATTTGTGATTACACCTAAGATTCGCAAATAATATGTGCTTTATGACCAGCTGATTAACAACCTTAATTTCACATGTAACACTGATGCATCTTTGTCACTGAGCATACCACAATCATAGTACAATGGGGTTAGAAAGGAAACATCTAGGAATGAGAGGAATGGCATTATTCTGCTAACCACCGAGTTATTTAACCCATCATCACAATCTAAAACATTGTCATCCGAGCCACCAAACTTTAAGGTGCAACTGCTTTTTCCTAACAATAATTCTAATTCCCTAAGCATATTCCTTTTTCGTGTCACTTATTATTTTCCAAAAATATCATTTACTTTCTAATATTATTAAATATTATTTGTTTATTGCAATCAGAATACAAACTCATAATAGTAAGAATTTATTTGATTTTGTTTTATTTTATTTTGATTTATATACATATATTTTTGTTGATATATCCCAAGCACATATAAACAGTATCTGGCACTCAACCAGGTGTTTAAATGTTTTTGTATGAATGCATAATGTCACTGTCAATCTTCTAAAAGGCAAACACATGTAAGAGAAACGTAAATATTCAATCTGAACACCTGAGAATAATGTTCTCCAAAATTTACTACAAAATTTTAAAGCCTATTAGAAAAGTAGTCTATGATGATTCTATAAAGAGTAGAAAAATGCATTTTTCTCCATTACAGACTGATCTGAGCATTTCTTATCCCTATTGCTGGGTAGGATCATGTAGATGTTCCCCTATCCAATGTGAGGGAACAAGGTAAAGGATCTTCAAATACACAGGAATAAGACAGCGTACTGCTTTAGATGCAGGTACTTGGTGCTATGGTACTGTTTGGATATCCAGAGTGTATACCAGGGAAAATCATAAATACTACTTATTTGTATAACTTGTGAAAGCCAGGCGTTATGCTAGGCTCTTTATATATGTTATTTATACTCTTCAGCATATTCCTGCAAGGTAAACACAATTATTTCTGCTTTTCAGGTGTGTCTTAATCATAAGTTCCCTTATGATTAAGTCGTTATTAAAAGGTGAACAAAGATTTGAACACTTTCCACTGTACCAGGATACTGCCATTTAATAGCATATTAACACGTTGTGTCTGAGGAACTCCACATTTTGATTAAAAAATAAAAGTACCACTAATCTGTAAATGTTACAAGACTTTTAAAAGTGTGTGGAAAAACTGAATTAAATATCATATGAATTACCCATAAATATTTTGAAGCCCCATAATAATGGTGATAAAATATGCACCTAGCTAACCCTTTCTGAACTGCTTTGTATCCATGTTTCTTACATTTTTGCTTATGGTTAACTCAATTTTCTATTAAGTTCTATTTGGTATTAGGACTGCCCTCACTACTTTATACTTTGTTTAACAAAATTCAAGGAATTTTAAAATCACATAATATTTCATCCAAGAGCTATTTTAACATTAGTCTGAAGCCAGTTAAAGACTGCAAGGAAAAGCAGGTTGCAGAGAGAGATCAGATGGAGAGAGAGGAGTTAAGATTTATCATAAAAGTTGAGGATTGAAATGACAAAAATCAAGCTTACAGAGTTGACCTTCCCAGTTTCTGAACTTAAAGGTTGTGTGAGGAAAGCACTCTGGCCAAATTTCAAGATCCTCTTGGCCTTTCCCCACAGAATCAAAGCCACCTGTGAGCTAAACGAGAGTTTAAAACACAAAGGTGCCAGGAATTCTATGTAACTTGGCCTCAGCATGTAGGGCATATTATGGGATGGACTTTTTGTCTTCTCTTCAGCAATTCACTTAAGATAACCTTAGGACTAAGAGGTAGAAAATTGGATGCTACTGAAAAGGGCAGGCAAAAAGAGGCTTGAGTAGCTCACTGATTATAATGGCTCCAAAATCAAACTGCACTCTTACAGGCAAAGGGTATGTGTGTAGTGTTTTCTTTTATACAGCACTCTCAAAAATCTTTTCACCTATTTTAAAGATCATTACTTCCATTAAAACATAGACTGGACTTCCATTAAGTAATACACCACAAAGGTTTAATGAATGTTAGTCAGGTTTAGAGAAGTGTTTTCACTGCTTCATCAGGGTTGTTTTCTCTCATACATGAGAAAGCCAAAATTCCTCTAGTTACTGTAAGTCACTAATACAACACTTAACTGATTTTGCTTAAAATTTTAATTATAATTAAATATGCAAGAAATGCTATGTGAATAGCTATTCCAATGAGTCTGTATTAAAGAAATTGTTATTTCCTTAGGATGAAATATATAGAAAAAATAGGATTTAACTGATCTTTATGGAAGGAATAAAGGAAAACAGAATCAGAAATTTGAGCACTTACTGTGTTCCAGGCACTTTGTTAAGCCTTCGGCATACCAAACCTTACATCAACTTGGCAAATTAAATACAAGGAAATAGAGTCTTACAGTAGTCAGATCATGTGACAAAAAGAAAATACATAAAAAATTGAAGCTGAAATTCAGTTAACCTTTATCTCTCAAATTTAGAAGATATGATGAATTTTTAAATGAAATGTATAAAGACTGCTAATTAGCATCAAAAGTAATACACAAAGACACTTCCAGCATGTGCTACTGCAATTAAAGTGGTTCTATTTTACAGACATAGAAATTAAACAGGCATGAATGAATTCTGTTTTTCTGGCTCCAAAATTTTACTTTGCTGTCTGTCTTTGCATAAAATCATATAAAGAAACATTTTATTTCATACAATCTTCATTAAACAAATGAGAAGAAACTTGTTCAAAGGCAAATAAGTTGTAAGCAATTATGTTCTCACGTCTACCTCCAAAGTTTTTACTAGTATACCTGTATTCATTATTTTCCTAAGTTGTGAGACTTGCCTCTCAGAAGTCTATCTAGTGAACTCTCACTTGTAGTTCTCTCACTTTACAGTTGCTCCTTTAACACCCATCTTAATTCATCTACCTCTTTCCTCTAGATAAGAATCTGTTAATACAAGTGCTTTAGGTTTATTATTTTCTTCTAATGTGGTTCTCTTTCAATCAGTTCTTTATACAACCAGTGGAGAATCTTTTAAAAATATTAAATACAACTTAAAAATCTCTATAAAAGCATTTAAAATTAAATTTTAAGGGGCTATCATTGTGGTACAGCAGGTAAAGCCACAACTATTGAAACCATTAACCCATAGAGGCACCAATTAGTGTCCTGGCTGCTCCACCCCTAATTTAGCTTCTTGCTAAGGCACCTGGGAAAGTGTGAGAAAATGCCCAAGTGTTTAAGTCCCTGCCAACCATGTGTAAGACACTGATGAAGCTCCTGGCTCCTGGATTTAGCCAGGCCCAATGTGGTAAATGTAGTCATTTGGGGAGTGAACCAGCAGATGAAGAAACAGTCTTTGTCTTTCTCTCCCTCACTGTAACTGCCAAATAAATGAATAACATAAATAAATAATAAATATATATATTTAAATGTCAAGATCAATTGTAACATGTGTTCTTGTATTCTAGCCTGATTCTATCTCTGGATGTACTACAACCATTCTGTCCTACCAAAACTATATTTCTAAAATAATAATTGCCTCTCATTCCTCATTTTCAACAAATTCTGATATTTTTTCAGGTTACCTCTAATTTAAAAATAATTTGTACCTATTCTACCTAACATGTGGGACTTCATAATATTTCAGTTATAAACCCTGAATTCTAGAACTCATCGTAAGTCTCTCACATCAGTTGGAGGGACCTGCTAACTCGAGCCATCAACTCAGAATCCGCTTTAGCAGGAAGCTGAACTGGAAACAGAAGAACCAGGACTCAAAGCCAGGAACACCTTTATGAGAGACACACCTCCAAGTGACAACCTAACTGCTGTAACAAATGCTCATCCTTTTTACTTTTTTTTTTTTTTCCTGTGTGAATCCCACAGCTTCCTATGAAGTAGCACATGTTGGGTAAATTTTTATCTTTCATTTCTTAATATTTTATTTATTCTATACTCACACTTCAATAATATGTAACCCATGCTAGAATTTTGAGCAAGAAAATATTTTTTTTCAGAATTCTGCAGAGTGCATACTCTTGTCTTCCATTATTCTTTGTTGGTATTCAGAAGTCTGTTTCCAGTCCAGTTTTCATTTTTATGTATTTTACTTGTACTCTTATTTCATAAATCTGAAAATATATAATATTGACAATTTCATTACTATTTACCTTAGTGTAGATATTTTTCACCCATTAAGGTGGGCTCCAACATATCCTTTCAACTTAAGGCAGTTATTCTCAAACCATGGTTCCCGGATTAGAGGCATCTTGAGCCCTTTAATAGGCCCTTTAATAGGCCTAATCAATTAGAAGCTCTGGGGTGGGCCCTAGTATTCCAGTATATCTTCCTACTAATTGTGATGCTAACACCCTGAAGTGTGAGGACCCCAGAAAGAGATAAGCATTTTTTTTAAATTATATCATTTTGCTGAAGACTATAGCAAAATAAAAATCTGATGAACTTTTAATCCATATAATACAAAAAAAAATTCTACAAAAGAAAGATGTTCAAATTATTAAAGAAAGCATAGATAACATATATTTTCTCAGAGATGGGATTTAAGTCAAACACAAAAAGCCTTAGCCATAAAATGAAACATTAATAAATCTGGTGTTAAAAATTGTGCTGTACATAAAACACAAAACTGCCAATACGTAAAAGAAAATTATAACTTGGACTTTGTCAAAGTTGAAAACATCTATTTTATGAAAGACAATGAAAAATTAGGTCACAGGCAAGGAGAAAAAATTTGTAAATCACATATACCTAATAAATGACATGTTTCCATATATGAAGAATTCCCAACATTCAATTATGATGAACAATACAATTTTCTGATGTCCAATTTAAACAAACACTTCACAAATAAGACAAATGGATTACAAAAAAGCACATGAAAAAGTCGTAGTTATTAGGTACTATTAATCAAAAATTGTAGTGAGATACCAGTATATATCTATTTGATTGATTAACCTAAGAAGTATGATAATACTAAGTATTGGGAAGAACATGGGACAACTGAAATTTACATGCATTGTCAACAGGAAAGTAAACATGCATAACTACTTTAACAATGTTCAGTTTTATCAAATTCAATCATTGGCAGATAGTCTACGCATTCTAGTTAGTGAAGAAAAAGCACATGTCTGCAAAGATCTGCACATAAATGTTAATAACAGTTGTAACTGGCAAAAACTAGAAATACAAATGTATCAAAAACATATAAAAAAAGAAATTGTGAAATATTGCTACAATAGAACACAGTTAGATATCACTAAGATGACCCATTAACAAATTCAGAACAATGCATGTGAATCTCAAAATAATTATTCTTAAAGAAAGAAACCATAATAATTGCCACCAAAACAAACAGTATGTGGTATATGACGGTACACAGATAAATTTCAGAAAGTGCATACTAATCTGTAATGGTGGAAAATAGATTCATGGCACCTGGACGTGGAGGAACGGACATGAAGGTCAGGAAGGACAATTACAAAAGGACAAAGGAAACATTTGGGAGTGATTATCTTGACTATGGCAATATTTCAGATATACTTGTAAGTCAAAACTTACATGATATACTCCAAAAATGCATTTTTAGCTTGTTTTAGTGAAATGGATTACATTTTTCTTCCCCCAATTTTTTGTGCATATGTGTGTTTGTACATATATTTGTTTTAAAGGCACAGTGACAGAGAAAAACAGGAAGAGACCCAGACAAAGTTCTACTATGTACACTGGTTCATTTCCCAAATTATCACAACCGGAGCTGCAATAAGCTGAAACCAGAAGTTGGTAACTCCATCATGGTCTCTCACATGAGTGGAAAGGGCCCAAAGAACTTCAACTGCCTTCCCAGGTTGGGAAGCTTGGAGCTGGATTGAAAGCAGAGTAGCCAAGCTTGAATGGGTCCTCAGATAATAGGATGCCAGTGTCACCAATTGCAGCTTAACCCACTGCACTAAAACATTAGCCAGGAAACATAAAGTAAGAACACAAATACACAGATCATGAAACCTGTGGTTACTTAGAAGCTGCCAGAAAGAAAACAAATTTTCTAAAAAAGAAATGACAATAAAATTATCTGTAAATCTCTTTCTTGAGCAACAATAGATGCTCAAGAGCATAACATGTAATTATCAAACCAGAAAGGAATAAGAGAAAATCACAATAAATGCTGGCCATAATCAACAAAACAACGTACTCTGAGTGGGGGAAAGCTGATGAAGGCTTCCTCCCTAAAATAGATGCCCATTTCCACCATGTCTATTCAGCACAGTTCTAGGAGTCCTAGAAAGAGCACTTAAAGAAAAGAAAAAGTACAAGGGCATTCCGATTGGAAAGGAGGAAGTTCTATTGTCACTGTTTGTAAAGGACATTTTCTTAAATACAGAAAATTTGAAAGACTCTCCCATAAAGCTGTTGGAACTAGCAAACATTCAGAATGCATTGTTGATATGCACTAAGTTATGGCTTAAGTAGCTGAAACCATGCCATCTACATGGGAGACAGACTGAGTTCCAAGCTTTGGCCAACAGAACTCCAACTGTTACAATTAGGGAATGAACTAACAGATGGAAAACATTGGTCTGTCTCTTGTTTGCTCTCCTTCTGCCATTTAAATAAAATAGAATAATTACACAGCTACAATAATTATTAAAACAGCATACTATCATCATAAAACCAGATAAACAAAATCAGTGGAACAGACTAGAAAACCTAGAAGTAAACATCCACAGTCAATTGATATTTGACAAAGATACTAACATCAGATAAAGACAGTCTTTTCCATCAATCTTGCTGTAATGTTGGGTATCCACACAAAGAGCAATGAAGATGTACCTCTCAACATATATAAAAATCAACTCAAAGTGAAATAAAATTCTGAATAGAAGACCTGAAACATTGAGACCACTAAAGGAAAACATGGAGGTTGCTTTAGGACACTGGGGTGGACAAGGATTATTTTTTTCTGCATCAGACTCCAAAAGTACCATGAGCAAAAGAAGAAACAGACAAATGGGCTTTCCTTAAAGAACTTCTGCACAGCAAGGGTTCCAATCAGCAGACAAAAAATTCCACAATATGGGAGAAAATATTTGTGAACAAATGGCTGTCAAAGGATTAACAACCTGAAAATATGTGGAACTCAAACAACTGAATAGCAAAATAGAAAGGAAGGAAAAAAAGAAATCCAATTAAAAAGTGAACAAATATTTTAAACAGATACTTTCTGAAGAATGATAGATGGCTCGTATACAGATGACAATATAATAGCTTCAAGAAGAAATGCTGAACATTACTAGCCATCAGAGAAATGAAAAGATCAAAACCACAATGAGATATCATTTAACTTGAGTCAGATTACAAGCATCAAAAAAGACAGAAGATAAATGCTAGCAAGCATATAGAGAAAAAGGAACTCTCAGTTGCTGAGAATATAAATAAGTATGGCTGTTATGGATAACACATATAGGATCCTCAAAACTAAGACAGAACCTGCTAAGTGACTCAGAAATCCCATTATTGCTTATATAGCCAAGGGAAATGAAATCATTCTGTCAGAGTCATCTTCACTCATCAGGAATTGTGGCACTACTCCCAACAACCATGAAATGGAAACAACCTAAGTATCCATCCACTGATCAATACATAAAGAGAATGTGGTACTTGTAAATAATGGCATATTACTCAGTCATCAAAATGATTAATTCATTTTTATTTACATATGGATGAAACTATAGATTATCATGTTCAGTCAAATAAATGTAGTGCAAAAGTTAAGTTTAAAATGATTTCACTCATTGTGGATTCCCCTCCCCTCGAAAAGTAAACTCTTAGAAGTTCAAAGCAGAACAGCGGTTACCAGGGGTTAAGAAAGGAGAGTGGGTGTTGTAGCAGATGTGGAAATGTGGGTATTACAATTAGAGGAGCAGGAATCTGGGGATTGTATTTTATAGTCAAATGACTATATATAATGTCAATGTATTGTACATGTTTCTATTTTAAAAATGACTAAAAGATAGGATTTTGAGTGTTTGAATCAGCAATGTTAAATATGAGGAGATTAGTATATTTACCCTGGTTGGACAAAATACAATATATATACGTATGTATATACATATGAAAGCATCACATAGAACTCCATAAAGAAGTACTGTTAGACCCAAGTGGGCAGTGGCCAGGGGCCCTCGCCTCTGGACGAACGGAGCCCTCCGGCAGACACGAGACAGGAGACCAAGAGATGCAATCACGCATGAGGCAAGGTTTATTTCACACGGGCTTGTGGACACTCCCGCCCGTTCGAGCAGGGAGTCGCCCCGAGCTGCACAAGCTGGGACTTTTTATAGGATACGGGAAGCAGGAAGCGAGGTTACAGAAGCAGATGCATGGTTACAGGGATCCCATTGGCACATTTAAATTACACAAGGTTGCAATTGGTACAGGAGCTGCCCTTGCTTAGAAGGCAGTTTTCAAGAATGGCTCAGTGTCCGAGAAATAGAAACTTATCTCTTTCTTGGGAAATAGAAACTTGGGAGACTGAAACTCAATTGTCTAAGCTCTTGGAAAGCGCCCAACGGCTCCTAGCTCTCTATCTTGCAAGGTCTTCTGCCATTCCCTATCTTGCAAGGTCTTCTGCCTGCAGGCATCCTGTTGACCCTTTTTCTGCTGGAGCTAAATTTGGGCTCTACAGTACAACTTCCACTTGCAAAAATCTTTTATCATATTTTTGAACTATAAAATGAAATAAATGTTATCAAAGAGGACATGAGGAAAAATCCACTGAGTATAAACATTTTTTAAATATAATAAAGATGATACAGATAGAACCACACAGCTCACAATAAAGATATAAATTAAATACATTATCTTCATTAAAAAGGTTCTCTGACTGAGATTCTTGGATCCTGGTTTCAGCTTGGTCCAGCTCTGGAAGTTATGCAGATTTGAGGAACGAACCCAGTGGATGGAACACTCTCTCTTCCTAACCCCCATCCATCTCTTCCTCTCCTGATTACTTTCAATAAATAAATCAACAATCCTTTGAAACAATAGCTATAGGTATTAGAAGAAATAAAAGATTATCTCAAAAAAAATGAAAACAACCAGCAGATTTGAAAATAATCAAATGGAAAATGCAAGACAAAAAGAACACAATACTTGAAATTAGAACCTGATTGGAAGGGTAGTGTGGTTTTGGGCTAAAAGTCAAGTTGCTCTTTGGGACACCCATGTCCCACATAGGATTGCCTGGGTTTAATGTCCAGCTCCTGATTCTAACTTCTTGTCAGTGTTAACACAAGGAGACGTCTGTGATGCCTGGTGAAGTTGCTTTCCAGCCACCTACTTGGGGAGACCTGAAGTAAGTTTTTGGCTCTCATCTTCAGCATGAGTCTGCAAGCTAATGCAGGCATGTGAGGCAGGAACCACAGACTGGAGCTCTCTTTCCTGTTCTTCCTAAATCATGCCATCTAACTCAGACTTTGAAGAGTGGTTCAGAGGACCTATGCTGTCTCTCTGTCTTGCCCTCAAATAAATAAATGAATCTTAGAGAACCAAAGAAACAATGTTTTAGAGAAATAGTCCATTTAAAAAATTTTTTAAAAACCTCAATCACTCAGTATAAAAAGGTTTTACTTGGTTGCTGAGAATTCATGAACAGAGACATCAGCATTAATCAGATGTAATTAATCAGAAAAAAACAGTTATATGAAAGAAAAACACAAATACATGGAGAATAGAACATATATTAAATCAAAATTCCAAAGGAAAGGAAGTGAGGCAGAGGAAATATTTGAGTTGGATGAGAATTTTCTGCAACTGATACCAGTCATTTGTTTCAAATGAAAGATTAAAAAATATTTTAAATATCTGTATTTAGACGTGAGTGTAAAACCACAGAATATCAAAGTCAAAGAGAAAATCTTAAAAGCCTCCAGAGAAAAATTATCTAAATTAGTAAAGTTAAACTAACAATAACTTTTAAAGAGTAGCAATAAAGGTAACGAACAAATAACTTTTCCAAAGGATGAGGTGGTAGATAAATCAGAAGATAATGAAAAGACCAACTGTTTGTACTGAGAGAAATCTTCCGACCTAGAGTCCTGTACTTTCTGAAAATACATTTTAAAAATGAGGACAACGTAAATATAATTTTAGAGTGTGCAGCACACTTTCATTAAAGCAGACTCTAATTAAAGGAAATACTTAAAGGATGCTCCTCACGTGGAAGGCAAGCGCTACCAGATGGGAGATGAGCTACGCAGGAAACAAATGAAGAATTAAAAAGAAAAAGAAAACATGAATATAAATATTAACTATTTTTACATGTAATGTTTCTAGATTATTGCACATCTCACTGAGGTAAAATTAAGTTTTTCTGGAATGAATCTCCAACAATAAATTATTGAATCGGGGGTTTCAAAACATTCACTCTTACAGGATAATGACAAGCTCTCTTCTGAGGAAGTTACACTAATTTGCCTTCCTAAAATAATTAGGAGATACAACCTCTGCAGTGCTTGGGTTGTTGTACTTAATACTTAACAATCAGATGAATGTAAAATTCAAATGTGAAATGGCATCAAAATGCAGTTTCGATTCATGCTTCCCTATTTTAATTTTGTTTTATTATATATATATTTTAGGCATTTGGCCTAGCAGTTAAGATGCCTGCATCTTATGTTGGCTTGAACGTGCCCCAGGATCCCATATGGGCGCCGGTTCTAATCCCGGCAGCTCCACTTCCCATCCAGCTCCCTGCTTGTGGCCTGGGAAAGCAGGAGAAGATGGCCCAAAACTTTGGGACCCTGCACCTGCATGGGAGACCCGGAAGAGGTTCCTGGTTCCTGGCTTCGAATCGGCACAGCACTGGCCGTTGCGGTCACTTGGGGAGTGAATCATTGGATGGAAGATCTTCCTGTCTGTCTCTCCTCTCTGTATATCTGACTTTGTAATAAAAATAAATCTTTAAAAAGAAACCAGACACAGTGAGCACAAGTCCCTGGCCTCAAAGGTTAGACAGGAAGCTATATAAGCAAAGTACTCTTTTTTTAAAACAAAGTGATATACATTAAATAGAGGGAAGTACAAAGTCACTGCTCACATAAAGGAGCCAAACATTCTGCCTGACATATGGGTGGAGAAAGACCTAGCAGACATACATTTCCCAGACTGGGGTTAGTTCAGATGAAGTTTGACTAGGAGGCATGACGCAACAATTTCTTAAGACAAGGTAAGGGATGGCACGATGGTTCAATCGGTTAATCTCCATGCAAGTGCCTGGATCCTATATGGGCACCAGTTTGCGGTCCAGCTACTCCGCTTCCCATTTAGGTCCCTGCTTGTGGCCTAAGAAAGCAGTGGAGGATGGCCCAAAGTCTTGGGACCCTGCACCCAAGTGGTGATCCAGAAGGGTCTCCTGGTTCCTGGCTTTGGGTTGGCTCAGTTCCAGCCATTGTGGACATTTGGTGAGTGAACCAGTGGATGGAAGATCTTTCTCTCTGTCTCTCCTTCTCTCTGTAAATCTGCCTTTCAATAAAAATAAGCTTATTAATGATTTTAGAAAGACAAGGTGGAAGCTTGGGGCCAGTGTTGCAGTGCCAGAGGTTAAGCCAATGATTGTAATACTGGTATTCTATATCACTGTGCTGATGGGACTACATCAAACTAAAAAGCAAATTAAATGATCAACAAAGTGTAGAAGCAACCAACAGAATGGGAGACAATCTTTGCACACTACACATCAATAGGGGACTAATATCCAGGATTTACAAAAAGTTTCAGAAACCCAGGGACAGAAAGACAGAAAGACAAGACAAGACAAGAGAAGAGAAGGAAAAGAAAAGAAACCCTGTGTGGAAATGGGTAAAGGAAACAAGCAGACATTTTTCAAAAGAACAAATGCAAATGGCTAACAGACATATGAAAAGATGCTCAGGGAGATACAAATGAAAACCACTTTGAGGTTCCACCTAACTCCAGTGAGGAGGGCCTACATTCAGAACTCTACTAACAACACCTGCTGGAATGGATGTGTGGAGAAAGGTACCCTGCTTCATTGCTGGTGGAAGTGTAGACTAGTACAACCTCTATGGTAATCAGTATGGAGAGTACTTAGAGAGCTCCAAATAAACCTGCCATATGACCCAGCTATCCCACTCCTAGGAATATACCCAATAGAAATGAAAACTGAATATGAAAAGGGGATCTGTAATCCTATATTTGCAGCAGCACAAGCTATAATACAAAGACATGGAACAACCCAGATGCTCATCCAAAGAGGAGTAGTTAAATAAATTGTGGTATATCTACTCCATGGAATACTACTCAGCCATTTAAAAGAATGAAATTATACCATTGGTAACTAGATGGTTCCAACTTGAGACCATTACGCTCAGTGAAATAAGCCAATCCCAAAAGGATAAGTACCATATGGTCTCTCTGATACAAGGCAATCTTCATTGAAATTATAAGATCAATAGCCCTTTTAATACTGGTTTTCTGGCAACCCATGTGTTTTCATGTTTTTGTTTTATTTTCATTCCTTCCATGTAGTTTCTTTTATCAAATTCTTCATTGGCTCATAGATCACACACACAGCATCAATTTACCCAAGAAGTTTTTGTGTTTTCTTTTTCAATTTTTCATCGATACATTGGTTATTCAGTAGCATGTGATTTAACTCAATGGTGCTATAAATTTTTTTTCTTTTAACTTTATTCCTGTTGTTGACTTTGCTTCATTACTTCTCATTTGATGGAAAAAGAAGGCGGAAGGCTTCTCACCCACAGTGTGTTCTTGCTCCCAGTGAATCCTTGGATGTGCTTACGTGCTCTCCTTGAAGATAGACAGACATCTGTGCTCTGTCTAGTCAATTAAGGACCTGAAGAAATGGAGGAACAGTGCTCTCTTTTGGCAACTGACGAAGTTTATTTCCAGGGTTTCAGTTTTTAAACATTTTGTGAAATAATGGTTCAAATATAACTCAAAATTAGGTCATGTCTAAGAACAGAGAGTACAAAGAAGCTAACAAGATGACTTAATCAAAGAGTTATTGAAATAGGGAATAAATAAAGCGTACTGTACATCCTTGAGCTGCTTATGAATTAGAGCTGCCAGAACTGGAACCAGTCTCTCCAGTAATGCAGGTAGAGGTACAACTGGCTAAGTCCCAGTCCCGGCCCCAGATTTTAAATCGTTGACCTATCATCATTATACAAATTAAGAGTTCAAGAACAGCTGATAAATTCTATACTGTATTCTATTTTTATTTAAGCCTATCTTATATGGAAATGTCACAAGGAGTTAATTTTTAATGCTAATTTTGATTCCTTAAATCTTACAATGAATTAGGTCAACCATTTTCTAAGTTCTGGGCTGCCACACATGATCTAAACTGCTCTGTGGGGATAAAACACTCCAGAAACTTATAATTCCTACAGAATGTTTTGATTATTTTATACAAACTAAACTCAAACAGCAAAAAAAAAAAAAATTTCACAGGGAAAATTACTATGTGGTTTAAGGTCACATAATCTAGTTTCAACCCTTGTTTTTGCCTTAAGTTAAAAACATACTCATTAACTTGAAACAATAAACTTAAACCTTAAATTTTTAGAGGGAATTCAATTCAAGACTTTAGCCTGTATATCAACAGTAAATATTATACACTGGCTCAATGTGATTTTATGCAGAGATATAAGCCTTGTTGGTAATGTAGGTAGTGCCAAAGTTTTGAATGAGAAACAAATTTATTACATATCATTCCCTTATGAATATGCACCATCTCATATATTCTGCAATGTTATCTTGTTTTTAGCTATCTAGCTTTTTCAGTTGTGAATTATAACATTTTCTAAGATAATGAATGTATGATAGAATTGGACCGGTATTAGTTAAATACCACATTAAGAAAAGTGGTGTCATTCAAAAGTACTCTTAAGAAATATCCATCACGTTTACTGACAGAGAGAAAATTCACAGCTTCCTAATACCTTATCCAGATATGATGGATAGGAATGATATTCATTTCTTTGGGCAAAGCATAGGTCAGCATGTTTTTCACTCAGGTTTGTCTCAAACATAATGAGAGAGTTTAACTCACAAACACATGAAATAAGACTATAAACAGGCATGAAAATAATGGAATTTGATGATTCCAAGCATGCTCTAAATAATTATAATCCATCTATACTAGCTGCAAACTTTACTTTGTAATGGTATATTTGGAATTCATTAATTTTTACTGAACTGGCCATTACATATTCCTTGGGAAAAATTGATATATGGTTTAAATTTAATTATCACAACAAGGTAAAGACATAAACATAGAAAATGTCATTTCGTTAAACATAGATTAGCCAGAGAAGCCTATTTTTCTTAATCAATTTCCCCAAATTATTTTCAAGATTTATTAGGTAAAAAAAATTTATTTGCCTCCATTCCTTTATGCCAACTCCAAAACTTAAATGCTGTGAAATGTGTACCTGAGAACATTTACTAATTCAGGCCTTGCTCTATCTATATTGCACAAATATTTCCTCATAAATATTTAGTGCATGTTGTCAGATACCAGGCCATTCTCAAATATCCCTACTTTTCATCATATAACTGAATATTAAGTTATAAAATATTGCTTAACTGCATTTCAAGTCCTCACATTTCATATAAAACTCACATATATATGCTGTATGTGTACTACAACTCAAAGACTTCCCTATGCTAGTTCTCCAATGTATCCTGACACACACTCATCCATTTGATGAATATTCATTGATGTCTATTACATGTTAGATATAAGAATTAGAAATCCTGGCCTTGAGGAATCTAGAACTTGAAATTTTTTAATAGATTGGGATTGATAGTAAATATGGCAAATAAATAAATTACAGATGTCTATACATGGAAATATACAATTAATGGAGTGTAGAGAGAGGTATGAAGGTAGGCTGACTGAAATCTGAGATCTACAGACTTTTAGCTATGTAAGAATTAAGGTGAAAGTTAATTAATATGTTTCTTACAACCTGGCAGAAGCTAATGTGTTACTAAAAGGAATCTCTACATAGACTTTGGTTTATTTAAATCCCTTCACCATACATTCTGCCTTAAATTTTTACTATTCTGGTCATTTTTTTTCCTAAGCATTTTTTACAATTGAATACCTATCATTGATCTTGCCTAAAAATTGCTGGTATTTTTCAAGTGTCCTACTAAGGTGGTTGGTTATTGATGTTATTTATTTTACCTTCTATATCTGAATAATCCTGACTACTTTATTGCTATCTTCATTCCACAAAGAGGGAGCCTGAAGCTTGGACAGACTTCATGAATCACTCAAAATCAAGAAGTTTGCAAGTTGTAGAAAGGCAAGGCTTGTGTTTGAATCTTATTTGAATCCTAAGCCTAAGTTCTTGACCATCACACCCTACTGCCCACTTCACTTTTGCTCTTTTTAAGTCTACATGAATGCCCCTTCTACATGCAGTGCTTTATTCATAAGAAAGGTAAATATCATCCCACCATACACAAAAATAAAACAACAGATTTTTCCAGTAAAAAACAGCTAAAAAGTAAGCAGTTGGCCACCATTACCCTAATAGCAAAATACTCCAAAGATATAAGGAAAGAAAACAACAGATCAATACTTCTCAATAGTTGCAAAAATCCTCAATTGGATATTAGCAAATTGATTTCCCCAGTGTTTAAAAAATAATCACACACCACAACTAAGTGATACATTTTCCATGCATACAAGATTAATTCAATATTTTAAATAATTAATCCAATTCCTTGACTCTACAAATTAAACTGGGGAAAATCATGACTTCTCAATAGATTCAGAAAAATAATTTAACAAAACCTAGCACTTATTCATAACAGAAACTCAAAAAACTAGGAACAGAGAATAACTTCCTCAACATTGTGAAGACATCAACTATAATTCTAGTTACCTGAAAATGCATTGCTGAAATAATAGTAACATTCCCAGGATCAAGAGAAAGCCAAACATGTGTTCTTTTACCACTTTAGTGTGGTGTACTATAAGTCAATGCAATAAGAAACCAAGATGTAAAATGTTAAACATATTAGAAAGGAGGAAACAATGCTGTCTGGCCTCACAGGACATGATTTTTCAGATAGAATGTGCTAACGAATCCTTAGAAATAGAAAACTGAAGAAATTTGAAAAAAATAAGCAATTACAGTAATGTGGCAAGAAACAAGATTAATACACAGGAATAGGAGAGTACAAGATGGTGGACTAGGGTGAGGACAGGTTAAAACAGAGAAAAGAATTAGTATTGGAGCGCATAGAGGTTAAAGTCCTCGCCTTGGATGCACTGGGATCCCATATGGGCACCGGTTCTAATCCCGGCTGCCCCACTTTCCATCCAGCTCCCTGCTTGTGGCCTGGGAAAGCAGTCGAGGACGGCCCAAGGCCTTGGGACCCTGCACCCGTGTGGGAGACCCGGAAGAAGTTCCTGGCTCCTGGCTTCGAATTGGCACAGCACCGGCCGTTGCAGTCACTTGGGGAGTGAATCATCACATGGAAGATCTTCCTCTCTGTCTCTCCTTCTCTCTGTACATCTGCCTTTCCAATAAAAATTAAAAATAAGAAAAATATAAGAAAATCTATGTATAATGTGTTTTAGATATCTCTCGCTTAAATGACTAGTGTTCCCCAATTTGCTTGCCTATTACTTTACTGATAGAGTTACAATGTCTTCCACAACTACAAGGAACAGTGCTGGAATGAGATGTTTTATGTATCTCATTTTGGACCTGCATGAGGATTTCTATGGTACATCTACATGGATGCAGTATTGCTCTCTAAAAGATACATTCTTACTTGATTCACCTAGATTCTTTCTAACTCAACTAGTATCTCCCAGATTGCCTTCCAGAATGTCTGTTTCTACATTTTACCAGAAATACAAGAGTGTCCCTATGTCTTTACATCACTAATAATTCTTAGGTAATATTGACAAATATTATTGGTATAACTAACATGTCATTTTAATTTTCCTCTATTCGTTAATATAATGTATTAGCTCTGACATACTTTTTTTTGATTTTCATGATATTTAAGTTATTTAGGAGGTAACTTTGACCTTTGTAGTAGAACCTCATTTTCACAATGGATCAAACCCAAAATAAGCTTATTTTCTTTCGAGTAATAGTCTGGAAGGAAGCAATCCTTCTGTTCCATCTACTTGTTCATTCTGCAAATGGCTGCCATGGCTGGGCTGCTCATGAACCAGAAGCCAGGAGCCTCTTACGGGACTCTCATGAGTGGAGGAGGGGCAGGAGTCCAAGTGTTTGGGTGCTATTCCACTGCTTTCCCAGTAACATTATCACAGAACTCGACTGGAAGTGGAAGAGCAGGGGCTCTGACAGGTGGTGGTTTTACTTGGTACAACACAGCACCAGTCCCACTCTGCCATTTCTAGGTTACTTCTGAGCAAAGTGTCTCCAACACGCACTTACAGAGAAAGGGTATTCCATTATCTTTTTTCTTAAAAAGAAAAAATGATGATGTAGAAGTTTGCTAAAATTTTATTGGTTAGAAAGTAGTAACAGGGCAATGTCTAACTACAAGGAAGGCCATTTATTCACATGACCACATTCTTCCCTAAAATTCAGGAATAGCGAGGTTTACAGCAAAGAGAAAATATATTTATGGTCGTCTATGTCAGTTTCCTTCAGGGACAGAAATAACAATTATTGATTTCAAGACATACTACAGCCTGATATTGGAACAAAATGAAAGAAGAATAGAACAAAATAGAAGCACCAGAAGGGAACCCACACATGTATAACCCACTAATCTTCAACAAAAGAACTGAAAATAATCCAGGAGAAAAATCTGGTCTCTTCAACAAATGCTATTACAAGTTACAGTGTGTACAAGTACTCCAAGAAGATCTTCACTAAAGGAATCTGGACTAAATCTCACATTTGCTGGGTGTGTGTGTGTATAGAGAAATAGATTTCTATCTATATACAGAGTTGGACATACATCAGTACAGCCAATTAATCAACAAGAGAACTGAAAGTCAACTAGAAAAAATGTTTGGATTATTCAAGAAATTCTGTTGAGACAATTCAATAACAGCCTACAGAAGCAAGAAACAAGACCCTCACCTGTCACCGTATTCAAAAAATAAGCTCTAAATGGATCAAGGGCCTACGCATGCACCCAGAAACCATCAAACTATTAGAGGAACGCATTGGAGGCACTTTGCAAGACATAAATATTGGTAAAGACTTCTTAGAAAAGTCACCAAGAGCACAGACCATCAAAGCCGAAATAAACAAATAGGACTACGTCAAACTAAGGAGCTTCTGTACAGCAAAGGAAATGACCAACTAAGAAAATGACTACCAAAATGAAGAGGAAAGCAACAAAATGGAAGAAAATCCTTATGTGCTATGCAACCGATAGGGTCTAAAATCCAGGATTTACAAAGAGCTTTAGAAACTCAACCATAACAAAACAAACAACCCTCTGAAGACAATGGTGAAGGAAATGAGCAGGCATTGTTCAAGAGAACAAATGCAAATGGCTAACAGACATCTGAAAAATTCTCAGGGTCACTAAGTATCAGCAAAAATACAAATGAAAGGCACATTGAGGTTCCCCCTAAATCTAGTGAGATTTGGAGCACATTCAGAAATTCACTAAAATCACCGGCTGAAGTAGATGGGGGGGAAAAGTTACCCTACTCTGTTGTTGGTGGGAATGTAGGCTAGTGCATCCACTATGGAAGTCAATATGGAGAATGACGAAACAATTGAGAATACATCTAAAGTATAACCCAGCCTTCTCTCTCCTGAGAATACCCAAATAAAGTAAAACCTTCATATGCTGCAACTCTGTAACAGCAACAACACAGAAGCAGCCCAGATGCCTGCCAAAAGAAGAATAGATTTAAAAAAAACTGTAGAAAATATACACATTTGAAATCTATAAAGGCATAAAAAAGGAATTAAATTCACTTTTTACAACAAAATGTTCCCAGCCAGAGACCATTATGCTCTTTAAATAAGACAATCACAAAAGGACAAACATTGCATATTCTCTCTGACATAAGGCAACATTCATGCAAAATATAAGTGTTTTATATACACATATATTTAAACAGGTATACACATATATTCTCATAAACAGCATAAGTGAAACTAGCATACTAGGAAATGAAGATATATTGTAGTAAACATCTCTACTCCCAAATAAAAGCAGGACTCCCAATGAAATTTTTAAATATATCTTCACAAATTGCTGCTGGCCTTTCTACCATTGTCCATACCCATGATGAAATGGTTCACTTAAACAGCAGAATGATGACCTTGTGATTGTTGTTGATGGACAATATTACTGTGATATGGGAAAAAACAGTGAAAAGGAATGGATGTTGGAAATCCTTGTGCCTATGATATTTATTATGAAAAAAATCTATATGTGTATTATGAGCCTATTTATAATTAATTCACTTTCCTACATAACCAAAATTAACATTCAAAATTTGACACTTAAAACATGATACTATTTACAATAAGCATCACCCAAAAAGAAACATTTAACTTTTACAAGAGAAATACAAAATCTATATGAGGAAAGCTATAAAGCTTTGATTACAGAAATAAAATAGAACCAAACAAATCAAGTTATTCCATGTTCATGGATAGCAACACTCAATTTTGTCAAGATGCCACTTCCTCAAAACTTTCTACATATTAAACATAATTGCACTCAAAACCATAATATTTTGGTGTGTACACATTAGTTAAACCATTTAATACTTGGAGAAACAAAAGACCAAGTATAGCAAACATATTGAAGCATAAGAATAAAGTCAAAGGAATGACAACATCCAACTTCAACACTGAATACAAATCTGTAATAATTAAGACCATGCAATAATGGCAAAAGCATAAACAAATGATTCATGATACAACAGAGAGGCTCAAAATAGGCCAAAACAAATACGCCCAACTAATCTTTAACAAAGAAGCACAGGCAATAATATGGAGCAAAGGTCATTTTTTCAACAAACATCGATGAAAAAACTGGATATCCTATTAGAATGAGTCTACACATGTAATAATTGGCATGCTTGACAAAAATAGCTGCAAAATAAAGACAAAAATGTAAGAGGAAAAACTTTAAAAATTCTAAATGATAACTTAGAAGAAAGTTAGGTGAAATAATGTGGTAAAGACTTTTTAGTTAGTCACTTTGTGTGTATGTCATTAAAGCCACAATCCATTAAAGAAATAGTGAACCATATTCATTAAACTTTAAAAACTTCTCTGCAAATGACACTGTCCACAGAATTAAAAGATAAGATGGAGACTGGAAGAGTGTTTGTAAAATATGTCTGTTAAATGACTGTTATCTGAAATTAAAAATAAAGAATTTCTTAGAATTACAAAATGTGAAAACAAGCTGATTAAAAATGAAGGCAAATGCCTGAACTGACACTTAGTCAAAGAATATAAACATATGAAACAAAAGGATAAGAAAGACGCTCATTATAGGATTTCAAATTTAGAACACTAGGGGTGGCACAATTGCTCAACTGGCTAATCCTCCACTGTCAAGCGCTAGCATCCCATATGGGTGTTTTTCATGTACCAGCTGCTCCACTTTCCAACCAGCTCTCTGATTTTAGCCTGGGAAAGCAGTGCAGGATAGCCTAAAGCCTTGGGACCCTATACCCATGTGAGAATCCCAGGGAAAGCTCCTGGCTCCTGACTTCAGATCGGCTCAGCTCTAGCCATTGTAAACATCTGGGGAGAGAACCAGAGGTTAGAAGATCTTTCTGTCTCTCTTCCTCTATGGATCTGACTTTCCAGTAAATATATAATAAATCTTAAAATAATTAAAAATATGACATATCATTGTACATCTATTAGAATTCCAAAATCCCAAATACTAACAAATATTGAAGAAAATATGGTGCAATAGGAATTCTTTCATTGCTGGTGGACTCCACCCATTCTTTTTTTTTTTTTTTCCATTAATTACACTGTATTACGTGACACAATTCATAGGTACTGGGATTCTCCCCCCTTCACCCCAAACCCATTCTACAAAATACTTCAATGAGTTCTTGTAAAACTGAATATTCAACGTCGTTTAATTCAAAAATGAAACTCCTTCATTTTTACCAAAAAGAACTTAAAGCCAATGTTCACACAAATATTTGCATACCAATGTTTATAGGTTTATTTATAATTGTCAAAACTTAGAATAAAATCAAAATATCTTTAAATAGGTGGATGAATAAACTATAGAATTTTTATACAATGGAATATTAATTCTAGAAATACATGAGCTATCAAGCCATAAAAAGATGTAAATATACACATACTAAGTGAAATAAGGAAACCTGAGATGATGATATACTGTATAATTCAAAGAGCATGATACTTTAAAAATGCAAAATTATGAAGACAGTGAAATATCAACTGTTACCATGGAGTCTGAGTGGGAAAAATAAATGGATAGCGAACTCAGAGGATTTTTAGGGCAGTGAAACATTCATTCTGACATAATGCTGAACAAATGTGTTTATATACTTGTCTAATCACACATATACTACAACAGAATACAATGAAATCATGAACTTGAATGATTAATGATTTGTTGTAACAAATGTAAAGTATGAAGTTTGTAGAATAATGATTAATTATAACAAATATATTACACTGGCAAAGGTTGTTGATAGTGGGGAGCTGTGTAAGTGCAGAGTTAGACAATATGAAGGAATTCTGCGTTTTTGGCTTAATTTTGCTGTGGGTTGACAACTGCTCTAAAACTTTAAAATATTTTTAGAAAGACATAAATTCTTCAAGAACAACCAAATAAAGCAACAAATTTCAAGAGGATTAAAACAATTAATTGAATGGCAAATGAATCACCAAGGCTTAGCACAAGTTCAAGCCCAATTAACCTGGAGGGGGAGAATGCCAATTAAAAACTATCAAATTTATTTTGTTAAATTCTGGAGTTATTCAGAAATGGTAGATAACAGGAACAAGAGAAAAATGAGTACAAATACTGGCTTTGAGTCTAAAATGGAAACATTTTGAATTTTAATACTCTCCCCATATCTATACCACTGGTCAACAACTCCCCTTAATCACCAAAGGAAAATCAGACATTAATACAGAGGAATTAACTCAGCGAGGCTTTGGCCTTGGAAGTAAGAGAAATAAAAAAATACAGGATATGGAAGATCTAAAATCAAAGAAAGAAAAACAATACCTAGGTTAATGCTAAAGAAAGCTGCCAAGAAAATTAAGATGCAGAGATTTTAGAAAGCCATCTTTCATATTGGATCAGGAAGATGGAGAATTCCGCCTAGTACCTGTAAAGTTTGATAGTAGAGAAGTTTTAGAGTTTAGATAGAAAGCTTGAGGGTTGATCGAATAACAGGCAAAAATTGATAAGATAGTTAACTCAAAAAATAAAACAAAACAGAAAAAAAACGGTATGTAGATCAAGATAAAAAGATTACCTGAGAAATGAAGACAGAGTGAGCAGAGAGCCCATCTACTGGTTCACTCTGCAGATGGCTACATCACACAGAAGAGGGCAGGAAAGCAGTGAGCCAGGCACACCTACATGTCTTGAAGTCAGGGCTAGGGATGAGGGAGGGCACAAAAGTCAGAATTCAGCCCTGTAAACTGTCACTGTTGTCTCTTAAGACTCACATTAGTAGGAAGCTGGAATCAGATTAGACACAGATATCAAACTCAAGAACTGCATATACCAAATATTTGTTCCATGTTAATAGACAATATAAGCAGATCAATGATGAAAAATTTACATATACCTAATAACATGAACATTAAATTATCTCACCAAAATATGAAACAAAATATAAATAGAATAATCAAGAAATTGTACTTATTTAAAAACTTAAGAAAGGAGAATCAAGATGGCAGCATAGGGTGACACATTTAAACAGATGGAGACTCATTAACCTGGGTGAAGCAGAGAGGACACATTCCAGGAAACGAGAGAGGACTGACCAATAGCAGAGGGACACCTGGAAACTGAAGGGCACAGGAACTCATTTCTGGCTCAGAGCATTGCACTGACAGGGCATCCTACAGGTTCCACCCAAAATATGTCTAGGTAGCCTCCAGAAAAATAGCCACAAGATCCAGAACTCCACCAGTGGCACATCAGGTGCCATTTTGTACTGGTGGCAAAGGCTGAGATTGGAGGACAACAGTAAGCTTTGCTTGTGCTGAGCTGGGGACAAACTCTTAGCTCAGTGCATTGAACCAGTCCCACAGGGAAAATAATACCGACTTTGGCATTCTATAGGTCAAATTAGGTCTGGGAGATCCTCAGGCCTAAACAGCCAGCAGGTTCCAGCAAGATCATTACCACCAACAAACTAGATAGTTAGGACACCTGGTATCTCCTTAATCCAGGAACTGCTCAAACCAGAAGTGGAAGAAAGGTTGTACAAACAACAGTGCAGCCACAGGAGGTAGAGAGTGATGAACCAGGAGCTGGCACTATGGAGACCATGGTAGAAGTCTAAGACAAGAATCCAGACCTGGAACTTGCTGGAGGGAGTGGCACAACTGACTGCAAATAAAGAACCTATACCAATTGTAATCAGTAAAATTGAAGTGTAGACCTGTGGATTACACAGCTTAGAAACCTTCCGTGAGGAGAATAATCTGCTACCCAGATGTACAATGACCAAAAACAAAAGAAGAGACAGAGGCACAACGAATGTTATTGAGTATTCCCCTGCAAAGGAGCAAAACCATTTGCCAACTTCAGAGTTAAGTGAGATGTACATCAAGGAAATGGAGGATACAAAATTCAGAAAACTCGTTATAAAGCTTCTTATCAGATATGAGAAGCACATACAGGAGTTCAAGGAATTTAAGGAATATGTCACATAGTAAATAGCAACACTGAAACAAAATCAAGTTGAATTATTGGAAATGAAGCATGAAACAAAGCAAATTAAAAATTATGCGGAAATAATAGAATGAAGGAGGAGAAAAAAGAATCTCAAAATTGGAAGATAGTTCCTGTTACCATGGAGAAACAGATAAAATGCTGGAAGCAGAGCTGGGTCAAGCTAAAAAAAGTATTCAGGAACTGAAAGACACTATTAAAAGGTCAAATAAAAGAGTTATGAGAGTTCCAGAAGGAGCAGAAAAAGAAGCTTGGTTAAAAATGCATTTAATAAAATAATAAAGGAAAATTTCCCTAATCTGGAGAAAGAATTGAGAAATAACACACAGGAGGGATACAGAATTCCCAACAGGGTTGACCAAAAGCAATCTTCACCACAACACATGATATTCAAGCTCTCTTTAATTGAACACAAGGAAAAGATCCTTAAATGTTCACATGAAAAAAAAGCAATTGATATATGGAAGAATGACAATCAGACTCACAGCTGATCTTTCACAGGAAACTCTACTGGCCAGAAGGAAATGCTAAGAAATATTCCAAAAGCAAAAATTGTTGGTCCAGAATAATGTACCCAGCAAAGATTCCTTTGTCTTTGAAAATGAAATAAAATTCCTCCACAGTAAAAAAAAAAAGTTCAAAGAATACCCTCTTCCAAACCTGCCCTAGAAATGATACTTAATAATGTTCTCTTGACAGAGAAAATACCCACCAAAACCAAAGGCAAATGTGAATAACATCCTAGCAAAGTAAAAACCGAAGACTAAATGAAACAATGAACAACCCATTGCTAAAATGATAGAACGAAGTTGCCACCTATTCATATTAAACCTCGATGTAAATGGCTTAAACTGATCAATCAAACACCATAGATTAGTAGACTGGGTTAAAAAAAAAAAACCTATCTGCCTGTTGCCTACAGGAGATATAACTCACCAACAAAGATCAGCAGGAACTATATTCCTTAGGTTTGATGTTTTTGTTTTAATTTTCATTTCTTCAAAGTAGTTTTTTTTTCTCATATTACATTCTTCACTGACACATAGATCATGCAGTAGCATCATTTTCTTCATAAAGGATCTTAATTTTTGTTTTCATTTCTTCAGCGACACATTACTCATTCACTAGTATGTTATTTAACATAATGACATTGCAAATTTCTATTTTTATTCCTGTTGCTGATTTTGTTTTGTGGCTTTTCATTTAAGGGGATATATAGTAACCATGTAATAGAGACAATCATATTTTGATGTGAGGATGCAATGTATTACTCATCTCTGCTTCCAGATCAAAGATGGACTGTTAGTGAAATTGTTAAATATATCTTTAAAAAAATGATGCTGGACTCTGCCATTGTCCATGCCCACAATGATGAACTTGTGAATGTTTATGAAGAACTATACTATTGTAATAAAATAGGCGAAATCAGTGTGTGTGGGGGGAGAGAAATCCCAGAACCTATGGAAATATAAAATAAAATAATAATTTATAAAATCAGGAAAAAATCTTTAAAAAGCTAAAGTAGCAAGTATTTACCCAAATATTTATGATGCCCCCATTTTATAGGACAGTATTTGGGTTCATATCCTGCTTATGGCTCCCAATTCCAGCTTCTTACTAATGCTGTGCCTGGATGCAGCAAGTGATGGCTCAAGTAACTGGGTCCCTGAATCCGACACAGAAAACCCGAATTAAGTTCCCAGCTACTGGCTTCAGTCTGATCCAACAGTGTTTGAGAAGTGAACATGCAGAAGAAATCTCTCTCTCTAGAATGAACAATTCAGCTGGGTTTTTAGATAAAAAGTTTTGAATATGATTCCTCAAAAATGAGATCTTCTGGGGCTGGCATTATGGAGCAGCAAGTTAAGCCATTACTTACAATGTTGGTATCCCGTATGGATGCTGCTTTGTGTTTTGCCTGCCTCATTGCTGATCCAGCTCCCTACGAATGCAAATGGAAAAAGCAGTGGATGATGGACATGTACTTGGGCTCCTGCACCCACATAAGAGACCCAAAAGAGATTCCTGGAAACTGCCTCAACCTGGCTCAGCCCCATCTGCTTTGGACAGTGGGGAATGAACCAGAGGATGGAAGTCTCTCAACATAATCATTTTGGGATTCAGACTGGGTTCAATACTGCTGTCATTTTTATTACTATGATGCCTGTAGTACGCTCTACTTTAATAGTCTAAATTACAGTGAATTTTTCTTCTTTGAATGTGAAATTGAATTTATAGAACAATCAATAGTTATGTGTTATCAAATTTAACATCAAGGTAATTTGACTAAGAGTTGTATTCAGAAAGACTGTTTTTGTATTCAAATAGTTCTGAATATCCTTGCTTAAAATCAGCTCCCTAAGTTTGCTAAATGTAGTAAGTTTTTAGTCATTTATTATGTTGACATTGTTATAGAGTGCACTTATTTTTAGGTATCATTCCAGGAATGTTTGTTTGTATTCTCATGTCTACACCCCCTTCCAACAATGCTTTTCCCAGTATTACATAAAATGAAGGCACATAATGGGCACTCAACCAATGTCTATAATACTGAAACCTCTCTGCCCTTCTTTTTGTAGAAGTCAACCAGCAATCAGAAGGAAATGTAATAAAAACCACCTGGGTAATTCTAACCAACTCAGAGTCCCTAGATTGAAATTACTGGTTCAGTTTCCATCAAAAATTTCTCTTTTTTGTTTGTTTGTTTCTTTGCTTCCATTTTTAGAATCAAAGGCACCCATTCTGATACCTACTTAGAAAAAATCTTAACAGGTCTGTTCTTCAAGTTCCAGAACAGGAAAAAAAAGATAGAGCTGCTGAACCCCTATGCTAAGATTCTTTTGGCTTTACCTCCTACAAGCACAGCTATGTTTGGCAAATTGACAAAAAATAGCTGTCTCACTAAGGAGCTGCAAGGGAGGTAAAACTTATTTGGCACTAGGTCACAAACTGACTCTCTATGTTAAGCACTTTCATTATTTTGACTTGTGGGGCTTGCCAGACTGATGCAAACAGGCAAGAAGGCAGAAGGATGGAGGGAAAAGTTAAGCTCTCTGAGTCTTGGTTTGAAAGCTCTGCATCCAGCTGTGCCCCACATCTGCAATTTGGCAATATTTTCCATTTTACTGTGGAGATTCCTAAATGAATGGTGAATTCCTGGACTATAGCCCTACACATGGGAAAGAATATTATAGGTTCAAGTAATGCAGAGATGTAAAGGATAAGAGGAAGGAAAAAGATGTAGGAAACAATAAAAAAAGAAACAAATTTAAAGGAAACAAAGATACAGGAGAATGAGAACACATGCACAAGAAGAAGTAAGACACACCTAGAGGAAACAAAAGCAAAAACAAACAAGAAATGTAAAGAAACATGAAGGAAGAGGTAACAAGATAGTGGAAATTATAATACACGATCTTAATGCCTGCTAACTGCATAATGTTAGAGTAATTATTAAACAAGTGTTACTTATTTGTATTTTAGTTGTAAAACAGGCATAAGAATCCAGTTTTAATACAAGAAAGAAAACATCACCCCAAACTGTACACCAAAATCCTACAAAACCAGGAATTGGCTTTATGACAACACCTACACACCATCAGCAGAACGCTATTGAAGCCTTAAGCATACAACCTTGCAAAAACTGAAAAACTATTGCTATGTACACATGCGAAACCGGAAGCTTGGTTTACAGCATTCCACAACCTAAGGGAAAGTGTCCTTAAAGTACAAAGGAAATTGGAAGTTTGATTCCTAACACATCCTTTGAAGAAGAAAGACAAAACTGGGAAAACAGACTCAATAATAGTGTAAGTACATTAGGAAGTAAAAAAAAAAAAAAAACCACACACTACTCATTTATGTCTAAACATAGACTTTAAAGGGCTTTAACCCTAAAGAGAAGAAAGGACATATAAGACACAATTAAATAATAAAAACTATTGCTAGGTTAACAACTATTATATGCCTACCACTGCACAAATACTGCATGCCTTACCCCTAAATTTTACATGGAAACCACTGTAATCTTACTTATTTGTAACAAGTATTTCATAAATGAAATGACCAGATTCACATACCTACAAGTGGGTAAACTGATCTCTTCACTCTAATGCTCTTCTTTCAGAATGCCATTATATAGAGTACCTGCAGTTGAATGAACTCTTTTACATGAATTTTTCAAGGAATAACTTTTATGATTTAAAAATTCTCCATCTATGATATATCTCATAGTATTGAATGTCTAATTCACAGGTACAGAAATGTCTAAACATAGGTAAATGCTAATTAACAAGAAGTCAAGAGGACACAGAGTGAGGGTTTTGTAAAAATTCACATGTAAGTTGATATAAAGGTGGTTAAGATGATTTGTTTGTCTGTGCTACTGTTAAATTTTTCTTTCTAGCCATCCTCAAAGATTCCAATAATGTGGGATAATTTTTGTATAACATATGTGATTAAAGATTCAGTGCCCATGAAAAATGCTTCATTACCAATTTTAAAGATTACTGAAATAATATATTTAAATTGTAACTTGGATATGACTTCCTAGCTTAAATTCATTGATTCCACATTCTTTTACACTAAAACCTAAAATTCTTGCTACAGTGAAAAAGTCCCTGCAGGATCTTGTTCCCAGTGACCTTCCCAACCTCATCTGCATCACTCTTCCTAGGGAATAACACTCCCTGGCTATCTAGAACTCCTCATCCATATCATTCTTCCTAGGGAATAACACTCCCTGGCTATCTAGAACTCCTCATCCGTATCATTCTTCCTAGGGAATAGCACGCCCTAGCTATCTAGAACTTCTTTAGTTCTAAGCACTAAATGCACTAAGTTCTTAGGCACACAAGACTTTTCTACATGCCGCTACTTGGTGTGCCCTTTTTCAGATCTCTTCCTGGCTGCCTTTGATTACAATATCAAATGCTGCCTGTTTACTTCTATCTCCGCTGGCCTATTTCCTACATCATCACTCAGATACTTTTATATCAGCACCCCAGGTGTTTATCTCTCAGGCCTTACCACAAAGATGTATTTATGTATTATTTTACCACCTGGATCATTAGCCACAATATAGATACATAAGACAAGGTTATCATTTGTTTGTACTGATGTATTCTTGGGACAAATAATAGCAGATAGTAGTCACTCAAGGAACTCATACTAACATAATAAAATCATGATGGAAAAACAGAATCAACATTGCTTGTAACACCATGAATCCCAGCACACATTATTCAAATTTTTATACAATATTGCATTTTATTCTCCTCGGTCAAATCAAATAAGTATTATTTCTATTCCTGAATGTTTTTTTAAGGTTCTGTTTCTCCTTTTAATATGAATATATAGTTCTGTTCCCTTTTTCTTCAAGGCATGTGTCTCAAGAACCACTGAATCCCTACGATACTCCCACTTGTATAGAGATTTTTGAAGTATAATCTATAGACCTATAATTCATACAAACTAGAATTTTATATGGCCTCATGTAGCCTATTTGTTGCATCTAGTTCTCAGAAATTGGAAGGGCCATCAGACTTCACCAATCCTCAATTTCACTTTAACTATTTGCCAGAAAGATATCTAAGAAGTGCTGAGGAATAATTTCAGAGGCCCTTGAATAGAAAGTATTTAAGAATACCTCATTCACTTATTTTGAATGAATATGATCCTTAAGAGGTGAAGCTCATCTGGGAATGAAGGAAAATACATTTATAGTAAATATTTGCTTAAATAGCTGAGCAAGGCATCTTTTTAAATACACCTTACTCCCTTGAAAATTGAACATTGTGGGTCTGATGATACAATGTAATTGGCTCACAGCTTTAAGTCCAGGCTGTTCCAGTTCTGATTCAGCCCTTGATAACACACCTGGGAAAGCAGTGGAAGATGGTCTGAGTGCTTGGGAGACCCCCATGTGGGAGACACAGATGGCATTCCAGCCTCCTGACTTGAGCCTCGCCAAATGCTGTGACCATTTTGGAAGTCAACCAGTGGATGGAAGAATTTTCTCTCTGTCTGCCTTTTAAATCAATAAATAATCTTAAACAATGTACTAATAATACTAACCTTAAACATATCCATGAGATTCAGCTTTTAAAACATAAAAGCTTAAAATAAAAACTCTGAAATGAAATAAAGAGGTAGTGAAATTAAAATTCATTAGCGCAGAGAGATGGTTAGTATTTGAGCATTCTTAGGCATGTACTTACTGGTATATATGGCATTGTCTTTCTTTTAGCTAAATCTTATTTTCAAAATAATTTATTTAATGGTGCGTCTATCTGTAGGCATAAGTTCTGGTTGATAAATTATTCTTTTGCACAAAATCACACAGGGTTATTATTTACTATTTTCAATTATGCATTTTCTTCATTAAATATAATTGAAATATTCTGTGGCAGAGAAAAAATTACAGTGATTACCAGGCAAGCTCAATGTTTGATGCATTAATCTGTAAGTAAACACAGGAAATAGAAAAAAATGGCATATGCACTCTTTAAATACATAACATTTATTTTATTTAGGTGTATTATGGTAAATAACAAATTTCGTGTATTTTGCTTTGCCTCTTACGAGAATTTCTATCGCTGTCACACCAAAGCATCTCTGTTCCTGGCCCAGCCTCAGTAAAAACACATCAACAAGTACCTGGTCCAGAAAACAAAAACCCTTTTTCATTTCCAGCTTCCACAGATAATCTTTCACATGCTACAATATACATTAGACTCTGTGTGTGTGTGTGCACGCGCATGTGTGTGATGTCTGGCTAGATAATGATGAGCTAAGCTTAATTACATCATTAGGCAGGAGGCCACAGATCTCTTGCTGTCTTCAGGGACTGATTGGAATTTTGAAATATTACTTCCATTTAGTAGTATCTAAAATAAGTTTAAAATCCCATTAAAATGACTGTGGTATATTTGCTGTTGTTTCTGTAAGTTTACAATCACCCTAGGTGCTGACGTGCTCAAATGTATCTAGAACATTTCACTTCACTAATAACTGATTCTTACATGGGGAAGGGAGAGATATGTGGGTAAGATGAAAATGGTAACTGAGTGTTCTTCAGGAAAGGCCTCTTCTAGGAAGGATACAAATCTATATAGTTATTCTGGAAGATATCACTTAAATTATTGTAAGACATTTTCTATTGTGCCAGAATAGAATATACTTATTTTGCAAAGTATCATTTTTCTTGCACCTTTACTATATTGCTCAAACACCACTCTGTCCCTGTTGATTGTTAATACAAATCAGTAATATGTGATGGACAAATTGTTATGCACACACGTGTGCATAAAGGTTACAGTCATGCCTCAACCCAGAAAATCTTTGCAGTCTTAGGAAGGCACAGACCTGATTAACTCTGCTCTGTATTATCCTGACAGAGCTATGATAGACAGGAAAAATCTGAATTTGGGTACTGAAAAGTCAAAGTCATTAGATAAGTCTTCCTTGCTATTCTCACACAGAATCAGATGACTTCTTTTTCATGTAAGGAATGTTATAAAATTGTCCCTATCCTTCCTAATTAAAGACTGAACATGAATCTTAGGTTATTTAGAGAGTCACGGTCCAGCTTGAGGCACCACAGGCCACCCAGGGAAAACCCAGCTGCATCACATTTGGAGCTGTCCTATCACAATCTGGAAAAAATGTTCCAATCTTAAAAATATGTCTAGCCCACTTAATTTCACCGCTGTTCTGAAGTGGGGAACGGGAGATGTGTGGGTAACACGCAGGTAGTAAACGAGCATTCTACATGAGAAGTATTTTCTGAAATAAATCATCAACTTGTAAAGCTCATTTTCAGGTAACGACTAACATGATAGAGCATATGCGCATTCCGGTCTATTTGTGCTGCATACAAATAGTGACAAGGAGAAAATGATTTGGATAGGGTTACAGTGTCCTTGTGATGGCCTCCATTTGGTACAGGCATGTCACTCCCTTTGTATCCTTAAGGCCTGTATAATTTCCAAGTCTCGAGAGTCCATTTAGGATATATCTATCCCCTATGATTTCTCAGAAAAAGTAAATTACATTCACTTTGATCTTCTGAGATAAATTTTTAACAATTCTGTTTAGGAAGAACATGGTCTGAGCTAAAAGTTCCTTAGGATTTGATAACAACAGAATCTTGAAAGTTTGGTACACATGATCTCAAAGACAATTTTATAGGTGAAGAAACTGATTTTCCAGATGTGTTGTTTCTCCAAATTCAAACAGCTCTTAGTCAATTTAGCTGAAAGTAACTGCTAAAAAAAGTAACTATATATATATGTATGTATATATACATACATATATACATATATACATATACACATATACACATATATACATATATAACATTGCTACGTAATGTGTCACCTTTTAAATACGATAGAATTTAGACATACAGGCTAGCTAATTCCCTAACAAAAAGTAATAATAACATGAGGGATTTAGGCTCTGCTACATTCCTATAAGATCGAGTCCTCCAGATTCTCTTGGAATTTTCTTTCCAAAACAAACCTTCAAATTCAGTTAACTGAACTAGTTTCCTTTGCGATTCATTTGTGTCTGATACCCTAATGTATTCTCAGTAGAGGATGTACTACCATACCACTACAAGGCTTTCTTCTAGAGACAATAGCATTTTCTCTGAAAAGGAATAAAGTAGCAATGACTCTGGTCTGTCTTTAGTTGTACATGTTACCTAATAAAAGAAGTAGGAACTTCCCAAATATCCGTTTCTGTTATGTAATGCCAAAGTACATAGGTATATGCAAGTGTAATGAAGAAAGTATCATTAGGACAAATAAAAAGAGTTTGGGGATGAAATTTGCCCACACTGCTGACTGCTGACAGTGGAAGGCAACTGGCACCTTTAACAGTAGAAGGCACACTAACAAACTTGAATGCCCAGAGTCAGCAGAAACAGGTATGATACGAACACTGAACTGCCAAAAATGTACCGAGCCACAGAAAAGAAAGTAAGTTAGGAAGATAGGAAACTAACCAAGTTGACACTTGATGCTACCTTTTTTGGTTTTCTTGTTTTGGTTTGGTTTTTTGTTTGTTTTTGGATGGCGTGGGGGTTTATTTTTTAAACAGTCTTGTTTTAGGTCATGGAAAATGTGAACATTTATGGGAAGATTATATTTTTCTATTATAATTGCTGCCAATTACTAAATCTAGATTTCAATTGTTAAGTGCCCAGATGACTTTTCACAGCACATCAAAATAAGCAATTCCCATGAACTCTGCTTAGGTAGGTCCCAATTAGATGTTTGTCCATTCACTGTATTATGTGTCTGGTTCTGAAAAGTAAAGTTAATCCTGCATTTACAGGTGACAATATTTATATGCTTATTAACATGATGCAATAATCTAATTATTATTGGAGTGGCAGATTTGTCAATGGATGTTAGGGAATATACTGAGTAGGAACAATGGCAAAATATAGTGACTATCATTGAAAAATGAATACAGAGGCAACAATGAAGTCACAGGATGATGATTGCTAGAGAACAAGAGGAGGGTTTTCGGAGGGAATGGTGTTCAGGTTGATTTGTGAAAAATGAGTTTGCCATAAACATAATTGAGGAAAAGCTTTTCTCAGTAGATTTAACATCATACAGATGGTACACACAAACTGAGTATTTTGGTAGAAACTGTTGTCTTTCAGAAGACATGCATTTGACTACCATCCATATAGTTAAGTTACATAAAAATAGTAAAGTTAAGATAGGACTGTGGATTGATCACTTCAATCCTGAAGAAAGAATAGGGTTATAGTATAGGAAATCTGGGTTTCCTAATATTCCTGGGTTTTTTTGGCCAATCTTATTGTTTTGAGTTTTTTTGAAGAGTTTGTAATTGGGAATTTTGAAAAATAAAATTTGTGTACTATCACTTTTATGAATATATCCATAAAAATATGCACCTGGGCCTGGCGTGGTGGCCTAGCGACTAAAGTCCTCACCTTGCAAGTGTTGGGATCCCATGTAGGTGCCAGTTCTAATCCTGCCAGCTCCACTTTCCATCTAGCTTCCTGCTTGTGGCCTGGGAAGGCAGTCAAAGATGGCCCAAAAACTTGGGACCACGTGGGAGGCCCAGAGGAGGCTCTAGGCCCCTTCCTTTGGATCGGATCAGCTCTGGTCATTGAGGCTGCCCAGGGAGTAAATCAACAAACAGAAGATCTTCCTCTCTGTTTCTCCTTCTCTCTGTATATTTGACTTTCCAACAAAAATAAATCAAAATATATTTAAAAAGATACACCTGAGGCTGCCTAACAATATGGCATACCACACCTGCTGTGGGCTACTTCCCACAAACCACCCCTGCAGAAGCTACAGACTTAAGAGCAAAACATAGGCTTTAACAACTAATAAAGGAAGGGTAAGGGAACCCCTGGGGAAAAGCTCACGGATGTCAGTGTGCAGTTGCAGTATCCTGGATCAAAGGGTTACTAACTGGGTCTCTGCATTAAGGACTAGGCTAATGACAGGTGTACAATTCTGTTTTTAACCTTTCCCTCAGACTACCTGCTGATGGATATTATCTGTCCCATCATTAGGTAATCCACAACATTCTAGGTTACCACTAGGTGAGTACTACAAGGAAGGAATAAAAGCCTTGCTGGGATGAAAATAAAATCCTGCTGAAAGCCACACACCATGTATTACTTCTCTACTTCTGTATCTAAACTTCCTGAGGTGATATAATCCAAAGAAATTGCTGCTTTCTGGGAATATAAAAAGATACCCAGTAAATAGTCAGTATAGCAGAACTCTTGGTAAAAAGTGTAATGTGTAATTTAAGTGAGTTTAATATTCCAATTCAAAGACAGAGATATTATAACAGAATTTAAATACTAAAAATTTCAATAATATGCAGTTTATAAGAACTAACAAATAATTACACCAAAGGAATAGAAAACAGTGCACTAGTAATACTTCAGAATTATGAAAAAAATGAAGTTCATTCTTAACCTTTAACAAAACGGAAATTCATGGGAAAAAGCATAAAAGACAGTAAGGGATATTATGTCTTTTTTTAGAGTACATAAACATGCATTTATTATTTAGAGTTTTTTCTAGCTATTTTTTATTTTCCATGACACAGTTTTGTATAGAAATTTTCCCTCTCCCTCCTCTTTTCCTTGCTCATTTCACTCCCAATATCCCCCCTATCCCCCATAACATTACTATAGTACGGTCCTTTAGTAACAATTACAAGTTTAATATTTGATATTTAAGCACATCATGGAATTGAGGTATTTCAATGATAGAAAATCCAGTATAATATTGTTAAGGAATATTTAACTGTTTCACTGGGAGTCCTCCTTTTATTTGGGAGTAGAGATGCCTACTACAACATATCACTTCCCAGTATGCTAGTCTTCATTATACAGTACATCTGTGAGAATATATGTATTTACATGTTTACCTATATATCTTTGTCTTATATTTTGCATTGCTGTTGCCTCATATCAAATAGAACATGTAACATATGCACTTTTAGGATTGGCTTATTTCATTATAGCTATAATCATTTTATTTCTCTTTTTTAATGACTAAGTATTATTTCCTTTTTTTAAATTTATTCATTAATTACATTGTATTATGTGACACAGTTTCATAGGTACTGGGATTCTCCCCACCCCTCCCCAAACCTTCCCCCCATGGTGGATTCAAGGAGTAGATATAACACAACTTCTTTATCCATTCTTCTTTTAATTCGTATCTGGGCTGTTTCCATGTCCTCACTATTGTGGATTGCTGCATTATAAATATAGGGTTGCAAGTCACTTTCTCATATACAGATTTTACTGTTTTGGGATATATTCCCAGTAATGGGCTAAGTGGATCATACAGTGGATCAATTTTGCCTGAGCACTCTCTGTACTGACTTCCATAGTGGATGCACTAGCCTACATTCCCGCCAACAACAGAGTAGGGTAACTTTCCCCCTCCCCATCTACTTCAGCCGGTGATTTTAGTGAATTTCTGAATGTGCTCCAAATCTCACTAGATTTAGGGGGAACCTCAATGTGCCTTTCATTTGTATTTTTGCTGATACTTAGTGACCCTGAGAATTTTTCAGATGTCTGTTAGCCATTTGCATTTGTTCTCTTGAACAATGCCTGCTCATTTCCTTCACCATTGTCTTCAGAGGGTTGTTTGTTTTGTTATGGTTGAGTTTCTAAAGCTCTTTGTAAATCCTGGATTTTAGACCCTATCAGTTGCATAGCACATAAGGATTTTCTTCCATTTTGTTGCTTTCCTCTTCATTTTGGTAGTCATTTCCTTAGTTGGTCATTTCCTTTGCTGTACAGAAGCTCCTTAGTTTGACGTAGTCCTATTTGTTTATTTCGGCTTTGATGGTCTGTGCTCTTGGTGACTTTTCTAAGAAGTCTTTACCAATATTTATGTCTTGCAAAGTGCCTCCAATGCTTTCCTCTAATAGTTTGATGGTTTCTGGGTGCATGCGTAGGCCCTTGATCCATTTAGAGCTTATTTTTTGAATACGGTGACAGGTGAGGGTCTTGTTTCTTACTTCTGTAGGCTGTTATTGAATTGTCTCAACAGAATTTCTTGAATAATCCAAACATTTTTTCTAGTTGACTTTCAGTTCTCTTGTTGATTAATTGGCTGTACTGATGTATGTCCAACTCTGTATATAGATAGAAATCTATTTCTCTATACACACACACACCCAGCAAATGTGAGATTTAGTCCAGATTCCTTTAGTGAAGATCTTCTTGGAGTACTTGTACACACTGTAACTTGTAATAGCATTTGTTGAAGAGACCAGATTTTTCTCCTGGATTATTTTCAGTTCTTTTGTTGAAGATTAGTGGGTTATACATGTGTGGGTTCCCTTCTGGTGCTTCTATTTTGTTCTATTCTTCTTTCATTTTGTTCCAATATCAGGCTGTAGTATGTCTTGAAATCAATAATTGTTATTTCTGTCCCTGAAGGAAACTGACATAGACGACCATAAATATATTTTCTCTTTGCTGTAAACCTCGCTATTCCTGAATTTTAGGGAAGAATGTGGTCATGTGAATAAATGGCCTTCCTTGTAGTTAGACATTGCCCTGTTACTACTTTCTAACCAATAAAATTTTAGCAAACTTCTACATCATGCTCTTAAAAAGATAATGGAATACCCTTTCTCTGTAAGTGCGTATTGGAGACACTTTGCTCAGAAGTAACCTAGAAATGGCAGAGTGGGACTGGTGCTGTGTTGTACCAAGTAAAACCACCACCTGTCAGAGCCCCTGGTCTTCCACTTCCAGTTGAGTTCTGTGATAATGTTACTGGGAAAGCAGTGGAATAGCACCCAAACACTTGGACTCCTGCCCCTCCTCCACTCAATGAGAGTCCCGTAAGAGGCTCCTGGCTTCTGGTTCATGAGCAGCCCAGCCATGGCAGCCATTTGCAGAATGAACAAGTAGATGGAACAGAAGGATTGCTTCCTTCCAGACTATTACTCGAAAGAAAATAAGCTTATTTTGGGTTTGATCCATTGTGAAAATGAGGTTCTACTACAAAGGTCAAAGTTACCTCCTAAATAACTTAAATATCATGAAAATCAAAAAAAGTATGTCAGAGCTAATACATTATATTAACGAATAGAGGAAAATTAAAATGACATGTTAGTTATACCAATAATATTTGTCAATATTACCTAAGAATTATTAGTGATGTAAAGACATAGGGACACTTGGGCCCAGCGGCGTGGCCTAGCGGCTAAAGTCCTCGCCTTGAAAGCCCCAGGATCACACATGGGCGCCGGTTCTAATCCCAGCAGCTGCACTTCCCATCCAGCTCCCTGCTTGTGGCCTGGGAAAGCAGTCGAGGACGGCCCAATGCTTTGGGACCCTGCACCCGCGTGGGAGACCCGGAAGAGGTTCCGGGTTCCCTGCTTCGGATCGGCGCGCGCTGGCCCGTTGCGGCTCACTTGGGGAGTGAATCATCGGATGGAGGATCTTCCTCTCTGTCTCTCCTCCTCTGTGTATATCTGGCTGTAATAAAATGAATAAATCTTTAAAAAAAAAAGAAGACATAGGGATACTCTTGTATTTCTGGTAAAATGTAGAAACAGACATTCTGGAAGGCAATCTGGGAGATACTAGTTGAGTTAGAAAGAATCTAGGTGAATCAAGTAAGAATGTATCTTTTAGAGAGCAATACTGCATCCATGTAGATGTACCATAGAAATCCTCATGCAGGTCCAAAAGGAGATACATAAAACATCTCATTCCAGCACTGTTCCTTGTACTTGTGGAAGACATTGTAACTCTATCAGTAAAGTAATAGGCAAGCAAATTGGGGAACACTAGTCATTTAAGCGAGAGATATCTAAAACACATTATACATAGATTTTCTTACATTTTTCTTATTTTTAATTTTTATTGGAAAGGCAGATGTACAGAGAGAAGGAGAGACAGAGAGGAAGATCTTCCATGTGATGATTCACTCCCCAAGTGACTGCAACGGCTGGTGCTGTGCCAATTTGAAGCCAGGAGCCAGGAACTTCCTTCCGGGTCTCCCACACGGGTGCAGGGTCCCAAGGCCTTGGGCCGCCCTCGACTGCTTTCCCAGGCCAAAAGCAGGGAGCTGGATGGAAAGTGGGGCAGCCGGGATTAGAACCGGTGCCCATATGGGATCCCAGTGCATCCAAGGTGAGGACCTTAGCCACTACGTTATCACTCCGGGCCCACATAGATTTTCAAAACAGTGTTGAATAAGGCAAGAATTAAAGTGAAATTTAAAGCGAATCATTACGTGTGTATATATATATGTATGCACATTATATATATATATATATATTATGTCGAGATACATATATATCTCCACAAAACAACATGAATAACAAACTTTTTATAACTATATAGATGTATCAAAAACTACCCCCCAAAACTTCCACAGAATTGCTGAAGAATTAGAACAGATGAGGATTTTTAAATACATGAGATATTTCTGCATATACGAGTGATAAAAAGTACCCCACATACTAAATATAACCAATTGACGCTGGCATTACAGTTCAGCAAACTGATTCTCCACTGGCAGGTGCTGACATCCCATATTGGCACTGGTACATGTCTGGGCTGTTCCATCTCCCATTCAGCTTCCTGTTTGTGGAATGGGAAAGTAGTGGAGGATGCTCAGGGCCTTGCCCCTGGCACCCATGCAAGAGGCCAGGGAGATGTTTCTGGCTCCTGGCTTTGGAACAGTTCCGTTCCGGCTGTTGCAACCATTTGGAGAGCAAACCAGCAGATTGGCAATTGGGCAGCTGGCCTGTGAGGAGCAGGACTGACTCCTGACCCCTGGATAAGTCCCCACATTTTTCTTTTGCCAAAGACCCTGCAAATTATTTTATCAGGTCCACCCAAATTCTTCCAGAAACAGTACTGAAAGGAAATCTTCTTCCTGGGAAAGCAGTATGACATTGTACCTCCTAGTTTGGGCTTCTTGAGGTCATCACTTCAGGAGCTGATTAGTGGCACGATCACACTGGCCTCTAGGGTGCACTGCTCACTTACTACTATGTAGATTTCAGTATCCCTTCTTATGCCTCTTGACACAACTGAACCAAGCCAGAATTTCCCACAGGATTTGTTAAATAGTAAACAACAAACACAGAAGGTACAAGAAATATAAATTGTCCATCTGACATAGTAAAAATCGTAGCTCAAGACTAGTACCCTAAGCCCATGCAGCTGCTATCACCTGCCAATACCAGCTCCCATAAGAATGCCAGTTTGAACCCCAGCTGCTCCACATCTGCCGTTTCCTGCTAATGCACCTAGCAAAGCAGCAGAAGACAACCCAAGTGCTTGGACCCCTGCACCCATGCAGTAAGCTTAGAAGAAGCTCCTGGCTCCTGGTTCTTGGCTCCTGGTTTGAACCTGGTTTAGGCCTGGCAATTGCCAGCATCTGAGGAATCAGTAACTAAACCTCTCAAATCAAAACAAAGAAGTCCAAGATTCTACTATTCAATTTAATAGTCTACTTTACTTTCTTAGCTCCCCACGAGTTTTTTTTTAATATTTCACAATTATTTAAACTTTTCCTCAAATAGCTTATGTCTTCTCATGTTGGCTAATATCAGAAATTTAGCCATACTCCAAAAAGAACTTTGTCTTTCTATATAATAAAAGGCAGTTTTGTAGCTTAGTAGGCCTACCATAGAGTATATTCACATTATAATAAAGTATAAAACAATTCATATGATAGGAATAAGACTGTCATTTCCCAATAATGGAAAGAGAAAGATTCTTTTCTCTTTCCAAATCATCGATATTCAAATGGTGGTTATATATGATCCACAATAAGATGAATTTCAGTGCTGATTCAAAGAAACATATTCAACATTCTCTTTTGAATATAATGATACTCATTAGTTTTTGTACTTTCTTATTATTGATTTTTCTAGTAAGTATGATTTAAGAGTATTTACTATTTTTACTTTCTTTTGTTTGCTGTTTTCTCCATCTTTCTTCCTTGTGCAACTGGTTAATCTGTAGTTATAACAGACACCTTGTACTTATGTAATAAAAGGTAAAGCCTGACCAACAATGTATAAACTCTTTTATGCTAGTTGACTCATAACTTTTTAATTTTACAGAATGGCAAAAATGCTTAAATTTTAAGTGGGGCCCTTAAATGGTTATTATCTTTTTAATTTTTTATTTAGTCAGATAGCCACTGAAAAGTATCATACCAATTTTATCTCATAAGACAAAGTATTCTAACATGCTTACAATTTCTAAAAAAAAAAAAAAAACCTGTATTTTAATACTGAAGGAAGTCCTTTAATTTGAAAAATTAAGCAATGATCTTACTCTATTTTATTTCTCTGAGGAACATGGGAAAAGAACATCAAAGCTCAGCACTGGGCAGCCTCCTTAATCAAAGGTTGGAAAATTTATTCAAAATTCCTAATATATATTTCTCTTTAAATATTTAAACTACTTTAAACATTTCTGTAATTTTTGTGAACCCTTAGATATGACAATACAAGACGTTCAATAGTATTGACCCTGTACCTTTTTAAAACAACCCTAAATTTTAAAACCTTTGAAATAAGCATTTCATTATACTTTTTTTTCTTGTTACCAAGAACACTGAACAGCAACACCATATACGGCCACTGTCTTCTCTTGAATTCATGCAAGTATTTTGTTCCCGTCTTGTTGCTCTTTGCATTCAAAACTTTTATTTATGAAACAACAGCATGCCATATATTACATTTTTGAGATAGCATGGGTTATTTTTAATACTTAAGGTATTACTTCATAACTAATAGTTTATATCAGCAAAATACACCTACATGCTATGAATATAAATCTCTTTCTTCTCTTTTTGGTTCTCATGTGGCTAATTCCTCTTGGAAAATATACTCTTTACACATGCCCATATACATTGATGAAATTGTGCTAAGAGTTTTTAAATTCTGATGAAGTCCTTGGCTTAACCAATATTGCACTCCTGATACATTTTAAGCATTCCTGTCGAGAATTTTTCTGTGACTTGGACAGAAAACAAAATATTATATTGAATTAGTGAGAAACTGAAAGTTAACTTTGACCCTTTGTTTCATAATACTCAGTATATAGGAAGTATTTATTGTATTGAAACAAAGAACATTGTTCTAATAACTGTTAGATCTAAAATGTAACATTTGACTTTCAAAGCAAGTAGATCAATAGTGCTCCAAACAGGGACTCAGCCAACAAAGAATCATAAAGTTAGAAAGTCTGTTAATCAATGACAAATTTAGTACTTGTTGCTACAATTACAAAGATAATAGTTCCTTTATGTCAGTGCCTTTGGTTTTGCAGCTGTAAAATAGCTTTGAAATTCACTATTTCAAGGAATAGAAATTAATAGGAGGTCATTTCTACCAGAGAAATTTTAGGGGCCCATCCTCTCTAATCATCATTAAAAACTAAATCCGTAGGAGAAGAGGCACTTTACTGATTGTCAAGTGGAAGCTATTATTCATTTGATGAAGCTCTTGGCACTGTGCCATTGATTCTGCACTACAGCCTGCTGCTCGTTCTCCTTCATCTCTCTCGCAATCAGGGTTGTTTCTGCCTGCCAGGAGCTATTTATAGAACAAGGGGGGAGAAAAGCTGATATGTTCTCTTTCTTGAAAAACAACTTTCAAACTTTGTAAGTACAAATCCATTTTTCTTGTCACCAGACCTGCGTCTGCTTTTTCTGTCAATGTGGAAGATAAGGAAACCGACCTCGAGACAATTGCTTTTCTCAATAATGACAATGGATTTGGTGGAGTCACAGGCCACAGTCACACTACCTGTAATTCCTCAGAATTTATATTTGTTGAAACTACAACACACTGTTATATATTTATAGTGTTCATTCTCTCATTTCTACATTCATTTCAGTAATAATTGTGTATCTTAACAATTTCTGAAAGACATACTTTCTTATATTTGTTAAAAACAACTATATTTGGGAGAAAATTCCCTCAAAATACCAGTGTATAAAAATATTTAGGGAGTTGAGCTTTCAATGGATGGTATAAACTGAATTGTGCCACCAGTTTGATGCTGGTAAAGTTGCAATTATATTTTCTTAAAGTTCCTGAAAATATAGTCATATCAAGGTGATGCAAATCTCTTATTAAAACCTATTTACATTATATTCTCAAAATTACCTGCAAGTACCTCGTTGTCTTTAGTATAGTTACAAATACACTTTAAAAGATTATTTAAAAATCTTTATACTTGAAGAAACTTCAGATTCTAATTTCCAGGTGGAAAAGCCCTTTAAAATATCTTATTTTTTAAACTTCCATATAGAAAAATAAAAATAAAATAATGGTATGCATTTGGAGTGCTTACTATTAAAGACAGAAATAACAATACTTCTACTTAATAAATTTTAATTGAAAGAAAAGGAATTCTATTTGTTAGGATACAAAATACAAAGCAGCTTTAACCTTAAAAATACATAAAAGTCGTATAGTTGTAAGCTGCTTAATAGGGATTATTTCAGAAATTTAGCTAATGACCTTATGAAATGTTGTTTAGCAAAATACATTTTTTTAAAAGTATTCTTAAAGAGTCTTCAACAAATGTTTGGTTACAAACAGAACACTGAGGATCCCCTTAATCATTTCATATTACAACAGAGCATCAGTCAGAGGAGACATTTAACACAGTAACTTGAATTAGCAGGCTGTGAAAAAAACTTGAGGATTATTTTGGCTGTTTGATTTGTTGTAATTTCATAGAAGATTTACATTTCAGCATTCCCCAAGGATGACAGCGATGTCTACTTGCCAGTGAGTCTGTAGTGCCCTTTCCCTTCCAGCCCATATGCTTACCACTTACCCATTTATCTGAAAGAATCTGACAGTTAATGAAATATTCTTTTTGCCAAAGCTATAGAACACAAAGCAAAGTGGATTGTGGATGCAGATATTTTAAGCAATCAATGTGGATAATAATAAAAGTCCTTTTAGCTTCTAGTTGTTGAAAACCACTACACAGCCTAAGCTTCTAGAACAGTTCCAGCCCTTACCCTAAATTTTGAATTCTCAAAAACTTTGATGATTTTTCTTTCCATACAATGAAGAAACTGAAATATTTTTAGACTTGCATTATGGAATCTGCTACTAACTCGACTGATTGCCATTGGAACTCTAAGGTTAGGCTGCCAGAGCTATCCTAAACATTAAATAATTTGTACAAACGATATATATTGATTACTTATTATGTTCCCAACATCATTTTGTTCACATATGTCAGGGTAGAAAAATATGCAAAATTCCTATTTTAATTATATCTATTTTCCAGTAGAGATTCTGCTAAAAAAGAAAACATAAAAACATTTTGTGTTTCACAAACTCAGTCCTTTATTTTCACAAATGTACAGCATTAAACTGAAGGAGGACAGCTTCTTGAACAATTTCTTGAGCATGGATTATATATTCTAGTACTGTATGAAATAATTTTTCATGCATTACTGCAATGATTTTATCCTATCTAAATCTGATTTCTAAAAGTTCTGCCACTAAACTGATGAAAAATGAAAAATGAATATTTAGAAATGATAGCAAACTATTTGCTAATGTTACAGAAATAAAAATAGTAGACTTAAACAAGTCTTCCCCATGTTTAAAATTAGTAATTTCAGGCATGTTATCCACTTGAGTCTTAGTAGCATTACTCCAACTCTTACTCAACAAGTTAAGAGTGCCTCTTAACTGTCTGAAACACATATATCCATGTATCAAACAAGTGGATATTCCTGCATTTGTGGAACTAAAATTCTAGCTGGAATAGAAATAATAATAATAAGCATATAAGTTGGTTAAATTCATACGCTATAACGTGAACAGTAATTAAATGGGAAAAATTAACCCCATTTTTTCTAACAATCCAGAATTTTTTTACCTCAACTTTCATGATTGAAAAATAAAATGTGTAAGGGCCTATGACTTAACAAAGCATTCCAAAGGGGAATTTTTATAGAAGCATACACGATGTAAGAGAGAAATGACTACATATGGATGGTTTTGAGGGGACACTTGTTTTCTACCACTATGGAGATTTGAACTGGTTTTAAAATCTTTGTTATTTTGATCTGGGGGAGCCTGAAAATAAAGAACAGAGCAAGGAATCAGTAATCACCCATCTGGAATAAAACAAGCACACATAAATCACTGGAAAATCACGTGTGGTTTGATGACATTTATCCATTTTGGTTTCCACTGACTGGCATGCCAAACCCCAGACACCAAAATGACTAAGGATGAAGAATAAATGCCCATCATTAAATTTCCAGTGGTTTAATAATTACCTTTCTTCCTGGGAACATGATTAAATCTCATATAACAGCAAAGCTCCAACAAAGTTGCTGGCTATCAGAGGTGAAGGGAAAGTAAATATGAAAAAGAAAAAAGGAAGAAAGTGACAAAATAAGAGAGATAAAGACACAGACAACATACAGAGGACTAAATCTTTTTTGGTGATTATTCTCAATTACCTTTGGGCTTATGACAATCACTCAGACACTAAACAAAATGATTAGGCAGCAATTTGGATGAGCACCTCATTCTCATTATTCCAGGGGATGTGGCAAGCTCCTTCTAGAGAAAGAAAAAGTACAGTAACACAGGAAACATAATCACACTCTTCTAAATGTAAAGATGAGGAAAATTTCTTTTGCACAAAAATGGTGAACTTTCTCCTTTTCAAATAATAACTATCTTTGGTCAATATTGTGATATCCACAGGGAAAAACAGAATCTTTCTTTTCAAGTCATTCAGAGTTGTAATTACGCTAAACCATGTCAGAGTTCCTAATAATCATCAGAAATCTAAAATCAGTGCAGCTTCCAGGCACAGACAAAGGAAAGACTTCTAATTACTGGCTAGGACCAAAAGACATTAATTGATTCCAAAATTATGGTAAATCCCTTTTAGAATATGAATAATATCAGGGATTACATACTAACTGAGATCAAACTCAGTGTTCCCTAAATAGCTTCCCCTTCGCTTTTCCTTTTTGTAAATTAAAAATAGCCTACAAGGGGCCCTACGCAGTAGCCCAGTGGGTAAATTCCTCACCTTTAACGTGCCAGGATCCCATACGGGTGCTAGTTTTAATCCTGGCAGCTCCACTTCCCATCCAGCTCCCTGCTTGTGGCCTGGGAATGCAGTCGAGGATGGCCTGAAGCCTTGGGACTATGCACCTGCATGGGAGACCCGGAAGACGCTCCAAGCCTCTGGCTTTGGATTGGTGCAGCTCCAACCAGCGTGATCACTTGGGGAGTGAATCATTGGACAGAAAATCTTCCTCTCTGTCTCTCCTCCTCTCTGTATATCTAACTTTCCAATAAAAATAAATCTTAAAAAAATAAATCTTTAAAAAATAGCCTATCATGTCCACTCCAGAAATCATGCCATATTCCTCATCACTGTATCTCTAGTACCTATCAAACTATCTAACAAATAATAGCAATAAATATTTGACTAGGGACTGGCATTGAGGCATAGCTGATTTTATTTTTTGCTTGCAATGCCAAGGTCCCACATCAGAGTGCCAGTTCAATCCACAGTTCTTGGGCTTTCAATCTAACTTCTTGATAATTTGGGAATAAAGCAGATGACAGCCCAGGATCTTGGGCTATGCCCCCTATTTAGGCAAGTTCCTGACTGCTGGCTTCAGCCTAACCAAGCCATTTGGGGGGTGGAAAATATCTCCCTTTCTCACTCTGTTACTCTGCCAAAATAGAAGAAGGAATTTTTTTACAAATGAATCTTTGAACATAAAGGTACAATTCAATGAATTTATCAATGCAATTTTTGTCATGGAAATATAATAGCTAAATAGATATTCTACAAAGGTAAAAATTATTCAATTAATGATTTTATATGTATTTTCTTATGTATTAATTTACCCCATCTTATTAAAAAAATACTGCCATAATCTCTGGCCAATACTGAACAAGAAGAAAAGTAGCTAATATTCACAGAGAACTCTCTAGCACTGACATGTCCCACATACCTTCATATGTATCATCTCACTTCTCATGCCCACTTTTTTTTTTTACAAAAAAATAAGCACAAGCTTAAAGATGTAAAATAACTTGCCTTAAATGGTAGAACACTATACACATTCATACCCAAACCCTTGTGACTTCAAAATTCATACTATTTCCATTATGTCAAATTGCAAAAGAAAACATATTCATACTTCAAAATCAAGCATCCATCTGTAAGATAAAAACATTTTTCTTCAAACACTGGGAGAGTGTGAGCTAGCAAGCATGTTTTATTTGCTTGTTTGCTTGTTTATAAAATTATTTATTTTGTTATTCTATGATACAGTTCATAGGCTCGGGGAATCCCCTTCCCCTCTCAAATCCCCAACTCTCCCACCAATTTCCGCTATATCATTACAACAGTATACTCTCATAATCGGTTAAAAGTCCAGCATTCTGCTATTTAAGTGTATCCTGACATTCCAGATATGGACAATGGCAGTCTGGTATTCTATTGTCAAGATATATTTAACAGCTGCATCAGGAGTCCATCTTTGATTTAGAAGTTGAGATGCATACAGCATTGTATCTTCACATCTGTATGTAGTATTCTGTACGACAGTTACTATGCATCCCTTTAAATGAAAAGCCATAGCACAAAATCAACAACAGAGAGAAAAATAGAAAATTTTCAACAAGAAGTTAAATAACATGCTACTGAATTACACAGTGTGTCACTGAAGAAATGAAAACAAAAACCAAAGATCTTCCTGAAGCAAAAAACGGTACTGTGTAAATTATGAGCCAATGAGGAAATTAATAGGAAAAAATACTTTTTTTGAATGAAAGTAAAAACAAAAATAAACTCCTGAGACATAGCAAAACAGTATTGAAAGGGCTGTTGATCTTGTGTTTTGCATGAAGTTTGCCTTTTATCAGAGAGACCATGTACTTGTCCTTTTGGGATTGACTTTTTTCACTGAGCATAATTGTCTTTAGTTGGGATCAATTGGTTGCAAATGGTAGAATTTCATTCTTTTTAATGCTAAGTAATATTCCATGGAAGGGATATACTACAGTTTCTTTATTCATTCCTCTTTCGACAGGCATCTAGGTTGTTTCCACACCTTTGCTATTGTAGATTGTGCTGCTATGAGAATAGGACTACAGATCCCTTTCTCATATGCAGATTTTACTCTTTTGAATATATTCCCAGCAATGGGATAGCTGAGTCAGACAACAAATCAATTTTCAGTTTTCTTAGCACTCTCCATACTGACTTCCATAGTGGTTGTGCTAGCCTACACTCCAGCAACAATGAAAGAGTGTACCTCTCTTCCCATATCCATGCCAGCAGATGTTGTTAGAGTTCTAAATGTCGGCCAATCTCACTGAAATTAGGTGGAACCTCAATGTGATTGTTATGTGTATCTCCCTGATACTTAATGAGTCTGAGAATTTTTTCAGATGTCTATTAGCCATCTGATTTTGTTCTTTTGAAAAATGTCTGTTCATTTCCTTAGTCCATTTCCGCACAAGGTTCTTGGCTTTACTGTGCTGGAATTTCTGAAGGTCTTTGTAAATCCTAAAAATAATCCCCTATCAGTTGTGTAGTATGCAAAGATTCTTTCCCATTCTTGGCTACTTCTTCACTTTGTTCATTGCCTCATTTGCTATACAAAACTTTTTAGTTTTTAGATTTTAGTTTGAAGTAGTTCCATTTGTTTATTTTAGCTTTGACTGCTTGCACTTTTGGTACATTTTCTAAGTCTTTCCTAATACCTGCATCTTGGAGAGTGCTTCCTATGTTTTTCTCCCATTGTATAATGGTTTCTATGTGCAGACAGAGCTATTAGGCAAGAAAAAACAAATCAAAGGAATTTAAATTGGAACTGAGAAATTAAAATTATCCCTGTTTGCAGATGATGTGTAGAGAATCATCTGCAAACAGGGATAATTGAATCTTTTGGTTCACTCAAGAGACTACTGAAACTCATGAGAAATTGGCAAGGTAGCAGGATACAAAATTAATTAATATAAATTGATGTCACTGGCATACACAAATAACTCCATGACTGAGAGAAATTTGTAAAAACAGTCCCCTTTGAAACAGCTGAGCAGAATCTCAAATATCTTGGAATTTACCTCACCAAACATTGTTGATGTTGTTCATTTGGAAACACAAGAGATCACAAATAGCCAAAGCTATCTAAAAAATCAAGCTGGAGGAATCAGTTCCAGACTTTAACACACACTGCAAAGCAGTTGTCATCTAAAAAGTCCCCACCTGTTTATTTTTATTTTTATTTTTCATAATAGGGTTCCACAGGCTCAGGGATTTCCCCATCCACCCCCACTTCCTTTCCATAATGTTTTCCCCCATATTTTTACAATAGTATAGTCCTTCAGCAACATTCACAAGTCCAACATTCTTTTATTTAAGTGTATCATGACATTATAGGTACAGACAATAGCAGAGTAATCCAGCATCCTATTGTCAAGATGTATTTAACAGCTAGATTCATTGGGAGCCCGCATTTTATTTAGCAGTGGAGATGCATATTGCAAAATATCTCCACTTCTCAGCATGCGAGTCTTCATTTTACAGTTGATTTCTGAAAGTAGATACACATTTACCTGTATATCTATTTATCTTATAGTTTGCATGAATGCTGCCTTGTATCAGAGAGAATATATGATGTTTGTCCTTTTGGGATTGGCTTAGCTACTGAGCATAATGGTGTACAGTTGGGAACATTTTGTTGCAAGTGGTAGGATTTTTTAATGGCTGAGTAGTATTCCATAGAGTAGACCAGAGGTTATTTATTCCTCTTTTGATGGGCATCTTGGCTGTTTCCATGTTTTTGCTGTTGTATATTGTGCTGCTGTAATATAGGGTTCCAAGTCATTTTCTGGTATGTAGATTTTACTGTTTTGGGGTATATTCCCAGGAGTGAGGTAACTGGGCCATAAGGTACATTTATTTTCAGTTGTCTGAGCACTCTCCTTATTGACTTCTATAATGGCTGCACCAGCCTACATTCTCACCAACTGTGGAGTAGGGTATCTTTCAAGAAGACAGTTCTACTGTAATACTGCATCAAGGTGGAGGAATCCACCGGGGGGAGGGGAGGGGGAGTGGTGGGGGGATTCCCAGAGCCTATGAAACTGTCACATAATGCAAAATAATTAATAAAAAAATAAAAATAAATAAAAATAAAAAGAAGACAGTTCTAGTAAGTGAGAAAAATTACAGATGAGTGCAAACACCAAAATATGTTTAGAGATTTTGTATATCTTAGTCTTTTTATTTTGAAATGTTTCAACACACATAAAAATTATACACATTTGTAGAGTGTCATGTGATGGTTTTAAACATGCATATACATGGTAAAATGTCCAATCAAGGTAACTACAGCTATCTCCACAAATATTTAACATTTTTTATGGTGAACACATTCAAAATCCTATATCTAGGGTTTTTAATAGAGAAATATATAAAAAATTAACATTACAACAGTATGTTAAGGAACTGTTCTTTACTATTGGTAATTTGTTACAAGTGTTTGTTTCCTTCTTGTATTTTAGCTTGACTTACCTTTAGTTAGATCAGTTAAAAGGGAAAACGCAACTCAAAGAAAGTCACAAGTGGAAGCAAAAACACAGAGAGAAGAGAATTAGGGAGTTCCTGAGCAGTCTCATGACAAATCTACTGATGTGCAGCAAGAGACATGAAAAGCAAACATTTCTTGATGAATACCAGTTTCCTAGATGGGGCAATTAGGCTCTTATTTTCTAGAAAGCTACATGGAAAAGCCAGCATGACCTCTGCTTAAGTCTCTTGTGAATAAGCTCTGGAACACGTCCATGGAAGTGTAATCCTATATGAAACTGAGCAATCCTCTGGCAATTGGATTGATTGTGAATTGAAACCTTAGGGCAAAAGACCCATGCATTGGTCTTATGACCTGCACACAGATATTGCACACACCATTGATTTTTGTTTGTGTGTGCCTCTTTGAGTGGAAAAAATAAATCCTTAGAGAATGAAAATATATTTGATAAGGAACATTTCTTAAACATGATTTTAAAAGAAAATCATTCAGTCTAATTTATGAAGAAAATAACTTTGATAAACTTTGTAATGTGTTTTGAAGATGTAATCAAAGTTTCACCATTGATATTGCTGAAACCTGGCATGGTGAGACCTGCCAAAAGTCAATATCAGGCCATAAAATTAATCATCAGAATTATAGCAAAAACTCACATATATCTTCATTTCATGCTATCAATCTGTACTATGCCTTAGTCTCCTTTACCACAAAATAGTTTGTAGTAAATAATATCTGTCTAAAGCAACATTATATGTAACATTAGTATTACAAATAGATGAGCATGTTTGTGGTTTATTTTAAAGAATAGTAAAAGCGCATGTGTCCCGAAACATGCCATGCTTTCTCACAAACCTACTGGTCTCAAACTAAGAAATCCACCCAGAATGGCCCTTCTTTGAACTAAGATTCAGTATATATTAACTGTACATATGTACACACACATTCTCCTTTTAAGAGAACAGCTTAAGGGATTAGAAAGAAATCCACTTTATTTCAATATCGGAAAAAGAACGATTTCAAACAGCCACAAAATAAAAAGCAGATAACCAAATACAATTTCAAGAAGAAAAATGTTAGAAGCTATGAGTGTAGAAAACTGACATAAAGGTAAATATTTCTAATAGAACAATATAATCCATCTTAGCAAGTTTAAGTAATGCATGCAAAGCTTCCTGGACTTTGAAAAGAATTGTGCAAACAGAAATTTTAGGTACTTCTCCTTATGCCTACATAAGTCTTGACTAAAAGTTTCACCAGCTCTTTCAGACCATCTTTTTTTTTCTTTAAGCAAGTCAAAACCAACCAACAAACACAAAAATCCTTACATAGCAGTCAGTGAGTCATGGAGTAAAATGGAGCCAGCAAGAGCACTGATTCCAACCAAAATTCAACATGGGCAGTGTGAGTAACTGATTCATATATTATTATTCATGATACAGTCTTATAAATATAGGAATTCCTCCATTCCTTTCACCCACCTACCTCTCTGTTTTCCCCTCCATTTTAATAGGCATGTTCTAGATATGTAAGGGAGAAAGAAATTAATAACTTATCTCCAAACCCTATCACTAATATATCAGGAATGAAAAGACTACCACCTGTTCAGGATTTAAGTTTCACAGGCATGTTTAGGACATCAAAGCTACAAGGCACAGGCATTAAGAGACATACTTGGAGGAAAGGCAAACAAGATCAAGAGTCTTGCACATTTTAAATAAGACACAAAAATTACAACATAAAAGGGAATCAGAACCACTCTTTATTCATTTACAATTCTGCAGGCCCTTGTTGAGTTAGGCTTAAATATACTTTATGTGCTGGAAAAAGTTATTTATGTAAAAGGAAACTTAAGGAGAACAAACGTATTTCACAGAGTTTTATAAATTAATGAAAGGATTCTGAAAGGTGCTTTGAGATTTAGTGATTAAAGATAACTGTAGTGTTCATATTTTCTAATGCAGTGAGAATATGAGTAAATTCCTCAGCTATTGTCAAAGAAATTTTTCCATATTTATTTTTTCCCAGCACTATCTATATGAACAACTTAAGGCTCATTTAAGTTAAGTATTAAAGATGACAAAGACACATGCATAGTATCTTTTTTGACCTTCATATACGTATGTTGATGGTAGATGGTTATATCTCAAGATAGATGAGGTAGCTGAGAATTTTTTTGTAAAAAGCAGAGTTAAATTAAAATAGACACGAGACAGCTGAATAGTAATCTGTAGCCATTTTAATGTTTATAGAACCCGGTTGTATATAAACTAATAATTGAAATGTCAATGAAGAAGTCACAAGATGTGGCTCAAAACTTTCATTTTTTTGACATATTGGTTACTTAATGCCGTGTCAATTCCTTAACGTCATAAATTGCTACTGATGTTATGTCAGGGCTTTTTATTGATTGGGATGATACTCTGCCGGCTCTACCTTCAGACCAGAGATGGTCTCCCCAACAAGCCGTTGAACTTATCTGGACAATAAGATGCTGGACTCTATGCTCGGTATATGCTTGCAATGAAAGAATCTCAACTGAACTTGAACTGTGGTAATGCAACAAGGTGGAGGAATCCACCATGGGGGGAGGGTTTGGAAGGGGTGGGGGGAATCCCAGTGCCTATAAAACTGTGTCACATAATGCAATGTAATTAATAAAAAAAAAGAATTATAATAAAAAAGCAGAGTTTCAGAAATTTCCCTAAGGTTACACAATAGGCAAGTAGTAGAACTTTCAAACCATCTTTGGACATCAAGTCCATTACATTCCTGCTGACTTAGATTTCCCTATCAAATAACAAAATTGATAGCTCTTGCTTCCATTGGTGGCTGATTCTACAAAGTAAACTTTCTACATAAAACATTTGATCTTATTCTTAAGGCAAATTACAGTAATTTTCATCACTGATATCATATGAAGGTGCAAACAACAACTTTTTTGTTTGATTCATATCAGGCACAATGATTAGAAACTTCAGATTGTTTCTGCATCTCCTTCAGTTTAACCATTTTGCATTTGTAAAGTGATTTCTTTATTATTCTGGATCTGAATCTGTGAAGCTTAGTTTTAGAAAATTTCAGGACGTGTTGATACAATCCACATGTAGTACGCATGAAAGTCAGTTTAAGCCCCAGCCCCGGGGCAGGTGGTTTCTTTGATCTTCTTAGTTGTAAAGGAAACATTTGGTAATCAGACCCAAAAAGTGCCTTAGATAAAAACAGGAAGGCATTCATACAATGACACTGAACTTTTCCTTTTCTGTCGAAATCTCATTGTTTCAGCAATAAGAATTGACAGAGAATTCTGGAAGAATACAAAGACCTATAGTGTTGCTTACAACAACAGAAATTGAGAATAAAAAAGTAGCTCTTTCTATTATAGCTTATGGCACACAGAATATTTTGTTAAGACTGAGGGTAACAAATCACTTCAAAATTTAATGGCTTAAGGAAAGCCACCTCTTATTTCTGTCTCCTGTTCTGTTAACCTCACCTGCACTCAGAAATGTGCTTAGGTTTAAAGCGTGGGAATCAGTTCCATTTTTCACGGGAGATGTCACATTGCAAAATTTTCTAGACAGGAGGTAGAATTCTTTGGAGGTTACTTTGAAACAATTCATGACAATGGGGTTTTCAACCATAACAATACACAGAATCATCTGGGGACACTTTTCAAAAAAACACTGATGACTGGAACTGAGGGAGACTTCTGGAACTAACAAATCCCTAATGTGCATCTTGAGTGGTAGCAGGTATTGGCTCCCTGACACCTACGTGGGACATAGGAATTGAGTTGCACAGTCCAGCTTGGATCAGGCCCTGATCGTTGCTTGAGGGTTGCCAGCATTTGAGGAGTGAACCAGAAAATGGAAACTCTCTTGCTCTCTGTGGCTATTTCCCTCAAATTTGCTCTTTCCCTTTCAAATAAAAAAGTAATTGTTACAAACTGAAAAAGATTCAGAAATAGAATATAGAAATGTACTGGATCAAAGTGAATAGCATAACCAGCACACAGGTTTAATCTCAGGCAACACTAGCTATGGATGTTTATCAACGCCTCAGTCTGGGAGCTGGTAATTAACACCAGAACAAAACTAATATCTAAACAGCTGTATTACATTTTTTAATTTGTTGCATGCATATCTGTAAGTATGCTTAACTATTTAAAATCCAGTACAAGTTCATTTATTATACTGTTCTAACTTTTTTCAATTGACTATTTTCTAACACATGAGCTCTCATCAGACTGAATCTAGGATGTTTTTAAAGGATATTGATTCATAAACCTTAATCCAAGTATCCTGGCTTAATTGGAATGGAATAGGGCCCAGACAACACTTATTCCACAGAGGATTCTAACATGCAACTAAACTTTAGAACTGTTGTGCTAAGGAATGTTCTGTTAAACATACTTTTCCAAGTATTTATTGTTAAGGACAGTTTGTCATTAACTCTGATGAACCAATCAATACCTTTATCTTTTTGTCTTCTTTAGAGTTCTAAAACAGCTCTCTGAAGGTCAGAACTATAACTTACAGCTTCATAGAAGTATGTCCAACCTCTGACACATTGTATGGCATAAGACATAAACCAGCAATGATTTTATAAAATTACTATTCCAACCAGTTGTATGAAATTTGGTAAGAACTGAAGATGTTAGTTTCTAGTAACATCAGATATTTTGAATTCATCAAAAACTTAATGAAAAATCTATTAGTAAATAAATATTCCAGGTCTTCACAGTAAAAAAAAAATGTGTGTCATATAAATATCAGGCCATTGGAAATAACATTATACAAGTGATAAATTATGTTTAGGGTACACTAGTAGTTGGAAAACTTCATATTGTTTGAATACCAGGAGACAAGGTAAAATAATTCTTTGGATCCCAGAGCCTCTGATGCAGACTGAACAATGAAGGAGCGTAAGAGCTAGATATTTCAATACCAATGCCAAGCTCCTATCTCCTGCAATTTATATTCTTGATCACCCCATCTCTCATCTTTGTTCTTCATTCATCACTCTGGTTTGCATCTATCCAACACCTAAATTTTAACTTGATCTTCTGTTTCTGAGTGTTTACACCTTGGAATTTGAATCTCTAGTTTCAACCATCCATCTTCTCTAGAATACTGATATTGAGGATTTTTTTTTTCAATCCTTAGCTAGTACCCAGAAAACATGTCAGTGGATCAGCAAACATAGGGCACCATCCATGATGCCCTAGTTACCTGTTCCCCATGTAGCCATCTTTCTGTTGCCAAGCCATTCAAATTGAGGTTAGCAGAATAGACTCTGGTAAGGAAGGTTAAGTTTCAATATAGGATTTCTGCATCCCATATCAAAGTGCTTCACTTACACCTGGATGCTGTGCTTCTGGCTCAGCAGCAGATGATCTTAGCAAGATGAAGACTATGTTCCTGGATCCAAGCTTTGGCTTAACCGAGACTCAGCTGCAATTAAGGAGTGGGCCATGGTCTGGCACACTAGGCTAGTGTCTAAATCCTTGCCTTGCATGTCCAGAATCCCATATGGGCACTGGTTTGTGTCTCAGCTGCTCCACTTGCCATTCAATTCCCTGTCTGTGGCATGGGAAAGCAGTAGAGGATGGCCCAAAGCCTTGGAACCCTGTAACCTACTTGGGAGACCTGGAAGAAGCTCCAAGTTCCTGGCTTCAGATCGGCTCAGCTCTGGCTGTTGCAGTCATTTGGAGAGTGAACCAGTGGATCAAAGTTCTGTCTCTCCTCTGTAAATCTGATTTTCCAATAAAAATACAATAAATCTTAAAAAAAGATGGGCCAACATAGAGAAAATCTGCCTTTCCCTTTCTCTTTCCCTCTGTTCACTCCACCATTCAAAAAAATAAAATAGCTGCTTTTAAAAATGATCAAATTAGCAATTTCTGATATAATCCCTCACCAAGCAGTGTAGATATTTACAGGAGCCTACCAAGCTGATATATTCCATTCATATATTCTCCTTCCTTCTCTTTCCTTCTTTCCTTCCTCCCTCACTCTTACTCTCCTATCAACTAGCTCAGATCCCAAATGCCTACAAGATTAAAGGTGGGCCAAACTGAGGCCAGGAGCCTGGAACTCAGCCAGGTTGAGTGGCAGGGAGCCAAATAGTTGGGCCATCACCTGCACCTCCCAGGTAAGGCATTAGCAGGACGCTGGAGGAAGAGCAGAGCTAAGGCTTGAACCCACATACTCTGATATGGGATACAGGTATCTCCAGCAGTGGCTTAATCACTGTGCCAAAGGACTGCCTCATTAAGCATCATGCACACATAGTCTTATATATATATATATATGCTGGGTCTCACTCTTCATGGAGACCTCAAAGATCAAAGCTTTGAACCAATACTAGGAAAATTTTTTTAATAGCTTCTTTTTTCTTCTTTTATTTTTCATGATACAGTTCCAGAGGTTCAGGGACTTCCCCTTTCATCTTCCCCATTTACTCTCCTCCTACTATCTTCCCCATTTACTCTCCTCCTTCATCTTCCCCATTTACTCTCCTCCTACTCTCCTCCTACTCTCCTCCTACTATTTTTTCCTATATTATTACAATAATATAGCCCTTCAGCAGCAGTCATAAGTATAACATTCTTCTATTTAAGTGTATCATGACATTGTAGGTATAGACAAAGCTAGAGTGTCCAACATTCTATTGTCAAGATATATTTAACAGTTTCATCGGGAGTCCATGTTTTATTTAGGAGCAGGGATGCATACTGAAATTTATCTTTACTTCTTGGAGTGATAGTTTCCCTTATACAATTCTTCAAGATGAATATATCTATATACACATTTACCTATATATCTGTTTATCTTGTAGTTTGCATGAATGCTGCCTTGTATCAGAGAGAATATAAGGTGCTTGTCCTTTTGAAATTGTCTTATTTACTGGGCATAATGGTGTATAGTTGGGAACATTTTGTTGCAAATGGTAGGATTTTTTCTCATGGCTGAAAAGTATTCCATAGAGTAAATGTTCTTTTGATGTGCATCTGAGCTGTTTCCATGTCTTTGCTGTTGTACAGTGTGGCCACTATGAATACAGGGTTACAGATCACTTCCTCACATGCAGATTTCCTTTCTTTCAGGTATATTCCCAGGAATGCAATAACTGGACCATAAGATAGACTTATTTTCAGTTTCTGAGCACCCTCCATACTGACTTTCATAGTGGATAAACTAACCTACATCGCCACCGACAATAGAGGGAACCTTTCCCCCACATCTACTTTAGCAGGTGGTGGTACTAAATTTCTGAATGTACACCAATCTCCTTGGAGTTAAGTGGAAACTCAATGTGGTTTTTATTTGTATTTCCCTAATACTTAATGAGGCTGAGGATTTTTTCAGATGTCAATTAGCCTTTTGCATTTGTTCTTTTGAAAATTGCTGGATTTTTTCCTTCACCCTTTTCTTCACAGGGTTGTTTTGCTGTAGTTGAGTTTCTGAAGCTCTTTGTAAATTTGATTAGTCCCCTATCTGTTGCATAGTATGCAAATATTTTCTTCCATTCTGTTTGTTGCCTCATCCCTTTATATATACATCATTCCCTTTGCTGTACAGAAACTTGTTAGTTTGCTGTAGTCCCATTTGTTTATTTCGGCTTTAATGGTCTGTGCTCTTGGTGACTTTTCTAAGAAGCCTTTACTAATGCCTCTATCTTGCAAAGTGCTTCCTATACTTTCCTCTAATAGTTTGATGGTTTCTGGGTGCATATTTAGGCCCTTGATCCATTTAGAACTCATTTTGAATACGGTGAAGGCAGATATACAGAGAGGAGGAGAGACAAAGATCTTCTGTCTGATTATTCATTTCCCAAGCAGTCACTAGGGACTGGCTCTTGTTTCAATTTGCAGTTTGCAAATCTAGTCATTTAGTCATTTTTGCAAATCTAGTTATCTAGTCATTTTTGCTGTGAATTTTACCTTTTCACACTTCCTAGTCATTTTTATTTTTTTATAAGCCATTGTGTTTCATTCACAGATCTTCCATAAGAGACTTTTCATTGCTTGGAAGCAACTGAGGTTTTAAATGTCCCTTTCCACTCTGTTTCTGCTACATCTCATGAGCAATGTTGCTCTTGTTTTTGTCATGTCTTCAGCACCACATGGGTCATGCAGTAGCATCAATTTATACAAAACAGTTTTTTATTTCCTTTTTCATCACTTTAGTCACACATTGGTAATTCTGTAGCATGTTGTTTAACCTCATGTTGATGAAGATTTTCTCTTTTTCTCCTGTGTTTTCTGGCTCTGTATTTAAGGGGATGTGTAACAGAAGTATAGTGGAGACTGACATGTCCAGGTGTGGAGACCAGAGTGCAATATATCTCCTGCATCCAGACAAAGGATGGACTCCCAGTGAAACAGCTGGAAATACGCTGACAGTAGGATGTCAGACTCTCCAACAATGTCCATGCCTACAATGACAGGAAACAGTTCATAGTACAATGATGGACTTATGACTGTTCATAAAAGACCACTCATTGTATACTAGAGGGGAAATCAATGGAGGGGAGGGACTTGAGGAAGGGTATGGGAAATTCCATACCCCTATGGAACTGTATAATAAAACAATAATAATTAAAAAACAAAAGAAAGAAAATTTGAGAATTCTCACTAACCATCTCAACTATGGAAATTAGTAAAATGAAATGAGATGAGATGATATCTTATTTCTTTTTCATTTCCTTTATCAGCCAGTGAGAGAGAGAAAGAACATGCAGAGAGAAATAGATTAAAAACTTGTAAAGTCTGAGGCAGGCACCGAGTCCCAGCAGGTTGAGCTGCTACTCTCACATACAGTACTGAAATGCTGGATAGAATCCAGGCTACTCCACTCATAACTCAGTTTCTTGCTAATATGTGTAGGAGGCAGCATATATGGCTCAGGTCTTGGGCCCATGACACAGCCTGATGGAGTTCTGTGGGACATCCTGATGGAGTTCTGGGGTCCTGGCCCAGCCTTGGATGCTATAGGCACTGGGGGAATGAATCATACGATGGAATCAGTCTCTCATCTCTCTCTCTCCATTTCTATCTTTCTGTTTCTTTACCTCTCAACTAAAGAAATATTTTTATTATCACTATTTTAACCACATTGGGAAGCACTGTAGAATAAAACCGTACCTGATTTCGGTAAGCATCAAAGATGCTTCAGGGATTAGCTATAAGAAAAAAAGCCATATTGGCCTTAGGTTTCTCTACACTGCTTGCCAAAATCTTTTGAAAAATAGCTGTAACGTTCTAAGAGGAAAAAAAAGTATTACTTTATGAGGGGACATGAAAAAGTTAAGAAAAATAAGATTAAAGCACATTTTTCATTAATTTTAAAGCATTAATATATTTTATGCAGATAAATTGAAAAACACAACTTAAGCATGAAAAACTCAGAATTATAACAGCCAAAAAGCACTTTTAAAAACTCATTCTGGGAAGCCTGGTGTAATAGGCTAGTGGCTAAATCTCTGAACCAGGATTCAATATGGGTGCCTGTTCTTTTCTTATCTGTTCCACTTCCCATTCAGGTTCCTACTTGAGACCTGGGAAAGCAGCAGAGGATAACCCAAAGCCTTGGGACCCTGTGCCCATGTGGAAGACCTGGAGGAGGTTCCTGACTCCTGGCTTTGGGTCAGTTTAGCTCCAGCCATTGTGGCCACTTAGGTAGTGAACCAGGGACAGATCTTTCTTTCTATATCTTCTTTCTGTATATCTTCCATTCCAATAAAAATAAAGAAATCTTCAAATAGAGTGAAAAAATTTCATTGAAGTTTATAAACACATATTGATAATAAACTCATCTTTAAAGAAAAAAATAAGAATCATTCTGGGCCCAGCATGATGGCTCAAGTGCTAAATCCTCACCTTGGAAGCACCAGAACTCAATATGGGGGCCATTTTGTGTCACAGCTGCTCCCTGCTTATTGCCTGGAATGCAGTAGAGGACGGCCCAAAGCCTTGGCCACCTGTACTTACATGGGAGACTCAGAAGAAACTCCTGGACTCTGTATCCTGGCTCCAGACAGGTTGAGCTTTGGCTGTTGCAGCCATTTGGGGAAGATCTTTCTCTCTGTGGCTTTTGTTCCCTATATACATCTGTCTTACTCCCAACCCATAACTAAAAAGTAAAACTATCTAAAAAAAAGAGAAGGGAAGGGAAGGGAAGGGAAGGGAAGGGAAGGGAAGGGAAGGGAAGGGAAGGGAAGGGAAGGGAAGGGAAGGGACGGGACTTCATGCTGGAGACTGACACCATGATGTGGTAGGCTAAGCTTCTACCCATGATGTCTACATCCTTTATGGGCACCTTACCGAGTCCTGGGTGCTCCGCTTCCAATCCAGCTCCCTGATAAAGCATGTAGGAAAGAGCAAAAGACAGCCAAAACCCTTGGTCCCTGCATCCAGACGGGAGACCTGGAAGAAGCTCCAGGCTCCTGCCTTTAGACTGGCTCAGTTCCAGCACTTGCAGCCATTGGAGGAATGATGGAAATTCTCTTTCTCTTTCTCCCTACATTTTTCTCTCTCTCCCCCTGTGTGTGTGTGTCCTCTCTCAGTAAATTTGTTTTTCAGAAAAAAATTACATCTAAAAAAACCCCACCTCACTCTGTATCCACATCACCTATAGTTACATCAATTAAGAATCCAGGGCCCAGCAGCGTGGCCTAGCAGCTAAAGTCCTCACCTTGAACACCCCGGGATCCCATATGGGTGCTGGTTCTAATCCCGGCAGCTCCACTTCCCATCCAGCTCCCTGCTTGTGGCCTGGGAAAGCAGTTGAGGATGGCCCAATGCATTGGGACCCTGCACCCGTGTGGGAGACCTGGAAGAGGTTCCAGGTTCCCAGCATCGGATCGGAACAGCACCGGCTGTTGCGGTCACTTGGGGAGTGAATCATTGGATGGAAGATTTTCCTCTCTGTCTCTCCTCCTCTCTGTATATCTGACTTTGTAATAAAATAATAAATCTTAAAAAAAAAAGAATCCAGAAACCAGAAACACATCATAATAAAATATTAAAGGTTAATTTAAAAATTATTAGCTTTAGTAATAAAGAAACAACAATTTTATATGGAAAATGAAAAGATGAAGATAGGAAGAGCAAGTGTAATATGTAACACAAAAAACATATCATTTATAACATTTCCCATAATCATTATTTTTAACTTCACAGAAATTTTTTGTGAAATTGTGCTTCTAATAAAGCAGAAAGAGTGGGGCCAGCTTTGTGGAAAAGTGAGCTAACATGTTACATCAAGGTTGATATCACTTATTGTCGTGGCCCTGCAGCGACACTAAAATGACAAGGAATCTCGAGGGCCTGGAAAAAAACAGGGACCGCCACCACAACCAGCACACACACACCGAACGAACACACACACACACACACACACCGAACGAACACACACACACACACCAAACGAACGAACACACACACAGACGAACAAATGAAAAGCCGAACCAAAAAGAATACGAACGAAAAGGAGAGGGTGAGCGAAAAAGCAAACAAAAAGAGGGAAGCAAAGGAAAAAGCCAAACGAAAAGATTTATTGCCAAAAGCAGGCTGCTTATACACAGTTCTCCACCAATCACTTCTCCCCATGGGTCCACTGGGCGCTGATAGGCCAGCAATCACAGCAGGGGAGCATTAGCCTATCCTTGTGACTTCCTGTTTGCCTACTGGTGGGACAAACCCCACCTCCTGGCCCTCGGCCAGCCGCCACTTGCGGCCCCTCATACATGTGGGGTCAGCTCCCGGCACACTGCTCCCCACAACTTATTAGGGTACTGGTTCAAGTTCCAGTGACTCTGCTTTTAATCCAGCTCCATACAAATGCACCTAGCAAAGCAGTAAATGAATGGTGGCCTAAGTACCTGAGCTCCTTTGACCCTCCTGGCAGAGACTGGACAGAGCTCCGAATTTCTGGCTTCAGCTTGGAAGTTGCTTGGAGTACTGAATGAGAAGCTGGAAGACTTCTCTCCCCAACCTCCTCTCTCTCTCAATCTTTCTCTCTCCCTCCCTCCCTCCCTCCCTTCTCACTTTCTCTCTACCACCCTGGCTTTCTAATAAATAACTAAACATTTTTAACAGGTTTATTTATTTTGTTAAGATATATTTAGAAAGAAAAAGCAAGACAGAGAGATATCTTGCATATGCTGGCCCACTCCCCAAAAGGCCACAACAGCCAGAGCCTGGAGCTTCTTCTGTATCTCCCACGTGGGTGCAAGGGCCCACGGACTTGAACTATCCTCCATTGCTTTCCCAAACCTTAGTGGAGATATGGATCAGAAGCAGAGCAGGTGGGACATAAACCAGTGCCCATATGGGATGTTGGCACTACAGGGGAATAATTACCCTGAGAGACCACCATGCCATCCCCCAAAAATCTTTTTTAAACAGAATTAATTATCTGAAGTTGAGGGAGTATAACTTGAAGCTGAAATCTGTAGATTTTTCATAGCTCCACTCTAGAGAGCATTATTAATCCAAATAGCAAAGATATGGTGGCCATGGAGTTTCATTTTAGGTTTTCTTTGGAGTTTCAATTAATACATATTAAATGATTTTATATATAAAAGCATGGAATTTAAAATCAGTATAATAACCAAATTACTATGTTACTATAGGAAGGGACTTCTAAAGGCTTGGGGGAAAATAGAATTAAAAATTAAGTTCACTTTTTATGAAAATTCCAACAAATTTTATATGCGATTTTCATAAATTTTTGAAGTACATTTGCATTTTTTCTTTAGTCAACCTGGTTATTTATGCTACCAAATTAACTCTTTTCAATATTTCACCTTGCCCATATCTGTATCCGTTTGTTCCACACATTTGGTATCTTTTTAAAAATTTAATTTCCTTCACCTAGAGTGTATAGACAGCATTCTTATAGGCTCTATGGGCAATTTTGCCTACCATCATGGCCACAGGTAGTTAGAAAAGACTGAGAAAATCAATGTCCATCCCTTGATCAGCCATGAATGAGTAATTTGTATTAAGAAGAAACAGACACTACAGTAAGTGATACGTTTGAATTGATTCATCAGTATTAATATCAGCAAGTAGGGCCATATGAAAGATTAGTAAGAAAAAAGAAGGTTAATAAACAAAGAACATTATTAAACACCTTTTAACAAGCAAAAAAAGAAATCAATCATGAATAATGTATGTGCATAAAAGCAAAAGAATGTATCATCCAATGATGAGATCTATGAATGCAAGCTGCTTCTCATGTCCTGTTATTATACAGCCATAGATTATCTGGTATACACTCATAAGAACACTCCTTTACTAGGACTAGCTTGAATGACCTTCTATCCTTTATAAACGCAAGAGCTTTTGTTGGACAAGTAACGTATCAACCAAAATAGTTTGTGGTGGCATTTGTATTCTAGAAAGTTCTGTAAGAAGTAAGATTACTCCTAAAGGCAGTGAGAAACAAAGGAACAGAGGCATAACAAAGACATTGGAAAGTATGCATATAGAGGTTGGAGTTGTGGCATATAAGGTAAAGCCATTGTCTGCAGTATCAGCAACTCTTTTGGAAAACCATTCATGTCCACTGCCCCACTTCAATTCAGTTCCATGCCTAGGATCTGAATAAAGCAGCTGAGGATGGCCCAAGTGTTTGGGCCCCTGCCATCCATGAAGGAAACCAGAATGAAGGTCCCAACTTCGGGCTAGCCAAGTTTTGGCTTTCACCTCCATTTAGGAAGTTAACTGGTGGATAGAACACTTTCTCTTTCTCTCTCTCTCCCTCCTTCCCTCCTTCCCTCCTTTTCTCCTTCCCTCCCTCCCTTTCTGCAGTTCTTACATTTAAATAGACACATAGATTAATCTTTTTTTAAAGTATGAAGATAAAACCACAAAAACCAAGATAATTCACATGATTAAAGTTCAAGAACAAAGTTGAATGAGGATTAAAGACTAGGATTACGTTTGCACAACTGAATTACGTTTAAAGCAATGGCTTATTAAACTGTGCAGGCCAACTTAACCACTGAGAATGACTATATAAAAGGAAACAATTCTCAGTTTATTGTATTAAGAAATTTATTAATGAATTAGATTCATAGGATCACAGCAAATACACGATAATTACTGCATGTTAATGTAACATCAATACAAAGAGATCCAGTTCCACGTACTTCAGAGATAAATACTAAGACTGTAAGGATACTTGGCTTCCTCCCATCATCCTCTTTGTTTTCCTTCTTTTGGCTTCGTTCTTTCTTACCTTCTGCTTAAATTTTTAAATTACTTATTCTTTTAAAGATTTATTTATCTTTTTTTATTGGAAAGGTGGATATAACAGAGAGGAAAGACAGAGAGGAAGATCTTCCGTCCGATGATTCACTCCCCAAGCGGCCACAATGGCTGGAGCTGAGTCAATCCGAAGTCAGGAGCCTCTTCCGGGTCTCCCACATGGGTGCAGGGTCCCAATGCATTGGGCCCTCCTCGACTGCTTTCCCAGGCCACAGGCAGGGAGCTGGATGGGAAGTGGGGCCCATAGGGGATTAGAACCAGCGCCCATATGGGATCCCGGGGCGTGCAAGGTGAGTACCTTAACCACTACGCCATCGCGCCGGGCCCCAAATTATTTATTTTTAAAAAGACCTACTTTGTGAAAGCCAGGCTACAGAGAGAAGACAAGGCAAGACACAGAGACAGAGAGATCTTCATCTGTGAGTTCACTCCCCAAATAGCTGTGACCAGGACTGGGCCAGACCAACACCAAGAGCTGCATCCACCTTTCTCATGTGAGTATCAGGGGCCCAAACACTTGGGCCATCTTTTACTGCCTTTCCCAAACTATTATCGGGGAGCTGGATTGGAAATAGAGCAGCCCAGGACACAAATCAGTGACCAAATGGCATTCCAGCATTGCAGGTTGTGGCATTATCCACTCCACCACAATGCTGGACCAGAGACAACATATTTTAATTTATATTATAGTCAAAAGCCTAATGCTTCACTAAATAAAAAGTTGAACAAGTAAAAAGCCATAAGATGACAGTTCAGCAAGAATATGGAATACACTTTGTGTCAGAAAGACAGCAAGAATATTTGGAGCCAAAAATCAAGAAGACAGAAACCAAGAGAATAAAGAGTAGAATTTGGAGTCACTTTTGCTTTTTGCTTTGAGGTTAATATTAAATAGTAGCTAAGACACTAGGATCGTGGGGTGGCATAGCAAGTCAGTCCTCTGCCGAAAAACATCGGTACCCCACATGGGGGTCAGTTTGTGTCCAAGTTGCTCCACTTCTGATCGAGCTCTTGGCTTATGATCTGGTAAAGCACTGGAGAATGGCTCAAGTCCTGGGGCCTTTCCCACTTGTAGGAGACTTAGAAGAAACTCCAGGTTCCTGGCTTCAGATCAGCTTAGATCTGTTCATTACAGCCATTTGGGGAGTGAACCAGTGGATGCAAGATTCTTTCTCTCATTCTCTTTGTACATCTGTCTTTCAAATAAAAATTAATACGTTTAAAGTTTAAAACATTTTAGAGGTAAAAAATAAATTAATTTTTTAAAAAGAGACTAACAGCATGAGAATCTCAACTAATCTTGCAGTAGTGTTGTGACCCAGAATGACATTCTATGAATTCAAGGTATTCAAAAGAAGTGAAACATTAAAAAAAATCTAGCGTTTGTTTAGGAGTCTGAAGGATCAGTTGTTAAAGCATAAAACATAGAAGACCCCTGAAAAGAAATCAAACCTGGTTTTGAATCATCTCAATATTAACTATAAAAGAGGAGGTTCTAATTTCATTGCCTCTGAGAAATAAAAGCAAATCCCATCTGGAGCAAGAAATCTTCTACAGCTTAAAACACTAATGCTAACACTGACATAAAATAACCATAACCAGTACACACACACACACAAGACTTGATTAAAAAGGAGATTAACAAAGGAGTAAAAAATGACAGCATACTGGATATATTAATATTGGAACTATATAAAAATTATAAATAATTATGCTTAAAATGAACAAAAAGTGAGAGAGGTAGAGAATTTCATGAAATATGAAAATTATGAAGTCTCCTGTCTAGGCTTCAAGGTTAGACTTCATGTTTCATCACAGAAGCATCAAGTGGAAATATTCTGTACCAGAGCCTGAGCAAGGATCAGAAAAGCAAATGAGTCATATGTAGTGGAGATTTACAGCGGACTGAGGCAGACATCTCCCTCCAATGAACCAGTAACCTTCTATGATGGTGAATAACTACGGGAAAGCTGGAACAGCCTCTATGTGATGATCTATGTGTAAATAGAGAAACTCCAATTATCACTGGATTTTGACATGCTTGTGAACATACCATAATCGTAGATCATGGATGGATACAGGATAGGCACTGCTATTAAAACTACTTCTTCTGAGCTAACACACAATCTCTCTATCCAGTTAAAAGTTTTATTCTTCTCAGAGTATTTTATATCTCTTATTTTTCAAGTTTTTCTTAACCACATCATTCTCAAGCCTTCAACTAACAGCTGAGGGCCTCTTTTTCTTTTTTTTTTTTTAATCTCATCCTAACTACATGTAAGCTATCAAATTTGTACCAAGGCTAAGAAAAAGGGAAAAGAACATCCAGAAAGACTTCAAGGAAGAAGGAAAAAAAGAAAAAAACAGATCCCAGTGTGAAATCATGCTCAGCTTCCACAATATAGTGGAAAAAAGAAATAGCAAGTGACTGTAGAGTGATCAGGTGATGAAACAGAAAGCTGACAGATACCTGAAATGGAAGTGAAAGTCAGAAGCTTTAGAAATTACAACTGGTGTTTTATTTTGAAAAAATTATCAGAAAATGGAAAAAATGTGAAAGTTGGCCAGACTTATACTAGTAAGCCTAAGCATCAAGAACTTTCACATATTTAGAAATCCAAGGTTATGTGGTTACAACAAATCTTAAAATGCTACATGTCAGTCATGTGAATTCTTGGATACATTTTTCTTGTGGGTAGGGAATTTAAGTTCAAGCTGAGCTTTCATGATGAGAAATTGGCTGGAATTCTTAACTCTGGAACCAAAAGAGGAACTTTAGATATGCTAGTCACTGATATATTTGTCAAAAATATGAATCTAAGAAATTTTAGCTTATTTTAATATGATGAAGGCAGAGTCAGGCCTCCTAGGTTACACCAAAAGGAAAGTTGGACTGTTTGTATCTTAAAACTTCCCACATGTATTCTGTACCCTGTCTTCCACTGCCTTCTTCTCTTGGAGACCTTAATAATTAATCCAAAGCTGACATCCATAGAAGTCTATATTCCTTGTAGGTGTCTAATTCTTTGCTTTACAGATTGAAAAGGATACTCCAAGTAAAGAAATAGTTCAAGACAACAAATTAAAAGTGCCAGAGATCATTTCTAAGTACTTCCATTTCTTTGTTCATGCTTCCATTAATTCATTTATTCCTTTTTCATAAAAAGTATTTTCAAACAGCATTCTATGAGCAGCACTTTCAACTTCCATAGACCCTCATAACTTTTTAATATAAGCTTCTGATTTTATCACAATAACTCTCTAACACAGATGAGTTATTAAACCCATGTAACATGCAATGAAGACACTGTCAAAACTACAGTGTCAGTTTAATTATGTAGGCAGCAAGTGCCGTGGATTCACACAGAAGAAGGATCACTAGTAACTAAACAATTACGGAAAGTTTCATATAAGTCACAATGAGGTTGCCTTAAAATATTAAAGAGGATTTACAGAGAAAAGGAGTAAGGGATTTACTACTAGAGAAGATGACAAGAGCAGTAACAAGGAGATAGAAATAAATACAAATGACAAATAGACAAAATACAAAAGACGGCAGAGTACTACTACTAACAATTATTTATTAAAACAAACTACAATCAATAGTAAAAGTGTGATCTCTAAAGACAGACCCCTGAGTTTGAAGCTCACTGTTGATCCCTATTAGCATTTAATATGATAAGCTAATTAACGTCCCTAAACCTCACTATTCTCACCAGTAGAGCTGGGATAACGCTACCTATTTCAGAGTATTTCAGAATATTTTCATGACAATTAAATGAGCTTGCAGGGCATTTATAACAGTGTTCACACATTAAAGCAAATTAAATAGACATCTGAAAGTATTATAAATACTATACTCTAGACATTGTATTAAGAATATTTTATTATTTCATTTAACCTTCATCAGATTATTACTATCCCCCAATGTTATTGGCAAGAAAACTAAGCAAGCTAAATTTCTTAAGATCACAGTTATTAATTTAAAAAAGAAAATTGAAGATGCAAATGTAAAATCTGTGGTTTTAAATGCTAAACTGAGCTTTGAATATAGGAAGCAGTGGTAAAATAACAGAAAGTAGAGTAATGCTAAATTTTGGAAGGCTTTGACATCATCAGGCTTAGATTATTAGAGTATAGACTAAAGGAAATGAGAAAACAGTAATGGTTTCCACACAGATTTGTGTCTTACAGAGATTGATCTGCTCAATGAAGTCCGGAAGATTAGAAGCTCTAGCCTGTATCGTACCAAGTACACAAAACATATTCCAAATGAACTTGCAGAAAGTAGGCCATTTTTCTGGCCTTTGAACTTACCTATAAAGATTCGTCCAACTCTGAAACCCCATATGGTTTAGTCTCTAAACAGTAATTAATAATAACTTCAACACCAAATAACCAAAGGAAAAGTTGAGACTTTTTATTGGTTGATCCCTAAATCCATCCAAACCAAACCATAGTGTGACATTCCACTGCTTAAGTGAGGTAAAGACACCCTTGTGAGTCCATATTCTTTGTGACTGACAGCTGAAAAGTATTTAACAACCTGAACCAGAATATGAACCAGGTGTATAAATCCTCTTGACTTAATAGCCTTATTCACCCCCAGATGTTATCTGCAACTGCAGAATTGCAAGAGTTTTGTCTAACCAATGCTGCTACTACTAAAATTGATGATCTTCAACCTCAGATGGTTCTGAAATGCTGCCAGGAAATGTTTCTGGCAGCTCTAGTCAGACACCTCTCCTGTTTCCCTCAGTGGCTATTTCAAACTTTCACCACTCTTAAGCCTTCTACATATCTTTCCCATCCTTCCATCACAGACCCCTCCTGCTACACATACACACATGCTCAACAGATGATCCTTTTTCTGTGTTTCACTGAGAAAATAATTTCAAATGCAATCACATAGAAAATCCCCAGCACTTAACTTGCCATCTTCATGATTCACTACTTATTTTTATGTCGTTTCCTGCTAGATCAGTAAAAAGATGCCCTATCCTACACATTCAACACTAATCTTTTCGTATCCACTCTGGACCCTCTCCCAACACTGTGATACCATTCCAATAACCAATTCCTCTCATTCTAAATTTCTGATCTTTTCTCTATGCCCTTTCCCATTAACATATCCACTTTAACAGCTCTTTCATTTAAAATCTTCCTTTAATCCACATCCTCACCCATCTGGCCCCTTCTCTTTTTCCTTTCAAATTCAAGCTACCTGAAAGAAGAGTCTCATATTTGAGCTCCTTCTTTTCTCTACACATTCTTTTAATATTCCATATTTATAGAATTGGATCAGTTATAATCTTTGGTTCATGATATGCAATTGAGTCAAGCAAGGCTCATTCTCAATTCTTTAGTGTGTCAATCAGATATTGTCTGCTCTTTCCCTTTCCTGTCCTTCCTCATACTTTCCTAAGAGGTTTTTCTTACAGCATATTTATTCTCTTATGAATCTCATGACTGAAATTCCTATCTTAGACTCAGTTTCTAGGAAACCTGATCAAAGACAATAGAATAAAATCATTGAACAAATAAAAGCCTAAAACATGGGTGATATCTTGGAACCTTCACACTAGTCCTGGAGTGGCTAACTTGGGACTTCTGGTATATAATCAAAATCACTTTATACTTGATTAAGACCCTGTGGCTGGGTTTCTGGAAATGTACTTGAGTATAGTTTCTAAATCCTAAGCTTAGTTTCTCTAGTCAAGATCATTTTCATTAGTACTTGTGCTAAGTACTTCGTTTTCTAAATACACACATAAGCACATTAGCATTTCAAACATACCTTTTCCAAAATTGAACTAAATTTCTTCTGAAATGTCTACTTCTTTCCATATTTTGAAAAAAAGAATGTCATCCCCTAATTGTTCATTTATACCAAAAGAAATTTGAATTAGTCATTACCCTGTAACCCTTAGCCACCCTTTCCAAACATTTCAATATCACTACTCTCAGTACCAACTGCCTTAGTTTTATGCAGTCACTGGATCTAGTCTTATTAAATCTCAGAATAAAATAAAAAGTAAATGTACCTTAAATATGTCCTTCCTTCACCCTTCCTGTTGCCACTGCACAGACTTACATCAGGCTCTCAACTATTGTATCTTTGTTACAGCTTCCTACCTGCTTTACTTGCCTCTGATGCTGATCGCCTCCGATTCATTTCTTATCCAAACTTTGGCCAAAGAAATTTTGTTTGGCAGGAAACAAAATGTGTTCTCTCTTCCACAAGAAGTCTTTATGGTAAAATTAGATATAGTTGTTTCCTGAAAAAAGAGAAAAACAAAAGGGAAGAAAGCAACTAAAGTCTATCTTGTGCCATAAAATAAAGGCTATGATAAGAAAAATTATGCATAAACTTAAGAGTAGTCCACCTTTGTGGATTGGCTCATGCCTCGCTGGGTGGGACATAAAGATTAGTCACTCCTCACCATGGTGTTGAGGATTTTCCTGCACACACACCCCCCCCCCCGCAAAAAAAAATGTTCTGCACCTTAATTGTTGACAAATGTCTTGTTAGAGTTACAAGCCAGTCTAGATTATCCTAAAATCTGCCAAGATCAGCAAAATTATACTTCAACACAACAAATGGCTAAATACTAAAATGAAATAGATACGAGACAGCTGAATGGTACCCTATAGCCATTTTAAGGTATATAGCAGCCGGTCCTGTATATAAACTAAAATTGAAACGTCAATGAGCTAATCATAGGTTGTGGTTAGAACTTGCCCTCTTTTTTTTTTTTTTTAGCATACTGGTTGCTCAAAACCATGTCAATTCCATAATGTTGCAAATTGCTGTTGATGTTATATTGGGACTCTTAATTGACTGGGATGATATTCTTCCAGCTCTAACTTCAGACCAGAAATGGTCTCCCCAAGAAACTGTTCAACCCATCTGGACAATAAGTAGCTGGACTCTATGCTTGGTATACGTTTGCAAGGAAAGAATCTTGATTGAATTTGAACTGTAATACTGCATCAAGGTGGAGGAATCCACCAGGGGGGAGGGGCGTGGGGAGGGGTGGGGGGATTCCCAGAGCCTATGAAACTGTCACATAATGCAAAATAATTAATAAAAAAATCAATCTGCAGCCGCTTGTACCACATTTGCTCAGACTGACTATAAATGTTCGTTAATGGATTGAAGACTTTGACTGTTCTTGCTTGTATTTCCGTTGAGTGTCCTCTACCTGTGGCTTGAATTTCAGACAAACGTCACTCAACTTTTGATGTCCTTAAATCTGATTGGTGAGTTACAACCTAAAGCTGTTATCGCCCCCTTAGATTTTTTTCACGGCTTCTCCTCTACCAGAGAGAGTTAGTTCTTTCATCTACTAGTTTACTCCCCAAATGGCCACAATGGCCAGAACTGAGCTGATCCAAAGCCAAGAGCAGGAGTTTGCCTCCAGGTTTCCCATGTGAATGCAGGGGTCCTACTTTCCCAGGCCATAAGAGTGACTGGATCAGGGCCTGGCGGTGTGGCCTAGCAGCTAAAGTCCTCACCTTGAATGTCCCGGGATCCCATATGGGCGCCGGTTCTAATCCTGGCAGCTCCACTTCCCATCCAGCTCCCTGCTTGTGGCCTGCAAAAGCAGTTGAGGATGGCCCAAAGCTTTGGGACCCTGCACCTGCACGGGAGACCTGGAAGAGGTTCCTGGTTCCCAGCTTTGGATCAGCGCAGCACTGTCCGTTGCGGCTCACTTGGGGAGTGAATCATCGGACAGAAGATCTTCCTCTCTGTCTCTCCTCCTCTCTGTATATCTGACTTTGTAATAAAAATAAATGAATCTTAAAAAAAAAAATGGATCAGAAGTAGAACAGCTGGACACAAACCTACATCCATACGGGATGCCAGCACTGCAGGGTGGAGGATTAGCATGTACCACCATGCCTGTCTCAGGAGATGTATTTTTTTATGGTGAGATAGGAAAAGGCTTTTTCTTACATTAATATTAATATATACACATAAAGTCCCTTGATGTATTCTGTTTCACAGATGAGAAAACCAGGCCGAGTTTAAGTCATTTGTCCAAGGTTAAATAGCTAGCAATGGCAAAACCAGTATTTTAACCCAGGATTCCCAGTTCTAGAGCCCAAGATCTTTGCTTTTTAAAAAATTTAAAATTATTTTTACTCAAAAGGTAGATTTACAAAGAAGAGCAACAGAGAGAACTTTCATCCACTAATCCACTCCCCAAATGGTGGGAATGGCCAGAACTGAGCCAATCCAAAGCCAGGAGTCAGGAATCAGGAGCTTCCTCTGGGTCTCCCACATGCGTACAGAGGCACAAGGACTTTCGCTATTTTGTGCTTCTTTCTCAGGCCATAAACAAGAAGCTGGAGTGGAAGTGGAGCAACTTGGCCAACAGCAGCATCCATATAGGATACAAGCACTAACACATGGATAATTAGTCTATTGTGCTAAGTGCTGGCCCCAGTAAGGCTGAACTTTAAACTGTTAATACATTTTTATGACACTATTGTATAGAAAGATAATGCAACATAACTCAAAACAAACATTACTAACAAGAATTAAACAAGACTACTAGGTATCAACAGGATTGTTACGTACATAAAGCAACTAATAATAAAGAATAATATTAAAGGACAAAATGCAGTCTAGGAAATGAATATCTGAGATAATTCAGACAATATCTTCTTTCTGAAAAACTAAAATTATAGCATGAGGTCAGCACCATGTCATAGCATTCTAGTACTATAGGGGTACTGGCTCCTGTCCCAGTTGTTCTATTTTCAATCTGGTTTCTAACTTATAGCCTGGGAATGTAATGGAAGATGGCCAAAGTCCTTGGGCTGCTGCAACCACTTGGAAGACCCAGAGAAAGCTCTTGGATTCCGGCTTCCGATCAGATAGATCAGTTCTGGCCATTGTAGCTATTTGGGGAGTGAGCCAAACGATGAATGATATTCTTTCTCTTCCCCCCTCTCTGTGTATATGTGTGTTTCCCCTTTTCATTGTAACTCTGCCTTTCTATTTTAAAAAAAGTAAAAATTGTAGCAGTATATTCCTATATATTTCACATATAAACTAGAACACTGTGTTTGCAGTAACTGATATATACAGATATTTTTCTTTCCTCCCTTCCTTCCATCTTTCTTTCCTTCATTCTTCCTTCTTTCCTCCCTCCCTTCCCTCCTTTCCTTCCTTTACTTTCCTCCCTCCCTCCCTCTCTTCCTTTACTTTCCTCCCTCCCTCCCTCTCTTCCTTTCCTTCTTTCCTTTCTTCCTTCCTCCTTTCTTTTCATTCAACATTATGGTCTCCAGTTACAACCATTTTGCTGCAAATTATAGCGTTCCATTTTTTTTATTAATGAATAACATTCCAATACGTATGTGTGCATGCATATGTATATCACATTTTCCTTATCCGTTCATTTGATGGACACCCTGGTAGATTTTATATTTTTATTATTTTGAATAGTACTGCTATAAACATAGAATAGGTATTTCTTTGATACAGAAATCTTTAATAAAGAAATGTCCAAGCTTTTTTCCATAGTGGATGCACAATTTACAATGAAACCGGTAGTGTACAAGAGATCTCCTTTCTCCATATCCTCACCAGCATTTGTTACTGTTTTTAATAATAGCCATTCTGACAGGTGTGAGCTAATATCTCACTGTGGTTTTGATTTATTTTTTTCTGATGGATGGTGAAACTGAGCATTGTTTCATGTATTTACTGGCCATTTGTATTTCTCCTTTTGAGAACTTTCTTTTCATGTCCTGTGCCCATTTCTTAACTAGAGTGATTTTTTTGTTAAGTTGTTAAGTTTATTGATATACATGTATGTTCATAAATGAAATGAAGGAGCCTTTGGATACTGAGATATGAACATTCCAGGCAGAAAAAAACAAGAAATCAAAGATTCTGAGCAGAGAGGATGGTAGGCATATTTTGAGAACAGCTGCAGAGGCAGTGTGGCAAACGTATTTGCTTGGAAAAAAGTTCTGAGTATCTTTTCTTTTGAAAGCAAAAAATCAGAATGAGTAAAAGATGATTAAAAATTTTTCCAATAGCCATCTAATTTTTTTTCTAATTCCTGTAAGTGTACTATGATTTTTATTTTCTGGTTATGCAGATAATGCATAATCTTCACATTTCAAATGAAGATCTGCACAGTTTTACTGGAGTTAAGGTATTTTCACATATTTAAAGAACATATACAATAATTGTTGAAGAAAAGAAAGGAAAAAAGAAAACCACAAAAAGTTTTCCAGGCATGAATTATGTTGAAAACAAAGTAGCTAGATTATTCTACCAATTAGTAAAGCTGAAGTGAATTAAATATAATAATAAAATAAAAAACAAATTTCAGACTTCAGGATCCAAAATCTATCCCTCAAAAAATCCCAATATCAGCTGAAATGGACATCAACTCCAAATACATATCTAAAAGCATATGCATTCAAATAGCAGATAGTCTACAGCAGAGTGCTCATTTGCCAAGAAGACAGGCCATTAAAAACCTGTGGTTTTGGGTGTTTTCAACTGAACTTGAATTTTTAGATGTATAAATTAGTTTACCTCCTTGGAAAGACATGATTTCCTGTTTTCAAGAGAAACACAAGCTTCTAAAAGCTGATTTAAAAGGTTCAAAAGGCTACTTGGGCATCAAATAACTATTAAAAACAATATTTTGACTATTTAAGTGTAAACGAATCAGAAACATATGGATTAAATTTCCCTTAAATTGCACATGCTCAAAACTTAAGAGTAAAAGAATGGGTGAAACCTGTTTTGGATTTCAGTAAGCCCAAAACATTTGAAAAATCATCTGAGATGTTCAGTGAACTCAAAGTACAGCTGGATTCACCCATTACTAATTCATCCCTATCCTATGCTTCTGGTCTTAATATAGGCAAGGGTGAAAGTACACAAACACAAACAGCTTAAAGGTAGGATATCTGGAACTAAATTTAGGAAAAAATCTTAAATATTTTTCTCAATTTGCATTTAAAGATTTTCCATTGCAAATAATTATATTCTTTGGGTTATATACAAATTTCTTTTGAATCTTGAGATTGGATTAAGTGATTACAAGATAAAAAAAAAGTACAGGTTTATTTTTCACCTTCTACTTTGTCCCAAGCACTATGCTTAGCACTTTCACATTCATCATTTCCTCATTCAATCTCATAAAAAAACAGCTTTAGAATCTTATTACACACAAGGAGACATACATTAGTATTGTGCTCAGTTATTTTTCTTCAACTTGAACTATCAGTCTATTTATAAGACTCAATAGAAAAAGTCAAAAACATTACATTTCCTTATCAAATTAAACTGATTATATTAGGAATTAAAATCCTTAGCAACAGTAGAATTATATACAACTGGGAGACAGTATAAAAATAGTTGTAAGTACTTTTTGAATCCAAACTTCTTCAGCCTTTTTCATACTTTTGTATCTCCCCTGTATAACTGCAACATTAATATTTACTTTATAAAGTAATTTTAACTAGAATGAGAAATTTTATGTAATATGCCTGAAGAAGAATGCTCAATAAATTAAGTTCTTTATATAACATGTATTTGGATGTTTGTTTTTCCCAACAATGACTCAGCCAGACTGAGATTTATTTCAGCACTTGTCAAGTGATAAATTATCTGCTAAATGACCAGGACTTTCCATGACCCACCTTCTGCTAACTGAAGTAAAATGTCACTGTTACAGGAGTCTGCCTCTTTAGGCAACAAAGTCTAGCTGGCTCTTCTATAAGTTGTATAGTTCACTGGCATCTAAGACGTGACATTTTTTTTCTTGGATACCCCTTATTCATGTACTGTATCATAGCTGGAGGAGCCAGCACAAGCCCTACACCCAAGAATATTTTGGATTTTTCAATATTCAGAAGAACTATCTCTGAAAAAGAGAAGAACATTAACATCAATCCTTCCTACTGATTACTCTATTCTCTCTTTTCTGAGAACTATGACTGGGTTTACCTACGGTCTCTGTCTTGCCTCAAGAAAGAAGATGAAAATAGGTAAAGAAGACTTCCCAATATGAAACAATTACATGCAAGAAAATGGCCCAGGACGGCCGGCATTGGTATAGTAAGGTAATCCTCTGCCTGTAGTGCTGGCATCCCATATAAGCACTGATTCAAGTCATGGCTGCCTCACTTCCAGTCCAACTCTCTGCTTCTGGCCTGGGAAAGAAGCATAGGACATCCCAAATCCTTGGGCCCCTGAACCCAAGCTGAAGACAAGAAAGAAAATTGTGGCTCTCAGCTTCAGATAAGCTCAGCTCTGGCAATTGCATCAATCTAGGGAGTGAACCAGAGTATGGGAGAACTGTCTCTCTGTCTCTCCTTCTGTCTCTGTAAAATCTGCCTTCCAAACTGAAATAAGTCTTTAAAAATTTATGAAAACAAAAAAAGAAGCAACCAAAAACACTCATTAGAAAGAGAAAGAGAATAATAAAGAAAACAAAAGAAAATGGCCCAACACGTTTTTCCTTCACTGCCTGCCCTACCTAAACACGTTCCCTCTCTGGGATGGGGTGCGAAGGTCATACTGCCCTGCTTGGCTGACTTTCCTAAGTTCCTGCACAGTTTTAATTTTTGGCTTACTTCTAACCTCGTTAAATTTGCTGATTAGTCAACTTCTTGCTGCCTGACAACAGTGAAAACCAGACCACAAGAGGTGTTTTGGCCAGCAGGAATCTGTGGGTTACTTATCTCCATGAGTTTTTAATGAGCCACATTAACTCAAGCACTCTGACAATTCTGTATATAAGGTAATTGGTTATAAATGCCTAGTGAGAGGCTGCACGTGGAGTGAAGGTGTTGAATGTGTGTACTCACCACAGGTAAGAATTTTTAAGAGGCAGCCTAATGGTTTAAGAGCCATCTAATTATTTTATGTTGTTCTTTAGTTCAGTTACTTTTTAAGTTTAAAGGACCAGGAACTAACTTCAAAACATAATTTAGGCAGGTAAAAGTGACTGGTACTTTAATCTGGCCTGTCCTTCATCTCTATGTTCTCTAGAAGAGTGAAGTAAAGGGAATAATGGAACATTTTGTCCTTCCTGGAGCTCTGGTCATACTCAATATTAGTTTATCTGTCAATCACAGGGTTTAAGATAGCAGAATAGAATTCTGAATGTACTACACACTATGCGCTATTGCCAATATAGTGCAATTTCAAAATATCTGCTGCAGGAAGGTGCCGATACTATCAACTAATTGAAACTGCTAACTAGGTGAGCTAACCCTTGTCAAACTACAGACATGCTTCAAGGGGTGCACAGCAGAAACTGGATGTGAATATGTGGTCCTTTTATAATTCAGGATTCTAACTTTCACTTTCTGTTCAGTTGCTCAAGTATTTTTTTTCCAATTAAGCAATATCCATGCCTCCATAATTTTCATAATCTTCTTGATGTTCAGATGAAAGTAAAGATATGCCTTTTTAAAAAGACATCAGTAACTATTTTGGGGTACTGGCTGTGCCGGGCACCTTACTAGAAACTTACATCATACCCTTTGCAAAAGCAATCCTTGTCAAAATCCTACAAAGTACATAGTATCTCCATTTGGCTGAAAGAAAAAGAAGACTATAAGCATTAAGTAATTTCCCACATGACAAAGTGTATTTGACGATCTTTAATTATCTCCTCCAAATGTTGAACTCAAAAACACAGGAACAGGAGACCATCTTGTACTGTGACCTAAAACGGTTCTTGGATTTACATCATGGTCAGTGACATCATAGAGCTTAAAGATTTATAGTTATACTTAAGCAAAAGCAAGCTATCTGGAATAGAAAAACTGTGTAAGAACCACCCTTTCACTAAGCTACAAATTTTCTGATTGACTTCAGAATACTACACAATTATTTGTTGAGATTTACACAAAAGGCCTAATACCCTTCCTTGACAGAATTATACTAAGTAATTAACAATAAGCAGTTTAGCAAAAGTCATTAGCCTAATACAAAGGCAGCCAAACTTGGGTTTGAATTTGAACTTGACTTTGTGACATTATACAATTTCTTAATTCTACTGAGCTTGTGCTCCCATATTAAACAGAATGATAATAAAAGCATTAAGAGGTTTAAGCAAATTGATGACAACTGGAAATGTTTTAAAAATCCCCAATCATCTAGTAAATGTTCAATAAATAAAGTCATTTGTATAATTGATGGAAGTTTCTAGATATGAATCTTTTTTAAAAAAAGGTTTAGTTTTGATGGGAAGGCAGATCTGATTTTACAGAGAAGGAGAAACAAAGATCTTCCATCTGCTGGTTCACTCCCCAAATGGTCACAATGTCCAAAGCTGAGCCAATCTGAAACCAGTAACCAAGAGCTTCTTTCAGATCTCCCAAGCTGGTTCAGGGTCCCAAGGCTTTGGACCTTCCTTGATTGCTTTCCCAGGCCACAAGCTGGGAACTGGATGGGAAGTGGAGTAGCCGGGAAATGAACTGGCACCCATATGGGATCCGGGTACTTGCACGGTGAAGATTTAGCCATTAAGCTATCATACCATGCTCATGGATATATATCTCAAACATCAGTTCTAACTATATAACACCAGTGATTACAAAGTATTGAGAATCAAATAAATTAATAGAATAAAAGCTACTGTCTTTCCTGATCATCATTTTCCCTCTATTGAAATGATCCCTTTAGCATCAAATATGATATCATATACTACATATTAAAAAGCAACCCTTTTGCATGGATATCCAGTTTTTCTCTATCTCCAATTTTTATGCTATACTTTCATTAAAGCACATAAAAAATTCAAAATCCCTTTTTATTTTCATTGTCCTCATTTGCTCTGCTCTGCTTAATACCACCCTAATAAGGTCTACATTCCACCACTTTTTCAAAATAGTATATAAAAACCCCCAATGACTTTCTCACTGCCAAATCAAATCTCATGTTATTAGTAGGATAAACAGAATAGGATCACACAGTACATTACTCTTACCTTTTCAAGCAAATTTTAAAAGTTTGCTTTTTTTTAAAAGATTTATTTTATTTTTATTGTAAAGCCAGATATACAGAAGGAGGAGACCCAGGGCAGAATATCTTCCATCTGTTGATTCACTCCCCAAGTGACCACAATGCTGGAGCTGAACTGATCCGAAACCAGGAGCCAGGAGCTTCTTCCAGGTCTCCCACACGAGTGCAGGGTCCCAAGGCTTTGGGCCGTTGTCAACTGCTTTCTCAGGCCACAAGCAGGGAAGTGGGGCTGCCGGGATCAGAAGCAGTGCCAATATGGGATCCCGGCACATTCAAGGCAAGGATTTTCAGCCGCTAGGCGACCGCACTAGACCCAAGATTTACTTATTTTTTTTTTTTTGCAAAGTCAGATATACAGAGAAAAGGAGAGATGGAGAGGAAGATCTTTTGTCCACTGATTCACTCTCCAAATATCGGCAATGGCCAGAGCGGCGCCAATCTGAAGCCAGGATCCAGGAGCCTCCTCGGGATCTCCCATGCAGTCAGAGTCTCAAGGCCTTGGGTCATCCTCAACTGCTTTCTCAGGCCACCAGCAGGGAGCTGGAAGGAAAATTAGGCCACTGGGACATGAACCATTATCTATATGAGATCATGGCCCATCAAATAATTTTCTACCACATGGCATTAGAAATGTTTGATTTCTTGTCCGTACTTATTTAATGAAATTCTTAAAACCTTTGTAACATCTGCAAGCTTGAACAGTAGCATCTTTTATTTTAGTATTGGGTCTCTGATCTAAGATGGCTGAGTAGTGTATATCCACAGTAACTTAAGCTGCCCTGGATTGTGGCAAGAACCAAAGAAGGATGATCTTTCCTGAGGTCTGAGTGATGGAAATTTTTGGCAAAAAAAAAACCACCAAAGACACTGTGGGACTAGAGGACTACACAGCAAAAACAACTGCCAGCTGTGAGCTGCCATCTTACCATGTCAAGGCAGAAGGAAATCACAACAGGCCCCACTGCTCACAGTTTTAGAGGGAATTCCCAGCCACTCACCGATTTATACTTAACCCCAAACAGTTGAGTGGGTCTGAGCAACTGCCAGGGTTAGAGCAAAGAAGCTGTACTGTGTTACTCCCCTCCCCATACTTGGCAGTAAAATGCCACAAAGCACACCTCTTGTCTGCACCTAACAGCATCATATCAAAGCAACAAATGAGTTAATGGACAAATCTGCTGCATCCTACAACTGTAGGTGTTTTGGGGCATTAGTGCCTGAATTATGCACATGCACTCTATGTGAGCCAGGGGCGTCGGCCTTAACTACTAGAGACTAAAACAAGAAGCCCATAAAAAAAAAGTCTTTCCATCCTTGGAGGTCTGGATATTGACTCCACTATACCTTTCAACATGAGTGCTGTAACAAATTGTTCTAAATTTCTTGGTGTCACTGTAATCTAAACAGTGGACATAGGGAAGAACAAACCTGCATTCCACCTCTCTGGATTCATACCCTCCACAGCAAAATCTACTGTTTACCTTGCACTTACTCTATGGAACTAGAACAGGGTTCAGTTCACACCACTTAGTCTTAGGACGAGGGCTGTTGGTATTATAGGCCACAGCATGTAGCTGGACTCTCCTGTAGGATCTGAGGAAAGGTCCATTCACTTTACACAGTACTGGAGCAAAGCAATTGATGCCACAAGATCCAGCATCACTCAAGTTTGCCAGTAGGACAATGGGCCAGTCACCTTTGTCTCCCTTAGCACCAAGAACAAATCACATTTGTTTCCCTATGAGCTATAGCAACATAGACCACTATGTCACGCATAGACACAGCTGACATTGATTCAGACAAAAGAAATCAGATATTACACTCCTGGGCTCAGCTAGAACCAAAGCCAAAGCAATAATACAAGTGATACTCTGCATTCTGGCTAAACCATAAACTCTTTTCCAATAAAATCTGCTTCATATAGAAGAAGGGGCTAGTACACCAGACAAGCAGACATCAACATAATGACACAGGAGACATCAGGAGGTGAGGTACCATGATGCCCCTAAAAGAACACAAAATCCCCACAACTAGTTCCTGAAATGAAGGGGAAAAGATATAGACTTCAAAATAATGATTGTAAGGAGACTCAACAAGATGTAACAGAATACAAGCATATTCAAGAAATAAGAATATACATGAGAGACAAGAATGAAAATATTACTAATGAGATAGGACACATTTAAAAAAATCAAAGAGAAATTTTAGAGATGAAATCTTCAATCTAAAATAAACAATATGATTGAAAATCTTAATAATGTAGAACAAACAGAAGAAATTCTGACCTTGAATGCAAGAATTTTAAAATAACCAAATCAGATAAACATAAAAATGAAAAAGAATGAAGGAAATCTGCATAAAAAACAGGTATCATGAAAAACCAAATACATATTCCTGAAGGAGAAAAAGAGACATTAACATCTTGCTAAGTGAAATATTTGAAAACTTCTACTCATAAAGGAGACACGGAAATCCAAATAAAAGATACTCAAATAATCTCAAGCAGACTCAATAAAAAAGTTTTCTTCAATCTATATGGTCATCAAATCATCAAAAGTTAAACTCAAACAAATCTTACAGATAGTAGGTAGGCCCAGGGATATGGCTCAATGGCTAATCTTTCCCCTTAGAAGTGCCAGGATCCCATTTGGGCACGAGTTCATGGCCCAGCTTCTCCACCTTCCATCCAGATCCCTGCTTATGTCCCGGGGAAGCAGTAGAGGATGGTCCAAAGCTTGGGAACCCTATCCATATGGGAGAGATGGAGGACACTTCTGGCTCCTGACTTCAGGTCTACTCAGCTCCGGCCATTGCACATGTTTGCGGAGTGAACCAGCAGACAGGTATTTCTCTATCTCCTTCTCTCTATAAATCTGCCTTTCCAATATAACTAAGTAAATCTTTTTAAAAATATTAAAGACAGTAAGAGAAAAGCACCAAGTTATATGTAAAGAAAAACCAATTAGATTAATATCAGACTTCTTGGAAACTCCACAAGCCAGAGAAGAGTGGGATGATACATTTAAGTTCTTCAAAGGAAAACACTTCCAACCAAGAATATTACACCCAGTGAAGCTATTCCTCAAAAGTGATGGAGAAATATTTTCCAGATAAGCAAAAACAGAATTCACCACCATCAGGCAAACCTTTGAAGAAATAAAGTGTATACTGCATTAGAAGTAAACATAAAACACATGGCAACACCAAATACACTGCAGAATATTTGTATGAAACAACAAGACAGGTCTTAGTTATTATCTATCATTATTAACGCTGAATATAAATAGATTAAATTCACCAATCACAACACATGTTGAGTCCCAGTGCAGTAGCTAAAGTCCTCGCCCTGCAAAAACCAGGATCCCATATGGACACTGGTTCTAATCACAGCAGCTCTGTTTCTCTTCCAGCTCCCTGCCTGTGGCCTGGGAAAGAGGTTGAGGACAGCCCAAGGCCTTGGGACCCTGCACCTGTTTGGGAGACCCAGAAGAAACTCAGGCCCCTGGTTTCAGATTGGCTCATTTCCAGCCATTGGGGACTCTTGGAGAATGAATCAACAGACAGAAGATCTTCCTCTCTCTCCTCCTCTCTGTGAATCTGCCTTTCCAATAAAATAAATCTTTTAAAAAAAAACACTTAGGTTGATTGAATGGATATAACAAAACCATGGGCCTTACTATGGTTGCCTACAAGAAACTCACTTCACAAGCAAAGTTTCACACACACTAAAAATGAACAGCTGGAAAAAGATACACCATGAAACCAAAAAGTAGGTGTACCTTTCCTGACATCAGATCAGACTTTAAATCAAAAACTGTAATAAAAGGTAAAAAATATATGATAAAAGGTTCAATTCAGCAAAAAGACATATCACTCATAAATAAAATAGAATAAATAAATCCAACACAAGATCACCCATATTTATACAGCAACTGTGCCTATTTGTACCTAAAGGGAGATATAGAATCCAATACAAAATTATTGAGTGGACAAGGCATGGGAGTAGCAACCACCACGACAATGCAGATATAACTTGGGCAAGGGCCAGCATGCCCTGCATGGTGGGCTAAGCATTGCCCAGAAAAGTGGTTCTTGGGACAAATTGGAATGCGGCTACTGAGGGCTTGTTTGACATGTATAAAATGATTTATTTATAAGTACTTCCATAATCAGATTACAGCACCTGCACGTAATGAAGGGAGCAGAATGGGGTAGATCAGAATGGGGAATCTTGAAATCCTCACTAGGTCAGGCCAAGGCACTCACTGGCACACATGAGAGCTGGGATTGGGAGCATAATGGGCCAGTCTAGGTCAAGCACCTACCAGAAGTGCATCAGAGGCTTGTATGCCAATGAGCCAAGTCTGGCAGGGGTTCTTTAGGGTCATCCCGACTAGGTCATAGCAACTGCTAGAACATGTGAAAGTTGGGCTGGGGCAGACTGGGAAGGGCTGAGCAATGCTGCAGCACCCAGTGCAGGAGCTGGGGCTGAGGGTAGGCTACACTGAGATGGGGTATAGCACCTGTCAGCATGTGTGAGAACCAGGGTTGTGGACAGGCCTGATACGGAATCTTTGGGGAAGTCCCTGCTAGGTGCAGCACCAAAGCTCCAAGTGAAAGCCAGGGCTTAGCTGGGCTACAGCACTTGCAGGCCAAAGCTGGGATGGGAAGAGGATCAGGCCTGGCTGGGCCATAGCATCCACACGTGTCTGTGAGAGTTGGGGCTGACAGCGCACCCATTAGAGCTTCTGTGGGGTCACCACCACGAGGCCACAGCACCTGGTGATGCACACATCAGTAAGGTGTGGGGATGGGATGGGGGTTTTCCGGATTGAGCTAGGCCAAAGTACTTGATAGCACATGCAAAGGCCAGGGTTGGGGGTATATCTGATTGGGGTTCTACATGGTCACTCCAGCTAGGCCGTGATATCCACCAGAGTGGCAGAACAAGGTGTGGGTGCTGACTGGGCTGGGCCATTGAAGGAATTGAAAGAAATCCAAAAACTTTCTTGAAAAACACGAAAATACAAATACCAAAAATGTGTGGGATACAGCAAAAGCAGTTTTAACAGGGAAGTTTACAGCATGAAGTGCTTACATTAAAACAAAAATAAGTGTCTCAAAGACCTTAAAGACATGGAAAAACAAGAACAAATCAAACCCCAAATCAGCAGGATGCAAGAGATAGTATTATGGCAGAAATAAATGAAATTAAAATTTGAAAACAATGCTAAGATCAAAAAAGCAGAGTTATTTTTATAAACAACACATATAAATCTCCAATCAAGCTAACCAAAAAAAATCAAATTAATAAAATAAATGTAAGGAGATGTTACAACATTACTGAAATACAAAGTACCTTAAGAAAGTATTATGGGGCCTGACTCCAGTGGCTCAGTGGCTAAATCCTAATCTTGCAAGTACCAGAATCTCATATGGGTGACAGGTCATGTCCCGGTTGTTCCATCTTCCCTTCAAGCTTCCTGCTTTATGGCCACAGAAAGCAGGGTATGCTTGCCCAAAGCTTTAGGACCCTGCACCCAAATGGGAGACCCAGAGGAGGCTCCTGGCTCCTGGTTGCAGGTCAGCCTAGCTGCAGCTTCTGCAGCTACTTGAGAATGAAACAACAGATGGAAGAACTTTCCTCTGTCTCTCCTCCTCTCTGTAGATCGGTCTTTCCGAACAAAAATAAATAAATCTTAAAAAAAAATAAAAGAATGTATCATGAAGTACTGTATGCCTATAAACTGGAAAACAAACAATAAACTTCTCGATTCACCAAACCTACCAAGACTAAATCAAGTCTAGACAACCTAAACAGAACCATGATAAGCAATAAGATCAAAGCAGTAATAAAAAGTCATCTAGCAAGGAAAAGTCTGAGACTGGATGGCTTTCCCACTAAATTCTGCAAAACACCAAAACAGGAAGTAACTCCAATACTCTTCAAACTATTCCAGAATATTGAACAGGATGAAACTCTGCCAACCGCTTTTTACGAGGCCAGCATTACTTTGATATCATAGTGAAACAAAGGCACAACATGAAAAGAAAATTACAGACCTATATGCTTAATGAACTAGATGCAATGATGCTCAACAAGATACTAGCAAATCTAATCCAAAACCACATCAAAAACTTCGTAAATCATGATCGAGTGGGAAATGCAAGGGTGGTTCAACATTTGCAAATCAACAAATGTCATGAATCACATCAATAGAATGAAGAACAAAAACCATATGGTCAATAGAAGTTGAGAAAGCATTTGATAATATTCAACACCCCTTCGTGATAAAAAAAAAAAAACCCTGTACAAATTGGCTATAGAAGAACATTTCAGGACCTGGTGCTGTGGCTCATCACATTAAGTCACTACCTGCAGGGCTAACATCCCAGATGGGCAAATTTCAAGTCTCAGCTGCTCTACTTCCAATTCAGTTCTCTGATAATGTGCCTGGAAAACCAACAGAAGATGGCTCAAGACCCTGGGTCCCTGTCCCTTCATGAGAGCACTAGATTTAGCCCCCTGGCACCTGACTTTGCTCCAGCTCTTACGGTCACTTGAGGAGTGAACCAGTAGATGGATGATCTTTCCCTCTGTCTCTTTCTCTCTCTGTAACTCTGCCTTTCAAATAAATAAAATAAACATTTAAGTAGAAACAGGGGCCCAGCACCATAGTCTGGTGACTGAGGTCCTTGCCTTCTATGTGCCAGGATCGCATATAAGCACCAGTTCGCATCCTAGCTACTCCACTTCCCTTCCAGCTCCCTGCTTCTGGCCTGTGAAGGCAGTGGAGGACAGCCCAATGCCTTGGGACCGTGCACCTACATGGGAGACTGGGAAGAATCTCCTGGTTTCAGATTGACTCAGCTCCAGATGTTGCAGTCACTTGAGTGAACCAGTGGATGGAGGATTTTTCTGTGAATCTGCCTTTCCAATAAAAAAAAAAAAAAATAAGTAAATCTTTAAAAAAAAAAAAAGTAGTGGGCCTGGCGCAGTAGCCTAGTGGCTAAAGTCCTCTCCTTGAATGCCCCGGGATCCCATATGGGTGCCGGTTCTAATCCCAGCAGCTCCACTTCCCATCCAGCTCCCTGCTTGTGGCCTGCAAAAGCAGTCGAGGATGGCCCAAAGCTTTGGGACCCTGCACCCGCGTAGGAGACCCGGAAGAGGTTCCTGGTTCCCGGCTTCAGATCAGCGCGCACCGGCCCGTTGCGGCTCACTTAGGGAGTAAAACATTGGATGGAAGATCTTCCTCTCTGTCTCTCCTCCTCTCCGTATATCCAACTTTCCAATAATAATAAATCTTAAAAAAAAAAAGTGTTGGGGCCCGGCGGCGTGGCCTAGTGGCTAAAGTCCTCACCTTGAACGCCCCGGGATCCCATATGGATGCCGGTTCTAATCCCGGCAGCTCCACTTCCCATCCAGCTCCCTGCTTATGGCCTGGGAAAGCAGTAGAGGACGGCCCAATGCATTGGGACACTGCACACGTGTGGGAGACCCGGAAGAGGTTCCAGGTTCCCGGCATCGGATCGGCGCGCACCGGCCCGTTGCGGCTCACTTGGGGAGTGAATCATCGGACGGAAGATTTTCCTCTCTGTCTCTCCTCCTCTCTGTATATCTGGCTGTAATGAAATGAATAAATCTTTAAAAAAAAAAGTGTTGGGCACTAGAGTCAGAATGACTTGAGTTTTACAATAACTTTTCTGTTAGTCCTATCAAGTTAGGGAAGTTAAATACTCTAAACCTCATTCCTTTTAAATTTTCTTATAGTAGGAAATCATATCTATTTCATCATGGTATCATCATAAAGATTAAAAGGGATCTAAACAAGAAGCTTTTTTCCACCACTCATTTTCATAACTAAAGCACAAATTAAAGTGTTTGTTTTCCAGCTTTATGACTATCTAGGTACAATTTTTTCTGGAATGAGTACTACTATCATTTGCATATTTTCCTTTATTCATACAACAAGCATATGACTGAAAACTTCTATTCTACATGGGAACATAAATCACCACATGCTTCCTTCCCAAACTCCACTTCACATTAGTTTCTATGTAAAACCCTTGCCATGGAAACATGAATACCAAAGAATGATTGACATATACTAACTCTCCTCCTAAGTGTTAAACATTCGTGCTTAACTTTCTAGTTTTAATTTCTCAAAACAAAAATGCATAGATAATCTTTGGGGAAGTAACCAAAGTACTTACTATTGAACTCATCTGGTTTGCACACTCCTAAGTGGTGCCTCTGGGTACACTATGAAAGGAGCTTTAATTAAGAGCAAACACAGTTGTGTTTTACTTATCTTACATTCGATAATCAGAATAACGAGTTCACAAAAAAGGGGAAAGCAGATACTTTATTTTCAAAGCTTTTTTTCTGCTTCTGCACTTTTTTCTTAAAGCCACATATGTCGGGTAAGATTATTTACAAACTTTGCAGAGAACTAATATGCAGCATTAGTGTGCACGGATACTGTAATGTGTTAAAAAGAAACACTTGTGGTGGACTTGTAACTACAGAATATGAAGGTTGAATTTCAGGGTTTATTGGGGTAAGGAATTGATTCACAGGGATGTTGATAATTTATAATTTTCTATTCAACATGGGAATTCAGGGATTATCTTAGGAGAAATAAAGAGGAAAGCTATATGTCTCAACTTTTATTTCTAATTACGGTACATTTTCAGGGATGTCAAGAATTTGCATGGTCCATTTGCCAAATCTCTGTTTTACATATGCATTCCCTTTTTTGCCATATTATTTCTCTCCAAAAAGGTGTTGCCTAGAGTCATTCTTGTCATGGTGTTTAGTGCCAGCACTGTCCAAGTAAGAAGCTGATCATTATTAGAATGAACTGGTTTCAGAGACACAGACGCTGCATTAGTATTGGAAACATTCCTGTTTGGAAACTGTTTCACACTGAATAAAACTGTATGGTATTTACTACCACTTAATCCAGAGCCCCTCTTTTCCTTCTATTTATGATAACTGCAATGTGTTTTTTAACTACATCTGGGCTGCAAATATAAAAAATACATCAGCTGTAACTAGAGCTGTGATAATAAGACAAAATCCTTGCCTTTGCTGCTTTGTCCCAAAGGCTTGGAATTCTTGCTTATACTTCCATCTCTGAAAGTGAAATCTGTGAATAAACATTGCTAGGCCTCAGCATCCCCTACTGAATAATGAAAAGATTGTACGACCTACCACAACAGAATGTTGTCAAGATTTAAATTACATTTAACACACACAACACTAGGAATACAAACAGCAAGTGCTTGCTAGAAAGGTTAGCGAAAAAGACTTGTAAAGAAACATACATAATTTCTACCTTGCAGGTCCACTTATAAACTGTTTCTCAGTTCCTTTCATTTAAATTACAATGATGAATTACCTATCTCTTACATAGGTAATAATTAAATATCAACAACTGAAGTGCTTACCAGTGTTCGGCACATTGTAAATGCTCCATACATTTGACCATTGTCTCTATCTCATTATGTCTCCAATGCTTTAAAAATATGCTTCACTATTTTTATTTTTACAAAATTCTTATTCCTGCAGAATATGTCTATTTTCCCACAAAAATAGAGATCGGTATGAGCTCTTCTATACACAGATAGGGAATTACAGTGCCCTAACGAGATGCATCCCTGAATTAATTAATTCTAAAAAATCTCCCAGGCTGGACACAGGCATTCCTGATTCAGGAATACTGATAAGAACACAGCTGTAGTTCAAGTGACATTTGCCCTTGCAACATGATGCAAATGCAAAGAAACAGTTCTTACCAACCTTCTTCAGGCTTATCCCTATCTAGGCCAAAGTCCAAAGACAATTCCTTGTACATCAGTCCTCTAGATCTCAACTTGCATGAAGTCAAGACTTCTGCTGTAAATAGCTAGATCTTTAGCCTTCAGTTCTGGAATCCAGTCATTGTCTATTATAGAAAATGCGTGTTTTTCTATTTCCAATAAACTGAATGAAAAATTATATTCAGATAGAAGAGTCATCATTAATGCAACTACACATATGACATCCACACATCTACCAAAATAGACAACACATGTAGTTAAAACATTTGGCAAAATGTTACTATAAGGATGCAATTAGAGTCACAAATTTTCCACACCAGACAAATTTTGGCTGTTCCTGTGGTCATTGTATGTTATGGAATTCTGAAAAAAAAAATCCACTCATTAACAAAAGACCAGGATAAACCTGGCCCATTCTCAATGTTGAAATCCACACACTGGCTGAGATCCTAGAGTGAGTCTAGAATTTGGCCTGTAAAAGATATGACAATATTTACAGTCTCACCCTAGGTTGATTCTGGTGTCTCTCCAATTCATGTCTAATGAAAATCCATTTCGAAGATACTTGATTTCCTGGAAAAGGAATAGCCAGGTGATTGCCTAAAGATAGCAATGTTAGCTCCATCTTTCACAAAGAAGCAGAAAATAAAATGCATTTCTAAATGAATGGACTGGAAATCAGCAAAGAGAAACGAACTCTGGGAGACCTGAAACAGTTGAATGCAAAGTGACTGCAGTCATGGTTCCTATTATGGAGATTGCATGAAAGAGAGACTCCAAGTGACACTCATAACTTATGGGAACTAGAAACAGGAAAGTTTCACAGCTGCCACAGGTTAGAAGTCAGTTAGGAAAGTTATTTCAAATCTACAGTGCAGCTTTGCTTCATAAAATATTCTTCCACTATATTCCAACAGACCCCAATTCCCAAAGTATAGTTTGCTACAGTGTAGTGACATCTTGGAGATTGAAGTAGGCTGCCAAAACATCATCAAAAGTATGTTTTCTACCCTCATAGCTGCTTCTGTCCTAAGAGTATCATTCTACACACTACATGCTCCTCACAGCCACCACTGATAAGGGTTGCATAATGCTAAGTATTGACTGCTACTGCCTACAGTCCATCCACCCACGCCTATATCACACATCGCCAAACACCCTGACAGTCATTACGGAGGAAAAATTCGTTGTATATTTCTCATGTCACCATAGCCATTGCCAAGGTGGCAACATAATGGGAACTGTACCACCACTGTTATATGAACCTAAGCCACTAGATTAGTTTTTGGAGGAAGACAGGTTGTTTAACCCCATTATTGCACACAGCAGGCACAGTCCATCAGCTAAACCAAAGAAGTGGGAAGAGCATTTTATGCAGTAATTAAGATGTCAAATGGGACACCCAAATCTCATTTCAGAGTAGCTTGATTTGAGTCCAAGCTTCCTGCTACTGCATATCCTAAGAGGCAACAGGTGGAGATTCAAGTATTTGGGTTCCTGTCATCAATGTATGAGAACCAAAACTGAGTCTCAGGATGCTGACTTTTGCCTGGCTTCACCAAGATGTTGACAGCATTTGGGGAATGAATCTGTGAATTAAAGATCGCTCTTTGCCCATATACAGCTGTCTCTATCTTTCAAATAAATACATTTTAAAATAAAATTTTGATTTTAAAGAGATTTTATTTTTATTTTAAAGGCAGAGTTAGAGACAAAAGGAAGAAAGAAGTCTTCCATCTGCTGGTTCACCCCAAAATGAACATTTAGAGCCATAACTCAGCCAAGATGAAGCCAAGATCCAAGAGCTACTTCCAGGTATCCACGAGGGTGCAGGGGCCCAAGGACTTGAGTCATCCACCACTGCTTTCCTAGGACATAAATAGGGAGCTAGATTGGAAGTGGAGCAGTGGGACCAAACAAGTACCATATGGGATACCCACACAATGGTACCAGACCACAAAAATAAAATTCTAGAAAAGCAAGCTATAGCAAGGCTGTACTAGGGTGTCTTTCCAGAACCAAAGGCAATATAGCTTACCAAAATGACACCTCAAAATACATTTTAAGTAGAAAGCCATTTAATTTACAAGTCACCTATCAAAGATGTGCAGCCAACTGATGCGTGTGGCAAGTGAATCTCAAGACAGGAACATCAAAAGTAGGAAAAGTCAATGTAACATGACATGTTCCAAAAAACTTTGTAGAAAAAGAACCCAAACAAAAGGAAACTGATAAACTGATAATCCTAAAAACAATTAGAAAATTTAATGTTATAGAAGATAGTAAAGATGGTTTAACAAAATTAGGGAAACAAGGTATGAAATGAATGACATGTTTTGAAATAGAGATTTTGAGAAGAGAACCAAAAAAATGTTAAAATTGAAAGAGTTAATAAATCAGATTGAAAAACAGTATAAGCGAAAACAACAGACTATATCAAGCAGAAAATATGAGTTTGAAAACAGATTTTCTGAAATATTGCAGTCACATTTTTAATGTGACATTTAGGATGAATTACAGGTTATAATCTTTGAGGTAACACTAAACAATTATTCAAACTTGGGAGCTCTGCAAAGTGAAAAGAAAAACACATAGAAAAATACTCAAGATAAAAAACTCAACAATAAAATAAACACACCGGTTAACAAATGGGTAAAGTGTACAAACAAGCATTTTTCAAAAGCTGAAATATAAACAGACAACAGACACATGAAAAAATGCTCAGGGTCACTAGCCACTAGGGAGAAAATAAAAACCACAATGAGGTTTTAGCTCATACCACCGAGCAAGGCTGTCATGCAAAGTCAAAAAAATAATAAATGCTGGCAGAGATATGGGAGAAAAGGTATCCTAATACACTGTAAGTTGGAAGGTAAACTAGTACAATGATTATGGAAGACAGCATAAGGATTTATCAGATTTCTCAAAATAGAGCTACCATTTGACCTGCACATTCCATTCCTGCAAACTTATCCAAATGAAATAAATCAATATATTGTACTCCTATGTGTACTGATGCTTAATTCACAATAACTAAGATAATGGAATCAACCCAAATATCCATCAGCTGAGGCTGGATAAAGAAAATATGGTGTATCTTTATACACCAAAGAATACTATACAGCCATAAAAAGAATGGAATGCTGTCTGTTGCAACAAAATATTTGCAACTGGAAACCATTATGCTTAATGAAATAAGCCAATCCAAAGAAAATTCATATATTTCCCCTGATATTTGGGAGCAAATTTAGAATACAAAAAAAGCAAATTAACAATCTGTAATTTTATTCATGTTTTTAGCTCATTTATACTGCAGTAGAACTTTGTGGTCTTTCTACTTTTTACTAGTTGAATATTGTGGTAACTGATGCTTTATGTGTGTAATTTTAGAATGAATTGAGATTTTTTGTAAAAAAAATTCATTTTAAAGGAAGGAAGAAGAAAATTGAGGGAGAAAAAATTTAATTTTAATAAATAAATTTTAAATTACAATTTAAATAATTTAAATTTTAGTAAAAATAAGTGAAATATGTTCATTTTAATAAAGTTTATAACTGTGTTTATGCAAAAAGAAAACATTTGGGGAAATGAAAGTTTAAAATAACCCAACCTTGGAAAATACATAGACATCCTGGGACAAGGGGCCCCTGAGATCCTCAACTAGATAAGAACAGATCATCATGTTGGCTTATAATGCCAAACTTTCAAAAGTACAAAACAAAAGAGAAAGCTAAAACAGCGAGAAAAATCACCAAATTAGGAAATCCCCATTAAACATATTTGTCCATAGAAACTTTATAGAGGGAGAAGAAAGACATAGCCCAGGTTCTGTAGGAATGAAACTGCCACACAGGAATACTATATCTAGCAAAGCTATAACAAATAAGAGAAATGAAAAATTTCCAAGAAAAGGGTTAGTTTTTAAAAAATGCCTGAAGAATCTTCATAGACAGAATCAAAAGAAAGATAACTATCATAGAAACATGTGAAATTATAAAATCCTTTGAAGAGGAGGTATACAAATGAGAAACACAAAAAAGTGAAGTTCATCAATGTAGTAAATGACTAACTACAAACATATATATAACAACAGGAAGACAGAAGCAAAGGACACTCAAGATTAGGAACTTTCCCAAATGACAGGTCTGTCTTTACTTATCAATAATAATAACCTTGAATGTAAATGGATCAAATTGTCTAATTAAAAGATATAGACTGAACCAGCATTGTGCTACTTACAAGAAACTCACTTAGAGATACAAAAATCCTGAAAGTGTAATAATGGAAAGATTCCATGAAAACAGAAAATAGAAAAGTGATTAAGAGTAACTTTCTATCAGATAAAACAATAGTTAAGACAGAAATTGTAAAAAAAAAAAAAGAGAGAGAGAGAGAGAAATAAGGGTAATGTATAACAATAACAATCAAGGGCTCAATCCAGGAAGATAAAGAAATTGTAAATCTATGTGAATATAAAATTAGAGCAACCAATTCATAATAAATATTATTAGATTCAGAGAGAGATAAAATCCCAAATAATAATAGTATAGGATTTCAACACTTCATTTTCACAAATGGACAGACCATCCAAAAAATATTAGCAAAAAAAGTATTAAGCTCTATTGTAGACTAAATAGAACTAACCAATATTTATGGGACATTTCATCTAACAGCTGCAGGATATGCATTCTTTTTACCACTACATGGAATATTCTCCAGGACAGATCATATATTAGGCCACAAAACAAGTCTCAGCAAATTCAGGCAAATTAAAATCATATGATGTATCTTTTCTGACCACAATGGAATAAAACTAGAAATCAACAAAACAAGCTTTAGAAAATGTGTCTACATGGCTATTGCACAATATGCTCTAGAACAATGTTTCACTGCAGAAATAAATAAACTTTCACATTTTTAGACAAACAAAAATGGAAGCACACATGCCAAAACTTAAGAGATACAGCAAAAGCAGTACTAAGAGGGAAGTTTGTAGCAATCACCTACATCAAAAAATAGAAAATACTAAATAAACAACGATGCAAACATAGGACCTGGAAAAGCCAGAACAAATGAAATCAAGTGTTAGCAGAATTAAAAATAATAAAAACAAAAATAGCACAAAAATAAACAAAATACAGATTGCTAAAAAAAATCTTTAAAAGATCAATTGAAGTGTTATTTTTTGAAAAGACAGGGAAAAAAATCAACGGCAGGTGTTAGTGCAGTGGCTGGGATACACTTGGGATGCCCAAATTCCACACAGAAGAGCCTGACCTTCAAGTAGTGCCTCTGCTTTGAATCCAGCTAATATGTACCCTGCAAAGGATCAAGTTATAGCTCAAGTAGTGAGTCTCCATACTAACAACTGAGGCTAGGTCAAGCTGAAGCCAGGACCCGGGTACTCAGGTTCAGGCCACCCAGCCTCAATTATTGCAGATATTTGGAAATCAGCAGATGGAAGAGCTCATTCTTTATTCTTCCTCAATATCTATTTTCATTTATTTGAAAAGAAATACATTCTAAAATTAGAAAACAAAATCAGCAAAGTTTAGCTAGACTAACAAATAGAGAAGACTCAAAAATTAGTGATGAAAAAAGGAGATTTTGCAACAGGTACCAAAGGTACAACAGGTACCACAGAAATACCAAGGGTTATTATTAGCTGCTTTGAATAACTATATAACAACATATAGGAAATCTTAAAATGACTAAATTTCAGGAAATTTAGCACAACTTACTAAAACTGAATCATAAAGGCAAAGAAAATCTTCAGATTGATAATGAGTGACGAAACTGAATCTATGATGAAGTCTCCCAACAAAGGACAGATAAGGAACAAATGGTTTCACTGCAGAATTCCACCAAACCACTAAAGAACTAAATACAAACTCTTCTCAAATCATTCCAAAAACTCAAAAGGGAGGCAACTTTAGCAAATTCATTGTACCAGGCCACCATTATTACTTCATTACAAAATCAAACAGTATACAACAGCATCACCAACAACAAAAATTATAGACCAATCATCATCAACTGTGTGTGAAAAATGGCTCAAAATCACTAATCACAAGCAAATGCAAATCAAAATCATAGTAAGATATTATTCCATTATAGTTAAAAATCACTCTTATCAAAATGAAAGATAATTAACTCTGCTAAGGATAGAGAAAAGAGCAAATTTATACACTGGTGATGGGAATGTAAATTACTATAGCCACCATGGAATATAGCAAGGAAGCTGTTTCTTTAGAAGACTAAACATAAACTACCACATGATCAGGGGCCAGTGCAGTGGCTTGGCATATCAATCTGCCTGCAGCCAATTCGAGGCCTGGTTGCTCCAATTCTGATTTAGCTTCCTGCATAGCCTGAGAAAATAGAGGCTGGTCCTTATCTTTAGGCCCCTGCACACACATAGGAGACATGGAGGAAACTTCTGGTTCTTGTCTTCAGATCAGCTCTGGCTGTTGTGGCCACTTGGGGAATGAACCAGCAGATAACGTATCTCTCTCTCCATATATCTATTTCTCCTTCTCTGTAATTTTATCTCTTAAATAAAAAATAAACTGTAGAAAAAAGTAAAGCCTAAAATAATTACCAAGTGACCCAGTAATTCAACTACTAAATATGATTATGTAGCCAAAAGAAATCATCATGAAAACATACCTACACTTTCATGTTGACTATTACACTATTCACACAACAGCCAAGATGTGATAGCAAGCAAGCAACATGTCTACCAATGGAAGAATGAAATTCTAAAATGTGGCGTACATACAAATATGTATAAACACACACACACTCATACACTGGGCAACATATTATTCAGTCATACACATACATACAGATGTTATCCTGTCATTTTTAAAAGTGTTCACAGAACTGGAGGATATTATGTTAAGCCAAATAAGCCAAGTATGCAAATACCGCAAGTTCTTATTCATTTGGGATCTCATAGAAAAATTGAATGATGGTTAGTACAGCCCGGGAAGAAAAGAGGAGATAGAAGTTAGACAATGGAAATCAAAATACAGTTAGATAGGAATTACTTTCTAGTATTCTGCAGCACCATAGGGTAATTACAATCCAAAGTAATTTATTACATGCTTCAAAATAACTGGAGAATAAGAACCTTAAGGTTCCCAATACCACTTCTAGAAATGATAAATTGGAAAGGCTAACTATCTTGACTTTCTTTACACATTGCATATGTGCATTGAATTATACTGCAATGCACAAATGAATGCAAATAATATGTGCAAACTAAATTAGCATATTTTAAAAAATTGTGGCTATATTTGAAGATCATGCCTTTAAAATTGTTAGCTAAAATAAATTGAGATAATATGAATTAGCCTCTGTTCCAATATCATAAATGTACTGGAAGACAAGTAATGACACCTGAAGAATATGATTGTCTATGTCAAAAAGAAAGGACATCAAAGGAAACCAACTCTTTTGATGGCAATATTTTGGTCTAGCTCCAGCCTCTAGAATTATAAGCAAATAAATTTATATCATTTACGTTACCCAGTCTTTGGGTCTTTGCAACAGCATCTCTTTGAAATTAATAAAATATTTGGAAATAAAGACATTGAAAATTAGGGTTGGCAAAATAAAAAGCGAAGGGAGATCTAGGTAGAGAAAGTGAGCAAAAGTAGAGCTCTTGAGGGAGTAAGACATTAATCATTCTTCAGAGTTCAGGAGTCATCTTATCCCTTCAGAGTAATTTAAGTTAATCATGTTAACAATTTTAAAAATTTTACTAGTTTCAGTTGACAGATGGAAACTGAGGCTGTAGAAATGTTAAGTGTTTAAGTTCTCACAGTAACACAAAAGTCAAATTTGCCTCTAGTTGTTTTGTTGCCAAAGACAACATTCTTTTCATTATACCAAACTTTTCTATTGGAGAATGCTACAACTTTTTATAAGTCTCCAGAAATCCCAGGACATTCTAATTATAATAATCTTATACCACAAAATATGAAGAAAAATCTTCTATTAGATTGAATCTCATTCAAAGAAATTTTGCAGCCGTTATGTATAGAAGGAAAGGCCGACTACGAGTTGAAAACTTGCAATCAGTGTTGAGCCATTTTCTGTAAAGCTTAGCTTTTCATCTTCTCATGCTTCACCAACGCCCAATCCTGTTCTTGTCCTCATTAACGATGGTACCATCTTACGGAAATCATTGGGTCTTTAACATTTGTTTTCATAATTAGTATCTTTTAATTGCTTTAGTTTCCCCTTCACTTTTACTGATAAACCATTCCACAGCCCAGAAACCTATAAATTCTCTCCCACATGACTTTGCCTTTAACTGCAGTATTTATGAAATGGAAGCTAAACAATGACCTGTGCTGCTTGCAAGTAAAGCATGGAGCAGTAGTGTGGGCAAAGGAGATTTCCATATAACACATGTGTCCTAAGTACAAAATTACAATAATTAGAGAAGGAAAAGACTTGAACAGTCTATCTCTAGGAAGGTCAATGAAAGATTATGAAAATGTTTAGTCTAGGGCTGGTTCCATTCTCCTACTGTTACATTAAACTGAACAAATGATAGATGCCTTCTCTAAAAGCTATTTACATGATCTAATTAAATGCATTTTCAGCATTTTGTGCAATGTCATGACCCATAACTGTGTAGTATTTCACCAGTTTTTTCTATGCAGCATTTGGGAAATTAAATGTATAGGGAAAATACTGATCTCTATTAAGTTCTTTGGTAAATATTTGAGAGTCCAATAGTGAAAACACTGTGCTTGCAGTTTTACTTATAAAATCATATTTAATAAAAAGCCCAGCTCCCAAAATGAATGTAAAGTTCTAACAATAGAAAATTCGTGTATGGGCCCGGCGGTGTGGCCTAGCGGCTAAAAAGTCCTCGCATTGAAAGCCCCGGGATCCCATATGGGCGACGGTTCTAATCCCAGCAGCTCCACTTCCCATCCAGCTCCCTGCTTGTGGCCTGGGAAAGCAGGAGAGGACGGCCCAAAGCTTTGGGACCCTGCACCCGCGTGGGAGACCTGGAAGAGGTTCTTGGTCCCGGCATCGGATCAGCGCGCACCGGCCCGTTGCGGCTCACTTGGGGAGTGAATCATCGGATGGAAGATCTTCCTCTCTGTCTCTCCTCCTCTCTGTATATCCGGCTTTCCAATAACAATAAAATCTTTAAAAAAAAAAAGAAAATTCGTGTATTACATCTATCTATATCCTAATTAGGCAAGCTATGGAGAAAAGGTAGAAGAGGGGTGAAATTACAAACATGAGGAATTTTCTCCTGCAAAAGAAAATACGTGAAATGGACCTTGAAAGTTAATTAGTATTTCATCCGAGAGGATTCCAACAGTGGAGATGATAAAGAAAAGAATTTCAAATGAAGAGAAAAGACCAAGAAGAGAAATAAGAAAAAGTAAAGCATTTTCACAGAATTAGAAATTTTGTGTCAGGCTGGGAAGCACCTAATTCTTATTTTGTGAATAATAAAGCAAGTGGAAGTCTCTAAAGTGTGTGTGTGGGAGAGGGCAAGAATGAATGTCTAACCATGGCCTACCATATACCAGGCACCAAATTTCGCCTATTACATATTATTGGGGACATCAGGGTTTCCAGAAGAATTCATCATAGGTTTCTCTCTCCATACATGAAAGAATTTATGTATAAGTTTGTAAATAAGAATTTTTTTTTAAAGATTTATTCAGTTTATTACAAAGTCAGATATACAGAGAGGAGGAGAGACAGAGAGGAAGATCCTCCGTCCGATGATCCACTCCCCAAGTGAGCCGCAACGGGCCGGTGCTGCGCCAATCCGATGCCGGGAACCTGGAACCTCTTCCGGGTCTCCCACGCGGGTGCAGGGTCCCAAAGCCTTGGGCCGTCCTTGACTGCTTTCCCAGGCCACAAGCAGGGAGCTGGATGGGAAGTGGAGCTGCCGGGACCAGAACCGGCACCCATATGGGATCCCGGGGCGTTCAAGGCGAGGACTTTAGCCACTAGGCCATGCCGCCGGGCCCTGTAAATAAGAATTTATATATAAAAATTCTTCCACTGCAGGGAAACTTAATTCAAAACAAAGGAAAAATGCAAACGAAGATGAAAAGAACCATAAGAAGGAACCAAAATCCAAAGCACAAAAAACCTCAGATAAGGAAAAATCACCTCTACCCATCCCCCTCCAAAACTAAAACCAATCAGCAAGGTTCAGGCTGTTCTTTTATAGTACAGAGAGGCACAGAGGGCAGAGACTGAGGTAGGGCATAATTGCACAATCAAATGGGGTGGAATCTGGGGGAGGCTGTGTACCCTCCCATCCTTGTGCTTGTTAAATACATAAGAAGTTCCACAGCATCAGGAGCATAATAGTAGTAGGAGGGTTCAACCATAATCATTTTATTAGAATGACATTTTATAGACATAAAGATCATTTCAGGGACTCATCCTGCAATCATATAGGATATTTTCACTAAGATTGGTTTTATATTTTGACATTGTAGAACTTGAGGTTTCCACTAAATGGAAAAGAGGGTAGGGGACCAGTGTTATATACAGGGTAAGTTTCAATGAGGCACAGAAAGACAGGCTGCTAGATGAGCTCAAAAAAAAAAGGCTTTTACACATAGATTAGCCACAGAGATCCCATGAAGGATGGGTCCTGGAATCATCCCAAGGCACATGTCACCAAAGCAGTAAACTGCAAGTTGACTGGAGCTGTCAAGACGAGGCCTGCATTGCTGCAGGTCAGTTGGAGCTGTCCAACCTCAGCCTCTCCCCTAGCTACCTAGCTTCTCATAACAGCATGAGTACCTGTTCTAATCCCACAATCCACATACTTACAACTCTGCAACATAAAAAGACTGAGATTCAGAAAGGTTAAATACAGAATTATCAAAGGCTTGACCTGATCAGAACTATGCTCCAAATGAATCTAGTAACCATACTGGAGGAATTTTGGTTTGTCATCAGAAAAAAAGAAATTGAATAAAATGTTTCTGGGATAAGAATAATGGCATCCCAAGTTTAAAATGAACAAACTCTAGCTAAATAGAATGTTCTGAATAGCAATTTTAAAGGTGAGGATATAATGGGCAAGAGATAACTAGATTTAAAATTGGAAGCCATGCCAGCAAAGGTGATAATGTAAGTCATGCAAAACCTGAGATTGCAGAAGAAATTAAAAGAAGAAATTTGAAGACACAGTCTTGGAAAACGCTACCATTTAGGAGGAAAAACATGCCAGTACAGTAAGGGAAATCCAAATTAAGACATCACTGAGGTATCAACTAACGCCAGTAAGAATGGCTCACATACAAAAACCACCACCAACACTTGCTGGCAAGGATGCAGGGAAAAGGGAACCCTACTCCACTGTTGGTGGGGCTGCAGATTGGTACAGCCTCTATGGAAATCAGTATGGAGAACACTCAAACAACTGAAAATCTGCATACCATATGATCCAGCAATAGCACTTCTAGGAATAGATCCTAAACACCTGTTACATGAGAAACCAACATGTACCCCCATGTTCACAGCAGCACAATCAATAATTGCAAAATCTAGGAAGCAACCGAAATGCCCATCAACAGAAGATTGGATAAGAAAGTTATGGTTCATCTACTCCATTGAATATTACTCAGCTATTAAAAAAAGAAGAAATGTATTTCTTTGTGGCCAAATGGGCCCAATTGGAAACCATTATACTAAGGGAAATGAGCCAATCCCAAAAGGTTAGATACCACATGTTTGCCTTAATTTAAGATGAAATGTTAAACCTAAAAATAGTACCTGTAAATTGTAATATTATTACGCCCTCAAACGCCTGTATCAAATGCAATAAGATTGTGAATGTAACCAATAAACCAATAATCAATGAGAAACAGACTGCTTATGATCTACATCAAAGAACTGAAAAGTCTGATAAGCTTTTTAATACCCTAAGTTACTCCATAATGGGTCAGGAGAGCACAGAAATCTACTTTTTCAGAGTATGTGGGGAAGATGTCAAGTATAACCTATCAAGATTGTAACAGGTAACTTACAGACAGTAGATTCAAATCTGCATTAGACATTAGCAAAAAATATAAAGACATACAGTGGGATCCAAGAGCAATCCTGACAGCCTCTTAATAGGGGGTCATATGCACAGAGCAGAGGAGGAGCCCCAGAGTGGAACAGGAGGACAGGAGGCTTGTATCCTAATCCCAGAGACTCCAGGTACCTCACCAAGGACAATCAATATGGGTACCAAGGATTGCATCCCAACTGCCAAGCAGATCACATGGAATTGGAGTGCTCTCATAGGCTGAGAAATCTGAGGTCAACCATTCCCTATCGGATCTCTCACATGGGATGGGCCCAGATCCTTCCTCACAGGATCCAATGTCATTGGAACAAATGCCAGGAACCCTGAGAAGACCTCAGAAACAGAAGAACAGTAAACTTCCTTCAGGACTCGGGAGAGGAGCTTTCTCTTGTCCTTACTTAATTCCAACTTTGGGTCCCGACCCTCTCTTGCAATGACCATCAGGGTCGCTCCAGAGCCCCCCAAAATTAGATCAGATAGACAGAGACCAATAAGGAAAGTGTAGAACAGACAGGAAATGGTCAGGTTGGACTCACATATACCTTACTAGGTAGGATACAAAGATTAGTTACTCCTCACTAAGGTATTGAAGATTTCTCTGCACAACCCTCCTAAAATTGTCCTGCTTTATTAACATATGGCATGTTAGAGTTATAAGCTTGTTCGGATTATCCTAAAGTCACGAAGTTCAGTAAAAATTATGCTTGAATACTATAAGCTGCTAACTATAAAAATGAAAATAGACAAGAGACAACTGAATAGTACCCTATAACCATTTTAAGGTGTACAGCAGTCGACTGTGTATAAACTAAAATTGAGATGCCAAGGAAGTAGTTACAGGATGTGGTTAAGAACTTGCATTTTCTAACATATTGGTCACTCAAAACCATGTCAACTTCATGATATCGTAAATTGTTGAAGTTGTGTAGTGTCTTTTCATTGGAGGGGATGATATTCTGCCAGCTATACTTTCAGATCAAGGATGGTCTCCCAGTGAAACTGTTGAATTTATCTGGACAATAAGGTGCTGAACTCTGCATGGTCCATTCCCACAATGAAGGAATCATGACTGGATATGAACTGTACTACTGTAACATATTGTAGGAATTCAATATGGGGGGAGGGTCTGGCAAAGGGTTGGGGGAATCCCACAGCCTATGAAATTGTGTCATTAAACAAAATTTTAAAAATATGCCAATAAAGGGGGGAAGTGAAAGAAGAAATATTAACTGGAATATAGTTCAAATTTCTATTATATAATAATCTCAAACCCATCACCAAGGTTGGAAATGGAGATGAAAGAAATGAACTAACATGAGATTAGAATAGGCGATTGAGAAACTTGCAAATTATTTGCAAATTATTTGGTGTGAGGCATGCAACAGGGATACAATTAAATGGAATAAAACTAATGTCCAAAGCAGCAGGTATGCAATGAATATTAAAGCAAGAATCTGTGCTGGAATGAGAGATACTGGGACTTCCAAGAACACTGATAGCCTACAAGTAGTGAAAAAAAAAAGTCAAAGACAAAAAAAGAGTTGTGGAAGTCACCATGGAGCCTAGATAAACAGTGACAAAATTCTGCTTTTCATATTGTCTTTGTCAATCCTAATTGCAATTGAAATGATTTATTTTTTAAAAAGATTAATAATACTCAAACACTAAACATTCAAAATCCGCAATCAAACTTTGTTTCCTAGGGAAAGCAAGTATATCAACTGTAACAGAAGAAATAATACACACAGTTCAAAATAAAATTTGGCAAAATTTTACCAAGCAATGAACCAAATTCTGACTTTAAGTCTTATTGACATTCTCATTACTCTACGAAAGTGTTAGCCTATCCGTGAGGAAAAAAATTCAAGTTTGGATGCAGAGCACTACGAATTAGCATCTTCAGCTAACCATTGGTTGTGGCATGAAGAAGTTATGTCTCCACAAACAACTTATTTCAACAGATAAGGTAAGAATGTGTGTTCAGCAAAACAGCATTTATAAACAAAAACATTTAATCTGACAACATTTGGTAGTTTAAATATGGAATAAAATTAGAAAGATGGATACAACAATGAAATGCAGTTCTAGACTCAAGGAACTATTAGTTAAGATAGCAAGTACAAAAATAAGCACCATAGTATGCAGACTACAGAGATGGAACACAAAGGGGAAAATGAATAACTACTTAAAAGCAAGCAGAAGACCCGCTGGTGAGAGCCGAGACTCGGGCAGGGTTGGTTAAGCCAGGTTGTTGCACTTGCCCATAAACACTGAGACTAGAAGCAGGACATCTCGTACTGGGCTGCAGCCCCTGCTGGCACACACAAGACTTGGGGATGGGAGAGGGGAATTTCGGGGACTCCACTGCAATGCTGCTGCTTCCACTGGTGAGCATGAGAGAAGAGACAGGGGTTGGGCCAGTCTGGGGGCAGGCCAGGCTGGGCTAGGATGCTGCTCATACTAGCATGCACAAGAGCCAGAATGGGTATGGGCCAATCAGGCTAGCCCACCACCTGGTAAGTGTCAGAAGTGGGGTAAAGACTGGACTGCAGTACGTTCTGGCAGGTGCAAATCCAGGTCTGGGAACACATCTGGCAGGGGAACTGTGGAAACTACCCTGCTAAGCTGTACTGAATACTGATGATTCCAAGACTAGGGTTAGTGGCAGGCCAGCCTGGACAAGGCAGCAGCACCTGCGGGTGTCCATGAGAGTCAGGTATAATGTGGTTTGGGCAAGGCTAGGCCACAGCAAAGGTTGGTACATGCAAAATCAGGACTGGGGATGGGCAAGGTCGGGGTTATTGAGGGTCACGCCAAGTAGCCCACAGCAACAGCTGGTATACATGAGGACCAGGTCTGCACTGGGCTGGCTGGCCTGGACCACAACACCCATTGGTTTGTGTGAGAATGAATTCCTGTGGGATATGGGGCTTAAGCAGAACTGACAACGCTGCATCCACTGGTATGTGCATTGTCTGATGTAGTTGACAGAACAAACATGACCCTGCACTAGCTGGCCCACATGGAGTCAAGTCTGAGGTCACCCTAGATAACATTTCTTGGGAGACTCACCATCTGGACCACTAGACTCAGATCCTGGCCAAAGGGAAAATCACAGGTTGTGTAGTCTGACCTGGGAGTGCATGTATCAGGACTGGGCCTCCTCAGTTGCTGATGCCTGTGCAGTGAACAGCATGCCCAGATGCACATGGTAGACATGACAGCCAGCTCATCTAGACCTGTAGGGGATGTCAAAGTGCCCTGTCAGAGGATGGAAAGCAGAACATGTTGGACAATTCTCCTGGACAAGCTTTACAACATGTTTTTGGGTTGGTGAATATACTAAGTGGACTTTGTCAATAGACCTTGGATTTCCTCAACCCTGGAGCAATTACACCCACAATGACTCAGAACTATCAAAATCACTCAAGTAACAACCTTGGAACATTCTTTCCCACATCAGGGTTACTTAGGGCATCAAAGGACTGTCCCTTATCCCTGGGTACTAACGTAGTTCAACAACGAGTGGCTTTCTCCCTCTCTTCCACTGCAGACATAGGAGAAAAAAAACCCTGAAATATGTTTCCCACCCACTATTCACCATACTTGACCCTCCTTGCCCTAAACAGAGGCCCACATGGTCATGCATCCCTCTCAGCTATGTAAACAAGGAAAGGAGAGGAAAAGGAAAAGGAAAAAGGAAAAAAGAAAGAAAAGATAAAGGAAGAAAGAAAACACTATATTTGATAAGCAGGTCAAGAAATGAAATAGAAATAAAAATACAATCAGAACTCCATTGATAGAAAAATAAAATCAAATGTTATTGCAAAAAAAAAAAAAGTCTGGGGCCTGGTGCCATAGACTACCAGCTACAAACCTCTCCTTGAACACACCAGGATCCCATATGGGCACCAGTTCTAATCCCAGCTCTGCTTCCCATCCAGCTCCCTGCTTGTGGCCTGGGAATGCAGTTCAGGACAGTCAAAGTCTTAGGTTGCTGCACCCATGTGGGAGACCCAGAAGAAGCTCCTGCTCCTGGCTTTGGGTAGACTTAGCTCCAGCCATTGCGACCACTTGGGGAATGAATCGTCAGATGGAAGATTTTTCTTTTTGTTTTTCCTCCTCTGTATATAAGACTTTTATTTATTTATTTACTTAAATAAAAATATTTTTAAAAAGAAAGTCTGCGGACAATGAATGTCCTGGAAAATCTTCCTGGGGATAGATTTATCTAACATTTGAAAGTGATTAATAGATGTTTCCTCCTCCTCATAAATGTATCTAGGATTCTGAAATCCTAGATACTGCTGTTTCTAAAGCGTTATTCCAGGGTCATATGGGGACAGAGCTGCTCAAAACTGTTTCTTTTAATTCTTCTAGATTCCTGTATGTTTAAAACTGGAAAGGGCTAAAGAGATCCTAAACTAATCTTCATTTATAGGTAAGAAAAATCAGTGACATTTGTCCACTATCACACAGGTTACAGAAGTGGACCATGACTACAATTTCTATTTTTCCCATTCAATAAATGCAGAACTAAAAAAAAAGATGGCATCTAGAAATGCTTTTGACACAAAATGATAAATTTTCTTTGGAGATAAAGTGCCTCTCTCCCTCCTAAAGGTGGGTCAAGGCTTTCTTATCCATAGTCTTGCTACAGTCCACACCCATTGACTTGTTTTCCCTTGTCCTTCAGTTGCTTGAAATATTGTGTTCAATAATACTAATAGAAAATTATAAATTATCCATCCATGTTAATACTGGTAACTACTGTCTTTAGATTATTTTACAATTTATATACCCTACTCATGTTCCAGGAAGTTTAGTAAATGAAATATGCAATGGCTTTGAAAGTATGTGATGTACAATGTTAAGATATCAAACTCCACAAAGTAGAGGAGCTGCTTGGATTTTGAAGTATGACACAAAAAAATGGAGATAATTTTTACCTGTTTTTGAAGCCCTGAGACACCCATTTCATTAAAATCTAGACTTCTTTGATGATCATACTACCCGAGTGAAAACATATCCATTGTACTATCAGGAAAGAAGTATGAAACAAGGAGGTTTTTACTTTGTCATTAAATTTCTTTTTGAAAATGCAATGCATCTTTCTTAAAATCTTCATACTTTCATCATCCTCATTTTGATTCTGCAAATAGAACTTAGAAAAACAGATAAAAGAACTTTAGCATTTTAAGGTAGTAAAGGCTAAATAAACTTGTACTTTCAAAAATGTTTGGATAGCTGTGTGTTTTTGTTCATATTTTTTATCTACCTACACTGATTGCAATTTTCTTTATTGCAAAATTTACTAAGTATTTGTCAACTTTCCAATTCACTGTGTCAAAATGCTTAGGTAATAGCACAGACATAAGTCTTCCTGTTTCCCATGCAAAATGCATTCATGGAGAGTCTAGATTCATGACTAGAAAAAAGCATGTTGTCAAGTTTTTCAGCAGTTCTTCCATTTTCCTGTAATGGAGGTCTGAAAATAGTGCACATTTCTTTTTAATCCTTTCAAAAGTTACTTTAGAAAAATAATTTGCATGGAAAATATATATTTTTCCAAAAAAGATGCAAAGTATCAGAAAATACTTTACCATTCTTGTATATTTTTAAATGTCCTTTCACAATTTCGAAGATCAAACAGCATTTAAAAGTTATAACAAAACATCTCAATTTTATTTAATATCACAGCTGTTTTTCCCACCAGCTTTCTATGTCAATATTAATGGAGAGGAATTAAAGGGAAAAGATTTGATGTGCAGCTGCTGAAAATAGCAATAATATAAGCCATATTATCAAGAATGATGAAAGACTACAAAAAGAAAGTGAAACACACAAATATCCTCTACTGGTACAAAATGGAAGGTATGTATATTTCCTCAAAATAAAGGGAGAGTGATCTATATACACAACTATCTAATTTGTGGCAATATGAACTTTTTGGTTCTTTTTTAAACTTCCATCCCATTTCTGGAAAAAGATTTATTCATAGTAGAGGATAAAAGTTACTAAATAGAACTATTACAGAAGGTGTATAATTTACAGTCATTACATACTACATCTATATAATTTCTATAACTGTTTGGTATAAATAAGCAAAAACATTTCAGTATGTTGACTGTGCTTTCCCATTATGCCATTTGTAACTTACAATCATTCACTTTTAGCCTAAATTTTTGTTTGTATATGGCATTAAAAACCACAGCCAAGTTAGATCAAATTGGGATATATTTTATACAAGAGTCATCTAAAAGCTTAAGTTTACAAAAACAATAATCTCTCAGAAGCTATCTCATGTAATTACTTCTTTTGCAACTTTCATAACTTGTTACTGGAATGCTACTTCTTAAAATTCTTGCTGAATATTGCTTGTTTAAGGACAAAAAAACTAACAGGTGTCCACCAGTATATTTTTCACATTCCTATTTCTCTAAAAGATATCTATAGCAGATGATGTTTAAGTGTACTGTAAAAAGTCTACCAGTATGAAAAATGATTTATCACCATTACATTTCACCTGATAAAATTCAAATCTCCATTGTGAATTTTGAATCAGTCAAGCAAAGGCTAACTGATTACATTCTGCCAATTATATTGTGAATGAGGCCTAATTCAAAGAATGTGGCGTGACTACTAGACTTTATGGACCTTCACCTGAAATAACTAGTTTTTTTTACTTAAGAAAATATTTGTGCATTATTTTTGAAAGCCAGAATTTCAGAGGAAAAGGGAGAGAGAGGCAGAGAAGAGAGACAGACAGACAAAACCTTCCATCCACTTTTCCACTCCACAGATGGCTGCAGCTTCTGGGGATGGACAGCCTGAAATTGATCCAGGAGCTTCATTCAGGTCTCTTACTTGGGTATATGGGTCCAAACATTTGGACCACGTTCCACTGCATTTTCCAGGCTATTGGCAGGTGGATAAATTAGATTAGGAGCAGTTGGGACTTGAACCAGCACCCAGATGGTATCTCAGCATGGACAGTCGTGGCTTAGCTGACTATACTATATGACTGGTGCAATAACTAGGTTTAAGTCCACAGCAATTTAAGTATTGTGTGCTAATAGAGTATTGGAACTAATTATATAATTTCACAAAGTATCAGAACATAAAATTTACACATAAAAATTAATCTTTGCACAATGTCATGGCTGAAAAATAATGTGTAGTATCAGTCCCATTCACAATGGCTACCAAAAAAAAACCAAAACCACTTAAATATCTTGGGATAAATTTAAGGAGGTGAGAATTATCTGCAATAAAATAAAAAATTATGAAAAGAAATGGAAGACTTGGGCCCGGCGCCATGGCCTAGTGGCCAAAGTCCTCACCTTGAACGCCCCGGGATCCCATATGGGTGCCAGTTCTAATCCCGGCAGCTCCACTTCCCATCCAGCTCCCTGCTTGTGGCCTGCAAAAGCAGTCAAGGACGGCCCAAAGCCTTGGGACCCTGCACCTGCGTGGGAGACTCGCAGGAGGTTCCTGGCTCCCGGCATCGGATCGGCACAGCACCGGCCATTGCGGCTCACTTGGGGAGTGAATCAACGGACGGAGGATCTTCCTCTCTGTCTCTCCTCCTCTCTGTATGTCTGACTTTGTAATAAAATAAATAAATCTTTAAAAAAAAAAGGAAGACACCACAAATGGGGAAAATCTTCCATACTATAGAATTGGAAGAATTAACACCATTTAAAATGTCCTTACTACCAAAAGCAATTTACAGATTCAAACCAATCCCAATCAAAATACCATTGACATTCATCTAAGATCTAGAAAAAAGATGTTAAAATTCATATAGAAACACAAGATATTCCAAATAACAAAATTTTAAACCATTATTTTTTAAATTATATGTATATCTTATTAATTATTATTACATACCATGTATTTATTATGTGTAACATACAAATATTTATAATATATTATACACATTATAATATATATTATATAAAGATAAATATTTATAAACATATTCAAAATTTTAAACAAAAAAATTGCATCACAATACCAGCCTTTAAGATACACTGCAGAACAATTATAATGAACACAGTCTAGTATTGTCACAAAAGTAGACAAGTAGACCAAAAGAACAGAATGGAAACTCGAAATTAATCCACAAATCTACAGCCAACTAATCCTTGACAAATTACCTAAATTCAAACCTTAGAGAAAGAATAGTCTTTCCAACAGTTGGTGTTGGGGAAAATGGTATCTACATATGCAGGAGTTTGAAACAAGACCCCTACCTTACATGTTATACAAAAAATTAACTCAAAATGAATCAAGAGTCTAAGTATACGACATGATATCATCAAATTACTAAAGAAAAACATCAGCAAACGTCCACTCTCTTCTTCGTGCTCCTGGTGTCTGCCACTTAAAGGATTCAGGCTTGAGTTCTGCCCTCCCTCCCCAACCCTGCCCTGCCCTGACATTCGAGAAGACTGGGCCCCAAACTCAAGGGTGAACAAGGAGCGGAGTGGTTATCCAATGCGGAGAAGTTGAACCTATGCCGGAAGTGCTACCAGGGAGGGTTCGCTTTCCTGCCTTGTTCCGGCCTACACCAAGTAGAGCCAGATCAAAGGCTATGTCTGCGTTCAGGCATGGGCTTCCTCTTCTGTAATCGCGCTCACCATCTGGATCACTATCTTCCAAATCTACCTGCCCCGCTGGGGCGTCCTTGAGGACTACCTCTCCTTCACCATTCCCCTGGGCACGCCCTGACGGCTCCTGTGCAGGCTGGGCACCTGCTGGGCACCTGCTAGACACCTGCTTAGTCTTCCACGATGAGCTGCTCTCTCAGCGCAGCTCCAGCACCAACACTTGCTTCACTCTCCCTTGTTATGTTTTGACACCCTGCCCTTATTTCCCAATAAAAGACCCCAGTCTTCCCTGTTAACTCCCTGCCATCTTTGAGGGTGAAGCATAAAATGGTTATTAATATTTTAAAATATGGGGGCCAGGGCCATGGGATCAACAGGCTAACCCTACACCTGCACACACTAACATCCCATTTGGGTGCTGTTTCGTGCCCCAGCTACTCCACTCCCATCCAGCTCCCTGCTTGTGGTCTGAGAAAGCAGTCAAGGTCGGCCCAAGGCCTTGGGTCCCTGCACCAGCGTGGGAGACCCAGAGGAAGTTCCTGGCTCCTGGCTTCAGATTGGCTTACCTCCAGCTCTTGCTGCCACTTGGAGAGTGAATCAGTGGATGGAAGATTTTCCCGTCTCTCCTCTTCTCTGTATGTCTGACTTTCCAATAAAAATAAAATTGTAAAGATCAAAAAAAAATCAGAAAACTGCTTGATAAACGCATAGGCAAATACTTTTTGGAAAGGTCCTGAAAGCACCGGGAATTAAAGCAAAAATAGACAAGCGGGATTAGATCAAGTTGAAGAGGTTTCTGCACTGCAACGGAAACCATCAATAAAGTCAAAAGACAACCAACAGACTGGGCGAATATATGAAAACTATGCAGCTAATAGAGGATTAATATTTAGGATCTATGATGAGCTCGACAGAAACAATCCAGTTAAGAAATGGACAAAGGACATGAACAGGTACTTTTCAAAAGATGAAATACAAATGGCCCATAGACACATGAAAAAATGCACAGAATTACAATCCATCAGGGAAAGGGAAGCAAAAGCCACAATGAGCTTTCACCTCATCCCCGTTAGAATACCTCATCTGAAAATCAAAAACAGTAAATGCTGGTGAGGATGGGGGGCAAACATTTGTTAATACATTGTTGACATGAATGTTAATAAGTACAATTATGGGAAACAATATGGAGATTCCTCAATAATCTGAAAATCAATACACCATGTAACCCAGCCATTACACTCTTGGGAATTTACCCAAACAAAATAAAATCAGTATGCAAGGGCACTGATTGTGCACTAATGTTTATTTTAGTTCAATTCACAATAGAAAAGATATGGAACCAACCCAAATGTTCATCAACTGATTGCTGTTTAAAGAAACTATGTGTCCCTATTTCTCATCTGTTTTGTTCATTATTAAATGAACCTAATTTACAAATGAAGTAGTTAGAAAGCATTTGAAAAATCATAAGTGCCATATAAGCAAATTTAATTATTAGTGTTATTTTCAATGTATCTCAAGAAAAAGATTCTTCACTTTGTTGTAACTACTGGTTGAACACATACTTATTAACCATTTAAAGTTTTTTTTTTTTTTCAGTTTATGTTGGGGCTAGAATCATACAGAAAGTATATACCTTGTTTCTCCCAAAATCAGTCTACACAGAAATAGAAAGTGAAGCAGTTATAAAAAAGAATCTTTAGCTGGGCAGAATGAGGCTACCATACTTCATGATACCGCATTCCATTGAGGAGTGCCTGGGATTGAGTCCTTGCTCTGCTACCAATTATATTTCCCTGCTAATGTGCACTTCGGTAGGCAGCAAATGATGATTGAAGTAACTGGGCTTCAGATTGGCTTCCTAGCTCCTAAATTTGGTTTGGTCCAGCCCCAACTATTGTAGGGATTTAGAGATGAACCAACAGAATAAAGATCTCCCTCTGTGTCTTTCCATCACTTAGTCTCTCAAATGAATAAATTTAAATGTAATCCTTATTTTTTTAGCATTACCTTAGTCTTATTTCTGGTACAGTAAACCTAGCCATCACTGCCCTAGAAATTCTCACCTTGAAACTCTTGGCTACCATCCATGATCTAAAGTGTAGTCAAAACCAAAATTGAAATCAGAATTTATTTGAAAACCTGGATAATTTCTCAAAACAGTAAAAACACCTAAAAATTCTCTACTAAATAAAATGTACCAGTTAACTTTCTGTAAACTGGGGAACGGGATTGTGGCAAAACAGGTTAAAACACGGCTTGTAGTACAGGCATCCCATAGTGAAGAGATTATTTGAGCTTTGCCTGCTCTGTTTATGATCCAGCTTCCTGTTAAAGCACCTAGGAAAGTAGTAAGAGACTTTCCAAGCATCTAGGTCCTATCACCCACGTGGGAAGAAATTCCTGGTTCCTGGTTCCTGATGCCAGGAGAATGAATTTGGAGGGAATCAAAGATCAAACTAATTCTCTCCCTCTCTGTAGCTCTGACTTTTGAAAAAGCATATATATTAATAAGTTTTTAACAATACAGTAGACAGGAAAACTCAAAGGTTGTTACTAGACAATTATTTTCGAAAAAAAGAAATTTAAAAAATTAGAAAGTGTTACATGCTAGAAGGTATCTCAGTGTTTTTTCATAGCAGAATAAACCATAGAGATATCCCCGTATAGTTACATATAATGTGCAATTATTGATAGAGCTTCAGTCACAACTCTAAATATAAATATGATTAAAACTCAGAGGCATTATTGCTTAAAAAGGTGTGTTATGATAATATTCCAAATTTTAAGACAAAATGAAAGCTAGAAGTAACTAAATGGTCTTTACTGAAAAGTTTAAAATAGACTACAACTTGTTAGAATAACAAAATTTCTGCTTCCTTTTATGCCTCCTAGCGCCCAATAGGAACTTACTAGATTATTATTCTCTAAATAATGGATACCATAATAATTATTTCAGAAATTAAAACACATAATCAAATTTATCTGGAATAGACAATACTGACAAATCAATGACCTATAAAAAGAGTTATGCTCATCTTAGTCCTCTAGGTCTCCCACATGGGCACAGGTTCTTGAGGCCTTAAGCCATCCTCCACTTTCTTGCCAGGCCACAGCAGGGAGCTGGATGGGAAGTGGAGCAGCCACATTAACTGGTGCCCACATGGTATCCTGGTGTGTACAAGGTGAGGATTTCAGCCACTGGGCCATTGTGCAGTGCCTGACGTTAGAAGAGAGTTTTGTGGTTTACTTTTTAAAGGTTCTGCCAGGGACAGCATGATGGGTGAACTAGCTAATCCTCTGCTTGCAAGCGCGAACATCCCATATGGGCACCCATCATGTCCAGGTTGCTCTACCTCCCACCCAGTTCCCTGCAAGTGACTTGAGAAAGCCAGTTGCAGGACAGCCCAAAGCCCTGGAACTCTGCACCCACATTGGAGACCTGGTGGAGACTATTGGCTCCTGGCTTTGGATCAGCTCAGCTCTGGCTGTTGTGGCCTTCTGGGTAGTGAACCAGCGAGTGGGAGATCTTTCTCTGTTTCTTCTTATCGCTGCAAATCTGCCTTTTCCAATAAAATTAAATGTATCTTTTCTAACAAAGAAAGAATTTGATGGAATTCAGCACATTTTTGTTGTAAAGAAAACACTCGACAAATGCAGAACAGATAAAAAGACATTCTGAATGCAAGACATACTTTCTATGAAAAAAAAAAACACAGGCTTATATTTCATGGTAAAAGACAGAGCACTTTCCAGCTAAGACTCATCACTCCAATGAAGGTTCTGAAGGATGTAAGCAAGAAAAAATATTGAATACAAGATCAATGTAGAAAAATCTATTTTTTATACACTAACAATGAAAAAGTCAAGAAATTAAGAAACTTCTTTCAGATAAGAAACTTAAACTTAATAAATTATAAACTTAAATTATAAACTTAATAAATTAAGAAACTTATTTCACAAATAATAAAACTCCCAAAAAGCAGCTTTAAAAAAATTACCATAAGACTGAAAACTATTAAACATTCCTGAATAAAACAAAGAAAATCTAAATAAGTGGAAAATTATCCCATGTTTATGGAGCTAAATTTAATATTGCTGAGATAACAGTATTCACTAAATTTGTCCATAGAAGAAAATAATCCCTATTAAAATCTTAGTTGTCTTTTTGTAGAAGTTAAAACAAAGTTATCCTAAAATTCCCATGTGAAAGATTGAAAGTAGCAAAAACAATCTTGAAAAGAAAGTAGGTAGAAGAATTTATATTTCCTAATATCAGCATGCATTATAAACATACAGAAACTAAGGCAGCATGATTCTAGCATTAGAACAGACAAATTGATACACAGAATTAAGAATACAGAAGTAAATCTAAACTTGTAGTGAATGGATTGATATTTTTACAACAGTTCCAGACTATTCAATGCAAAATAATACTTCTCCATAACTATTAATAAAAAGCAATAGTTTATTCACTTACAAAAGAATGAAGTTGAACATCTATCATATCCCACTTATAAAAATTAATTCATCATTGATGATACATTAAATGGAAGAGGTATATAGGAAAGGAAGAATCATTAAAATCTTAAAAGAAGTATTTTCTCAGGACTGTTCGGTAGTTCATTCTTACACAAAAAACCAGATAAATTGAACTTATCAAAATTAATTTTTTCAAAGTATATCACTAAAATATAAAATCCACAGATACTTCAAATATGAAAAATCACTAAAAGTATAAATGAAAAAATCCTACAAACCAAAATAAAGACTATCCAATTTTCAAAAGATGGACAAAGACATTTAAATAAATATTTCTTCAAAGAAGATATATCAATGGCCAAAACTGTGTGACAAGACAGTATCAATAATCCTTAGAAAAATCAAAGCAAAAGCACAATGATATAGCCCTTTATACCAATTAGTATGATTAAGACAGAAATAAAGTAAAATAACAAGTGCCTAGATTGATTGTGGAGGAATTGAAACTATTGTTCAGGGCTAGCATGATTATAAGTGCCCACTTTTTGGGAAAACAGTTTAATGATTTCTTGAAATGCTAAAAATGAATTTATCACACAAACCAGAAATTTAACTTCTAAGTATACAAACAAATGAGATGAAATATATGTCCACAAAAAAGCTTGTACACAAACACTAAACTAAAACCAAAAATGGAAATAACCTAAATGATTATCAATTGATCAATGGATTTTTTTTTGAAGATTTATTTATTTTTACTTTATTACAAAGTCAGATATACAGAGAGGAGGAAAGACAGGGAGGAAACTGTCCAATGATTCACTCCCCAAGTGAGCTGCAACGGCCGGTGCTGTGCCAATCCGATGCCGGGAACCTGGAACCTCTTCCAGGTCTCCCACACGGGTGCAGGGTCCCAAAGCTTTGGGCCGTCCTCGACTGCTTTTGCAGGCCACAAGCAGGGAGCTGGATGGGAAGTGGAGCTGCTGGGATTAGAACTAGTGCCCATATGGGATCCCGGGGCGTTCAAGGTGAGGACTTTAGGTGCTAGGCCATGGCGCCAGGCCCGATCAATGGATTTTAAAAAGTGCTATCTTGTAAGAAAAATGTTATTCACAAATTTTTAAAAATGAGTACAGTCTAACACATGCCACTACTCTACACAATACATGATACACCATGAAACACGTAATATTTCAACATAAACTTTGAAAACATGATAAATAACAGAAGACATCCATAAAAGATCACATAATGAGCACTGCTATTTAGAAAGTGTCCATAAAGATAAATTCATACAGACTGTATTAGCCAAGGCCTGCAAAAGGACATGAAAGTTTACTGTTATTTGCATTGTTTCGTTTGAAGTGATACAAGTGTTCCAAAACTACCTAGTTTGAATATAATAAACTTTTAATACACTAAAAATGTATACTAAATTGTACTTTAGAGCTAATTATATGATGTGACTTACATCTTAATTATAACATACAAAGAAATACAACTACCATAAGAATTTATTTCAAGAGAGTAATCACAAAATAGATATTATGAGTTCATGACTGAAATACTGTTAAAATGTTCATGCTCTCCAAAGTGAACCACAGATTCAAAGCAATCTCAGTATTTCTCTGCAATTTTTAGCAGAAAAAAGAAAAACAATCTAAAATTCATAGAATACAAGACCGTGAGTAGCCATAGCAATCTTGAGGGAAAAAAGGACAACCATCGGGCCTGGCGCCGTGGCCTAGCAGCTAAAGTCCTCGCCTTGAACACCCCGGGATCCCATGTGGTCGCCAGTTCTAATCCCAGCAGCTCCACTTCCCATCCAGCTCCCTGCTTGTGGCCTGGGAAAGCAGTGGAGGATGGCCCAATGCATTGGGACCCTGCACCCATGTGGGAGACCCGGAAGAGGTTCCAGGTTCCCGGCATCGGATTGGCACAACACCGGCCGTTGCAGCTCACTTGGGGAATGAATCATCGGATGGAAGATCTTCCTCTGTCTCTCCTCCTCTCTGTATATCTGACTTTGTAATAAAGTAAAAGTAAATCTTAAAAAAAAAAAGGACAACCATCACACTACCTGATTCCCAGATATAGTACAAGACTGTCATAAGTTAAGTCACATGTACTGACACAAAAACAAATAGAACAGATTTCAGAAATAAATTAATCCATTTAAGAGCATTTAATTCTCAGTGAAAATCACATACAACAGATGATAAATGATATTTAGAAAATTAGACATTCACATACAGTAGAATGAATTTTGATTTATTATACATCACACAAAAAACTGAAGTCAAATTGATTATATATAAGAGCTGGAAGTGCAAAATTAGAAGAAAACACATGGAAAAGGCTTCAACATTGAGCTGCACACGATTTTTTGGCTGTGATCTCAGAAGCACAGGAAACAAAAGCAACAATAAACAGCAGAAATTAAACTAAAATGGTTTTAGCACAGCAAAGGAAATAATCAGCAAAATGGAAAAAAAGTATGAAGTGAGAAAAAAATATTCACTAACTTTGTTTGTAAAATGGTTAATATTCAAAATATATTTAAAAACTCAAATAACGGAATAACAAAGTACAAGCAAATGAAATTGTGGGTTAAGGATCAGAACAGAACTTTCTTAAAAGAAGATATTGAAATGGGCAACGCAAATAAGAAAAATATTTCAGTATTATTGGTTCTACAGGAAATGCAAGCCAAGACAATGTTAACACATCATACCTCACACGTTTTAGAACTGTTATTTTTAGAGAAAGTTTTTCCCAGGACACAGTAAAAGGGAATCCTGTGCATTGTTAATGGGAAGGAAAATGGTACAGTCATTAGGAAAACAGTATAAAAACTGATCAGAAAATTTAAAATTGAACTGCTGTGTTATCCATAAATTTCACCTCTAGATATACAGCCAAAGAAAACAAAGACAGTATCTTATTCAAACTCCCATGTTCACAGCAGCATTATTACCTGAGCTAATACACAGAATCAAAGCATCCTTAAACAGATGATACAGTGAAATTACGTAGAATGTGTGTTGTGAAATATTATTTAGCGTTTAAAAAGGAGGACATTCTATCACTTGTAACAGAAAATAGAGAAAATGAGCAGAAATAAGGTGCAAAGTATCACTACACTCTTAAGTCTGTATTATAAAATGCATAAAATTTGTTCACCTTATACAAACAAAACATGTCAAATGCTTAACAATCAGTAAATTAATCCAGTTCTTTTCACTTATTTGGAAATATATCTCTATATAATGTAAGAAAAAATAGGAACTAGTTTATCAACTAAGTGGAATAACATGAAAATCAGCTATGTGGAAGAACTTTGTAAATTGTAAGATTCCATATTAAATACTGCAGAATAAATATGAGCACTAAATTAAGCTACAGATAAAGCATCCTGAAAATTCCTACAGTTCACTTAGTGAAGTCAGTAAGTGGGAGGGTCTTTTGCTAATCCTGAAATGAAAAGTATAGAGGGGAGAAAAAATGCAACAGAAAATGCCTATAGAGTACTTTGTTGTCATTGAGAATAAAAAATCCCCCGCCCACAAAAAAAAGCAAAAATAAAAAACAGCAGAGATATTCCTCATTTTCAAAACTCAGGATGTTAAACTGCACACCATTGGAATCCTTTATACTAGTAGACGGGATATTAATCCAAACTATCAATACTTGTTTGATTTAATTTCCAAATTGACATTTTCATTCATTTGGCCAGGCAATATGGACTGTAGTTGTTTCTAGATAAACATATCTTTTTATTGTCTTATGTGTCAATGAAGCAGAATATTATGGTTGAAGTGTCACTGGACTGCAAGTCTAGGAAGAGATTCGGAGTTCTAAACATAACATGTTGTGTGACCTTGGGAAAATCATTAACCTCACTTTGTTTAGCTTCATTATTTATCAAACAGAGATAATTATATCTGCCTTATCTCCTCACAGAGCAAATGTGGAAGCCATGTGAGATTTGTGAAACGATGCATGTAAAAGAGGCAAACTGCTGGGTACACACAAATGATTGACAGATTTTTACATTAGTGTCAAATAATTCTTCATAGAAGTTCTACTCATGAATTCTATTTATTATTTAAATTTTTAAAATATTTTATGATAGTTCCATAACCTCAAGGATTTTCATAACCTCTACCCCACTAATGTCCCCTAAATTATGACAATTAGTATAGTCCTTCAACAACAGTCACAAGTTCATCATTCTGCTACTTAAGTGTATCCTGACACTGTAGGTATAGATAAAAAGTCCAGCATCTTATTGTTAATATACATTGAATAGTTTCATTGGTATTCCAACTTTTACTATACTACAGTACCACAAATATTATAGCTTCTACATTTCAGTCTTATGTATTTATTGTTCCAAAATTAGCTAAGAAAGTTATGTTCAATATGGAAAAGAAAGAAGCTTTTGGTAAAGGTACCTGATTCAGAATTTTAAATTTGCCCCTGTGTAACTGAACCAATTATAGAATGTCTCACCACTTATGACTTCTACTGCAAAATGGAAGTAATACTACCCATTCTCCACAATTGTTGTGGCATCAAAAGAAATGTACACAAAATTACCTAGGAGAACAATGGCCCAAAGGACTACTTGATAAAAGGAATCATAAGAAATATTTTTAAGATTTATTTACTTCAAAGCCATAGAGTGGGTTTTGTTTTTCTAATCCAGTCTACTCAACTATGTTTAATTGATGAATTTAATCTATTTACATGCAGGATTAATATGAATAGGTGGTAATTTGGTCCTGTCATTTTAGCAGTAGGTTGTTCTTTGATTTATTCTTCTGTTGTTCTTTTGCTGGGATGTTCTTTGCATTTGCCTTTGGTTGTGCTGGGTCCTAGTCCTCGTCAAGAGAACATCTTTAAGTATCATTTGTAGGGAAGGTTATTCAAATCCTAAGCAGGTGGTAAAGCCAATTGTTATTGCTGTTCCAAATGTATTGCACTTACTGGGAACAATTCTTAACCATCATAAAGGAGCCACTACTACTGAGCTCACAAGTGCTGTCAAAAAACAGTCAGAACCCATCTACCTTCAACTGGTCATTACAAAAGTCCTATGCCCATACAGTGCTGTCAACTCTTGTTACCTATTATAATCATGTAAAAATAATTCAATCACTTAGTACTTTATATCACATTCTATTGGTCCATCACATGTAAGCTATTATATCAACTAGACCCATTTAGAAAGAAATGAAAAGTATCATGGATGTCTTAAGATACATGAGAGTCAGAGGTAGGAATTTAGACCTAAGCAAATGCAGAGGCCTGTCACAGTACTGACATTTCTGCAGATTGGATGAATATATATTCTAACATTAAGGACAAATTTGAACCTTATGCTTTCATACCTAAATTCTTGGAGGGTAGAGTCCTTGGACTGCATACATTTGGTTATGATACTCTAACTTCAACAAGAGAAATATCCATAACAAATCTTAGCAGGGTGCAATCTTCCCTGCCATTTGCACCTTTCACTCAACAGATCTGATAACATTTGAAATATCTATAGGAAATATACATGCATTTTTCTCTTATTCTTTATGATTCCAAATTAAGAACTTTGACAGGGTAAAACTGGAATATTTTATTTTTGTCCCACTTTTTCTGTTGTGGCTAACATTCCAAGATGATTTCTTTACTCATATGGTACCTCTTCTTGGATAAATAGTTAGGTAATAGATAAAATTATCTAATTCGGATGATGTGTCTGTCACTCTTAACAGTAATCTAGATTCTTCAATTTTCACTTTATAATTTCAGGACCTTGTTCTCTCCATGTGACCTCTCGAACACGGCAGCCAAAATTTTTTAAATATAGTACTGTAAGGCCCCCAGAAATACAAAAATGAGGATCAGCATTCTTAATGTATAAACCAAAAGCCTTAGAACGCTAGCACACTTTCTAGTGATCAAAGAAATAACTATGGTTTTAATATAATCCTTACAATCCATAAACTGGGAAACTAATCCTCAATGCAATGAGATTGAGTGATGGGGACTTTAAGAAATGATTCACTCATGAGGTCTCTGCTTTCATAAATGGATTATTATTGCGCAACTTGGTTTCTCACAAAAGGATGAGTTCAGCCTTCACCCCTCCTTGTGTTCTCTTTTCTGTTACACCTGCAAATATAAAACAGTACAGCAAGGTGCTGTCCAGATGTGGTCCCCTGATCTAGAATTTCACAATGCCCAGATCTGTAAAATTCAACTCTCTATTATCCGTCTCAGGTATTCTGCTAGAGTACCACAAATGAATGAAGATAGCAGCAACTGAGGTAGTTAACAGTCATTTCCACATGCGTGAGCATCAGGGCAGTTGACTGCAACAGTTCAGTTTCTTCCACTCTTTCTCCTCCTCTCTGTATATATGACAATAAAAATAAATGAATCTTTAAAAAAAATAATAAAGACATACAATAATAACTAGAGGAGCTGATAAGAGTGTAAGATTTAACTCTTCTCAACATTCTGGCTTATAATGTTTAAGTTTTATACCATTTGAACTTGTCCAAAGTATACAAATTCTCATATATAAAAGAAAAAAGAAATATATTTTTTCATCTTATTTCCACAAAATGTTCCTGTAAGGTTCACTTATTGTTCATATGTTTTGGAATAAATCAGCTTGCAAAATGTTTCTGTAAGGAAAACTCCCACTTTTTTGAATGAGTACAAAAAAAAATTTCAACCCTCCTGAGATGTAGCAAAAATGGTATTGAAAGCATAACCTCCATACAAAATACAAGATCAATAGCACTAAAATCAGTTAACCCAGAATGACGTTTTTCTGATAATACAAAAATTTCTACTGAAGATCAAAATTTCTTAAGCATATTTTCTGATTTTTTCCCCTAAATGTTTATTTGTAAAGTAAAATAGAGTGAATATCAAGTAAATGTGCAAAGTGTCATCTGGAGAGCCTCTCCTCACCAATCGACATTAGCTTCCTGGAGCAGCCTTGACAGATTCAGCAGAGAAGAGTGCCACACAGATTAGCAATGTCTGTCATGGACAACTGAAGAATGAACACTGGCATTTACGACAGGTATTTGCCACTGTGTAATACTACAGGAATGTCATCTGCAAGCTAATTTATTCTATGAAGTAGAATATGTTTTATAATGAAACCATACAGGAACATTTTGTCACACAGTAGCATAGCTTGCTTCAAGAAGGCCTGTATTTTCTCTTTCATTTTTTCAGTGACACATTGGTCATTCAGTAGCACATTATTCAACTTCATGTTGTTAATTTTATTTGTTCTTTCTATTGCTGATTTTATTTTATGGCTTTTCACTTAAGGGCATGTATAATAACTGTAATAGAGACTATCACATACAGATGTGAAGATACAATGTAGCATGCATTTCTACTTCCTAATCAAAGAGGGACTCCCAGTGAAACTGTTAAATACATCTTGACAATAGGATGTTGGATTCTCTGCCATTGTAACCTATGATGTATGATTACACTTAAACAGCAGAGTGATGAACTTATAACTGATTATGAAGAACTATGCTATTGTAATGATATAGAGCAAATTAGTGCAGAGGGTGGGGATTTGGCAAAGAGGAAGGGAAATCCCTGAGCCTACGGAACTGTATCACAAAATAAATACAAAAAATAAATCTTTTAAAATATATACAAACAATGCAAGTCTCTTGAAACTCTACTTTACGTATGCACCCAAACCTACTTCCCAGAATGTCTTTTTTTTTTTTCCCTGAATTTTTATTTTATTTCTTTACTTCACATCATGGTAACCCTGGAGCCAATATGCAAGTTCACTGATTAAAAAAGACATAATAAATTCCATTACCATGGATAATGATCAAGCCAGAATGTCTTTTAACTGCAGAGCTTTCAAGGCAAACAGAAGAAAGAAAAGATCTGTAAATACATAATCACAAAGGAAGAAACTCATCCTCAGTGACTCCTGGGCATACTCTGGGAGAGGTTCTGGGCCAATTAAGATGATTGTGGAGGTCATAATCACTGTGAGCCTGCTGTGAAGTTCATGTGAATATTTGAATATCAATGCTTGTAATGTATGCAGAATGAATTTCCAGAAGCCAGGCTACATTGTTTACACAGCACTGAAAATCTCACTGCCCAGCTTATGTAAGAGGGAAAAAAAGGACTGGTTAACACCAAGCCCAAACAGGACTGAAAGCAATTTTCAAGTGGGAGCAGATATATTAAAGAGGTAGTCAATTTCACTGGCTAAAAAAAAAATGTGTTCTTTCCCTCTGTAAGTTCTTCTCTTCCTTGTGAGCTAGCCATTTGCTTCTTAGGAAATTGTTCGTTGTTTTTTTTTAACTGAACAAAATTCACTCATTACTTATCAAATGCTTTCATATTTTGTTAATTCATATTACAAATGTGAAAATTGACCCAAAGAGGGTACAGTTATTTACCTTTACCAAATACTTGGCAAAGGTCACAAATAAACAAAACTAAAGTTTAAACTCAACCGTCCTGACTTAACTTTGTCAGATTCCTAAATTAATTTTGTTAAAATATCTGGAATATTTTCCTCTTCTGGGCATCTGTATTTGGATATTTTTTTAGATTTATTTATTTTTATTGCAAAGTTGGATATACAAAGAGAGACAGAAAGATCTTCTGTCCAAGGATTCACTCCCCAAACGGCCACAATGGCTGCAGCCATGCCGATCCAAAGCCTCCAGGAGCCCAGAGCATCTTCCAGGTCTCCCACATGGGTGCAGGGTTCCAAGGCTTTTGGCAGTCCCCGACTGTTTTCCCAGACCACAAGCAGGGAGCTGGATAGCAAGTAGGACTGCTGGGCTTTAGAACTGGCACCCATATGGGATCCTGGTACATGCAAGGCAAGGACTTTAGTTGCTAGGCCATCACGCCAGGCCCTGGAAATTCTGATCTACTGCAGTTTAGCATCTCTCCACGACTACACACAGATTATCTGTATGTTGCCTCCAAATGAGTATCAACCTTATAAACTAATTTTGCCATTCACTACTATCACCCTAGTTCAGGAAATTACCTCTCTTCTCACTGATTGCAAATAAAACTGCCTCTAATCTTACCTTCCTTAGTTTTCTTTTTAACGTAACAAATTTGATCATATAATGATAGCACTAAAATTTTTCAATAATTTCCTATTAAGACATTGAAAATTAAAATCGAATTCCTGATCATAACCGCTGTGGCCTGAATCCTGGCCTATTTGTTCAGTGTCACAACTTACTTTATACTACTCTCCCCCAACTAAATACTCTGAAATCACATGAAACTTTCTTTCCATTCGGCAAGTATATGAGAACAATTTAGACTGAAGGCCTTTGCACTATTTCAGCTTCTTGTCAATTCAAGTTTTAGTTGAACTGTCACCTGCTCGGGGAAGGCTTTTGCTTATCACACCATTTATCCATTTAACATCTTTATATTGCTTACCAGTATGAAGTCTCACTGGCTTACTCGTTTTTTCTTTTAGAAATATATTTATCCACTATTTTATCCTTGCTTATAAAAATGCATATGTTGAACTATGAGTACATGACTAAATAAAACTGTCAAGGAATAACTGGTAGCATTTCATAAATGTGTAGATGGATTAGTAGGAACAAACATCAAGAAGGAAATTTTTGTTCTTAAAGATAGGAGCTTGTAGAAACATCTTGGGATTACTTATTCTCATTTTATTTAAAGGGTGAAGAAACAGAGAGGCAAGGAAAGACAGATGAAGAGAAATCTATCCATCTGTTCATTCCCCAAATGCCATAGCTGAGCTAGACTGAAGTCAGGAGCCAAGGACTCAAGACCTCTTCTATGTGGGCTGCAGTGACCCAAGTACTTAAACCCTCACCTGCTGCCTCCCATGCTGTGCATTAGCAGCAATCTAGATCAACACGGGAGGAAATTAGACTGAAAACAGGAGGGGAGAAAGATGTCAAATGGCAATTTACAATAGCATATGCCCACCCAAAATTCTCATGAGCAATCCCTGAAAACCCACCTATGACTCACAACAATGACAGCATCCAAATTAAAAAGCCCTGTTTTAGGCCCAGCACAGTAGCCTAGTGGCTAAAAAGTTATCAGTTTGCATATGCTGGGATCCCATATGGGCACCAGTTTCTGTCCTAGTAGCCCCGCTTCCCATGCAGCTCCCTGCGTGTGGCCTGGGAAAGCATTCAAGGATGTCCCAAGACCTTGGGACCCTGTACCAATGCGGGAGACCTGGAAGAGGTCCCTGGCTCCTGGCTTTCGGTCGGCTTAGCTCTGGCCATTGCAGCCACTTGGGAAATAAGTCAGCCAACAGAAGTTCTTCCTCTCTGTCTCTCCTGTCTGATTTTCCAATAAAATATAAATAAATCTAAAAAACAAGCTTTGCTTTAATATACGTTCTAAACACATTATATTGTCTTATGTGATGCTGAATAAAGCAATGTGAATTTTGTTAGTTCTCATTCCTGCTTCCATCTCATTGCAATCTAAATCCAAATCACACTGGAGGTTTCTAATGCTAGACTCTTGCTAGAACTTCACTTGCTTCTTTGAATTTTCTTTCCTTTCCCACTTTCTCTCCTAGCCCTGATTTTCATCCAAGTCTTCTTATCTTTCAGATCACTGCTTGGATTATACATCTTCTGGGAATTCTTCCCTAATACTGAAGTATGAGATTGCAGTCCTCCAAAGGGTCACTTTGTTTTATACTTTTGCAAAAACACACCCACTAAAATATGCCATTATCCTAGCAATTAGCATGCTTACACTGAGGATTAGCACTGTGTCACAATGATGCAGTGTGTTAAATCATCACTTGCAGGCCCAGCGCCATAGCCTAGCAGCTAAAGTCCTCGCCTTGAACATGCCAGGATCCCATATGGGCACCGGTTCTAAGGCATTTAGGAAAGCAGAGGAAGATGGCCCAAGTACACGGCCCTTGTCATTCATATGGTAGACAAGCATGAAGCTCCATGCTCCTGCCATCAGTCTGACCCAGCCCAGATACTGCAGCCATTTGGGGAATAAATCAGCAGACAGAACATCTTGATCTCTCTCTCCCTCTCTTCTGCGCCCCGCCCCCATCCCAACTTCTTCCCTCTCCTTTTCTCTAACTCTGCCTTTCAAACAAGTACATATATTATTTTTAAAATTTGCCCACCTGCATCCCACATTTAAGTGCTTGGGTTCAGTTCACAGTTTCAGCTCTTGATTTCAGCTTCCCTCCAATACAGACACTGGGAAGTAGCAATACTCTCAGTCAGCTGTGGCCCTGATTGCCACAAGACAGACTGAACCGCGTTCCAAACCCCTGGCTCTAACCTCCACCCGGCCATGAGCACTGCAATCATTTGGGGAGTAAACTAGTAAATACAAGTGCTGTCTCTGCCTCCCAAACAAGTCAATAAAATATATCTAAAAAAAAGTCGCACCTTGAATTGTGGTTCTGAGTTTATATTCCTAGAATCTGTTGATGTGAGTAGTGTGTCTATTTCATTTATCACAGTATCAATCCTGCCTATAATAAAGCCTCATAAGAATAAAGATTTAATAAATACTGGACAATTAAACTGATTTTCTTGGTCATCCATTTACTTCTTATAAATATTATTTCCTAAAAAACACATAGATATGAATGTCAATAATAGTTTATAGGACCTTCAAATTAGAGTTTCCAAATTTAGTAAAAAATTATTCTTACTTCTAGGTAAAGGCTTTCTTAGACCAGTATAGCTTATGCCAAGATGTCTTTCAAATGTTTTGAAATACTAAAATACTAAAATAAAACAATGGATTCTATTGTAATAATGATAGAAGTTTCTCCACTCTCATATAAATATATTTATATATGTATGCACATGCATTCACATATGTACATATATATAAAAAAGTAAGTACATATATTCTCAGAGATGAACTGTTATAATGGAGGCAAGCATACAGGGAAGTAAAGATATGTTGTGGCATGCATTTATAATCCTGAATAAAAGGAGGAGTCCCAATGAAATAATTAAATATACCTACATATATACCTATATATCTTGATAATTTGATACTAGATTTTCTGCCACTGCTTATACCTATAACGTCATGATACTTTTAAATAGCAGAATGTTAAAAAATGCAACTGTCACTGAAGGACTGTGCTACTGTAATAATAAGGAAGAAAATGAAGAGGGAGGTAAGAGAGCAATGGAGGAATCCTATACTACACAATCGTATCATGGAAAATAAAATAAAAACCCGAAATGTGCGTTGTCTATGGATATGAAATTGTTATGTTACAAAAATCTGAGAGATCTTAAAAATTGGTCTACTTCAAAAGCATACCAACTCAAAGATTCTGCCCCCCAAAATTACTGATTGGTTTATCTATAGATTTATTTATTTATGAGACCAAGAGAAGGAAGGAGAGAGAGTTTTACATCTACTGGTTCACTGCTCAAAGGGTCACAATGGCTTTGCCTGGATGACCAAAGTCACAAATCAGGAAGTTCTTCCAGGTCTTTTATATGGGTACAGAGGACCAAGCACTTGAGCCATGTTCCACTGCTTCCCCAGGTACATCAGCACGGGACTGAATAGCAAGTGGAGCAGTGAACAGAATGCCAGATTCACAGGGGCTGGCTCTACCTTCTATGCCACATTGCCAGCCCCAGCTCAAAGTTTTTATGGACAAAGTAAATTGAAGGGTTTAATATAGCACAATGTATACTGGAGGGATCTAATTAATAATGCCATCATGTGGGGGTAGTGGGGAAATGCCATGACACAGTAGATTAAGCATCCACTTGAAGATTCAGCATCCTATATGGAGACCAGTTCATGTCCCAGCTGCCTCACTTCAGATCCAGCTTCCTGCGTATATCCTGGCAAAGCAGCATAAGATGGCTCAAGTTCTTGGGACCCTGAACCCTCATGGGAGACCCAGAAGAAATTCCAAACTCCTAGCTTCAGATTGGTCCAGCTCTGGCCATGTAGGCCATTTGGTGAGTAAACCAGCGGATAGAAGCTCTTTCTCTCTCTCTCTCTCTCTCTCTCTCTCTCTCTCTCTCTCTCTCTCTATCTCCTTCTCTGTGACTATCTTTCAAATAAAAAATAAAAGACAAATCAAGAAATGTGATCAGAAAGCAGCCATCAAGCAATTTAGGACAACAATTTAGGATGTTGATTGTAATATTGACTTGGCTTCCTCTATATTTTCACAGAAGAAGAAACACTTTTAAAGGTAAAAGCTTTCAGTATTCTAAGAAAGTTCTTAATAATGCTATTCTCTTCTAACTCCATTTATCTACAATAGGTCTTAAACATACTTTCCTTTTCTTATTTCAGGGGACTGGAAACAAAGAGTGGCTCTTTACTCAGAATCCCCAATAAGACAGTTCTGATCCTATGGAAGAGATCTATCATTTTGGAAAAACATATGTGCCTCCTAAAACAACTCATTTTTCAGTTTATATAAGAAATGGGGATGAAATATGCATATAAGAAAAATAAGCAGAATCTCAATTCACAGATATGGCTTAGAAAAACAAAATAAAAGAATGTGTTTACATACATTATAAGCACTCCAGGATTGGGATATTATTCTTCCTCCAGCACTGTCAACCATTTACACAGTATTGTGTACACTTCTGGCAATATAGAATGAATAATAATTAATACAGTATGTTTGCTCTGACTCCCACACACTTCCCCTTATATTTTCCAGTCTACTTTTTAAAGTTAATTTATAATTGACCATATGTATTTTCCAATCCTTGCCCGTGAGGCGCTTTCTCTCCTACAAATCCACTAGTGATTATTTTGGATATCTGCTACATTATTACTAGCAAGACATGGACTTCAAAGAGTTCAACTTGGATAGTGTTGAAATGATTGGAATGCTAGTCAAGAGCTTAACCTCAAAGGGGTGTGATTTTACTGATTTCTGCTTTCAGATGGCTCAGAAATGGACAAAAGAAATGGAGATCTTTTGACCATCACAAAAGGGATAGAGAAAGCAACCATGAAGACACACTAATATAATTTAGACTCCAGGAATCAAAATTCAGGGTAATTTTCTTAATAAATTCATCTGTTGAAGGAATCAACATGTGAATGTGGAGAGTCCTTAAACAAATCTCTAGTTGGTTTCCTATCAAATCTGTTTTTCCTTCCATTCTGTCCTACACATTTCTGCTTCAACAATCTCCCATAAGTATAGTTCTAAATAAAATGTACTTTCAGTTACCAAAAGTAAATCTAGAAATTATTTTTTTAATCAAAAAAAAAATCAAGCTACCTATCTGCCTTTACAATAAATCTTTCATCTGGTGATTCACTCCCCAGGTCACCACAACAGCCAGAGCTGAGCCGATCTGAAGCCAGGCAGAGTCTTCCTTTTGGGTGTAGGATCCCAAGGCTTTGGGTTATCCTCCACTGCTTTTCTAGGCCACAGTCAGGGAACTGCATGGAAAATGGGGCAGCCAGGACATGAACTGGCACCTAATAATGGATCCCAGCAATTGCAAGGGGAGGATTAGCTATTTCAGCCATCATGCTAGGCCCACAAAAATTCTTAACATGGCTTCTGAAAGCTTCTGGAATCCAGCTCAACTGACTTTCTTGCCGAAGATTCTCTCATTATACGTTCTAAACACATACAGTATTAATCCTCCCTGAATCCCTCAAACATTTTTCCTGGGTTCCTGTCAACAACCCTGACTTCCACACCTCAGTTCTGCTTTTGTTACTCACACTACAAGATTCTACGCCTTACTACATAAACTTAGAAAACTTGCTCAGAATACAGGTAAAATGTCATCTCCGTACTATTTTGACTGCCTCCATACCTTAGTTGTTTCCACTTTATCATTTATTAATCCACGTTATACACTACTAAAAAAAAGTCTTTCAATAGATCACAATCTTGGACACAATCTTTTTCAGCCAGCCCTGATCAGGAATTGTCTTCAATGCTGTGTCAAGTACAGTATCTAATACAAAGCAGATACATACAAACATTTTTTGATAAATATATGAATGGCAATATTTTTAAAGCACTTCCATTGTTTTAGCAGATAAAACAAAATCCCTTGAATGGAAATCACTCCTCTGTTCTTAGCACTGACTTCTATGCTAAATAAACCATAAATGTCTGATACAATTAGCTTATAAAGCAGGTGCTGTTTCAATCCCTCAATACACTGTGGACATTCTGGGTTTCATTTAGTTTGTGCAGCCCAAAAAGGGTACTCGCTCCCCAGCACAGCCATAAGCATTAACAATACTAAGTGCTAAATCTAGCATTCTTCAAGTGCACTTAAGTCTCATTCAAAGTCAAGGGAAATTATGCATACATGAGAAGTTCATAGGAGGGGAGGGAAGATAAGATGCCTTGCTGCTGCTTGGAAAAGTCAAGAAAAAACAGCACAAAGGCCCAGTTTCCAAGAAAACTATCACCCATTTGCTGTCACTTTTTCATCTTCATAGGAATTTACTGGATTAGGAAAGACCTTTGCTATTCCACATTATCCCGAGCTCCCAGTTGCCTTCGCATTAGTTGATATCTAAGCTTCCTGGTTAATTGTAGCAGGCGAGCAGCAGGCTGCACAGATGTCAGATGTCATGCTCTATCAGATGAAGAGGTTCCTGCCTCAGGCTGTTTATATGTACCTACCAGGATTTCCTGCTGCATGATGAAATAATTAGGGGGCCGCCAAGCAGGGAATAATGTTGCAAGTAAGTTGTAACAGCATTACATTTAAAAAAATGAAAATAAAACACTGGACCTTATCTGTACAAGAATCCCCCTTAGGTTTATTATGAACATTCTGCTTCTTATTTTCATAATATTCACATTGGTGCTAATTTTAATGTTAATGTTAACTGGAAATACCACAAATTTAGCAAGGCATTCTTGAATGCTTGTGTTAAAATTTCAGTCAAGAGTAAACTGGCTAGGGAGAAGTCTTTGTATGTTTAATTTTCTGAGTAAAGTTTGTCTTTTGCCTCTTATGGTGAAAATATTATTTGTTTCAACACAATCTAGATGTTCTTTAGAAGAGATTAGTAACATTGTGTGAATCAATTAACTTTTGTCTAACTGAACTCAAACTTCTGATTTTACAACGCAAAAATATATTTGCTGTTAACAATGTAATATTGTTAAGCTATTTTAGGTAAAAGACTAAGTTCTAAGACATACGTGGTATCATGATTCAAGAGGATTACCGTACATATAAACACAATTCCAAAGAACAGAATGCTTCACAATTTAATTATTTTAATTAAAAGTTATTTGGACAATCACTTAACCTAACAGTTAAGATACCAGGTAAGACACTTAAATCCCACATTGCAGTGCTTGGGTTCAATTCCCGCTCCTGATTCCAGCTGCCTACCAATATACCCTGGAAGGCAACAGTAGTAATGGCCCAGTAATCAGATTCCTGCCACCTATATGGGAGGCCTCGACTGCAATCCTGGGTACTGGCTTCAACCCAGCCTGGCTTGGCTCTGACTATTACAGATTTCTGGGAAGTAATGCAATAAATATGATGCTTCTTCCGTGTGTGTGTGTGTGTGTGTGTGTGTGTGTGTGTCTTCTCTACATCTAAAATAAAAGGTTATCAGTGATCTCAAAAATTCTAAAGAAAATGAACAACTAAGACCAAGTTACAGTGGCCAGCGTGTGGCACAGTGGGTTGTCACTTTCAACAACAGCATCCCAGGTCACAGTGCTATCCAGTGTCAGCTGCTCTTTTTCCTATCTAACTCCCTGTTAATGTGCCTGAGAAAGCAGTGGAAGATGGTCAAAGTTCATGGGTCCCTGGATTCAGCCTGACCCAGGCCCAACCACTAGGACCATTTACAGAATGAACCAGAGGTTAGAAGATTTCTTCCTTTCTCTCCCTTCCTCCATCATCTTACGTTCCGAATGAATAAAACAGATCTTCAAAAAAGAATAAAAAGAATAACTAGTATTAGCCTGTTCACATTATCTATTTAGCAATTACCTTTCCTAGTAAGAATGTAAACTCCCTGTGGGCTGTCTTAGATATTTTCTAAAATTTTTCAATTTTATTACTTATTTGAAAAATGAATAGATAGAAGACAGACATCAAATATAGAGAGAAAACTCTCATATACTGTTTTATTCTCTAAATGCTCACAACTGTCAATTAGAGCTAAAAGCTAGAATTCAATTCAGGTTACCCAAATAAGTAACAGAAAACAAATTACTTGGACTATTGCTGCTGCTTCCCAGGGTACACACTAGCAAGAAGCCGGAATCAGAAGCCAGAATCGGGTGTTGAACCCAGACATTCCAACATGGAATATAGGCCTCCTAACTGGCTTGTTGACAACTAGGCCAAATACCCACACTATCATGCGTTTCTAGATCACCAGTTCCTAGCACAGTACTCTGCGCAAGAAGTGTTCAATAAACCACAAAATCTGGATTACATAGTATGGAACAAGGAAATAGCGATGAGGGAATAGAAAACACTACTGATCAATTTGAATTCTTCAATATTTCAGCTCTTTTTCTGTATAGTAATAACGTAATCCCATACAGCTACAATATAGTCTTTCTCTCCCTCAAAATCTCCCATTAAAATTCTTCTAGACAAACTGATTACTCCCAACTGTCTCACCTAAATTATGTATTTAATATTGTCTATGTAGATAGGAATACAGATCCTATTACAAGTTACTAAAGAAAAAAAAATCAATTTAATTGCTTGGCAAATAAATGGACAAAAAGACCAGGTGAATCCTTGGAAAGTAAAGGCAATAGAATTTCAGAGAAGAAACAAGATTTCATATTGCATCTCCAGGAAAGATTAAAGAAAAGCAAGAGACTGTCACATATCACAGAAGTGCAAACAGCCTTTATTCCAAGCATCAACTCTGATCTGTTAATAGCTATTACATAAAGACACAGCATCCAGCTTGTGAGAGAATGAACTCATTGATCAGTAGTGTTTCCTTGGCCTTGGAAGAAACGACATTAACTATTTGCATCCTAGATACTCTTTCTTACAACCCAAAAGACTGCAGTTACTTTTAAGAACTGGGGAATACACGGACACTGAAATAAACAAAGGCCTTAAATTAAAGCTACAATTCATTTAAGAATCATTATAGTTGCTACCTTCCCCTACCCTTAATTTGCTAGATAAACATCTTATTCAATACTTGCCTGTCAAATAATTTTGCTTTCCTGATTCAAGTAATTATTGGCCATTTATAAGAGGAAGACAAACAGAAATATTTACAATTAATGACAATGTTTTTAAGAAAAAATTAATAACATTAAAGTCTATAAGGTAGAAGAACTAAAAATGAAGTGTCTATCCTTCATTGAGGGAAAGAGGAGTTATCAGGAAATATTTCCCAGGGACCAGCATTGTAGCACTACAGAATAAGCTAGTACTTGTGACTCTGCCATTCTATAATGGAGTGCCAATTCGTGTCCAGACTGTTCTGGTTCTGATTCAGCTTCCTGCTTATGTGCCTGGGAAAGCAGAGGGTGATAACCCACATATTCGGACCCTTGCCATTCATGTAGGAGACCAGGATGAGTTCAGGCCCCTGGCTTTAGCCTGGCTCAAATCTGACTATTGAAGCCGTCTGAGAAGTGAAACAGTACTTGAAAGATATTTCTTTCTTTAGATATATTGCATCCTTTCCGTGTCACTCAGTCTTAAAAAATTATTTTTATCTCTTATTTATATTCCTGTGGAACTGTGGTCTTTCTACTTTTACCTGTTGAATACTATGTTTAGTGATGCATTAAGCCTGTAATTAAAAAGTACATTGAAATTACATTTTTATGAAAATTAAAAAGACGATTAGAAGGAGGGTGTTGAAGGAAGTAAGAGGAGAGGGAAAAAGTATTATCCTCTTACAATTGTACCGATAAATTATATGAAATCTATTCTCTATTAATAGAAAAACTATCAATTTAAAAAAAAGGGAAACTTTCCCCAGAGAAAGAGATCATCTGAATAAAGAATACAAGGATGAGTAGGATTCCCTATCCCCACCAAGGACTATATCCCATCTGCCAAGGAGACCACATGGAATTGGAGTGCCTTCGGAGGCCAAGAACTCTGAGGTCATCCACTCCCTTTCAAATCTCCCACTTGGGATGGAAGAAGCCCAGATCCTTCCTTCCTCACAGGATCTAATGTCATCAAAACATTAGCCAGGAGCCCTGAGAAGACCTCAGAAACAGAAGAACAGTAAATTTCCTTCAGGACTCGGGAGAGGAGCTTTCTCTGGTCCTTACTTAGTTCCAACTTTGGATCCCCACCCTCTTGCAATGACCATCAGGGTCGCTCCGGAGACCCCCAAAATTAGATCAGATAGACAGAGACCAATAAGGAAAGTGTAGAACAGACAGGAAATGGTCAGGTTGGACTCACATATACCTTACTAGGTAGGATACAAAGATTAGTTACTCCTCACTAAGGTATGTCTCTGCACACCCCTCCTAAAACTGTTCTGTGCCTCAATTATTTACATATGCCTTGTTAGGGTTATAAACCTGTTTGGGTTATCCTAAAATTCGCTAAGTTCAGTAAAAATCACACTTTAATATTATAAGCTACTAAACATAAAAATGAAAACAGACAAGAGACAGCTGAACAGTACCCTATAGCCATTTTAAGTTGTATAGCAGCCTATTGTGTATAAACTAAACTTGAAATGTCAATGAAGTAGTCACAGGATGTGGTTAAAAACTTACATTTCCTAACATATTGGTCACTCAATACCATGTCAAAATTAACTCAGTGATGTTATAAATTGTTATTGATGTTGTGTTGCGGCATTATATTGGAGGGGATGATATTCTGCCAGCTATACTTTCAGACCGAAGATGGTCTCCTAATGAAACTGTTGAATTTATCTGGAAAATAGGACACTGGACTCTATGCATGGTACATACCCACAATGAAGGAACTATGACTAGATATTATCTGTACTACTGCAACGATGTGGAGGAATCCAACATGGGGGGGAGGTTTTGGGGAGGGATTGGGGGGATTCCAGAGCCTATCAAACTGTGTCATAAAATGAAGTAAAAAAAAAAAAGGATGAGTAGGATTAGCCAAGCCAACCAATAAGTGAAGAAAAGGTCATCTGAGCTGCATATACAAAATCACCCAAGGGATTCTCCTGGGTTCTGCAGCACTGCCTAATTTATTGTCAAAGATAAAGCAGGAGATGTATGAGACAGAATTCAAGGAACATTGTCAAATCAGACTGAAGGATTTACAAGACAATGTTTCGCATCTTATTCTTGCTCTGCATGGATGATCCCTTCTCTATTGCCTCTTATCCCTCAATACATAAACACACTTTCTCCTCTAAGAACAAACATCCTTTGATCCTACAGTCTTGTTGCTTGTATCTTTCTCTTTCCAACCAAATAGTAGCGAACCTTCTGAAAATAATGATTAGTTTCAGTTCTAGCTTCACACTTACTGCTATCCCATCTTCCATCTGAGTCCATGAAAAATTACCCTTCAACAAACTCTTCAACTAACTTCTTTGTTCTAACAGGCATGAAGCATCTGAAGTGGACCATCAGTGACATCTGCCTTAAGTTGGTGAATTCTCAGTGATTTGATAAAATACGGATGAGCACATTTTTAAAACCTTTTCCCTGGCTTTCAGGACTTTTGGTCTCTCACTTTCTGCTTGACCACCTGGAGTCTCCCCAGTGAGTTCTGTTTTCTCTACATGTAACTAAAAGTTGGTATCTCCCAGAGTTGCATTTCCACTCCTCTATCAAGACACATATTGCAGTTTAATGAATTCTTTTTCTTTCCTTAAGATCCAAACATAATTACAATTCCAAGGTAAAGTCTGCTCCTGAAGTGCTTTGTTTATAATTATTGTACCATATTATAGGTATGTGCCACTACAGGGGAAAGGTCATTGACCATTCTACCTTTATAGTCACCTGAAGATACTTGGTAGACAATCTTTCAGAAAAGAAAGAATAGTCACTAGTACCTTTTGCCAATAATTTTCACGTCTTTGAGCACTAAAAGATAGTAACCCCTCAATTTAGAAATGAGGAAACTGACTCATAAGAGCAAGGTCACTGATTCAAGATCACATAACCTATCAAGGGCAGTGTTTTGCAATCCAAGTTTCTTCCTATTCATGCCCTGCTTACTCCATTTTAGGTAACACACTCAAAGAAACAGCATGAATACCAGGAAAGAATAAGAACAGTAGTTCCAAAATTATGAATAACTAAATTATCAAAGAAATGGAAACAATTACTTTCTACAAATTTAGATGTCTTTTGTTTCTCAGAATAAAAGTTACGTAGTAATCTTCATTGATAAAAATGAGATACGATTTCTAGAAGGAATATTCTAGTGAGCCACATAACCCTATGTAAAAGGTATTTAATCCAGCCAGGAGATCCTCAGAAATGCAAATTGTCCACTTGAAATAAGAAGGCACCTATTGTTCAGCCGTGATTGCCTCTGCAGGCCCAGAGGCAAAGGGAAAAAAATCCTTGAAGGAGAAGGGAGTGTAAACTGCACAAACAGGGAAAATGAAAATGAAGCCAAACTCCAACAGGGTTTCCATTTATCATCTGCTAAGCAAGCAAGAGTTATACATAGGAATCACACAGGATTCTGAATCCTTAAATCATTATTTCTGTCACTTTGTTATCTGCTATTTTCTCATGGACATTAATAAATCTGAATATATATTTTCCTCTGTGGAACTCAACCTCATCATCAATGAATTCATATAGTGACAACAATTAGAGGTGTCTCTTACTAATGTAAAATACTTTTATACCAAGAACAGTTACTTGCAACAATGGGAGAAATAGCATTCAATTTCTTAGATATTTTTTATGTCAGATTTTTATTCCTATCTTATGCATATTCTGTGCTTTTACCATGGAAGTAAAAATATTGATGTTCATTTTAATTATAACTTACTTTCTTTTCACAAGAAAAGATTTAGTGAACAAAAATGTATTAAAAATTCAAGGCACCAAGTTTAACATAGTGAATTCTTCAAGAGAAACAAAGTGACGCATTTTTTTAAAAAAGAATCCTCATCTAACCTGTGCACCAATTGAGAAATATTGTGTTATTTAAATTTAAATCTTTTTCTTCCTTTTACATCTTCTTTTCATCTCTATAAACAGAAGATCTACAATTGCTATACTACCAAAGAACACAACTAAACCATACACAGGGAAAGTCATAAACACATGAAGAGTAATACCACATTTTACAATGTAATATACCTCCCATTTCTATGTATTTTAACTTTCTGCATGGATACAACAATATTCTATTTTTACCAAAACTATAGAGAGTTTACATAGTCTGGCCTCTTAGTTCTAACATCTCCATTAATAATGGTAATGATAGTGATGGAAGTAAGGGTAGTAGAAGTGCCAAAACACTTGAATACTTGTAATATGTCAAGCAATACACTAGGAAGCATATACATGCATCATTTCATTTAATACAACAATCCCAGGTGGTTAATCATCTCTACCCACTAGACAAATACGCCAGTACATGTTCAATTGTTTAGTGAGTTAGCTTCTGTTGGAACATTTCTACCACTAGAAAGCTGATTATTTCATAGGGTAGTCCTTTTCATTTTGAAATATCTGTGGTTGAAAATGTTTTTCTAATATGGATGCCAAACTGTGTAAGAAAGCTTCATTTGTTTATCTCTTTTCTAATTTCTTTTAGAAATAGAAGTCCCAAATGACAACTTCTCAGATTATTTTGACTGTTACTATCATTTGGGTTAACTAATCTGATTCAGTGCTACCTCCCGAGAAATGAGATCACCAGTTTAGTCTTCCTCTGAAAACTCACTTTTGAGCAAAATTCTAACTGAAATTAGCTCCTAGACAGGAAAACACAGAATCCTATAGCACACATACTTTGTCACAGTAAATTAGCCCTAATGCTGGCCTTTTCAGCATGCAGATTTCCTGTCTCAATTTCATTCTATTTGTAATCTTTGCATAAGCCCTAACAGGAAATACAAAGCAAAGCCTAAGAAATTATAATTTGCTATATTAATATATTAAACTTTACATTGCATCTTCTGGTAATGCATATAGTTTCTGAAAGAATTATTAAGACAGGTCGGCGATGGCTCAATTGGTTAATCCTCCACCTGTGAGTATCAGCATCCCATATGGGTGCTGGTTTGTGTCCCAGCTGGTCTACTTCCCATCTAGTTCCCAGCTTGTGGCCAGGAAAAGCAGTAGAGGATGACCAAAAGCTTTGGGACCCTATACCAGTGTGGGAGACCAAGAGGCTCCTGGGTTTGGAATGGCTCTACTCCAGCCATCACAGCCACTTGGTGAGTGAACCAGCAGATGGAAGATCTTTGTCTCTCCTCCCCTTTGTAAAGATGCCTGTCCAATAAAATTTCTTCTTTAAAAAATTAAGAATGAAGATACAAATAACTAACATGTATCAGTGATAATTATGATTCTAAACACTTTAGCTACATGTAGTAAACACATTTGATTTTGGCAACATTATTGGAATTAATACTTTTGCTATCTTTTAATAATGAATTGCCCCACTTTCTCTTTAGTGAACACACACATCTATTTACTTATAAAGATGACAATGGGCAGCAAAGGCTATGATTTATGAATCAAAAGTCAGTTATACAGGCTGATCTACAAAGAATTACAACAAGTTCTTCCTCAAAGCAGATGAGAAATGTTACCACTTTGAGTGGTAATGAAGATACAGTTTCTAATTTATAATAGCATGGCCATCGCTGTCATATGCATCTTTGTGCTAAAATAAAGACCCAATTTTGCCTATTCATACTGATAGCACCAGACCTTCTGCAAGAGGAGGGCAGGCACCAGGTCCACAAAGTAACACAGTATAAGCAGGGTAATGACTCCCTCCAAGCCAGGGGAAGCAGTATTATGATAGAAAGCAACGTGGCTACGGCAGGCAAGCAGGCGAAGTAGATTTTCTAGGAACAGGCCAAAACTGAAAAAAAAAAAAAAGATTATGTTGAGGCTTGAGTGTGTAGAGCTCAACTGCAGATCCAAGAGAATGTTGGTTAGAAAAAGATGTAAACATTTTGAATTGGGAGGAGATAAGAGAAAGGGTCAAGTGATCCAGTTATAATCTTCCTCCTCCACTTTGTTATGAAGACAACGAAATATTAAGGTTATTGTTCACATCATTTGAATTTTTGTGGAGGGAATCAACTGGAACCATCAATAAAATTTCTCTTGTTGAAAAAAAAGAGGAGGCTAATTCTGGATGTGGTTTGATCTTTTCAGATCTGTCAATCGCTAGTTATAATCAAGAGACTGGATGTATTTGCAAATTCAGTATCCTGGATTTGAAGACAGAAAGGGTTTCACTTGTGGTAGAGCTCATGTGAGTACTACAGTTATGATCTACGCCCATTGCTAGAACCAGTATAGCTGAATATCGACAGTATTTTTAACCTCTGATATTTTTAAATCCATATTATAAGGGTATTGAGTAACAAGGTAAAATCTACCTTTCACATTCAACACAGTTGTGGAAATTGGAGAAAAGAAAACTATAAGGACTTTTTGTTCATTATACTCAAGAAAAGTATGGAAATTAAAACTAAATTTTATGACACTTCACTCTGCTCAAATGCAATTTGCATCCCACTCAATTGTCTACACAATGTAATATTATTATCTGTCTGTTAGAGCTCAAAAACGAACTCAATCTGTTTGGACCAACCTAATTATGACTAAGTGAATAGTTCAGTTGTCTCAGGAGAAAATGTAGAGTGAGCTCTTGAACATACAGGCAGTTTTAACATAAACCATTCCCTCAACTAGGCAATGAAGATACTTATTTTAGGATGGAATGAATCTTCCAGATCTTGGCTCTTTCTTTCTTGGCTCCTTTCTAACTATCTGCAGCCTCTTGTTGGTTACTTTCTGCCACTTCACATCCTTTCCTCAACGATACTCCCCACTCAAGCCCAAAACCTAAAATACATAACTTTCTCATACAGCAGCCTCCATTTGGCAAGCTGTATTACTAACTTGAACATGTTTCAAATGATTCAAAACATTACTTATCAGTTACTTTTCTGTCCCTAAATCCCAGTGCTACAATAGAGAAATATGAAGAAACCTCAACCTCTCAGTATTTTTTAAAAATAAAATAGGTCTATTTATCACATGGTCACAGAAAACACAGCCCAAATCCCACAACCTTTAACTTTCCAGTAGATAATAATCTCCTTTTTAAATACAAATACAGCTCGAATTTGTGCAGAGATAAAATTTGTCCACATATATTTTTTTCTGATGAAAATAAGAAAATATACTGAGAATTCAAGAACTTTCTCTATCCTTGTCATTTGATAATTCTAAGTATCCCAGAAGAATGGTATTTCTCCATACACACCTGTGGTGTAGCTCTGGCTACATATGTTCTTGTAATATTTTTCTCACCTAATATATCCTGTTCCAAAATCATTTCTCACAACCTATTAGATCTTCTTGATACATTTTAATAGCCCAAAGCCCACAAAATATTCCCAAGTACCACAGTAATGATTTCTTACCACTGTACTATTCTTCAGTATTCCATCTTCTGAAACAGACTATGTTCTTGTAGAGTTTAAAAAAAATTTTGTAAAGGCCTGTTTAAATAAACCTGCCAGTTTCTGTGGAGAAAGTACGAAATAATGGAAAGCATCAATATTTACCACCTCAGCTTCTACATCCTCTGATGTACACATTTTATTTGGAAATGGTCTGCTCTGTTCAGTAACCCAGAAATGACTTTTCTCCCTTTTTCAAAGAACAAAATGCTGGCTATCCTAACTGGAAAAAGTTTCTGCTACAAATTTTGAGACAAAGCAGCACTTCTGTTCATAATAATAAAGATTGGGCCCAGTGCAGTACCCTAGCAAATAAAGTCCTCATCTTGCACAAGCTAGGATCCCATATGGGCTCCAGGTCTAATCCCAGCAGCCCCACTTCCCATCCAGCTCCCTGCTTGTGGCCTGGGAGAGTAGTGAAGGACGACCCAAACCCCTGGGATCCTGCACCCACATGGTAGACTTGAAAGAAGCTCTAAGTAGCTGGACTCTATGCTTGGTATATGTTTGCAATGAAAGAATCTTGATTGAATTTGAACTGTAATACTGCATCAAGGTGGAGGAATCCACCGGGGGGAGCGGAGGGGGAGGGAGGGGGGGATTCCCAGAGCCTATGAAACTGTCACATAATGCAAAATAATTAACAATAAAATAAATAAATAAATAAATAAATAAATAAATAAATAAATAAATAAAAAGAAGCTCTAGGCTCCTGGCTTCGGATCAGCACAGCTTCAGCCATTGTGGCTACTTGGGGAGTGAATCAGTGAATAGAAGATCTTTCTCTGTGTCTCTTCCTCTTTGCATATCTGATTTTGCAATAAACATTTTAAAAAATAGTAAAGGTGGAGAATCAAAATGCCAGAATAGGGTAAGGACACGCTTAAACAGATGGAAAAACATTTAATCAGGATGAAGCAGAGAGGACATATTCAAGGAAATAGGAAAGGACAGAACAGCAGAGGGATACCTGGAGACTGACAGACACAGGAAAGCAGCGGACACAATGGTGTGGTGCTGCAGTGACTGATACTCCAGCAACATTCAGCTAATGGCCATCTGAACTCCACAAGCAGCCGGAATCCCAGCAGCAACCAGGTGGGAAGGGACTTTCACTGGGACCTTGGGAGGTAAACCCAGACAAAAAAACTGTCCATCCTGCTGGTCCGTTTGATTTGACCAGGAGCAGAGACAGAGCAGCAGATCTAAGACAAGCAATTCAAGAACAGGGTGGTGATCCCAGCCACCATGTGCTCATGGTGAGCTGGGCCTGGGCGGCCAGTGCACCATTTGGCGCCAGGCTGTGCTTGCTGGCTGCCCGGCCGGGGAGCTCTGGGGTATTGGTTGTCTGAATCGTTGCTTAGGTAGCTCCAGGCTGACCACACCATTTCTGGGATCTGAGTCAATCATAAAGATTCTCAATGCCAGTAACTCTTTCTTTGAAGAACTTCTAATCACTTAACAATGCTGAGCTGTGAAATTGGTAATGGAATGGAATGTACTAGGCAGGACTAAGGAAACCTTAGCCTACAAGCAAAACTAGAAACCAGCACGGAGCACAGGTCATACCAAGCTAGGCTCTTGCTACTACTGGTCCTCAGAGCAACCACGGGCAGGTGCGCGATTTATGGCTAGGAACAGGACCAAATAGGGAGGTAAGGGGACGAGCCATGGCTGGGCTGAAACATCCAACAAGAACCAGAATGGGGTGAAAGCCAGCCAGGAAAAGCCACTGTTCCTGCTAGGACAGGAGGTGACTGAGTAGGGTTGGCTCAAGGCCCCCATGGTATGTGCAAAATCTGACATTGGGAGGGGTTCTTTTTTTTTTTATAAAGATTTATTTTTTTTTATTACCAAGTCAGATATACACAAAGGAGGAGAGACAGAGACGAAGATCTTCCATCCGATGATTCACTCCCCAAGTGAGCTGCAATGGGCCGGTGCACGCCAATCCAAAGCCGGGAACCTGGAACCTCTTTCAGGTCTCCCACACGGGTGTAGGGTCCCAATGCATTGGGCCGTCCTCAACTGCATTCCCAGGCCACAAGCAGGGAGCTGGATGGGAAGTAGAGCTGCCGGGATTAGAACTGGCGCCCATATGGGATCCTGGAGCTTTCAAGGTGAGGACCTTAGCTGCTAGGCCACGCCACCGGGCCCCAAGAGGGGTTCTGATGGAGGAGCCTGGGCAACTCCTCTAGCCTGGGCAACTCCTCCTGCAGGTAAGTGCAAGAAGCATGATAGGAAAAAGCCCAGAATAGGCCATGGACAGTTTCCCTCTGGCACACATTCGGCATGGGTCAGGGGCAGACCAGGCTGAATCAGTTCATGTTACCCACTGGCAAATCCGATCACCAGAACAGAGTGTGCTTTGAGCCGGGTTTGGTTGCGACAAAACCAGTATACATTATGGAATGCCAGGGTGTGGCTGCCTGTACTGGATTTGACAGCAGCACCCAATCAGCACACGTGAGATCCAGGAAGGGAGGGGCAGAGCTGGCAAGGAGATTAAGGGGCTGGTCCCCTCACCAGACAGCTACTCCCACTGGAGAGCGTGGGCTGGGATGGAGACAGACCAGACTAAGCAAGGCTGCAACACCTGTGCACTGCATGTGGACTAGATCAGGGAAAAGCCAGGCTGGGCTGTTTATTCCCATGGGTGCAAGCATAAATTAGAGTGGGTGAGGGATGTTTGGGCTTAGCCACAGCATCAGCTGGCACTGGGGACTAATTCTGTCAAGTCAAATCACAGAACCACCTAAAGAGTGCATAAACCGGGACTGAGAGAGACCTGGGAGGGAGAAAGTGGGTTCCCCCTTCTTCGGTCACTACTCCCGCGGGAGGGCATGAAAACTAGGACGGGGGATGGGGTGGCTAGACAGAGAGGCACTCAACAACATCCGTGAGGGCTGGATGGTTGAGTTGGTTAGATGGAACTAAGCTTTAATACCCACTGACAAGTACAAGAGCCAAATGGGATGGGGGACAGACTGGTCTACTGCTACACATACTGGCAAACCAGGGTAGGGGGCGGGCCTGGTGGGGGTTATTGTGGGTCGCCCCGACTAGGCTGCAGCTTCCACTGGTTGATGTAAGGGCTGAGTATGTGCTGGGCAGAACCAGACTGGACTGCAACACCCATTGGTTCCAGTGCAACTCGGGACTGAAAACAGAACCAACCCAGCAATTGAAACCACCAGCTGATCAGGGTGATGGTCTATGCCGGGCCCTGTGCTTTCTAGAACATGCAAGAATCTGGTCTGGGAATACCTCAAAGTTTCTTTGGAGATCTCCCCAAATCAGCTGATGGACTCAGAACTCTAACCAAGAAAAGACAGAAGACAGAACAGGTCAATCATTCATCTCAGCTGTATATTGTTGGCAGCGAAATATGGGGCAAACGGAGACTTTATGATGGACCATATTAATCAGTGGACGACCTCATCGAGCAAAACTGGGAGCGATTCATAACTGGAGAACTTAAAAAAACTCAAGCAAATATCTCAGAGCATGCCCCACATCCGGGACTTGGGGTGGGCGGGAAACCGGGTGAGGCTTCTCCCTCAATATCCCCCTTTACCTCAGATACATGATGGAAACAATATGGACATAATAGTATTACCCACTTCCCTATACCCCTGAACCTTTTTTTTTAACCGTAATTAACTATGTAACCATTGTCAACAATACAATAAAATAAATTAATAAAAAAAAGAAAGAACAGGGTGGATTTCACAGCCCAGTCAGCCCCCTAAAATTGGGAGCCATTTTGCGTAAGGAGGCAAAGGCAAGGAAAATGACTGAACATACGCTGAGCTGGGAGTGAACTCATTTCTGACTCAGTGAACTGCAGCAACGTAGCTTTCTACGGGTTCCACCCAAGACAGCTCTGGATACCCCTCAGACCTGATGGTCAGCAGATCAAGAACGCTAGTAGTGGTACATCAGGTGCCATTTTGTACACTATGGCAATAGCTTTAGGACTGCAGGGGATAATAGTGAACTGCGCATGTGCTGAGCTCGCAAGAACTAGCTGAGTTCAGCAAATTGCACTGGTCCTGCAGGAAAATACCAACTTGGCATTATACCGGCCAAAATAGGTCCATGTGGCACCCAGACCTAACGTCCAACAGGTTCTGGCAAGATCAGTGCCACCAACAACCAAACTATATAGGACACCTGGTATCTCTCTAATCCTGCGACCTGCTCCAACCGGAAGTGGGAGAAAGGTTACAGAGACAACGGTGCAGCCTCAGCACAGTATCACAGGAGGTGGAGAGTGGTGAGCCAGGAGCTGGGGCTTTAGAGACCACGGTGGAATTCTAACATAGGAAACCAAACCTGAAACTCACTGGAGGTTGTGGCACAAGTGGCTGCAAGAAAAAAGTTGTGTTCCAACTGCAATAAGTAAAATCGCATTGTAGACATGTGGGTGACACAGCTTAGAAACCTGCCCCAAGGAGAAGACTCTGCTAACCAGAAGTACAATGATCAAGAGCAAAAGAAGAGACAAAGGCACAATGAATATTACTGAAAACTCCCCTGCAAAGGAGCAAAACCCTATGCCAACCTCAGAGTTCACCGAGGAAGACATTGAGAAAATGGGGGTCACAGAATTCAGAAAGCTCATTATAAAGCTTCTGATCAACAATGAGAAGCTCATGCAAGAGTTCAAAGAATTTAAGGAAGCAATAAAGCAAATCAAGGCTGATATATCAGAAATTAAGAACACAGTAGAGCAAATTAAAAGTACAATGGAGAGTCTCCAAAATAGAATGAAGCAAGCAGAAGAATCTCAGAATTGGAAGGTATTTCCTGTCATCAGGGGGAAGCAAACAAAAAGCTGGAAGCAGAGCTGGATCAGGCCAAAAAAAAGTATTCAAAAATTGAAAGACACTATTAAAAGGCAAAATATAAGAGTTATGGAAGTCCCAGAAGGTGCAGAAAAAGCTGAGTTTGCAAATGTATTTAATGAAATAAAGGAAAATTTCCCTAAGCTAGAGAAAGAATTAGGAAACAAGATCCAGGAGGGGCACAGGACTCCCAACAGGCTTGATCAAAAGCGATCGTCACCACAACACATGATCTTCAAGCTCTCTTCAACTGAAAATAAGGAAAAGATCCTTAAATGTGCATGTGAAAATAAATCAATTGACATATAAAGCAATCCCAATTAAGCTCACAGGAGATCTCTCACAGGAAACTCTACAGGCAAGAAGAGAATAGAGTCACGTATTCTAGATTCTAAAAGAAAAAAATTGTCAGCCCAGGATAACATATCCAGCAAAGCTTTCTTTTGTCTTTGAAAATGAAATAAAATTCTTCCACAGTAAAGAAAAGTTAAAAGAATTTGCCTCTTCCAAACCTGCCCTACAAATGATACTTCAAGATGTTCTCTTGACAGAGAAGAGGAAAAGGCAAACGGGAAGAACATCCCAGTAAAATGACAACAGAAGACTAAACCAATGAACAACCCATTCCTAGAATGACAGGACCAAAGTAACACCCATACATATTAAACTCTGAATATAAATGGCTTAAGCTCAATCTAACATCATAGACTAGTAGACTGCATTTACAATAAAACCCATCTATTTATTGTCTAGAAGAGACACTTCACCAACGAAAACCAGTGGAAACTGTATCACATGAGTTTTGTTGTTTTCTGTGGTTTTCATCTCTTCAAAACACTTTCTTCTGATTAAATCATTTAATGACTCCTAGATCATACAGTAGCATCATTTTCTGCAAGAAGGTTCTTGAATTTCATTTCTTCAGCTACACGTTAGTCATTTAGTAGAATGTTATTTAACTTCATGGTGTTGTTAATTTCTTTTTTCTCCTTGATCTAATTGTTTTGCAGCTTTTCATTTAAGGGGATGTATAGTAGCTGTGTAATAGAGACTGTCATATCTAGTAACATGTCATTTAACTTCAAGGCATTGTAAATTTCTATTTTTCTTCCTATTGATTTTGTATTACGCCTTTTCATTTAAGGGGAAGTACAGTGGCTGTGAAATGGAGACTAACAACCACATGTGAGGATACAATGTAGTATGCATTTCTGCTTCCAGACAAAGATGGACTTAAAATGAAACTGTTCACTATATCTTGACAATAGGATGCTGGACTCTCTGCCATTGTCTATGCCCGCAATGTTGGACATATGACTGTATGAAGAACTATATTTTAGTAATGATATAGAGGATCTAGGTGGGGGGAGGGAATTGGGGAGGGGATAAGGGAAATGCCAAGAGCCTATGAAACTGTACCATAAAATGATAATAATAAAATGTTAAAAAATAGTAAAGCTTGTCCTCTGTACAAATTGTTAAAGGAGAATATGAGGCTAAAATCTAGGTTTCACTTGACTGGACAATTCCTATGCCCTCAAGCAAGGAGGTACATTATTAATTTCTCAAACACACTATGAGCCCAAAGGTAACCCTGAAGACAAGAATCACATCTGCCTCAGCTACCATCATATTCCCAGCCTTTTTAAACAGTCCATTTCTCTCCACATGAAGTATTATATATATATATATATATATATATATATATATATATGTGCAAAACGCAATCACAAAATTGGCTCTTAAACATACACTATTAAAACTGAGAAGTCAAAGAGAAAAGAAAAACGAGCATACATTCTCACTAAAATTTATTCATGCATATTTTTAAATTACAAATTAAACTACCACCTAATTTTTATCATCCTAACACTTCACCAAATGTTTTTGATCAACAGTATACAATAAGCACAATGGCCTAGAGACTAAATCTTCACCTTGTACATGCCAGGATCACATATGGGTATGGTTCATGTCCTGGCTGCTCCACTTCCCATTCTGCTCCCTGCTTGTGGCCTGGGAAAGCAGGAGAGGTAAGCCCAAAGCTTTGGGAATATACCAAAGGGAGACCTGAAAGAAGCTTTTGACTCCTGACTTAGGATTGGCTTAGCTCCAACCACTATGGCTATTTGGAGAGTGAACTAGTGGATGGAAGATCTGTCTTTCAGATTTCTTTCTCTATCTAAATCTGCCTTTCCAGTAAAAAATCTTAAAAAAAAAAAAAATATATATATATATATATATATATATATATATATATATATATATAATCCCATTAAAAGTGAGCATTTTCATGTAGCAAAATACCTTATTTAAAACAGTCCATTTGGTCAAGACAGAACTGAACTTTGCACCGTAACTCAATACTGGTAATTGCAGCATGATTTTTAAGCTGAGAATGAAACAATTTCTGAAACCCTATACTCAATAGCACTAGTTTCTTATGACTGCTGAAAAATTGGCTTGCGTCAATTGAAACATGTTCTGTCTTACATTTGTAGGAAAAAAGACAATGTCGAGGTATTAGAGGATCATACAGTCAGAGGCTCTTAAGACAATCTATCCCTTCATTTTTCCTGCTTCTGGTAACTAGCTATTCCTTGACATGTGGGTACATTTCTATCAGTCTGCCTTCATATTTTTTGTCTTCTATGTTTTTCTTGTGTATGTTTTTACATTTATTTATTTCATTTTTAATAGTTGATATAATTGAGAATGATGTACATCCATGTGGGTTTCTGATTAGGGAGAGAAGGTTCAAGGTATGGAAGAAAGTGGATGGGACAAATGTTTGTTATTTTCTTTTTTCCTCTCTTGTGTTAGGGAGAAGGGTAAGGGGCCATTCATTGCTGTCAATTCACATCAGCATTTGAACATGGGGGACAATTCCTTGATGACATGTTAGAGACTCCAATGTGGGGAAGAATGCTCCAAGGGTATTACTTGTGTGGCCTGAATCATTGTGGGTTGAACTGCTCCAAGATTAAGTAAATCTTCCAAGTTCTATTGGCTGACAAAGTTCACCCTGGTGCATCCACAAATACAGACAATTGCTGCAAAGCTTGACTAGGACAATTGTACAACCTGCTCTGCTTTCCATTCTCTGACAAGGTACCCAGTTTTCTCTGCTGACCTAAATGAGCTGGCTGCTATGTCCCCCATGTGCATCTGAACATGCTATCCACTGAACAGGCATTAGCAACTAAGGAGGCTCAGTCTCAACACATGTATTCCAAGGTTGGAAATATTATCTCATGATTTTCCCTATAGCCAGGGTCTGAGTCCAGCAGTTTAGTTGAGGAGTCCCCAAATCAGCCTTGCCTGGAGTAACTTCAAGACTTGAATCTTACGTGGACTCTTACATGGACCAGCCAGTGGAGGGTCAGGTTCTATCACCTGTACCAGCCGAAGGATATACCACATATCAGTGGATGCAGCTACCTGATCAGTTATGCCCCAGCCCCAACTCTCATATGGAACAACTGGTGCTGCGGCCTAGCCCAGCAAAGACCACCACACAGGTTTTGTCCTCCAGCACATCAATGAGTACCACAGCCTAGTTGGGGTGACCCCTAATAACTCCCACCAGGCCTGCCCCCAGCCCTGGTTTTTGCACATGCCAACATGTGCTGAGGCCCAGTCAGAAACTTCCTGCATTACATTCAGCTCTCGTGCACACCGATAGGTATAGCAGCTTAGCTCAGCCTGACCCTTCCCAAAATCCAGCTCAGATGTCTGCCATTGGGCGCTACTGCCTGTCCAACACTTTCAGTCCTGGCTTTCGTTCTCACCAGCAAAAACAGCCTAGCAAGGAAGTACCCAAAGTTCCCGTAAGAGGCCAGTCCCCAGCTCTGGATCTTGTGCTTGCCAAGGGGTACTGTGGTCCAGTCTGCCATGACTTGTACCTGTTACAGGGTGCGAGCGAGATCACACCAGATATGTCTAAGGCTTTATTAAGCAGTCTTTATTAACCAAGCTTGGTGATAATAGAACATATTAGAAATAGCAGATCACAAGTCCATACGGCAATCCAACCAATCACAATTCACCCAAACACAAACCAAAGGGGAACAAATGGTCATTACCCTTAAGTCCATCCATTAAGCTGAAGACCTATGTCCCAGCTTCCCCAACAATATAAATTATCCTAAGAGACACGCAACGAAAAACCTGGACACACTTACAAAGCTGCAGACATTCACCTTTCCCTGGCTTCTCTGCCCACATTTCACTATGGCTAGGCCTCCTCTCTCCTAGAATTCCTGATAGTACACAAACCAGAAACAACACTACTATATCCATTGTCCATCTAAGCAATACACAGGGACCATGCTCAGGGGATTACCTGTCCTGGATCAGCCAAGAGTTGAGGTGCCAGAGTAACGGAAACACCTGACCAGAAAGAGAGTGTGAGCCCCAGCTTCACAGGCCTTTTAAAGGAGCCTGTGAGGGGCGTGGTCACACAACAATGCAATACCGCCCCCTCTCAGTTGATAGGTGAGTCACAGGTGGGTAGGAGCAAATACCTAAGTGTTGTGAGTTAAGGAGTTAATTGGCACTCATTGGGATAGGCAGGAACAGGACCTGGGCTTGTAGCTAAAAAGACTAATTGGACTCATCTGCGTCCAAAATCCAGGCCGAATTAGGACATGGGGGGAAGAGTATACAAGGAGAGGTGAAGGAGCAATCACTGGCTGCACTCTATAACACACCCAAGCCTGGCCCTTGCCAACTGGTGCCACAGCCTAGTCCAGCCTGTCCTGCCCCTAGACTCAGCCAAAATATGCTGGTTGACAGATACTACAACCCTGCCCAGCCCAACCCACTCCCAGTCCCAGCTGTCTGGTTCACAGTGGAAGCAGAGGCTTAGACAGGGGTCCTGGAAGTTCTACTCCCAGCCCCAGGTCTTGCACATGCCAGAGGGAGCTGCAGGCAGTCTGGCATGGCCCACTCCTAGTCTCAGTATTCACCATCAAGTACTACATCCTAACTCAACCTGGCCTGACCCCAATCCCAGGCCTTGCCAGTGGGTGCAGCAGTCCTGCCCAGACTACCCTGCATCCCCCAGTTCTAGGACTCATGTGAACTGATGGCATTGTGATCCAACCCAGCCTGACCTGGCCCTCACTGATGCTAGCATGTACTGTGTACTGGCCCAAACTGGCTCACCTGCCAATGTACCCCACATGTATGAGGATGAGTTCTGCACCCCAGCCTAGCCTGGCCTGCCCCCAGGCCCACATCTCACATACAGTAATGGGATTTTCAGCCTGGCATGAGAGTTCCACAAGATCCCCTACCAAGCCTGTTCCTAACTCTGAATCTTTCATATGCCAATAGATGCTTCAAATCAGCCTGCCATGCCTGACTGACAGTCTTAACTCTCAATGATGGCTGTTGCAGCCTAGCCCAGTGCAGTATGGTCAACACCCATCCTGGCTATTGTGCACACCAGTGGGTGCTGTGGCCTGTCCCAGACTGGCCCCAGACCTGAACCACACCCATGCTGATAAGACCTGCTTGGCATGGTCTGCACTCAGTCTTGGCCTTTTCATTTGCTGGCATGGTCCAGCCTGGCTTGGTCCCTTTCCCCCCCCTCCCCCCACCGAGGGTGTTATGGTCCCACAGAGGCAACCCCATAAATCCCTTACAGAATCTACACCCAGATCCAAATCTCTTGCACTCCAGTAGGTGCAGTGACACAGACTGACATGGCCCATCCTCTGTCCTGACACTTGCAGGCAGGTACTGCAGCCAACCCAGCCAAGCATGCCCCCAGATTTCACATGTGCCGGTGGGGTGCAGATGATGCCAATTAGCCCATCCTAGGTCCCCGACATGGGTGGGTTCCTTGGCCTGAAACAGACATGCCCTCTGGTTTTCCCATTCAAAACCACTTTATTCTAGCTTCCTCATTACCTGAAAGCTCAATGGCCAAGTCTGTGGAAGCCCCCAAAAGTCACCTGTCAAACACACCCTTGGCCACCACTCCAGGATGGACCCAGGTACCTTACCCTGGGCGATCCGCAGGTCGCCCTCCGTCCCTGCTATGTGGCAGCACAAGGTATGTCTAGAGTCCGGGGTGACATCCCAGCCCAGCATCTCCCATCGCCCTCTTTGGTGATATACAGAGGTTCCCTGCATATCTTAAAAAAAAAAAAATAGAATAGGCAACTGTTTTAGTACACTGCTATAGTTAACACAGATTTGACATTAACCAGGCCCAGAATGCCCACAAACAATTGACGATTTTTCCCAGGAGCATAACACTTTCCTAGGAGTTGCCTAGGCAGTTACCGATAGCTGGGGTTTCTCCTGCAATTTTATATGTCTAATGTCTTTCACACTTAGAAGAATATGTGATTGCATTGAGCAACCCCAGACCCCCTTCTCTGAAGATTTACTGAAGGCACCTAATAATAACTTTTTTCATGTAACATACTCATGTGTGTTCGGGATTAGGAAGTGAATAGATCTTCGGGGGTACTATTTTTCTATCCTTTAAGACTACATGTAATATTTTATTCAGAATATATTATCTGAATGTTCTTATTCTTTCTTAGTTTTCATAATTCTTTAAGCAGATTACTAAAATTTTAGGGAGTATCTTGAAAGAGTAAATATTCCTTAAGATAACAGAAAATTTCATTCAAACAACGAGAGTCCAAATTTGTTTACAACTACTATAAAATATGTTTCACCTATACATGTTGATTCCCCCAAAAACATTCCAAATAAAACAATTTTGTTCAATTCCAAAATTCTGTGCAGATAACAAACTGATTCATTATATAGTTATTGTTGGACTGATGGTGTCTAGATATTAGGTAACTATAACATTGATGACCTAGTGCAATGGTTCAGTGCCTAAATCCCCACCTTGAATCCTGGGATCCCATATGAATGCCAGTTAATGTTCCTACTGCTTCACTTCCCATTTACGGATACATATATTATATATATATATATATATATATATATATATATATATATATATATATATCGTTAGGCATGTTGTAAGGGTATTTTTTACATTAGAACAGTGTGCCAAAATTAAGTCATGAAATAGTAGACAGTAATAATGGATACTATTTGTAAACAGCCTTGATCATGAGAAATATAAAGACGGTAAAATGATGATAGACATTTGGAGGATTGTCAAGTAGAAGCAGTTTAACAATTATTAGCTATTTTAAGGCAGAACTACATCATAAAAGTTTAAAATTTGCCTCGGGCCCGGCGGCATGGCCTGGCGGCTAAAGTCCTCGCCTTGAACGCCCCGGGATCCCATATGGGCGCCAGTTCTAATCCCGGCAGCTCCACTTCCCATCCAGCTCCCTGCTTGTGGCCTGGGAAAGCAGTTGAGGACGGCCCAAAGCTTTGGGACCCTGCACCCATGTGGGAGACCTGGAGGAAGTTCCTGGTTCCCGGCATCGGATTGGCGCGCACCGGCCGTTGCAGCTCACTTGGGGAGTGAATCATGGGACGGAAGATCTTCCTCTCTGTCTCTCCTCCTCTGTGTATATCCGGCTTTCCAATAATAATAAATGTTAAAAAAAAATTGCCTCAATATAAAAAAGAGAGATTAAAAAACTGGAAGCATAGCCCTGGTGTAGTAGCCAAGTGGTTTAAGTACTCACCTTGCATGTACCCGGGTCCCATATGGGATTGTATCCCAGTTCGTATCCTGGCTGCTCCACTTCCCACCCAGCTCCCTGCTAGTGGCCTGGGAAAGCAGTAGAGGATAGCCCAAAGCTTTGGGACCCTGCAACCACATGGGAGACCTAGAAAAACTTCATGGTTCCTGGCTTTGGATCAGCTCAGCTCTGGACATTGCTGCTACTTGGGGAGTGAACCAGAGAATGGAAGATCTTTCTGTCTGTTTTACTATCTCTCTGAAAATCTGACTTTATAATAAAAATAAAAAATAAATATATTTTTAAACTAGAAGCATACAACACAAATATCAAAACAAATCTAGAAATACATATCACATAGAAAGAATATAATAGTGCACAGAAACATAACTTACTGATTGCAAACATACCTCTCATTTTTTAATGTGCTCTTTGAATTCTCTATGAACCTGTTTTTTATGGATGAATCAGCAAAACAAAAAGTAATGTGAAAAATTACTTTTTGGTAATATCATCTTGTTCCAAATTATCTAGGCTATAAACACATTTAAATGACTTGAAATCAATTATTCTGTATAATCTTACAGAAAGTGCATTAACAGCATTAAAACTTTTAAATATTCAGGTAGGCTCTATTTTCTGCACAAATTAATCCTCAACACAATTTTTAAAAATTTGTCAGTAAAAACTTTCAGCATGTTTTGTGCCATCATTTCATCAATGTATTGGAGTCCATCTTAATGTAATTTCTTATCATTCATTTATTCTTCATTGTTTATGACTTTCAATAACAAACAGAATTTTTTTCCCTAAAGAATGTATAAACATTGCTTTCCACTGTTACACCACTCACGTCTCACGTCCTGAATTTCTATTTCAATGCAACTATTTTCATTCCATGGCAGTTTTGGTTCAGAATCCTGTCAGATTACATTAATGTCAATGTATTTCTAATAGCTACTTCTTTTGTGCAAATTTCAACCAAGTGGTAACAGAGCAGAGCTAACCTTAGTGAGCAACATGATACTGCAGAAGTTACAGTATACAATTTCTGAGTCTAGGTCAGAAAAGGTATTGCAGTGTCCACCTGAAATTGTAACATCAGTCATCATGACATGTGAACCATTTTGGAATGGCCCAAAATTGGGGGAATTGAGGATTCTCATCAACATCATGACTAAGAAGGACCAACTTTCTACTCTGTGTTGAGTGAGCCATGTGACAAATGACTATGTCATCCCCAGCAAAGTCTTCCAATGACTGAGCCCAGCCAACATCTGGACAACAAGCTTGTGACAGAGCCTGAATCAAAATCATCAAATTATGTCACTCATTAATTCCTGTCCAAGAGAAAATATAAGACACAACAAAATTTTATTGTAGCTTTAAGCCACAGAGATTGCTTTAACAATGCTGTAATAATACTGTAATAGATACCTAGTATACAACTCAGTTCAGGAGCCACGGGCATTTATAATATCAATAATACCAACAGCAACATCTATTGTTCACTTTTTAAAGTCTATTTTGTGGGATTTTTGTTTTGGTTGTTGTTTTCTTCTTTTTTCTCTTGTAATCTAAGTATTTTCAAAGATTACGTGAGAAAATAATCATGATGCAATGTTCAATGAAAAAAATTACAATTCTACACACTATCAATTACTCTAAAACATTAATTTATGTCTAAGTGGTAGGATTACACAGAATTCTTCTTAAATTCTTTTCTTTATTTTACGTTTTATTGGAAAGGTATAAAGTGAGAGACAAAAATCTTCCATATGCTTGTTTAGTCCCTAAGTGCTTACAGCAGCCAAGAGTAGGCAAGACCCATAGCCAGGAGCCTGGAATTCAATCCAGGTCTCCCATATGTATGGCAGAAACTCATGTACTTGAGCCATAACATGCTGCCTCCTAGGGTGAGCATCAACAGGAAGCTGTTCTGGAATTGGAGGAGCAAGAACTTGAACCAGGCACTCTGATATATGATGGAGGCATATGAAGTACCAACTTAACGGCTGCACCAAACACACACTGCAAAATGTTCCGACACATAATATAACACTTAGTTCTTGCCACATGACAAATTACCCCAAATTTAATACATAAAATAATACAGCTATTTCCTAACCATCATACAGTGAGGATTGGGTTCAAGTCAGCTGATCTCTGCTCTATATGGTAGTTTTGACTGAGCTTACTCATGCATTTAAAGTTTGCTTGAAATTTCACTGAGACTGAGGAATCCAAAATGCTTCATATTCATATCAGGTTCATGAACTTGTATGGCAACAATGGCTGGAATCACATCTACACAGAGAAGAAGAGACAGAGAGCTCTTCCATCCTCTGGTTCACTCCACAAATGGCCGCAACAGCTGGGGCTTAGCTGATTCAAAGCCAGGAGCCAGGAGCCAGGAGCCTGATCCAGATCTCCCACAGGGTGCAGGGTCCCAAGGCTTTGGGCCATCCTCTACTGCTTTCCCAGGCCACAAGCAGGGAGCTAGATGGGAAGTGGAGCTGCCAGGATACAAACCGGTGCCCATAGGGGATCCTGGCACTTACAAAGGGAGGATTAGCCAATTGAGCCATTGTACCAGGCCCCATTTTAACAACTTTGAAAAATAAAAAGCTCAAATCCAATCACAATTCTGCAAGTTTTTTTTTAATTTGTTTTGTTTTGGTTTTTCATGTCCAAGATTTATAGATGTTTATGAGCACAGTAGTTAGGGCAGGAAAACTTGTCATCATTAATATTACCATAATTTTCTCACACAGAAAACCCATGAAAGGTTTTCAAGGGAAACTAGGACTTTAATAATCAATACATTTTTATTTGAAAACTTAACTATATGCAAGATGCCATTATGTCACAATGTAAAATGAAAAGCAATAAAAGAGAAATCTTTGACTTTACTGAATACAGAAATGTCAACAGCCATAAGGGTCTGAGACTCTTACCAAAACATAACTTTTCAAAACATTGCATTGAATAAAAATTGTAAGAAAAATGAACAAATTCAGAAACTATTTTCCTTTCTTCGGACTTGGACAAATGGCCCCATGACAGATGTATTTTTAGCAAGACAGATGTGTTTATTCCACAGTTTACAGTGGTTTTTGTAGCGATAGTACCAATCCTTGAGATTTAGGCATGAGTTTTATTTTTTTTTTCTTTTACTTTTCTGGCAGTATGCCATCATCACTCTTCCCTTTGGCTTTCCCTTTTGGCTTCACTGGAATAGTAACCCAAGAAAGGCAGCACAGTACAACGGAGTATACCAACCTACAGCTTGAAACTTGTTCAATTACTCCAAATCATGCACCAGCCTGTATTAGATGAGCGAAGTCAACATAATTAAGAAAAAGAAAAAACTTCATCATTTTTTACAGCCTTTTCTATTCTTCTGAAGAATAGTACAGGTTTTCTTTTTCTACTGCTCTGTGTAGATACCTTTATCTAACAGTGTTAAATATGTGATTGTGAAGTGAAATTGCCATTGTATAAATTAGGGAGGGAAAGAAGAAGGGTAGGTGCAGAATGTGGGCAAGTGGTAGGCTAAGGTAGGAAGGATCACTCTGCTTCTAAATCTGTATATGAAATATGTGAAACTTGTTGACTTTATATAAGTAAAAAAGAAAATAATCATAGATCTTCATATCAAAAAAATGTAATATGGGAGGCAGAAGTTCAGCATCACAATTAAGACAGAAGTTGGGACAGACTGCCTGGATTTGAGTTCCAACTCAACAATCCACTCCAGCTTCTTTCTAATACACACCTTGCAAGGCAGCAGGTGACGGTTCAAGTTTGGGTCCCTGTCACTCAGAAGGAAAAACTGGATTGAGTTTCAGACTTTATGGGGACTATCATTTATTGAACTATATGTTTCATTTATCTTTCCAGACATAAATTTATTAACGACAAGAATTCTGTAGGAGAGCTATTATCATTCCTATTCCTTTTACAAATGAAGGAATTGTTTAAATGAGTTTCCCAAATCATTCTGATTGTAAATGGTAGAATTAGGATTCCACTCCATGTGTATCTGATTGCGAATCAGTATTCTTTCCATTTACATTATAAAATATCCTCTTGGATCTAGTGCAATAGCTCAGCTGACTAATTCTCCCTTTGCAAGTGCCAGGATCACCTACGGGCACCAGTTCATGTCCCGGCTGCTCCATTTGCCATTCAGAATGCTGATTATGGCCTGGGAAACGTGATGAACAGCCCAACACCTGGGGACCCTGCACTCGTGTGGTAGACCCAGAAGAAGCTCCTGGCTCCTGGCTTCGATCCAACTGTTGCAACTATCTGGAGTGAACCAGTGGATGGAAGATCTTTTTCTTTTTCTCTCCATAAATCCTGATCTGCCTTTCCAATGAAAATAAATAAAGCTATTACTTATTTTAAACAAATGATTGAAAAGTAATACATTATCTCAATGAATTAATTAACAACCAACAAATTATGTTTTAGATATATGAATCAATAGGCTATTCTAAATTATTTTACTGATCCACAGGACCTACTATGTCAACATTCTTATAGTTCTGTACATCTCAGATAATTTACAATGTAAACAAGTTATTAAAAAGTGTTTTTTTCTGGGACCAGTGAGGTAGCATAATAGGCTGATCCTCCATCTTGTGGTGCTGGCATCCCATACGAGTGGGATGTTCGTCTTCTAGCTGCTCTACTTCCCAACCCAGCTCTTTGCTCACAGCTTGGGAAAGCGGCTGAGGATGCACCAAGTTCTTGGTACTCTGCAGCCCTGTGAAGATCTGCAAGAAGCTCCTCACTCCCAGATTTTTAACATTACTTTCAAAACGTATAAATATTGCTAAGCTGCATATTACAGGGTCTTCTCTATAGCTATCTTTTTATCAAGTAGATAGATACACACACAAAAAGCAAGAGAAAGAGAGCTCAATATCTTTTAAAATTAGGTATATTTGACACACAAAGACACTTGAAATTCTTAGTTCTCAACAGCTTCCCATTGAATTATATGGTATTTTTTTCTTAAAATTTTTTCACCTACAGAGGTACATATTTTATTGACTGAGACTGAAGAAGAGAGAATACAATGGATAAATATAGTAGAAATTACATTTAAATCTACTAAAATAGTGGTAAGGCGGCAAATACTTAGGCAAATTTCCAGGTCATGAAACCATTTTGACTAAAATGTTAAAGGAAATATATTCCTAGTTGTCCAATTAAGTAAATAAATGTAAAGGCTAGCACTTGATATGTCAAAGGATAAGAAAAAGCCTGGAGGGATTGATTCCTCTTCTTTTTCCAGCCCATATTAGTTATTTCTGGGAGTTCTATACATACTAGATTTTATTTGAGTTTGTCTCAGTTTAATTCATTCAGTAAATTTCCAAGTCTTTCCTTGATAATAATTTTATTCCCCTGTCTGCCTTTTCTTAGCAACAGCTGACCTGGCTGCAAGCCCAAAACATGGTAATGACAAATCACTACCAGATGAAGCTGAAGGTTTTACACAGAGTAATTCCTCCAGGCTCATGACATTTTGAAACTCAACAAAATTTCTGGAGTCATTCAAAAATTACAGAGGCTTTTTTTTAATAAAAATCCTCAGGTTCTGCTACATGGTAAAGCATGAATCAGGAGTCTCATTTTAAAAATCTAAAAAACAGGAAACCAGTTGCAGAAAACCAGGAAACACTATAATACAGTGACTAGAAATAAAGTTACTAAGCAAAATATGCCATTTCATGACAAATTATTTACTTCTAAATTATTTTCCTAATAGTTTGCTTTTAATTTTTACATTGTGTTGTTTGTAGTTTCCAATATTTGTGAGTACTTAGTAGTAGCAGATGAATTTGAAATGCTAATTTACTTTTAAAAAACTTCATTACTGAATTTACACAGAACTTTCTAAGAGAATGTTTATGACCATTTTCTAGTATCTAAAAAAATTTTAAACAGAATATTCAGTTCTACAGCTAAGTCCAGAATAAAAATGACCCTATCCATTTGAATCATGAAGAAACTTATCTCAGTAACTCTTCCTGATACTGACAATGTATTATTTTTCACCTTCTAGAAGTCCTAAGAATCTTTCTCAGCACTAAACTAAATACCAGAGTTTTATCCCACATGTTATGTAATTTATTCTGAAGAATAGTTGTAAAAATCACCTCTTAAATGTATGTGATATGATTTGAGGGTAATGTTTTTGATGTATTGAATGGCTATGTGTGCAAGTAGAATACGTACAAGACCTACCAAATGAAAACTGAACATCTGTAAAACACTTTGTAAAAAAACAAAAAGTTAAAAAGTTATAAATCAATTTGTGGATGTTTAAAAAATGCATATTTACCCTGGACTTTGCAGATTTGATTTATTCTTAGGCTTAACAATGCTTATAGAGGTTTAACCTTCAGCAAAGAGTCAGATTTCTCCATAACCCCTTTCCTGTCAATGCATTCCCACAATACTTTTTGGTATAGTGGCAACACTATGATCAGAAAAGCTAGACTTCATGATTTCACCTTACTAACTATGCAAATTTGAACATGTTGCTTACCATAATCTTCAATTCTCAGACCCTGAAAGATGGAAAGTGGCTATGGCTATCTGATGACGGCTATTTATGAACTAGTATTAGGATCAAAACCAAAATGAGGTTATATATGGGCAAAACGCCATTTTAAACCATGAAGCACTCCAAAGGACAAAAAAATGTCATTCCAGAAATAGCCCCACTCCAGCGTGACAATTTATGCTGCATACTCTCTTTCATTTCTACTTCCATTTGAAACAAATCAATCATAAATATTAGCTTCCTAAGCACAGTACTCAATCTAATCATGTGATGATGATGAGAGATCTAGGACACTTACCTGAGAAATATTTCCTGGGGCTGAGCCCTATTTGTAGCATGTTGTCTAACTTTTTAGTAAGTTTTCCCATAGGAATCAAGACCTTTGTGAAGTCCTGTTACAAAAAGTTTTGGCAAACCACCAATTCCATATTTCCCTTGAAACTCCAAACCAGATAAGGTAGATGTGATTTTGTAGTAAATATATATTTTTCCCATAGCAGAAACAGCACGTGCAAAGAAACTGCTGACATTGAAAAGTAAATTGGAAACACTAAGCCTTATCCTTTTATTAGTAAAATATCACAATCGGGTTACTGTCCAACCCCCTTGTCACTGCTTCTAGTTCCCCCAAAAAAGAATCCTATTCAACTTATGGAAGTTTAAGGATTCTTTCCTACATAAAAGTCTGAAGGAGTTTCAAGATTTGTTAACTTTACCATTTATTTAACATACTCACAATAAACAAGACTATGCTAAAAACAAAAGTAATCCCTTAGTCTACAATCTGCTATAACCATTGCAAGGGGTAGTGTACACTATTAGGAATAGCTATTTTTCCTAAATTAGAAACAAGCTCATTTTTTGTAAAACTTGACCCAATATAATACTATCAATGGAATTCAAATGCATTGCTTTACAGAGTAATGTGAAAAAGAAAAACAATATTGGACCCGGCGCAGCAGCCTAGTGGCTAAGGTCCTCGCCTTGCACGCATCAGGATCCCATATGGGCTCCAATTCATATCCTAGCAGCCCTGCTTTCCATCCAGCAACCTGCTTGTGATCTGGGAAAGCAGTTGAGGACACCCCAAGGCCTTGGGACAGTGCACTAACGTGGGAGATCCAGCTCCTAGCTTCAGATGGGCTCAGCTCCAACCGTTGCAGCCACTTGGAGAGTGAACCAGCAGACGGAAGACCTTCCTCCCTATCTCTCCTCATTTCCTTATATCTGACTTTCCAATAAAAATAAGTAAAATAATTTTTTCAAAAGGAAAAATAATAATGCAAGGTTCAAAATCAGCTAAGAAAGGGTCAGAGGGCCCGGGGGCGTGACCTAGCCACTAAAGTCCTCGCCTTGAACGCCCCGGGATCCCATATGGGCGCCGGTTCTAATCCCGGCAGCTCCACTTCCCATCCAGCTCCCTGTTTGTGACCTGGGAAAGCAGTTGAGGATGGCCCAATGCATTGGGACCCTGCATCCACGTGGGAGACCTGGAAGAGGTTCCAGGCTCCCGGCTTTGGATTGGCGGCCCTTTGCAGCTCACTTGGGGAGTGAATCATCGGATGGAAGATCTTCCTCTCTGTCTCTCCTCCTCTGTGTATATCTGGCTGTAATAAAAATGAATAAATCTTAAAAAAAAAAAGGGGTCAGAGTTACGGCATAGTGAGTAAAGCCAGTAGTGACAGTGGCATCCCATATGGGCACCAGTTGTGTGTCCCAGTTGCTCTACTACCCAGCCAGCTCCTTGCTAAAAGCATGTGAGAAAACCAGCAGAACAAATCCAAGCACTTGGTCCCCTACCACCCACATGGGAGACTCAGAAGACAACCCTGGCTCCTGATTTCCACCAGACCCAACGTTGGCCATATGGAAAGTGAAAAGTAAGTGGAAAATACCTCTCTCTGTATCTCCTTCTCTCTCTGTAACCGACTTTCAGATTTAAAAAAAAGTTTTTTTAATGAATTAAGAAATTGGCAAGAACATTATTCTTTTCTGTCACTATTACTTGTTTTAAGCTGAAATGTAATGAATGCTCCATTCCTCAGAAAAACAAAACAAAAAATTTTTAATTACGAGACTTATGCAAACTACCTTAATGTGAACTCTGAATTTGCAAAACCCTCATCTCAACCTTTCCCTGTCTTTCTCCTTGGCCTGGAGCTACTGCCTGGGTAATGGCCACCCAAGGTTGACAATAAATGAATTCCAGGAAAATTTCATAGCCAGCCTGACATTTCCCCTACACAAAGTAGTACAGTAACTAGTGATAATAACTGGCATAGCAGTGTACTCAGCTCTGATGCTTAAAAACCCCAAAAAATAAAATTTCAGTGAGCTAAAGATGGAAATAAAGAAACTTCAAAGGGTCATGTCTAGACAACACCTTCCTGTCTCAGGGAATTGCCTGCAACTTTCACTCTCCTGCAGACGAGCGAGAAGGAAAGCCTGTCAAATCTCATTGACCACAGGTAATGATACAGGGTAATTTCTTCTGATAATGTCACCCAAAAAGGAAATCCTACAGACTAAACCGATTAAGCCCTCAAGGGAAATATCATATGAACAAAATTGTTTTTTGTTTTTTGCTTTTCAGGAGTTGCAGTGAAGAAGAGGTTGTAGATGGGATTTTTAAGAAAGATTTCGGTCTTTTTTGTCAAAGGAAAGGAAAACTAAATTTTGAAAAAAAATTTCTTTTGATATGTAACAACACATATGTCTTTTACAAGTTTCTTCTATTAAACATGTATGAACTTTTTAATCTTCTATTCCTCAAAATCTGAAGCCTTTTCTAACGGGCATGAGTATATTTTGAAAAAAAAATGTGACTTTGGTAATTAGAGCAGTTTGTAATCATACTGATGTGTCTGAGATAAAACAGGAAGACACAGCTTTGATTAACTGAACTGATTTATATGATCATATAAATTCAGTATGAAGACATGTTTACAGCATCAACAAATAGCACAATGAAAGAAGAAACAATAAGCAAGGATTGAATGCTAATAATTTCAAGATAAATGTGGTTTTATTGTGTTTATTATGGTGCTATGTTTACTTTTTCTTTGAATGAACTTTTTAAAATGAAGACCAAAACTTGATAGATTTTAAACTATTTTTCTCCTTTTGCCTAAAAGTCCCTTTCAAATGTCCTATTATTTACTTTTATTTACTCTAAAAGCAGACAGACACAGAGAGGTACACTCAGAGACAGAGAGATCTCCCTTCCCCTAGTTCATGCTTCAATACCCAGGACTGGGCATGCTGAAACCAGAAGCTGGACACTCAGTGCAGGTCTCCATGTGGGTGGCAGAGGCCTAAGGATTTGAGTCATGACCTTCTACTGTTCAAAGTGTACATTATCAGGAAATGAGGTCATAACTTGAACCAAGGCACTCTGACATAAAATGGAGGTGTTCCAAGCAGTGTGTTACGTCAAATGCCCCCCAAAATTATCTTTTAAAAATTAAAAGCTTGGCAGGCATTTGGCCTAATGTGTAAGACACCAATTAGGATACCTGCATCCCATATTGTAGTGCCTGGGTTTCAGTATCAACTCCTCACAAGTTCAGTTTTCTGCTAATGTAGAAGGTAGCAGATGATGGTTCTTCAAGTATTTGAGTCCCTGCCAGCCACACGGGAGACTCTGACTGAGTTATCAACTCCCGGTTTCAGCTCCAAGCCCAGCAGAGGGCGGTTATGAACATCTGGGGAGTGATTCAGTACAAGAGGCCTCATCTTCTTTCTCTTTCCCTCTGCTTCTCAAACAAGTGTTAAAAAAAAATAGAATAAATTATTTTATTTCTTTATAATGACCACTGAATTAGTACACTGCTTTACTTTTACAAATTTATGTATACTAACAAATCTTCTTGACACCCCAGCTTAATTGCCTAACGAGTTTTAGCCACACAAATGTGTACAGACTGAAAACACCGTCTATGACAGATTGTACAGGTGAAAGCCCGTTCTTTGTCAAGAATTCTAAAGCTTTCAGATTGTATAGGGAGCTAATCAGGTAGGTCTATCCACCTTTGTACATTTTGATCCTACAATGTTTGAAAAATAAGTTTTATTGCACCCTTATCATTCAGTTTGACATTACTCTATGCACCCTTACTGATATCGTCATTTATCACCTTAGGAGAGTGAAATGCCTTCTACACTTTCTCCAATGAAACTGTAACTGCTGTGCTGTATGTTTCTACAAATGAATACTTACAGGACTAATAGACAGTCCTGTCTATTTTAAACAGTTGTCCATGAAACTCTGAAAATTTTGATTTAAAGAAACACATGAAACCATATTGCCTGTCAGATTTGCTAGTCTTCTTGGTTTGGTTTTCTGCATTTGAGTATGCTGTTGAACAATGTGACTCGGGCATCAAATTTACAGTAAGTATCAATTATTTGTTACTAAAACATTAAATACTTCTAAGACAAAGCCTACCAAATCTAGTATAAGGAAAAACAGTAATCTTCACTGATAAAACATCTGATCAGAAAGTTTAAATCTTTTGTATTTTTAAAAAAATATGTCTCTATTTTATTGGAAAGGCAGATATACAGAGAGGAGAGACAGACAGGAAGATCTTCCGTCTGCTGATCCACTCCTCAAGTGACTGCAACGGCCAAAGCTGAGCCTGTCCAAAGCCAGGAGCCCAGGGCTTCTTCCAGGTCTCCCACACACGGGTGCAGGGTCCCAAGGCTTTGGACCGTCCTCCACTGCTTTCCCGGGCCACAAGCAGGGAGCTGGATGGGAACTAGGGCGGCCAGGACACAAAGTGGCGCCCATATGGAATCCTGGTGCATGCAAGGCAACGACGTTAGCCACTAGGCTACCTTGCTGGGCCAAAATCTTTTGTATTTTTAAACTTTTTATTTTAAGGTTATTATTTAAGTAATAGATGTTGTGTGTATATATCATTTAAGTTTATCACTTAAGTTATTAACTTCATGACTAACAAACTGTGCCCAAGAGAAGCCCTCTAGAAGACTAACTTAAAAGTACCATAGAGCAGGCATTGGCATAACTGTTAAGATACTCTCATCCTCTGTCACAGGACCTGAGTGGAAGTCCCAGCTCTTCTCCAGTTTTATAAATACACACACTAAGAGGCAGCATGTGATGGCCCAAGTAGTATGTTCTTCCATTCATGTGGGAGACTCAGATGGAGCTCAGGCTCCTGTATTCAGGCTGGCCCAACCCTGATCACTGTGGGCATTTAGGGAGTGAACCAGCAAATGGAAGATCACTGCCTATCTCCCTATTTCTCTGCCTTTCAAACAAGTTAAATAAACTTAAAATGTCTTAAAACCCTAACACCCATGTTTTGCTGATTATAAATGCAATTAGAGATACATTGTGAAAAAATATGAACAGCAAAAACAGTTAATGAAAAAAGCACCGATCTCAAACTTTGTGTCCTCCTTTTTCCTCTTCATGTATCACTTTGTATATAGTTGTGATCTTTCATATATAATACTTTAGGCAGGGCCCAGCACAATAAGGTAGTGGTTAAAGTGCTTGCCTTGAATGCGCCAGGATCCCATGTGGGCACCAGCTCTAATCCTGGCTGCCCCACTTCCCATCCAGCTCCCTGCTTGTGGGTTGGGAAACCAGCCTTGGGACCCTGCACCCGCGTGGGAGACCCAGAGAGAAGTTCCTGGTTCCTGGCTTCGGATCAGCACAGCACTGGCCATTGTAGTCACTTGGGGAGTGAACCATCGGATGGAAGATCTTCCTGTCTGTCTCCCCTCCTCTCTGAATATCTGACTTTGTAATAAAAAATAAATAAATCTTAAAAAAAAAAAGCAGTCAACTTTCTCAGAGAAATGAAAGCATATTCTAGTCCAAGTTTGTTGATTTCTGTTGTTGGCTGAATGTAAAAAATGATTTAAATAATTACGTAGTATTCCATCCTAGAAATATATTTTCATAAAATTTTATTTATTTGAGAGAAAGAGAGACAGCAAGAAAGAAAAAGAGATTGTCAATCTTCAGGGTCATTCCCTGCAACAACTAGAGCAGGACCAAATCAAAGCAAGGAGCTAGAAACTCAAGTCTCTCACAGGGGTAGCAGGGAGCCATCACCACTGCCTCCTGGGGTGTACATTAGCAGGAAGCTGGAAGAGAGTAGAGCTAGAATTTGAACCAAAGCACTCTGGTAGGGGCTGTGAGCATCCCAAGCACCATCCTAACAATTATGATTCACACACCTACCCTGGCACTGTATCTTAATGATTTCGTTATTCTGAATAGCCTGCTTGCTCCAAATAGCTACTATTAACAAGAAAGTTATACTCTTTATACAAATACTTTGAGGCAATTCAGACAAACTTTCTTTAAGATGTTTCCTCTGTGGTTTCAAATGGACTTCAACTATTAGTAATAAACAAAAGGCATCAGGGAAAAAACAGCCATAAAAGTCCTCTTTATGTAATCTGTGACACACTTCCTTCTTTAACACATTTAAAATTGGTTGTAAACAGCTTTTATTATTTAATGTATAACAGGAATTTTCATACAGCACCAAAATTAATTGTTATTCACTATAGTCACCATTTTAATCACATAATTATTATTAACTATTTAAGTTTCATTATTTTAGTGAAATATAATTAACCTAACCATATCCCTAGGCATTTACTTACTATAAATAAAGCTATGTGAAACATCTTACAGTCTTAGCAAAATTTCTAGAATATTTTCTTTGCATCTAAAAAGAAATACTTCATTGTAAGCATTTTAAAACTTTTTGCTACATATTTTTTTAAAACTTTAAAAGCTTTATTAGTTTTTTATACTGATAAGAATGCAAATTATCCTCACCCTCACTAGTATTTCAGGTCTTGTAAGCTCTACAATTTTGATTTGCAAAAGAGGTAATACTGTTATACTGTTATTATTAAGGTTAAATTTCTTTGATTCTGTTTTTCCAGGCTATTTTTATAAAATAGTCACACTGCTATTTATTCGTGGGGTTTTATAGAATGAGTCATATAAACTTTTTCTGGAATAAGATTAACAATCCTTTGACACCTTTATTGCAACTTACTTTGTAAGCTAGAAAATTCATCATTTGAATAACACACAAAACAACTTTATTTAATATACCACAGTTTATAGATGGTACGTCAAAAGTGTCTCTAAAATATATTAAATGCTACAAAATAATACTGAATAAGTCTCTCATACCTATTCTCCCTATAAAAAGCACAATTTCATTGATTATCACAATGCTACATTAACAAAGTTTAAATTAATAAGCAGTTTTCGAAATTGGATTAAAGGTACTTTTCTCATCACTTCGAAGAGGGAGCACTGCAAACTAATAATGATGAGGTTACAGTTTGGTTTCCAAATGGAAAGCATCTGGTTTCATAGAGAAACTAACAGATACAGACACTTCTTCAGCGATACCTGTACTTTTATAGCCTGTTGAACATAAAAACGTTTACACAAAATAAGGAACAACATGCAGCACCATATCCAGGTTCTCTGCAAGTCCCTTAATTACAAAAAGTACTATAAGCAAACAAATTTTCATGCAACAAACCTGTTTTTTAAGTAAAAAATAGTTGAATATGTTTGGCAAAATTCTTCCTTTACTTCATTAATTTTAGGGAATATATTTCACAAAAATAGTGCTTTATTTCACTCAAGACAATAAAAGGAACTTAATTTTTATAATCATAGACATGGCTATTAGGCCAATATACTTATATATGATAAATATACTTATTTATTTATTTTACTTAATTATGATTAAAAAACACTCAGACTGTCTTTCTAGCTAAGAGATTATTATGCATGTTCTTTTACTTTGGTGCTTTTGAGAATTAGAAAATCTTGAATGAAAAATATGTTTAAAACATCAACTTGCATGAGAAATTTGACTTGTTATTTTTCATAAATAAAATATCTTCATTTATTAGCAAGCAATAAATAAAAATTCTATATAAGCAGCACCACCGCCAATATATGTTTCACTCTTGCAAAAGGTTAATCATCTGTACGTACTAGAATGTATAAGTAAAACCTTGAAAATCATCCAGTTTCTTTTCAAAAACAAAATAATTATAAATTAGGTAATTCTTAGTGAAAAATGTGTGATCCAAATTAAAGCTGATCCAAATATTCTCTACCAGCAATAAACCAGGGGTGAAACCAGCTAACAGTCAGCATACAAATAACCTAACTGCAACATTAGGCTCTTCCTAATCTTTTCATAAGATTAGAAAACTTGCGTGTGGTCCCTCACAACCATGCCCTGTGTTAGCTTTTCACTATCTAAAAGCAGGACCATTTTTTCTCATTCATAATCAAATCAACATTGTACATTTTAAAAACCTATACTTTATACCCAAGAATTCAAGAAAAAGAAGAAATAATATTATACAATTTCAAATACAATTCATTCTATATGTAAAATTTGGGTTTTTTGAATTTGTGTATTTAATACTTTAATCTATAATAACTGTAGTATATCATAGTTAAAATAAAATAACTTTTTATTATTATTAAAAATAAAACAACTTTTAATTGGCCCCAAATATTTTTCTGGTTTACCTTCACGAAAGAAGTTTAACACTACATTAACATTTACATTTATGGCAGAAAAAAAATTTTAGTAGTCCTAAAATGAATTCATGAGTCATTTTAGCTGCTATTATACTTAATTAAATAAACAATTCACATACAACAAAACTTCGGACTCAAAGTTAACCATTTTTAAACAATTGCTATAACTGGAGATCCCTAGGAGGCTACACTTTCAGGCTTCTCTGAACTAACTAGGTATCATGTAATACCTCCCATTATTTTCTCCATTCTCAGTCAAACATAAAACAGATCTACTTTGATTCACATATAATAGTTTTGTGTCTACTGGTATGCACATCACAAAGCTGTAGGCACCATGACTTTGAGGCAACAGATGGAATGCAGCTAAGAAAATAGAAGCAAAGCTTCAATTCTAAATGTACTGCTATATTTTCTAAACATAACTCATTTCAAATATTAAAATGTAAAATTATATCTAGTGCTCACATATCCAAAATGTAAAGAGAAACAAAATAACCTAGGCTCATCTTTACAAACTCTTTGCAGTTTGACTGAACATATTTGTTTCCAAAATGCCTTTCTCAAGCCTTTTTTTCTTAACCTTCAAAATACCTTTAAATATTTTAAAGCATTCATTTTCCTTCCAAGTTATGGTCACACAAAAGAATTCACATAGAATTAATGACTAAATTTTAAGCCTAAATTGTTTTTGCCAGGATATTTATAATGACCTATATAATATTAATTAATGAATATGTATAATAATATTAGACATATGCAGATATAATTCATAAACAATTATAAATGTTAGCAACATTTGCAATTCCCAACAGGTTAAATAGTATCTAGTGTTATAAAATTTAATTTTGATTATTTAAGTACATTAGAGTATAATGACAAATTATTGTTATACCATTTATAACATAAAGTAGTATTTTAATCTTTGCTGTTTTAGATGTATAATTTCCTTAGTGCAAAAAACAGTTTAATATTCTACTTATTACAACGGAAATAAGCTAATAATTTCTACAGTCATTATATTTTTATGTCGCAATTCTTCAATGAAAAGTTCCAAAGAAATGCATGAGTTTTTTTAAAAAACTGATAATTTATTATTGTTTTCCCCAAAATTATTTTACTTTGTTGTCTTAACAACAGAAAATGTCATTTTATTGCCTTAATATTACATTTCCCTTAGCAACCATGGATAGCAGTATAACATGAAGAATTTTAAGATTTTGACAAAACCAAGAAAATCACTGCAACCCCTTACTAATTTACTTTGAATGAGGATTCACCGTACAAATCTCTCATCAAAAATAAAGAATAAAAATGTACTCAGAGTCATAAATTTTACCTCATTTGTGTTCTGATTATGAGCCATTTCTTTCATACATTAATTGATAGTAAATTGGGGCTAGGTTAATAGCATGTTTTTCAAAAAATATTGCCATAACTTGTTTTTCACACTAGGTTTAAAAAAATTCTAAGCAGAACAAATTTTGATTTTGGCTTAATGGTGATATTAAAAATAAACCAACAAATTTATCAGTGATACAGCAAGGGTGTCAGAATAAAATATTCTTGAATATTAAGAGTATTTTTACTTTTTTTTCCACCTTTCCTCAGATACCCAGAAATTCTTTCCAAAAGCAAATTGGTGATTAAACCGTAATATCCTAATTAACCTAAAAATTGGCCTAATTATTTGACTGAAAGACAAATATTAATAACACTTAAACATTTGCATTCCATTGAACTTTAAAGATACAAATTAGTTAGCTTTTTAGTTGTAAATTATTTGATTGACATAAAACATTTCCCTATACTTAAAGTAATATAGGACAGGGGAATAAAAATGTTACTAGAGCTCTATCTTTTCTAAAGAACATGCTGAAAATAGTGCGAACTAGCAAATAACAACTTATGTTAAAAGACCTCAGTGTTCTGGAAAATCTTGAGAATCACTAATACAAATGTCTTTGGTCAATTATCTATTGCCACAAGTGCTGAACATTAGAAAGTCTATTTAGAAGAGGCTGCCAGCTGGAATGTCTAACATGAGCAAGCTGTGAAAAGATTGAAACTAAAAAATATGGGGTTGGGGTGACATGTAAGTCCGGAAAAATTGCTCACCCTAATTGTATTCCCTAGGAATCATTCCTTATGCTGCAAGAGAATTAGACTTCTGCAGTTAACGTTGCTATTAAAAAACAAAGTCTAAGCCAAAGAGAAGCAAACACCAGAAGTTTACTATAAAGTCTTTTTTTTTTTAATGTGCATACCCCTCCCTCCTCACAAACAAGTAAAATCATAAAAACAATCTAGGTGAGTGAAATATAGAAGTCTCAACTAGCAGCACAGAAGGATACCTAATTTTGAATTTCTGGTTAGAAAATGTTAGTAATACACAGTTACCTACCCTAGTTTCAAAAGACTTCAGCTCTACATTTTAAATTCCCACCTAATTTTCATTAGAGCACATAACATTTTGAGATTTCACAAAAATGAAAGATACTTATACTACACTTTAAACACAAATTCCCATAATTTTTTCTCTTTACTACATCAAATTTATTATTAACATCAAAATTTATATTAAAATTTCATTTCTAAAAGTCATCACAAAAATAATCTACAAAAATACATGCCCCCTGTGAATCCACAAAATGAATATCAGAGGCTTAATAGGTGAACAGTAACTCAATACAGAGGAAAAGGTTATATTTCAAAACAAAAATTTAAAATATTCATGATATAGCTAAAATGGGATATAGCTCAAATATTTAAATACTTCATCACTTAATGACTAATTATATATTCAATAGCCCAGAAATACTGTGAAAAACTAAAAACAAGGGTGGACTTGAGGATTTGCTGATCACTTAAAAGTACAAAATTCCTAAAAATGGAAGCTTCAGCTCCAACAAGATAAACAAACCAGCTTGGTTCTTTTTCTCTGATTTAAACTAGCAGATTAGTTAGTTGGTACAAACAATTGATGGATGTGGAAAACTTCTTTGTAAAGCAATTTTATAAGTACAGTAGTCTGAGGCTCAGCATGATGATTCAGTGGCTAAAACCTCGCCTTGCAAGGACCAGGATCCTGTATGGACTCCAGTACATGTCCCAGCTACTCTACTTCCCTTCCAGCTCCCTGCCTGTGGCCTGAGCAAGCAGGAGAGGGTGGACAAAGCCTTTTCACCCTGTAACCCCAGCTCCTGGCTTTGGATCAACTCAGCTCTGGCCATTGCAGGCACTTGGGGAGTGAACCAGTGGATTGAAGATCTATCTCTCTGTCCTTCTCTCCACAAATTTGATCTGCCTTTCCAACAAAAATAAATAAATATTTAAAATAATAAATAAAGAGTAGTGGCTCCCATTCAAAATTTTACTTTCAAATGTTTCAGTTTCCTGAGGTCAACCATAATCCAAAAAGAGTAAATGGGAAAGTCCAGAAATGAAGAATTCATAATTTTTAGATAGTATTTATCTTATAGTATTCTTATAACAGCATTTTAGTATAACTTATTATTGTTACTCTCTTAATGTGGCTAACTTATAAATCGCTAAACTTTATCATAGGCATATACACTATAACTTTAAGAACTTCATAGATGGTTAAATTAAAGAATACTTATTTTGGAGCAAAAAAGTTGAAATAATTGTGTATCTGAAGAGTCTTCAAAGAGTTGATGAAAATGAACATGTTTTCATTATGTTTTCCTCAAACTATGCATAAATCAAAAATTTTACACAAATTTTCTAAGAATTTTTAAAATAGTCTCTTATTTATAGTAAAAAAAAAATAGTACATCATAAATGTCAAGTTTTGTACTTTCTTTGGTTTTAGGCATCCACTGGGTGTGAGGGGAGTGGTGGAGTGGAGAGTCATTACTCGTACCTTCCATGAATAAAGAGACAATTATAAGTAAAGTCTCACTGAAAATGAACATGGGAAAAATATTCAAGATTGTGCATACTGAAATTTACAACTGATTCTGAATCTAGCAATTTCTAAATAGGATTAATTTATCTTTGAAAGTTTTATCTCCTTATATCCTAGAAACTATAAAATTTTTGTTGTTTTTTAAATTAAAGCAACAATTATCATTGCCATAGTAGTGATAGTCAATATGAGGGAGGTAGAAATCTTTTTCGCTGTGTTTTTTTGGCATTAATCTAACCAATTACACACATATTTATTGATCACTTATGTCAAAATGAGGTAAGTGTAAGAAATATATAAAGAAAATGTTTCAGTAGGTCTTTTACCTAACAAATCATGGAGATTTATTTAAATTAGCTTGAAAGAATATTGTTGAAATAGTTTCATATAATGGTTTATTCTAATTTGTTTTGCTTTTTAGTTATTTGTTTTGTTTGTTTTAACATTATTGAGGATTTACCTACACCTATTTTCAGAGTGAATTAAATCCAACATTTTTAAACAATAGGACTTGGTGGTAACATTAAAAGCTACAAACAGGACCCAGCACGATGGCTCAGTGTTTAAATCCTCACCTTGCATGCACCGGGATCCCATATGGGTGTCGATACCCGTACCTGCTGTTCCACTTTTCATCCAGCTACCTGCTTGTGGCCTGGGAAAGCAGCAAAGACGGCCCAAAGCCTAGGGACCTTGCCTTGCACCCACATGGTAGACCCAAAAAAAGCTCCTGGTTGCTGGCTTCGGATTGGCTCAGCTTCTATAGCTGCAGCCACTTGAGAAAAGAACCAGGGCATAGAAGATCTTCCTGTCTCTCTTCTCTGTTAATCTGTCTTCCAATAAAAAAGTAAATAAATCTGTTTTTCTTTAATAAAGATTAGAAACAATTTCAAAATTTTATTTGGCAGAATGCAAGAAATCAGTTATTAAAGGAATGATTTTTAAAGCATTGTTCTTTTAAAAAATACTTATTTTATTTTATTTTTATTGGAAAGGCAGATTTTACAGAGAGGAGGACAAACAGAGAAAAAGACATTCCACTCACTGGTTCACTCGCAAAATGGCCTCATCAGCTAGAACTAAGCTAATCTGAAGCCAGGAGCCTATTCTAGGTCTCCCATTGGGTGCAGGGTTCCAAGCCTTTGGGCCGTCCTCGATGCTTTCCCAGGTCACAAGCAGGGAGCAAGATGAGAATTGGAGCAGCCAGGACACAAACCAGTGCCCATATGGGATCCCAGTGGATGCAAGGTGAGTACATCTGATACTTGGGTTCCACATTATCTCACCAAAATCAAACCAGCTGAATTTAGATAGGAATTATAACAGCCACCATTATCAGACTTCCTCATCATGATTAAGTGCTAATGAGGTCTTATCATACTGGTTTTGCTTGTTTAGAGTTAGAGTGCTTCCCATAATTCATGCTCTAAAGACTGGTAATTTGTCTAATATTTGTTATTGCTTTACATTTAAATTTGGTTTTATTTCTTTTCATTTATTTGAAAGGCAGAAAGAGAAAGAGAGAGAGAGAAAGCTCTTCTTTACAGTAGCTTACTTTTTCTAATGCCCACAACAGCCAGGTCTGGGGTCAGCAGGAATCTAAAACTGAATCTGGTTTTCCCATGTAGACATAAACCTACTATAAGAGCCCTCATTTTCTTCCTGGGTTAATGGAAAGCTGGATCATAAGACTGGATGACACTGAGTCCCCAGTACTCATATATGAGTTGCAAGTGTTCCAAACAATGGCTTTACCTGCTGTGCCAGAACATCTATTCTTTTCTGTTGTATTTTACTTGCTCTCTTACCACATTTATATTACTGTCTGATTACTAAAGCTATTTTTAAAGATTTGTTTAGTTATTTAAACATAAGAATTACACACAGAAACACACAGACACAGAAATCTTCCATTCCCTGGGTAGTGAAGCTCAAAGACAGCCGCAAAGATCAGGACTGTGCCAGGTAGGAGGCAGGAGCTTCATTTGTGTATCCCACATGGGGGGCATGGGTTGAAACACTTGGGCCATCTTCTGTTGCTTTACCTAGGTCATTGGATGAGAGCTTAATCGAAAGTGAAGCAGCCAAGAAACTAATGGGTGCTCACACAAGACGTTGGTAACATGGGCAGCAGCATAACCCACTGTGCCAGAATGCCAATTCCACTATGTTTCTACTGATATACTCCAGATAGAAAACCTTTTAATTCATTCATCCATCCCTTTGTACAACAAAGTACAGCCACTATTTGAAGTACAAGAACATGAAGTTTCACAAAACATAATGACCTTACAAGTTTTGAAGCTAGGGGCTAGTACCATAGCATAGCAAGCTCAGCATCTGCCTAGAGCACCAACGTCCCATATGGATGCCAGTTCAAGTCCTGGCTGCTCCACTTCCAATCCAGCTCCCTGATAATAGCCTGGGAAAAAAGAGCAGATGATCCAAGTGCTTCAGCCTGCACCCACATGGGAGACACAGACAAAGCCCTGGCTCCTAGCTTCAGTCTGGCCATTGAAGCCTTTTGTGGAATGACCAGTGGATAGAAGATATGTGTGTGTGTGTGTGTGCATGTTTGTGTGCACACACGTGAACATGTTTGTGTGCATGCTTGTGTTTTCTTCTCTCCTATAATTCTACCTTTCAAAAAAATTTAAAATCTTTAAAAATAAGTTTTGAACCTAATAAGAAAATCAGATAAATCCATCTGGACAACATGGGAGCAAATAAAAAACATACAAAGTGCCATCACAGCACAAACATTTAAGTTAGACTGAGGGGATCAGATGTGTAAAGAAATCTATATGCCTACTCTAAGTTTCCATTACTCCCTCTCACTTTTGAGCTTTCAAAGTTTAAATCCTAGGGCCTTATTAAAACTTTCTCATATGGAATAACATCTATAGACTTAGCCTCAGGTTAAGTTCAATTAATTACAGATTTATGCTGAAACAGATTACTATGTTTTGGAGGACAGCCTAAGCCTATAGCACAGATTTAAGAAGGTAGAAAACTGATCTTCACAAGGTTAGGTAAGAACTGACCAACAAAGAAAAGTTAGAATCTATTTTACAACTAGACTAAAACCACTTCGGATGTTTTATTTAGCATCAAGTATGCATTTGTGCTTTAAAAACACATGCTCTTAACATTAAACTCAGGAACAAAGAAAAGTGACTTACCAAAATGTACCTAAAAGGAATATATCATGTTCTGCTTGTATTACCTAATATTCACTAATAATTGAGATATAGCAAAGCTGAATTACATTTTTAAATATGTGTTGATATATTAAAGGGGTTTTTGAATGAACATAACATGAAAATTGTTTGGGTTTCACTTCTTAGAGCTATTAGCAAAAACTGCAATTTAATCCAAGATTGTATGTGTTTGAGTGTTTAAACTCAGTCAAAAAAAAAAAGACTGCATGTATAGAAAAGGAGCTAATTAAAGTGCTGATTTTTATTTGTTATGTATTTTGGACCATATATGGTGCATTACTTAAGCTGTTTTGGCTAAACCAAAAAAAAAAAAAAAAAAAAAAAAAGCCTAATTCAAGGTACTTTGAATCACAGCGACGAGGCGGAGGCCTAGGTTAAAGCAGAACCTCCATTTCTTACTCATTTTCTCGGCTCTGTGTCCTCTATGTCTGCCTCATCCTTGTGCATTTCCTTCGAAACCACAATAAGGTTGTATTTGGTACATTCTCCCCATTTACATTCAGGAAAATAGGATCTAGGAAAAATAGGATTCTTCAAAATGTACTTTAGGTACCTACAGTCATCCCTGAATTGATCACATTGAAATATATGATTGATTATTTACCTCCTTTTATTTTTTTTGCTACTCCTGGACTTAGGACTAGGATCAATGCAATCAGATCACAAAACTATCACAGGATGGTACAAGAATTAGAATGAAAGGTGGAGACTCAGCTATAATATTTATTAATCTGAAGCTATCAATATTTTAGTGATAGGCATAAATGACAAATTAGACCAATTTATATATAATCCTGTATGAATCAGAAAATGTATATACAAATAGAAATATTTTCCATGAAAGAACCTCTTTCTTGGAGAGAATGAAAGTAAGCCCCTGAAGTATGGTCATGAATCCCAAACAAGAGCACGATGATAAAACCTACAAAAGCATTAGTCATGACAACATTTGCACCAAAATAATTAACATGAGGAAATATATTGCAAAAATTTTTTAATTATACATCTTTAGAAAGTAAAATATCTTCATACTCCTGAGCTAGTGTATAAAGCGTCTCCATTTCCTACAGTGTATTACATGTCCATAGCCTTCAAGACCTAAACAGCAGATGGTCATTATTATTATCACCATAAAACAAAACAAAATGAACGTCAAATTCATCATGCTGGACCACTAGACTCTTTAAAACAAAGGACAGGAAATAGAAATATATTGAAGTTATTAACAAATGGCATTTGGATCATGTTGCCAGTTTTCTGCTGTCTCATCAGCATTATTAGTGGGATTATTTAACACTAACGCTCAATAACCAAAAATAAGATCCTTGAGTTATAATATTGAGCTAATTAAACTCAGTGACCTACTACAGGCACAAACTAGATAACTAAGCAACTGTCCAATTCAATAAATATGAGCGCTCAAAGAGAAGAGAAATCACCTACAGCTTGAGTGAAAATGCTCATGGAATAGAGAACATTTAAGTTAGTCTTTAAAGGTTGAAGGAAGAGAAGGGGAAGAATGAAGGATGTTAGGGAATTTACAAATACTTTGAATTGTTGGAGTAAGCAGATTATCAACAACAGCAACTAGCCAACTGTAACAAATGTTTGGAAAACTCAGAATTGCATGATTTAAAAATCAGTACACTTAATATTTGTGACTTCAATAATTTTGTGGAGTAGTTCTGCTTTGGGGGATTTCATGTTTTCCTTTTGTTTTCTGGGCTTTGAAGAATAATGTTACTATATTTCTCATTTTGTTGGACCTGAATTCATTCTCTGAGCTGAAATCAAGTCAAGAGACTTTTGATTAGCTTTGAACAAGGAAGTCCTGCTAGTTAGAGATGGAAGATGATAATCTGACAATATGAATATAATCTAAAGGACAAAAAAATTTCTCTGGAGAACTTCCACATTTAAGGTTTCAAGCTGCTTTAAGAAAAACTCTTAGGGGGGCTGGCATGGTGGGATAGCATGTTAATCCTCTGCCTGCAAGCACTTGTAACCCATTTTGGTGCTAATTGATGTCTCAGCTACTCCACTTCCCATTCTGCTCCCTGCTTATAGACTGATAAAGCAATGGAGGTTGGCCCAAATCCTTGGGCCTTTGCATCCGTATAGGAGACACAGAAGAAATTTCTGGATCCTGGCTTTGGATTGGCTCAGCTCCTGCCGCTGTAGCCATTTGGGGACTGAACCAGCAATGGAAGATCTTTATCTCTGTAAATCTGCCTTCCAAATTAAAATTTTAAATCTTAAAAAAAAAAAAAGGAAACAAAGAGAGAAAAGTTCTTGAAAATCTGAGCAGTCATTAACCACTGAAAATTTGTAAGACTTTCAAAGGAAATTTATTCTGGTGGCCCTATCCCCACTTCCCCCTCAAAATAATGGGCAAACTGAGAGTTAGTAAGCTAAATCACGGGGGAGCTGTTGTGATGCAACACATTAAGTCATTACTAGTGATAACCGCACCTCGTATCAGAGCACCACTTCAAGTCCTGGCTGCTCAGCTTCTGATGTGGCTCCCTGCTAGTGTGCCAGGGAAGACAGTAGATGATGATGGACCCAGTACTTGTGCTCCCTCCACTTTGGGTAACCCTAATAGAATTCTTGTTAGCTTTTTAGACACAACAAGTGAGCCACACTAGAGGCCTTTATTTCAGCAAAGGAGGTAGCATGGGGTAGGGAGAAAGTGGGAGCAGAGCAGAGGAGCCAAGAGGCAGGTGAAGATCAGCAGACAAGAAGAGCTGAGAGAGAGACAGAGCAGGAAGAAGAGAGAGAGAAATACAGAGAGAGAGAAGAGGGAACAAAAGGTAAGAGGCATCTTTAAAGCGTTGAGGTGGGTATGCCGGAGAGCCGGAGGGGAGCGTGATGTGGTGTGGAGGGTGCCAGGTCAGGGACTGGCACATGCAGCTGTAAGTGAACACCAGGGGTAAATGCCTCAGGGAGGGGCCTGGGGGAGCAAGGGGTTTAAACCTGAAGCTCAATAGGCTAAATTAGGCAAGTGGGCAAGGTGGCTGAGATCTAGGAGGTTTATGGTAGTACTGGGTAACCAGACAGTCAAGGGGAGTGAGACCTAGTAGGCCAGGCATTCAAGCTGACACTGAGTCCAGGATTGTGGGATCAGTCCTCAGAGTCCCTCCTTACAGTTCTAGCTCCTGGCTCTAGCCTGACCAAGATCTAGCTGTTGCAGTCCCCTGTGGAGTGAACCAGCAGATGGAAGATAGAAGATCTCTCTCTCTTTCCCTCTCTCACTCTGGCTTTTAAACAAACAAATCTTTTTCAAAAAGAAAAAAAAAGTGATTTTTTTTCCCCAAGGTCATCACTCAGCTGAAAACAGAAGGGATTGAAACTAAAATACAGATTAGCAGACTCTTTGAGTTTTCACTTGAGCAGTCTGCCCTAAGAAACAAGGGATTTGAAGAAAATTGAAATGTGTGACAAAAGCTGATGGAAATCAATTGATCATATAAACAAATCTGAGATTACAGGGACACAAAATGAGACATAATATCATCTAAAAGGAAAGTTCAGTACAGACTTACTCCAAAAGCCATAATTAGATGGAAAAAAAAATGCAATGTTTCTTAATGGGTTGAATGGGTTGAAAGCATTCAATTCAACCAAACAATTACTCCTTCAATGCTTAAAAGAAAATTATACTTTGATCCAAAACTATTAGACATAGTAAGTAAGTAAATTTAACTTCTCTATAATTATTATAAGCACTAAAAAAATCTTACCATACAGATTTTTGTTCTGAAACACTCAAAACTTCCCATAAATATAAATTTGTGATATTTGTATTACTCTGCTAAAAACTACATCTGCAATTCTTATATAAAAGATAAACTCATCTTTATGGTTCTGTTATACTTTCCAAATCTAACAAATAAATGCTAGAAAAAATAGCAAAGACTGACTTCAGTCATTTATGTCTTTGACTGAATGATCATTTCTGTAGAATCCTTCTCTCCTCTCCTAATTGTCTATAAAAACTTTCAGTGATAGAGGTATAAAATAACTTTCCAAAAGAATGGTGTGGAAGGTGACAGGAAACAAGCCATTGCAGATTTTCACATTTAACCAAACAAAAAATAGGCAAGCCCAGCATCACGCAACCCCTGCTATTCAAATAGATTATACAAAGGAATAGAAGTGATACAATACAAAAAATAAATGAGATATTTCAGGTACAAGAAACTAATCTTATCCCCTACCCACAACTGAAAACATACAGAAAAATACAACTTATATTGAAAGTCATACATTAAGGTCTAAAAATCTTTTAGGAGCAGTTTGTCTTTGTCTATACAAATAACAACTTTCAAATATTAGAAAACACACACACACATATGAAGTGTTATGCTGAAATCATCGGATATCTTATCAATTCAAAACCCAGAAAAAAGTTAGATACCACAAGTTAGAATTGGCAAGGATATGACATTGTATATTTGTCAGTCTCCTTAAAGGACAGGGAATTTTCCGAAAGAAAGGACCACCCATGTCTTACTCTTGTTTCTATCGCTAGCACCTCATACACTTGTATGAACCCAATACTTGCTTGAAAAATTGAACTCACAGGCATGTATTATCATTTTCTCTCAATAATCATTGACACCAATCCTGAAACTCCATCTGTACTGATTTAATTGCAAAAGAGTTTTCAAGAAAAATATAACAAATTGTTTTCTCAATCGTAGATTTTGTAACAATGACTAAATATGTTAAGGAAAAGGCATTAAACCTTAAAGGGGAGCATAGAAAATTGGTGTAAAACTCCAGATTGACTAAATCAGGTTTGTTATTTTATCCATTAAATAGTCTAAGCAGATTAATTGGAACCAGACATGTGAAGAATAGCAAAGTTTGTTCTTTAGTAACATTAGTTATTAAAAAAAACTTACAGCTGACATGTTAAGACAACCACATTAACAATTTAAGGAAATACAAATATTGATAAATAACTTTTTGAAGTGTTTGTAGGCAGAAATATTGAGATTCATACCCTTTCCATAACCAGATTTATCTCACAGCACCAAAGCAGTCAATTCCAACTGTCTTGCCTAAATAATGTCAATTACCCGCATTACCATGGGTATATTTTATTTACAAGTTAAATGTACTAAAACAAATATGTGTTTTTCTAAACAAAGAATGACTAAACATTGCTAAGTAGTTCATTGGACACAACTTTAATCACAGCATCTGAGTAAAGATCAGCCAAAGCAGATAACAACTGAAAAAATACAACAGCCTGATTTTAAGACATTTCATAGAAACCCCTCTCTCAGTTGAAACACAACAATTTCCAGGAATCGGTGCCAGAAATTCACTAACGCATGTGTCAAGATACATACTTCTGGATTTATAACTAAAACATCCCAGGAAATTAGCAACTTTAAATCTGTGGACTGGTGAGCACATGTTGGATATAAGCAAAATCGATCAGTGTATCAGTGTATCAGAGTGTTGCATTCTAGAAAAAAAATTTGATAAAACATAGCCAATATTTACGTCTTAAAGTCAATTCAGCTTTGTAATCACTCTACATAATGATTAGACATCACATAATAGCCTAATATTTTTTGAATTGTTAAAGTTAACCCTACTTTTAAAAGGCTGAAGCAAGCAACATGACCTACTAACTTTCATAATCCAGGAGGAAGTTTTTATGAGTTGAAACAAAATAATACTGAAACCAATTGTTATTTCTTTGGAATAATGTGAAATTTATGAATTCCTAAGTTTAACATGTATTATTAAAACATAAATCATCATAACTACATTAATTCCCAATAGCCACAACTAAATTGTTCCACTGAGCATATTACTTTTTGTATGGGTGATTATTTAATTTAAATTTGCTTCCAAATATTTCTCTTTACAACATCTCTACTATTTTAGATTGTTTCTCCCATCCAACACTTTTAGCTCAACTGCTCTTGACCCGTTCAAATATGTTACTTATATCTGTCATCAAACACAAAATTTAAAATTCATTAAAGTGGATTATATATGCTCAGCACCAACAGAACATTATAATATTAAGAAGTTTGGCTAAAGTTCAACTGGGCATCAAATACCACTGGCAAGAATTTTCTTAAACAGATGGTGTAAAATCTTACTAACAAAATGGTGTGTGCTTAACACAGGAACAATATCAGAAACAGATGTGTTCCAAATGACCAAAGTACCAAACAGAAATAATAAACATGGCATATACATTAAAAATGATGCCATTGCCAACTGGGGGAAAAAATAACAGAAAAAATGCATGCTGTCAAATAAGAAATGCTACTGATATTTTTCAAGAATAAAATTGACATACAAGTATTTTCTGTTTGGCTTTCTTTTGTACATTGGTGTTAATACGTTCATTAGGATGGCCGGAATTAAAAATATAATTTTCTAATGTACGTTTAAAAAAAAAAACAAAACACGCTGATTTAACCTAAGAAAGTCAAGGGATTTCAGTCGGAAAGGAAAATATTCTCCTTAGACCATAAGATTCTCTGTCTCTGTCTCTTTTCCTCTCTCTCCCTCTCTCTCTCTCTCTCTCTCTCTCTCTCTCTCACACACACACACACGGCTGGACTCAGGTGTTTCATGGGTTACAACTACTTGCCCAAGCACTACACGTTACTAAACGTACCAGGGGCCCAGGACCGAGGGCCGAGTGAGGGAGGCAGGCCTCCCCGAGGCTCCGGCCGCCCCTCGGGGTCACGCCCCTCGTGCCTCGCCCCCCAGCCCGCACCCAGCCCGGTGGGCGGCGGGGCCGGCGCCGGAGCCGCGGAGGGCCCTCTCTGTTCCCGCCTCCACCTCGCCTCTGCTTTCCCCAGCCCGTGCGCTGCACGGAGCAGCTCGGACACAACGACGTTCCCATCCAGTCAGACCTTGCTCCGCGGCCCTGAGCTGTCGGCTTGGGCTTTTGGTTTTTCCCTACTCTTACAGCCCTCGAAATGGAGTACTAGGAAGCGCCCTCTGGGGCTTTGGAACTGCTGGGCAACAAGTACCTACCTATTCCGGGCAGACACGGCTGAGGGGAAAAGGGGCTTGGGCCCTGGGTCTCCTCCACGCTCTTTCTCCACAAAGCAAAGCATTAACATCCTCTAGAAGCCAGATCTGATTGCAGGACACGAATGTTTCACATTTGAAATCCAAGCCTCCGCCCTGGGGTCGCCCACGAAAAAGGGCGCGAGGAGGGCGGCGGTCAAGCCCACCAGGGCGACAAGCCTGACTCAGAGCCTGGCCTGAGGTAGGCGCGCGAGCGCTCACAGCCGCAGCCACCCTCCTTGAGTCCGGATTAGGGATGAAGCTGGAGAGGTAGGCGGGTTACACAGCTCCCTCCGCCAATTTTGGGGTCACGGAACGCTTCTGGGGTGCTCGCACCAGTGGCCCTGAGCACCAGAGGCGCTCCCGCACTACCTCAGGGTGAGGCCCCGCTGGGGCGAAGGCCTGGGCTCCCTGTACACGGGCCTGAAAGGACCAGGACAGTTCTCGCGAGGACAACCCCAAGGGCGGTGCTGTGGCCTGACGGACTCCCGAGCCAGGAAGGGCCTGTACTCCCGCGGGAGGTGGCCTGCAGGCCTCGGGTGTAGGGGTTACCAAGGAAATACAACTGTTTATGACCAAGTGGGAGATGAAAAAGTCTTCTGGCTGCATGCAATCTACCTCTTCCCTGGCGGAGCACCCTCCCTGGAGCCGGCCTTCCCAGGGCTCCAGGAGGACTTCAAGCTTCCAGGAAGGTGGCCTCGCCTGCCCCCGTAGTCCCAAGGCCCCCAGAATCTCCTAAAAGAATTCTCGCTTGTTCTGTGATTCTGGGAGATAGGGAGGAGCCAAAACGCCAACCAGCCAGGGGGGAGGTTCTCGTTCAAACCTGGAAGGGTTCAGCAAAGACTCTGTATATTTAGCACTAAATTTGAGTCTTAGAACTTGAGTCATTGAGAGAATTTGGACCCTCAGCTTCTGGTCCACCCTCTCTCTGAATAATGTCTACTTCAGATGTTGTGAGCAATAAATAGGATAGCAAGTGAGAAGATGGAATAACGATAAACACAAGATGGAATTTCTTATGGAAATGTACACCTTTATCTCTAAAAATAGAAAAGTCTTTTAGGAAAAGAATAGCCTGAGAACAGAGGCATTTAAAAGAACCAGAATGATGACTTAGTTTACCAACTGCCAGCTTTTCCCATCCTGACCTTTAAAAGAAATTTAAGTGAATTGGTCCAACTTCTTTTATGTGAAAGATTGTCTTCCCCCAACACTATCCCTAAAATTTTTTAAATATAACAGAAATATTTTGAAATGGGAGAAGCAACTTGAAAGTCATTATATGATAAATTTCAGGAGCAATTTCCACCTATTGTTACTCATAAGTTTGAGACTCAAAAGGAATTAAGAAGGTCAAGTGTAGAGCAGGGCCCAGGTGTCATGCTAAAAGCTGGTATGATGTGAAGACGTCCTTTTAAAACACAAAGTCTGACCTAGTCCCTCATGAAGGAGGGACCACTATTTGAAAGGAAGCAGTAGCAGTAGTCATTTCTATAATAAATTTTCCATGTTTGTCGGTCTGTGATTCTGGACGAATTGGTAAATCTTGGTGAGTCAGCCAAGTCTCCGAGAGAGAGCCCTTTACTTCCCTCCTTAGTTGTTGGTTGAATAAATTAAATAAAATGCAGGGGTTGGTGCAACCCTTCCAGCTCTCATGACCTCTTCAATCACTTTTCCACACTAGTTGTCAGATCATGTGGTGAGTTTGGAACAAGGAAGGATTTGTTCCCACGCAGGATGAATTGGATTTGGGAAGAGACAGGGCTGCACATCTAAGACACCAAAGATATTCAGTTGTGCCCCACCAAGCCAGGGAACCTGTCAGGTTCAATAGCAAAGATTCCATCATTTGCTTCTACCTCTTCTGGGCATTCTTCCTTGTTTCTTTCAAAAGATTTATTTTTATTGGAAAAGAAGATCAGATTCACACAGAGAAGAGACAGGGGGAAAGATCTTCCACCTGCTGGTTCACTCCCCAAATAGGTACAACAGCTGGAGCTGAACTGATCTAAAATCAGGAGACCCCTTGGGGTCTCCCATGCAGGTGCAGGGTCCCAAAGCTTTGGACCATCCTCTCTTGGTGTCACAGACCATAAAAAGGGAGCTGAATGGGAAATAGAGCAACTGGGACACATGTGATTCTGGTGCTTGCAAGGTGAGGATTTAGCAATTGAGCCATTGCACTGAGCTCTCTTTGCCATTTATATGTACTGTAAAGGTTGGTGTATCTCTTTCCCAAGCCAGGGAGCATTGTATACCACAGCCTGATTTAGAATGACCTGTCCTCCCATTCTGGCTGTCTGCCTTGAGTGTCCTTCTTGGGCGGGACAAGCTAAAACCAATATCAAAGTCTGGTCAATACTCAAAGCATTTCCATATGTACAGTCAGAGTGGGTCCCTGGAGACTTATTCAGGCATCTCCCAATCCAGCTCATTCCTACAGATAACTTCTATGACCTTTACATACAGATGTTTAGAAGAGGACGGGTTTCTTAGGCATCCAGAGTAGGTTTCCAATTTAATTGCAAACAGTGAAGTCTGAAAGACTTACAGGAGGAACCTAAATGAATCATGACATTAGAGAATTCACTGAGGGTTACAAAACCCTCCTCTTATGTGAAAAGTAGTCTGAGAATTCTCTAAAATTGTCAGAATTCCTGCACTCTTCTTTGAAAGGGCTCTTCAAAGGATTAAAAGATGCAGGTCTTGGGGCAAGAAGGTGTTTGCCAAGATGTAGGAAGTCTGAGAACTAAACAGAGAAGGGCCCAAAGTCCTCTGTACCTGCAGCACATATTTTGTTTCTCTCATGAAAATCAAACAAACACACATACAAACACCTTTATTATCCAGTGTCAAGCATGAATTAGGTTTTAGAGTCAAAACAGCACTTGGTTCTTGCCTCAAGGAATTTGCAGCTTAGAGCGGCAGGAAGACCGTTGGTGCTAGCAAAACTAAAGACTTCTGAGCAGGAACAGAATGTGAGATACAGACAGCTTGTGCAACACAGCTAGAGCCAGCCACTACAGTTTCTGTGGACTCCAAAGGTGAACAGAATTTTGGGCAAGGTCAAAAAGAAAGTTCTATAAGTGAGTTCAGACCTTCTAGAATCTTAGGTATGGGGATCAAGATGTTGGTAGTTTCAATCTGGATTTTGATCCACTTGATGATTACACAATGAGTTTTGTAATCTGCAAAGAAAAGGAGAAAGACTTTACTGATGATTTAAACATTTCACTTCTTTTTCCTGCTTTGTAGCTGCTTCATTGGATGGTGTTATCCAAACTTTCCTATTTAGCCTTGGCCCTGCTACAGCAGAGGTGGGAAGGAGTGTTTTCCATCAGATTCTAGACACCCAGCAGCGGCTTGTGGAATGCAGCTGGGCCAGAAGCTGGTTAGGGCAAGAGGCTGGAACTTGGACCACCTTTGCTAAAGATGCAACACAAGATGACTAGACTGCATGCAGAACCATCTCATAAATACCAGTTATCTGAAAGTATAAATTCCAGAACTCACCGAAAAGTGGGTATCACAACTGAAAGATCAGAGCTCCTGAGTCTGGCATTTGGGTTCAAATCATGACCTGGTATGCTTAAAAGTGGGCTTGTACAAGTTAAAGAAGTAGAGTTTGTGCACCATGGGGTCAGTGGAGTATCTGATGGGTGATAAGCAACAGCTCCAATTATTGCCACTATCACAATATTCACAAGGTTGCATGGACTGACACAAGTCAGGTGCTAAGCATTTAAGAGCACCATAGTAATTGTCAAGTAATACAGTAAAGGGGAAGAGTTGTTCATTTTGTGTTCCTGGGCAGAGATGCAGCAGTAGAAGCACGCTGGCTTGTGTCTAATGCTCTGGAACCACTGCACTTCAACAAGGTGAGTCTGGCCCTAGCAAGTGGTTCTAGGTAATTTCCAGAAATGGACAACTGGAATGCAGGTTGGCACTGAAAAGTGTCAGCTAGCCAGAGGTAAGAGCCAATTGGCAATTGGTGACACTTTCATGTACTCGCACCTCTTTGAGGAGGCGAAGAAAGATGCAGTAGTGGAAAAGGCTTGCAGTCAGAGGTAGATTAGTCAGAAAGGTTTTTTGATTTGTTTTGGAGGGGTGGCATTTATTTCAACACTGTGATAGGGTCCAAGTGGTGTCACTGCCATTTAGCAGGTGAGAAAAGCAAGATATCAACAAGTTAAATTAGTTCAAATTTCACTAGAGGCTTACTAGTCAAACCCTGTGCTCTGGAATAATAAATACCTCATTGCCTAGCTCTTAAATCCTGAACGCCATGAAGGAAAGGAAAGAAGGAAGACAATCAGGGAAGTGGAGAAAGGAGGAGGGATAAAAGGAAGGAAAGAAAGAAGATTCCTTCGCAGCAACAAAAATCTTGTGGCAGAAATTGATACAAAAAGTTATTTAACTTTTTAAAATGATGGCTTAAGACTTTTCCGCCAGGGGGTTGTTTTTGTTTTGTTTTGTTTGTTTGCTTTTAAATCAAAGTGTCCTTTTTACAGGTTTTGTGGGATTAGCAACGAACGGCTCCCAGAACTTGAGAGTGTTGCTGGTGAGAGCCATGGACACCAAAGTTGTGGGCTTTTAGGTGCCTGTCTGAGCAGCTGGGCTCCCTTATCAAACCATCCGGAAGCCTAGGAATGAGAGGTGTAGGCGTGCAGTCCCCTGCCTCCACCTCAGCCCAGAAACATCAACTGGCACTCTCCTGTTTTGCATCTCTGGGGGACTGAGGTAGAAGGGTAGGATTGGGGCAGGTTAGGAGAGGAGAAGCCTAGGACTGGGGCTCCAGGCGACAGACTTCAGGTGCGCAGAGGACAAGCAGGGAAACGTGAGGCTGGGGGACTGCTAAGAGTTTTGTTTTCTCTCTGCCTTGCTCTCTGACTTGGGCAGTTGTTTGCCGGCAGTTCTGTAGAAACAGGTTAGAGTCAAGTTTTCCCTGGTCCTGCTTTGTCGCTCCTTCTGAACTGTAATACGCCTATAAAAACCGGCAGTTCCAAACCGCAGGCGTGCCTAAACCGAGACTGTCGGCTTGGAAATGTCACCAAAGTGTAAAATGGACTTCTGCGTTTCAGGCAGTAACGTTTAGCCCGGGAGGTCCTAGACTGCCCCTAATTTTAGGCTTCACCTGGCTCCTAATTTTCTTTCTCCCCCGCATCTCTGCCGTGGAGCAGAAAATGCTCTCTTTCCTTCACTTCTTCTGCGGTGGACCAGGAGGCTTTCCTTGTTCCCGGAGGGGCTGACAAGAAACCCCAAGTCCACAAGACCAAGCTCTCCGGAGCAGACCCGGGATTCCGTGTTTGGATTCGCTAGAACCGCGCGAGGCAACCGGCCTTGGCTGGCGCACCAGACTGCAATTAGCGAGCCAGACGCCCAGCGTGGCCACGAGGAGGAGGTCTGGTCTGCACCAGCGAGTTCTCCGTGCTCTTGCTGGACCGCATTCTCTGGCGGAATAGCCCACCAAACCAGTGGGCAGAAACCAGTAGGTCCTGCACGGAGGCCCTGCCTCCTCTAGGTGTCCTCCACTGCTGAGAGGTAAACACGCCCCTTCCTCTATCAGAAAAAAGAAGGCGCCTGGGATCGGTAAGTCCCACACAAGAGACGGTAAGTCTCTGAGGGGTGACACGTTTTCTGAGCAGCTGCTTGTCCAACGAGCTTCTGGAAGCTTTCTCCTTCAGTCCTCTTCCGGAGTCTGAAAAGAGGTTAGAACAGGATGAGACGCCGTGAACCTGCATGGTATCCGCAGTCTGAAACCGTGTTGGCTGATTGGGGCTCTAAGAGTCACCATCAAAATCCTCACCTTACTGGAGCTAATGTCTCCCCACTGTGCTGCCTCTAAGCATTCTAGGAAGGCCGTGCTGGTGTGGTTTATAGTCGGAACCTGGACGACTAGGGCTATTCCAGGGGAGTGAGCCTGAGGCCACCAGCACTGGCGTCGCGTCTGTGCCTGCAGGGCAGGGGCTCCTGCGTACTTCTCCTTGGGCCAAGTTTTCTCCCGGCCCCCAGCTGTGCTTGGCCCAGGTTTCCGCAAGTCTAACCCGCAGGAGTCTTTGTAGGCGGCAATCCAAGAGAGAGACTGAGTACCTTGCTGCCTCCAGGTCAAGTTCCCTGAAACGTGTGGTTACTCTCTGCTAGGAGCTTGTAGGCAAGGGTTCAATAGTCAAGTTGGTGAGGACTTTACTTAAAGTAATAATTTGCTAATTCGGATCTATTGCTTTTAAATATCGAGTTCCAGAGACCTCTGTCAATACAGGCTTAATTTCATCCCACTGATGAAGGATGTTTATAAATGGTGCCTGCAGTGCAAGCCGAGTGTGAAAATATCAGTTGCCTTTTGATAAGAATTACCGAGGTGGAAGTCTTATTAGACGATTACAAATTTCCCAGCTGCTCACAGCCCAATTAGGCAGCTCTTGGAGGTGAGTGGAAGCTGTGGGAGTCGGGGTGGGTTGGAGTTGCCTCTTTGCAGCCCTGGACCTCCAATCAAGGCCTGGCTCAAGGAGAGCCAGAGCTCTTTCACTGCGTGCCTGGCGGGATTCAGGGAGGCATTTTTCAGCAAGTTCTAACTGCCATGGGAGCCTTAAGCACAGCGCTGGGAAAGGACATCGGGATATTTTCCTTGCTCTTTTCCACCAGCTCTTTCCGCAGCTGGCAAAGAGCCTCGTGAGCTGAGCATGTCCGCAAAATCCCCTCGGTGGGCCAATGGCCTCTGATTTTTATTTCAGAAAGGTGAACATCTAGAAATATCATTTTAATATGTAGAAACCCAAGGAAGCTGCGGATGTCTTTCCCAACTGCGGACACTTAAGGTGGTTTTTGGTAGGTCCTGGTCCTTTCAAAATTGGTCTGAATAGAAAAGCTGGAAGAATTAGGAAGTTAGGAAGATTTAAAAGAAGAAGAAGAAAAAGCTGCACTGAGTTTTAATCCCATGCCTAAACTGGGCAGAGGCACTGCAAAGCAGCAAACTTTGCTTTGTTAGAGCGGAGGAGGAGCTGGCTGAGGTGCGAGGTGAGCTGGAGAAAGTGGGACACTTGCACCAAAGCTACACCCCATATGCTCGCTGGGTTCTCTCAAGAGGTCCAGACGGGACTGAGACGGGCGGGGCTCTCAGCAAAGACCTGTACACCCCCTTCTCCTCCCAACTTCACACCGGATCCCCAGCCTACCGCTTACATCGCCCCGCCAGCCGGGAAGACAGAACTAACTCACCGCAACAAGGCCTCAGCAGGAAGGTTAACTGGGTGCGTGCAAATACACGGCTGGAAAGGTACTCCTTCTGCTGTGCCTGGAGTAGATCTGAGGCTAGATTCCTCTCTTAGGTCTTCTGCCAAGTGTCGACCGTTCGTTCTCGAGCCCAGCAGCCTAGAAAAATGAATCATTTCCTCCACTTACGCAGAGATAGGAGCTCTTAGATCAAGATTAGTGTTTTGAAAACCTGATTGAGAGCCGGCTGATTAGGCGAGGGTGGGTGGAAAGACCCCGTCAACGCCAGCGCCCCCGCCCCGCTCCCCCAAAACAGCTCTCAAGCTGTAGGGTTTTCTAAATGACCCCAAGATTAATTCTCCTCCTTAGTAGCCAAACAGTGTTCCGGATTCACTTTGCAAACTTCAACACAAAGAAATTAAGTCTCCAAACCGGACCTGTACTTTAAATTTCGCTATTAATGGAATACTGACTACTTCAACACGCACTCTGATGGGGCCAACATTCTGCAGGATTCTTTCCCTTCTTTTCCTTCGGACGACTACGTTACTTCAGGGGAACACATTATGTGGGTCCCCCTCCCCAATACTGATTTTTTGCACTGCATGAAAAGCACAAAGTCATTTTGCACCTCCATGCACAAATTAGATTTTAAGAAAGTCGATCCACCCAAGCCCTCAACTCTTTCCTAGGAATACAGATTAATGTTAGCGTCCCTTGCCTCACCCCCCTTCGCCCCCCCCCCGCGTGCATTTGGGAGAGATCTCCCAGAGAAGACTCACACTGGGACGGCTGATATTGAGGTGTATGCAGCCATAGGGGGAAAAAATCCAATGACGACAGAAAAATGTTTAAGCAGGGCGCTTCCGAGGACACTTCAATGTAAAGAACACTACATTTGCAGTCATTATTCGGCCCTTAACTGTCATACACTGGGTCATTTCCTCCCTGGAAAGTCTGTCCCTTCCACTAGCCTGCTGCTAATCTGACTGGCAAGATCATCTAAGCTTCATTTTCTAGATACACAAGGCAGAGAGACAGGATTATATGTGTGCGAGTGCCTGTATCTACACATTTACATACATATCTAATTGAACTGACAGTGCAACCTTTTGTTGACTATCTTAGAAAAACAGCTCTCATATAGTCTTGCCTTAAACTTGAGAAGTTTTGCTTTGCTTCTTAGAAAGAGAAGCTTGAGAATTATATATGTATAATGTCTTACCAAATGGCTCATCTTGTACCAAATAACGAGCTTAAATTGATACCATAAAGAAGTTATTTAAGCAAACACTCCCCAGCTCGTGACCCAATTCGCAGCTAGAACTTAAAGTTTGTCCGCTGGATGATAAAGCAACAACATACTTTCCTCTTTCTTGCAGCCTTGGTTTCAAATCTAGTCGCAACTCCTTAGCTTTTGCGGTGCTGCGAGGTTCCTTCTTAAACAGCAAACTTTTCACCAAGGACACAAGTGGCTCTGTAAGTCAGCACTCAGGCTGCCAGGGAGCGGGTCAAAATCGTGCCCGGGAGAATGCCACACGAGCGGTGGCTTATGCCTTTCCAGGGAACAACTGCAACCTTCTAGTCACTCAAAGACCTTCATTTCCCCAGCTGCCTGCTGCAGCTAGACATGTAACCTGAATCTTTGTTTAGGTTTTGCTGGAGAGTGAGACTTTAAATGCCACTACACATGCAGACGGCAGATTTTTGAAAAGTCAATTTAATAGGCCATCCCCAATGGTGGTCTTTTTTTTTTCCCTTTAATACTAAACCTGGAATAAGTTGGCGAGTCCAGATAAAGATCTTACCCCGTAGAGAAGGCGGGTTTTCCTCGAGGAGGTGAGGCTATTCCTCCTGGAAGACTTTTCCCCACGACCCCTCCCTTTATGTAAGGTTCCACCCTCTGCAAAACAAAACTTTTTTTTTTTTCTTTTCCTGGAGGGACAGACCTCAGTGAAGTTGGGAAGGGCATCTTAAGCACAGCGCTTCAGAGAGCGGCCACGGCTGCAGCGGCCTCTTTGGACGGAAAATCGCGGGCGGACGAACCCCTCCCCCCTCCCGGGCGTCAGCTTTAGGGAGTGCAGTTGGGGCGGGGGCGGGCGAAGCGGCAGACGAGGACAGCCCGTGGCCCTGCAGAGCTGGTATGTGACAAACAGCCCTAGCGGTGCCATGTATTGGAAGAGCGATCAGATGTTTGTGTGTCAACTAGAAGAAAGGGACGTGCCGGAGCTGGGAGTTCTCCCCGAGAAGGTGAGCGAGTCGCAGTTTCCCTGAAACGCGGGCGTTGGGGCTCCCAAACGAGGTGTAACAACCACCTGGAACGGCGGCATCTGCAGACCTGGCCATTTTGTTGTTGTTGCCGTTACGTAGTAGCGTTAGTCCGTAATCACTGCCCCCCTCCCCACCCCCGAAGCTCACTTAACCTGAGGCATGGAGACTGTAATTTGGGAGACGAAGCCTCGAGCCTAAGGCGCACTCGGGTCCATGTGAGTCGTGTTTTTGCTCTATTTGCCTCGGTGACCTTGGCGGGTCGGGCAAGTCGGAGTGGGGATGAGGACCGGGCGGCTATCGGGTGGGACCAGAGAACCGGCTCCGCGCTCGCCCACGGGCACCCGCCGGCCTAAGGGCGAGGCGCGCGGCCTCGCGGGCCCCGGAATGAGACCGAGGACGGCGTGACTCTGACAAGGCCTTTGGCATTCCAAGGCGGGTCAGAAGAGCCCTTTCGCTCGAGATGCCGGAAACAACAACAACAACGGCACAAGCCCCGGGGCACAAAAGGAGTCCAAGGGTTCGCCAGAGTCAGTGACGGAACGTGACTAGCTTCCACTTCCTTCTGGAGGCAGAACCCGCCAGTCTTGGGTTTTAAAGTCCTCCGCGGCGAGTTTGAGGGCCTCAGCAGAACCCTCCCGGGGCGCCACTGAGGTTGAATTTGCTCCGACGCCGACATGGCGCTGCTGGCTTAAACTCTGTGCTTGAGACGACGCGGCGTCCGGCAGCCGCGTCAGGGTCCCTTCTGCGCAGCGCACGCGAGTGTCCCCGAGGGCGCGGGCGACCTCCAGGTACGGAGGATCCCTGGCCTGGTGCGTTCGGAGGCCGGGAAAAGAAGCGGAGAGACCTACAGTTGGGCAGCTCCAACTGCGGAGGACTGACCCGCCCTCAAGCTAGAGTTCTCCTAAACGAAGCAGACGAACGCCCCAAAAGGATGGGGTTTTCATTTACTAACAAAACTCCAGCAAACGCTTGGAAACACTTGGGTAATGCGTGTTGTTGCTTTAAAACATTTTGACTGAGGTTGAGTCAGGATTTCTTTTTCTTTTTGGTAATGGCACAAATTAACTTCAGCTGGATATTTTCCATTATTCGACCCGCTTTTTGCGCTGGTTAAAAATAATCCTTTAGTGGCTCAAATGTTGACTTACTGAGCGATAAGTGGCAATTTACACCTTAAAGAAACAAGTGTAAATCACTGACGGCTCTAATTGCTGCAAGTTTACGAAAGAGCTGCTGGCTCGGTTTAATCTGTAGCATTTTCATTCAAATTGTCATCGGAACAAACACCAGGCTTCTTAAATCCCGCTGTAATTAGCTTTCAAGTATCCTATTAAACCTCTTCACCTTTCGGGCTATCCTATTCAAACAGCCCCCTTTTAAAAATATATATGTGTCTTACTCTTTTAATTGAGGTTATTAAAGAAATCAAGTTTCTCCCCCAACCCCCTCCTCAGTCCGCTTTTCTTCTCTCCCACTCGACCTCCCCCCGTCGCCCCGCACCCCCTTCGCCCGGTGTTCTCCACTCCGAGGTGATTGACGTCTAGAAAGAAAATGCTTTGTGCGGGGATGATTGTTATTAACTTGTTATCCCTGGCGGGGCGGGCGGGGAGCCGACCCTCTGCGGCGAGCGCTGGGGACCCGGAGTCCCGGGAGGACCGCAGCGCGCCGCCTGGCAAGCCCTTGGCGCTCGGGTGGCGGTCGCCGGCGAGGGAGGCTGCGCGCCCTGCGCGCCCTGCCCGCCCGTGGCCCGCGGGCTCCGGCGCTGGACGGCTGCACGAGCACCGCGCGCCGCGTCCTTCATAAGCTCGCCCCGCGTGCCAGCTCCGAACTTCTCATCTCTCTTTCTCGCCCCCTCCCGCCCCCGCTCGCACCGCGCAGTGTCGAGGGCTCATGTCGGACGACTGCGGGCGGACCTCAGCCCTCGCGGCTGGAAGGGCTCGGAAAGGCGCCAGGGAAGAAGGATTGGTGAGTGAGGAGCGGTCGGTCCCCGCGCTACAAGGATTTGCCGTGGGGGAGGTGGTGCTGCGTGGCCGACTCGTGCCCCGTGCTCCTTTTGAGATCCGACTGGCCCCTCTGCGAGCCGGTAGAGAGATGGGGTGGACCGCTTTGCTAGCCCGCGCCGATACCAGGGTCTCGAGACCAGGGGTCCTCGAAGATAAGAGTGGGCCCTGGAGGGTGCGTGGCCAGATCTTAAAGCTGTGGGAAAGGGCAAGAAACGGGGGTGGGGGTGGCCTATGGAGTAGAGGAGGGTGGAGGGGGTGTCCGGTGGGTAGGTGGGGAACGAAGAGGAGGAGGGGTCTAGAACCTTCTGCGCTCACGGCTTCTTGCAGGTGAGCCCCGAGGGAGCGGGGGACGAGGACTCGTGCTCCTCCTCGGCCCCGCTGTCCCCATCTTCCTCACCCCGGTCCATGGCCTCAGGCTCCGGCTGCCCTCCAGGCAAGTGTGTGTGCAACAGCTGCGGCCTGGAGATCGTGGACAAATACCTGCTCAAGGTAGGACTGGGCGGTGACGAGCGAGCCCCAAGGCCCTGAGACGAAAGAAAAGTTTGCTGCTTGAATTTTGCTGGTTTGATTAGTCCTGCCCAGCGGGACTCGGGCGGTCGGGGAAAGGGTTGGAACAAATCTTAAAATCTTCCGTGTTGTTGCAAAACACGTTAAATGTGACATGCCGCGGTATAGAAACATCTATATCCCCCAGCTAGATGTGCTGGAGGCGGCCGCTTGTGGGAGGGAAACCTTTACCTACCCTGGCATAGGAACCTGTCCTGGATCTTGTCTTAAGAACCGTTGTTCCCTTCTCAATTACTGTAGTCTTTGCACTATGGCAACAGAGGAGTTTCCAGGTGTGAAACATGTGAACTGATTTAGTAGAGGAGATCCTCTCTAAACTACTTAATAAGTGTTTCCTGATTTATCGCTTTAAACGTGTAAGTTTGTGATGCAGTCACCTGAGGCTTTTTCAACCTGAAAGTTCACAGGAGCATTGAGGTAAAAAGCATCTCGATGTCTTCCAGCTCTTAGTAAAGTTTAGTACTTCAAGGCCACTCGATGTTGCCGTTAGTGTCCTCTGCAGTGCTGGGGAATAAAATGGAAATAGATGTAAAGATAGATACACACATGCCTGAGTTGAAGTGCTTCAAGTGGTAGTTGGAGAGGTGACTGTCTGCCTTAATTTTACTTTTCTCTTAACATGTTGTGGAGGAATTTTGGAGTAGAGATTTTGGCAGACCACAGTTACCCATGCCTTTGCAAGCAGGAACACAATCCATGTGCAGTAATCCAATTCCATGGTGTTTTCCTGTTTTTTGTTTGTTTGTTTGTTTTCAGTCCCAATAGCTTTTTAAACCTCTACATGAAATAATCATTTCTTCTCCACCTATTTTTGTAGCGAACTGGTTCTCTTTTTGTTCGTTCCCCATCTTGGTTAAGTTTCCAGAAGTCTACTTATGGAGAGAGTACAAACTTAAAGAAAGGAGTTAATGGGTTTCTTTAACTTTTGACTTCGCTATGCAAAACTGCTTCATCTGTAGAATGGGATTGATGTGCTACGGATAAAACCCACATGAGACAGCAAAAGATGGTTTAGCAAATCTTGCTTAGTGGTAATTCTTTAAAGCTGGCAAATTAACATGGCTTTCTCTTTAAGATTCCATTTCTCTTAAGATTATGTTTTTTTCAATGTTGCTAATTCTGAGCCAGGGGGATATTTTTAAGATCTTTTCAGTCAAAACCAGCTAATTTTTTTCAATAAGTCCTCTCAATAATTACCATAATCTGTGGGAATGTTTTGGAAATTAGTCAATGAAAGCTTTAACACTTTGATACAGAAAGATATAGAGAAAGACTATGGTGAAGTTAGACAATAATTAGAAATACTTTCTGCTGTCCACTTTATATAGTGTATCTTTGTATTGTGTAAAATCTGTTATTTAGTTGACTTATATAAAGCTCCTTTTGTATTAGAACAAGAATTTTTCCAAGTGAAATCTGTGGACAGTCTTGTTCTACCACTTCATATACATATTTATATTTCAAGCAAAGTTGGGAACTAGCTGATAGTATTTTGAATATGTGTTTCCTCAGGTAGCTTGTTCAACTTGTCACATGTAAAAAAGAAAAATAGACTTCGTATTTGCTAGTGTAATAAAACACCATCTTATGAGATAACTAAAATGGAGTCTGAACAGAAAAGTGCAAGACAGATGTAGGAGTATGCATTGATTGGGTCTTTCCGATAGGGAAGGCTGTAGCCTGCAGAATTTTCTGTCTTCACCTTTCTTTCTGGCAAAGAAATGGAAGACTAAGGAACTATATCTTATTTTAGAATGCAAATTTTGTGAGGAAAGGTGACAAAGAAGGCATTAGATTTGGCTTAGGTAGAGTTAGGCCATGACACTCTTTCTTTAAACACTTTGTTTTAAAAACAAAGCAAAAACATGAATATGATGGAAATGCAGAAGGCCCTTAAACAGAGAAATCATCAAGGAAGTCTGCACTTCTGAACTACCTGACAATTGGGACCATTTTAATGAATAATAATAAAAAAGAAATATGCATCTTAATTTCCAGGATAGTACTCACAACTGTTAATTCTGTTTTTGCCCTGGCTTTCGCTGGTATAGTTTGTTATTTTAGAGGTTTTCCATGGTGAACATGTAGTTCTTTTAGATCAAAACCTAAAGTTTCATTAAAAAAAAAGAGGCTTAAATATTTTGGGAATGTAATTCTTGTCTTCATTTAACAAGAACAAACTTTAGGAGCCTACAATACATGCCAGATTATTCCCATTTACATATTCATTCTTGAAGGCTAAAGTAGTGATGCTTATTGGGTGATGGCAACAGTTTTAAAAGAGAATAGTTAGGCTTGTTCCTTAAATTGACACTTTCTCATGTCCTGTTCAGGAAGTGTAAGATCCTGTGTTAAATAGCATGCTATGTGTTCCAAACTACAAATGGAAACAACACGTTGGGTGCCTTTTGAGAACCACTTCTAATCAGATTTGTTTTTTTTCTACGGTAGCCAGATCATGAAGTGTGTTTACCAATACTTTACTCCTTGATTCTGTTTTCTGTACAGCTGTTTAAAGTTAGAAGGAAGCCAGGACTTCTACCGTATCAACGCTTAAATTTATCCTTAGCAGTTTCTGTTTTGTAAGGGACATTCATTGCCTAGCTTCTTTCTAAGGGTAAGGTTCCTACAAAGCTGCTTTCTTTTACTTTCTTTTTTGCTCTCTTTAATGCGTGCACAGTTTATAATTGTTTGGCCACAAAATAGAATGTCAAGGGTTGTGTCTGACTTTCTTAACAATTGGGTTTCATAGTGGGAAGATTTTGGTAAAAGAGGAAAAAAAATTACAATGTAAAGTGACCAACATTTTCCTTGTATTCAGAAAGGTTTGATTTAACAAAGAAAAAAACCTCCAATACCTTCAAAGAAAAAATATGTAATTGCAAAATGTGGCATATACTAAAGTGATTTTCTGGTTGGAGTATAAAAGGGGCACATTTATATAATTGATATTGTTCAGGTGAAAACAGAAAATGTATTGAACTATTAAGGGGCCAGTTTCTATTGCCTCACACACAAACCCAGTTACTGTCATCCTTAGGTGTGGTGGTAGGATAGCTTCTCACCTTGCCTTCCTCTCTTCACAGGTGAATGACCTGTGCTGGCATGTCCGCTGTCTTTCCTGCAGCGTCTGCAGAACCTCCTTGGGAAGGCACACCAGCTGTTATATCAAAGACAAAGACATTTTCTGCAAACTTGATTATTTCAGGTAGATTGTGAAATTTTGTCTTAGTAGATAATTCCACAAATTATTATGTAAAACAAGTTGCCATGTGCTTTCCCTATCCATTTTTATTTGATGCCTCATTTGTTTTCTGCAAAAGATTTCAAAGCATGCTTTTATATTTTGAGGTTATTTTGTACTAAATAAATTTATCTGCCTCCCTTAGACATTCAGTATACAAAATTAATTTTAAGCAATATTCTTATTTGGGGAATGGAAGTTTGAGGTATTGAAAGACTTGTCTTTTCTGTGCATAGCTGTAAAAGTAAAAGTATGAAATATGAGATCACTTATTACAACAAAGCTCCTTGTTTGGGGAGAATAGTAAGATGAAGTCATATAGAAGAAAAACAATATTCTATTAAATTTTTACCAGTTTACTATAGAATGACCTCCAAGTTTTACACCTAAAAGATTCAGGAGTTGGGAGGCTATGATAAAATACATTATTCAGAGGAACTGATTAATCCAATATAATAATATGCCAAATCTACTTCTGCCTAGAATTCTGAGATTTTTTTTTTGTCCTTTGAATTTTAGCTTGTTGGACGATATTTGTGTATTACGTTTGTCTATATGACTCTTCATAATCCTGTAACTGTGAAGTGTTCTCCAGATTCTAGTTCAGTTGTTTTTGACAGCTGTCTAGAAATTGAAATCATTCTTAAACCTGGCTTTCACATTTTTGTGTGTTTTCTTTATTTGCATTTTCAAATGAAGAATAAAATTCATTGAGAAGCTAATGCTACATAATAAAGTTTGTAATATAAATTCTATTGTTTGTATTTCAAAAATTGGTTTCAGAAAATTTAGATTATGTTTTTAATCACAAGTAATTGAAACCCAGAATCTTTTATTTTATGAAGTCATACATTTTATAATTACCAAAAACATAGTTCTCATTGGATTTCTTGTCCATTTATTCAATAACAATTTAAAAAATGGTTTATAACAAATTTGTAACAATTATTTTCCTCTTTCACACAGGATGTGCTAATCTTAGTTTTTATTTAAAACCCTTTGGAAGATATGATCTTAAAGTTTTATTGAAAGTCTACTTAGTTTTTTTTTTTAATACTTTGTTGTTTTCTGAAATTTATTTCTGGAGTTTAATGTTTCCAGATAACTTTTAAAAATGAAGTGGTAATAATTTTAAAGATGCATTGGTTAGCTGACATAGACACATTCTAATCGAGTGTGACTTGGCACTCCTGGCCATGACTATCCCTTTGATAGCCAGTGAACAGTTTGTCATCTTTCCTCAGATTTGGAGACAAAAATATTTGCCCCTAGCTTTGGCATTTTGTTAAGAATGACCTAGGACATCCTATGTGTGTCTCAGGATTTTAGGTAAATATTTCTTCCCTCCTGTGAATAACAATGCTATAGCTTTTTCATTAAAGGAAACATTCTGAAACTTTCCTTTCTCGAACTCCAGAGTGAAGAATTTCTGTGTTTTGTTTTTTTTTTTTGTGGCTCTGTGATAGTTTGTATTTTAAATGTGTGAAGCTTTTAAAAGATATTCAAATTGTTTTCTGATTATCTCAACTGAGCTTTAAGAAGTCACTATTTGTGCAATTGGTATGCTTTTATACTTTATTGTTTTCGACCTGGAGAGTGTATATGTGTGTCTTGAGTGTAGTAAATCCATAAATGCACTGTTATTTAACAAAAGAGGGATGTTGAAACTCATGTTTCATTCATTTAAAAATCAACTTTTTGAAGCAAGGAGATTTAAAAAAATTTTTATAAGCAAGTTCAAATTGTGAGCTTTCCTCAAATTTTCATTGCTTTATTATGTAAAATTTTAGAAAAATAATATTCATTTTTCAAAATATTTAATTGCTTAAGTTATTCCAATGGAGTCACAGATGTTGGTGTTAGGCTGATCAGTGTCCTGCCAAGCGATAAAGTCTTGTATCTGCCTTATTCCTCCCTGTAGAAGGTATGGCACTCGCTGCTCTCGATGTGGAAGGCACATCCACTCTACTGACTGGGTCCGGAGGGCCAAGGGGAATGTCTATCACTTGGCGTGCTTTGCCTGTTTCTCCTGCAAAAGACAACTTTCCACTGGAGAGGAATTTGCTTTGGTAGAAGAGAAAGTACTCTGCAGAGTGCATTATGACTGCATGCTGGATAACTTAAAAAGAGAAGTAGAAAATGGTAAATATGCACTTCAGTGTTTTTGAGTCTTTGGGGGCAGTGAATACAGGGATCAAAATATGACTTTTTTTCCTAGGGTCATTTTAATGCATTATTTTGTGCAAAGTATAATTGTGGTAAAACTCATCAAGCACTCTAGAGTTAGCAGTGGTCTCCATCTGCTTATTTTCAGGCAAAGACATGGTGTATGTGTTAGTTGTGTGCCATACTCTCATGCAGCAGCCCTGAGTTAAAGTTCAGCTTTCTTTTTGTAAGCAGTTATTTGCCTTCCTAATGAATGGGCCATAAATATGCTCTTCTAACTTATTACACTTTTGACTGAATATACAAGTCTATCAATGGGATAGTATTTGTATAGTATATTTGAATCAAGTTTTGAAAGTTAACTTACAGCTTTGCAATCTAGATTAAATATACTTTTTTGTAACAAGTCAAGGAATGCAAGAAATCTTTTATGTCATGATGACTAGAACTGCTTGAGTTATCAACATGTGTGGTGTGTGTTTTAAAATGCAGGTAATGGGATTAGTGTGGAAGGTGCCCTCCTCACAGAGCAAGATGTTAATCATCCAAAGCCAGCAAAAAGAGCTCGGACCAGCTTTACAGCAGATCAGCTCCAGGTAGGTTTGGCAATAAAACTATGATTTTTTAAGCCCCACCCATCCACCAAAATAATAATAAAAAACCTATCTGTGATGATATGCTTAAAGACATTTTTATAATTTTTAAAAGGTTAACCCATACTTTTTGTGAAAATCAGTTTAATGAATATGACAGTGAATATATGAAACCCTACGGTGTTTATCATATTTCCAGTGTCACGACATCATATGATCTAGTCATACAAGCTTTGTTGCCATAGGATATATTGGTAGCAGTATCAAGGTTCCTGATGGCATTTTTCTAACCTCAGTATATTATAAAAAATAATTCCAATAAAAGACAAAAGATCTTTGGACTCAGCAGAAAGAGATAATATAGCTTGTGAGTCGGTAGAACACTAATGTGTGGATCTTTTTAACAAACTGTAATAGACCTTTTAATGCACAGTATTGTATGTAGTAAAATCTATTGACTGACTCCACTCAGTACAAATCTCTTTGTTTTTTGGGGAACAGAGGGAGCAATTTTGTAATTTAAGAGCTAGATGTGTCTCCTGAAAAGGGAAATTTATTTTCTGCTTAGTTTCCCTAAATACAGTAGTTCTAAATTTGAGCTAGGCAAATTGTCAAGAAAAGAATTCAATAATTATTCCTTGCTTTATGTTTAATGCTGCACATAGGAGTATCATTCTTTCTGGCATTTTTTTCAGATAAGGAAAACACATTTTCTAAAAGATGGGTGTTTGATGTGTTTGTATTAAATCAAAGTAACAGTCATTGAGTAGCTACTTCTGGATAAATTGCATATAGTATCCATTGGAATATTGGAACTGACTTCGAAGACTCGTATGTGATACTAACAAATGAATGAAAGTCATGTTTTGAATATTCAGCTGTAGTGTCCCAGGATCTGCTAATATTCTAGATAGATATAGTAAAAATGTTTTTAGGGAGAATCTGTATTCTGAGAATGATTAGGAAAGAAACCTTAACATGACACGGATGTTCCAAGGGAAACTGATGTTGGAAAATACTCTAGTGTTAAAATCTGGATCTATTTGAAAGAGGCTTCCAAAATAGTTAGTTGTTTTGAATATATTAACTTAGGTGCAAAGTTCCTCATCAGTAAGTTGTAAATGAAAAATAAGATAATGGAAAAAATTTTTGAGCCTATTTGAATGCTTCACCGTGTTAAAATGAAGATCTCGTAACACCCTAATTTGACAGCTGGTAGTATGTATGGGAGCTCTGGAAAAACTACCCAGATGCTGAAAGGAATCTTGGTTAAAATGCAGTCTTTAATATAAATATTTTCTATGTTTGTAAAAATATTCCATGTTTAAAATGGACTCTACCCATGAAGGCTGGCTACAATTTTGTTAATTATAAGGTCAACTTTAATTTGATGTAAAATTTATATTAAAATTTTGGTTGTGAAAATTTGAAACCATTGTAGGTGATTACACAATCTATAGGCAAATAAATATATATGCTAATTAAATAGCAAAGGAGTAACACTTGTAGAAATTTGTGTGTCACAAGTCCTGTTCCAGGTGTTTTACCTATCTATTATCTTTTATAATAATTGCTCGGCATAGGTAGCTTTTCCAAAAACTTCAGGAACTCCTCTGAAGGCAGAAAACTAATGGAATTCCAGAGAAGAATTCACACTCTGATTCCCTTTTGCTTGGCTCTCAGGAGTTTTTGGGTGGAACTTTGGTTAACGAAGTCCATTCAGTGACAACAACAGCTGCTAAAGCAAGAGTGAGGTTCTAAATCTTGTAGATTAAATATTTCATATTGCACATGTGCATAGAGTACTGAAACTATGCCTTATTGAATGAAAATGTGATCCAAATCATAAAGTTTTACAAATGTGTATTAGAACCATGTATTTACAAAAAAGAAAGGATAAGAGATGATTTCAATGCATGTGCTCATTTATTCAGAATTTATTAATGTGTGTTTTATGCCTCAAATAGGTAAAATGAACTTTGTGACAGTTCCTCAGTTGGGCTGTATAAGCTCACTATTAAATTGCCCTAGTTTTCAGAAAGCTTAGTATAGTTGAGTATTTCTTGCAGCAAAATAATAAAATACCCATACTGTGGGTGACAATAAGTAAAGCAAAACTATTCATATGGTACCAACTTTGGACAGAAGAGCATTAAGTTGGGAATAATACATAAGGTCATTTCAGAAATCTTTGTTTAGACACTTACGGGAAGAAAAACTAGTTTTGTTTCAAAGGACGTAACAGTGTGTATCTCAAATATTATCTAATTTATAGAAATAATGAAGAATTCCTGACAATATTATGGCTTGGTTACTATATACATGGGAAATCTTACTCAGTGATTATTTATATAGGAAATGCCATGGTTATTGTCAGCTTGAAACTTAGCAAATCATGTCGATCAGCTGCTGCTTTACAGACTAACATTAAAATGAGTGTCTCCAAAGGCTCACTCGTTGACTGCTGTAAAAGAGCTTACAGTAGGAGTAACCTGGGTTCCAACAGCATTAGTTGAGTGGAAAGTGATGAAACTATAAATTAGTTGAGTCTTTGTGTATTTGTGAGGATGATAATTGATACCATCAAGAAGCTGGAAGATCAGTGAACACTTTTCCTACTGATTTCTTTAGGGTCTCTTAATTCTATAAAATGTTGACCTCAGTGACCTCTATGATTTGATGAGAAATTGCATTAAAAATGTAATTTGGTTCCAGTATTAAACTTATATACTAGAAGCATATTTTTAAAAATGTGTTTTTGTTTTACAAAACCATTAGTAATAACCTTACAAACAAATTTCAAATATCTATTCAGGTTTAGGTTTTTCTCTTTTCAGTATAGAAAACATAATTAACTTGTTCATCTTTTTCGTTGAGATGTTATATGCTAAACTGTATAAGAACATAGTTCTATTTGCACTTGAAGATGAAGGAAATGAGTTTGGAGTAGGAAAGGAACAATAAAGTGAACAAATAAACCAAGGGAGATTATAAACTTATGGGCCATTGTCCATTCCTAAAAAAGCAAAAACCCACGTATTATTTATAGTAGATTTAAAATAGTTGGATGGAAAGCCAGGAAAGGTAAATTATTGAAGTCACTAATCAGAATGATCTTAACTGAAATTAGTGAACCTCCTAAGTTTTCCTGGAACGACACTAGCTGTTCTCCCCCACTGGACATTGTGTTTAGATTTTCTGCACATTGTCACGTTACATTATGTCATAAATGCATATGTGCCTATTATGTGACAAGAAAAGAGTTAAACTCCTGGGAGCTTGAGAAATAAGACATTCCTCTTATGTACTCAAGGCACTTGTATCCTGTTACAAGGAGCGGACTTTGTTTTCACTGCCCTGTAACAAGTGTGCTGGCAGAAAGGCGTAGTGTGTGAGGAGTTTTCTGGAGAACACAGTTTAGTTTGCCTATATGTAAGTGTGCAAGGATCAGTGATGCCTTATGTCTTTGTGTAGCTTGGTAACCACCATCCGTGCTTGCGCACCTATAGCATCCTGTTGCAAGCCAAAGTCCCCTCCTTAATTCTTCATTAGACATTCTTTTGTTTTATAATTGTCCTACAATTGATTGAGTTTTAGTAAGAAAAATCCCAAGTATCTCATTTGATTCTTAGAAAGAATCAAAAGCCCTTGGCGTGTGTTTTTATTCTGGTACTTCGTCCTCTGTATTATTTTCCCATTAAGTTTTAATGTAGTTAGCCATTGACATGTCAGTCAGTATTTTTCTTCCAGGAAATTAAAATCAGGAACAGTTTTGTTTTTCTTGTTGCTGTTGTTTTGGTTATTGTTTTTCTTTTTTCTTCTCATGTTTTGCTATCTCATAGCAACTTGGCATGGTGATTCTGCTCCAAAGCTTCATGTCAGAATCATCGGAGTGTTTTCAATAAATAGACATTTACACTCTAGTAAATTCTTATTCAGTGGACTGATGTCTTGCTTTAAATCTGTTATTCCCAAATCACATGTGTCTAAAACAATGGTAGGGCCTTTTTAGTTAACTAGTATATATGTGTTGAGAAGTGTGCCACTTTCAAACCAATGAAAATTGTATTGGGTCATTAAACCAATTTTGCTCAGTAGAGGTTGTAGATAGATGATATTTTCCACATTTTATTAAATTCTATGATGCTGGAAATTTTACAAAATGTAAAAAGCCAGTCAAACTGTTTATGCATTCATTTGTGGATTTTAACAATGTAAAAAAAAAAACTCTTTTGAAATATTTATTTTTGTAGGCAAATTTACAGAGAGAAGGAGATAGATCTGTCCACTGGTATTCTCCCTTAATGGACATGATGGCCAGAGCTTAGCTGATCGGAAGCCAGAAGCCAGGGGCTTCTTGGGTCTCCCACTTGGATTCAGGGTCCCAAGGCTTTGGGCTGTCCTTGACTGCTTTCCCAGGCTACAAGCAGGGAGCTGGATGGGAAGTGGAGCATCCAGGATGTGAACCAGAGCCCATATGTGATCCCAGTGTGTGCAAGGCAAGGCCTTTAACCCTTTTAGCCATCATGCCAGGCCCAGATATATTTATTTCCAACAGAAAGGAAATGCAATATGTTATGTTGAAATGGCTTGTTTTTCTAAAATCTGTACATATGGGAGGGATTTGGCTAGGATGTCCTTCTTCCATGTCAGAGTGCCTGAGGTCCAGTCCTGCCTGTGCTCTAGATTCCAGTTAACTGCCAGTGTAGACCCGAGGAGACCTCAAGTGATGGTTCAAGTCATTAGAACTGTGTCTTGGGGAGACCTGGTTTGAATTCTTGGCTTCTGACATTGCCTGAGTACTGGAGGCACCTGAGGGCAAACCGGCTGCTCATACTTTGTAGACAGTGAATTATAGAGGACCTAACTGACAGAATGGAGAAAAGTTATGTTTAAGAATTTCAATATAATGCTTTACATATAAACTTTAAAAATCTGTGTTCCTTTTCAATTATACATCCTTGTCCATATTGATTTTCAAGTACTAAAATACAAATATTGCATTTTATGCATGCATGTCTTAACCTCTCATGATTAAAATGCAGACAACTGAACTGTCTATTTTTAGTACTTACTGTCTGCGTCTTTTTTCAGGTTATGCAAGCACAATTTGCTCAGGACAACAACCCAGATGCACAGACCCTCCAGAAACTGGCAGAAAGGACAGGATTGAGCAGACGTGTGATACAGGTGATTACTCAAAAGTTAAGAGCTGAACATTGCAGTTCTAGGTCTTTATGGGTGTACATTGTTTTTGTAGAAAAAAAAATGTCAAAATCTAAGCTTCTCACTTTAGGTTTCCATTTGTCAAATGACTGTGAGCATTTTACTTTATTCAGTGCTCTCAGCAATCCTAAGCTCCTCAGACCAAAACAGAAAACTGAAGTTCCAAGTTACCTCTGGTTCTGTATAATTTTCTGCTTTTCCTATGATTATGTCTGTATGTGTAGGGGATGCTAATGGTCTTTGCCAAAGTAGAGTGGAGGTAGTGATGAGGGGACAAAGCTAAGAGGCATGAGTTTGAGCAAGTTTATTGTAATGTAGAATTTATATTTGGAAACTGGAAAATTAAATTATTGAAGTCGAAGTTAGAAGGGCCTATCATGCACAGTTCTCTGCTGAGAAGACATGACTTCTGATTTTAGGAAGAAAGGCCCATGACAGTACAGGGAAGAATTCGAGTTTGGAGTGGGTTGAGGTAGATCATTCAGTTAAGATACACAGCAAAGTCGTGATTTTTCAGAGACTTAAATAGGTTAGCAACCTGGAATTTATTTCAGAAACATTTTATGTTTTATTTATTGCACACTGAGGGCAGATTCTTGATGCTGTAGATGGAAGAAAAGGATTTGCAGTTTATACTGGAGAAACAGAGAAGATGACTCTTAAATTTGAAGTCGGAGTATCCATAGGACTGGTGCTACTGGCAGGAATATTGTCAAAAGCAAGCTGGGAGGGAGATGGGGTTCATTTTAGTTGCGCCAGGCATGTAGCGATGATAGCAGTTGGGTAAGTAAAAAGAAATTTGAAAGCGTGAATAGGATTCAGATAAAGAGACCTATGCCACGAGATTGAATGAGATGCTTTAGAAATAGATGATGGCATGTAAAAAGTGAAGTATGGAATGCAGAGAGGAGGTAGGAAGTGCTGTTTGAATGAGACTTAGAACAGTCTGAACCAATCGGCGGACCTGATAAAAAGCAGAAATAGGCTCTGGAAAAATAGGATAGACTCAAGTAGGGGCTGGCCAGCTGTGTCAGGTTGTTACAGAGAGATAAAGGAAAATACAAACTAGTTTTAAGTATTTAAGTTTCAAAAAGTCTGAAAAATTAAAGCAAAAGACTATGATCAGCGGGATGAAATTTACTGTTAGGGAAGAGGTAAGCAGCTTTGTTTTATGTATGCTTTAGGTTGGCTGGCTGAAACACAGGTGTTTATTGTTCAGTAAACCCGAAGTGTTTTATAATGAACAAATCAGCACGTGTACATAGAAGCAGATGAGAAAGACCTGTAAGTTCTCTGGAGACCTGGATTCCTGGTTGGTTGCCATGTAATGAGGCATCTTAGGCAAATCCAGCCACCTGTATATTGTTCAGATGTCCTGAGTATGGCTTTCTGTTTTGGAGTGCAAAATTTTAAAAAGGCCACCAGGGAACATGTCTAAACTAGTGCTGCCTTTAAAGAAAGCCTACCCAAGCTAAAAAAGATTTAGAAATCATGGCCTTTTATTAAAGGCAACAAGGTTGCTTATTTGGAGATAAGGAGGTCTGGAGGTGGTAAAGAAACAAACAGTATATACAGAGCAGCTGTCTTTGTGGGAGAGGTGAGGGGATATAGGAAGGGTGAGTTTCTCAGCATGAATCGCTATGAAAATGGGGAAACTACCTCTGGAGATAGTGAATTTCCTTTGCCTGGAACTCAAGTTTCCTTTATGAGCTAGTTTCAAATTCAATGGGTTAATTATTCCTTCTTATTAAAGACTGTACATTCATATCAAAGACAGCTGTGGTCAGATGCATGACTTTCGAAGTTGAAAGCAGAGCAGCTTTTTTTCTTGCTTCAAGGAGTAAACACCCCAGATATCAGTTGTGTAGTTTTCATGTATCTAAGTCACCACAATTGCAGTCATATTAATTTGGTTCCAAGTGCTAAAACTTAGAAAATATACTTTTTGATGTTTGATTTTTACTGTGTAGAGACTGAGTATTGAATAGTTTTGATAAGATGGAAGCAGAAAGAGTACTAACATTACAAAAATGCATTTAAAAAGTTATTCAAAATACTCATAGAAGGACTGCGACTGTGGCATAGCAGGTTCAGCCACTGCCTGTGATACTGGCATCCCATTTGGATGAAAAAGCAGTAGGTCATGGACTGAGTACTTGAGCCCCTGCATGTGTATAGGAGACCTGGGTGATATTTCTGAATTCACCGTGGCCCAAGCTGGGCAGTTGTGATCATTTGGGGAGTGAAACATCAGACAGGAAATTTCTTCTCTGTAATTCTGCCTTTCAAATAAATCAATAGATACCTTTTAGAAAGTGAATAGAAAAATGAAATTGTTTGGTGCAAAACCAAAAACAAAAGAACCTGAAGTCCGTGCATTGTTGTTCCATAAAATAATTTCTGTGACATTTTTGAAGTCTTGGTATATATAATTTCATTTTTTCCACATCAAAAGGAGCTGCTGTTTCCATTTTATAAAAATATTTTGAAATACATTGTTGGAGCATATGTGTAGGTATTTTAAATGTACAACCTTTTACTAGTCGTAACAATTAAATGCTGTGGTCTCAAAGAGTAAACATGATCTCTTGTCCCAGTATCCTTCCTAGCAATAGGCACAGCACTCAGCCAAAAGGAAAGTTTTGATTGCTCTAATTGAATCAACATGCATAGTAGCATCAACTAAAAATAAGTAAGAAATAATGATCTTCTGTGTGAATGTTCCCCCTTCATAATGTCTACATAGTGAGACATTTGTAGGAGTACATTGTCATACTGCAGTAATAGACGGATGCTTCTACAGTAACATTCTGAACTGACAATTATGAGTTGTGGATCTTACAGACTCACTGAAAAACATTTCTACTTCTTCTAGTTAATACTGGGGATATTCTTCCATATTAGGATCTATATTAAACACAGCACAACTTATTTCATTATCAGAGATGCTGCTGTAAGCAATGTTGTGTATACTTTGCAATCTCATTCCATAGTTTTCGCAGGATAGATTTTTCTGGAAATGACATTGTTATTTCAAAAAGTAAAACATTTTAAGGTCTTTTTAAAAAAAAGATTTATTTATTTTTATTGGAAAGTCAGATATACAGAGAGGAGGAGAGACAGAGAAGAAGATCTTCTGTCCGATGGTTCACTACCCAAGTGGCCGCAATGTCTGGAGCTGAACCAATCCAAAGCCAGGAGCCAGGTGCTTCTTCTGGGTCTCCCACATGGGTTCAGGGTCCCAAAACTGCTGGATGGGAAGTAGAGCTGCCGGGACTAGAACCAGCGCCCATATGGGATCCCAGCATGTTCAAGGCTAGGACTTTAACTACTACACTATCACGCCGGGCCCTAAGGTCTTTATTAAAAAGATAGAATTGACTTTCAGGGGCTGATGGTATGATACAGCAGATTAAACCATCACTTTTGATGCTAACTTACCATATTAGAGTGCCAGTACAATTCCAGGAAACTGCGTTTAGTCTTCTTACTTACATTCCTGGGAAGGCAGATGAAAAGCAGACTTGGCTGGAGCATCTGCCTTTGGCCTGGCCTGGACTTTGCCATTGTAACCACTTAGGGAGTGAATCAGCAGAAGGAATTTCATACTATATTTCCATTTTTCTGTCAACCTGCGTTTCAAATAAATACATGTTTTTAAAAATTTCATGGAAAACAATTTAAAAAGTAGTTTTTATTTTTTTAGATTGCTTTCCAGAAAGTTCACATTAATTTATTCTGCCAGGAGTCATATACAAGACTATTTTTTCTTCTCATGGTAACACTGGATACCAAATTCTTCCAATTTGGTGGTCGGGGGGAAAAAAAGCTCATTGTTTCTTTTTCTTTTCTTTCTTTTTTTTTTTTTTAAGTGAATGTGAACACATTTATTTGCTTGTTTTTAATTTAAAATATTTACATTTTTAGACTTCTTTTATATTAATTTACTGCCTTTCTCCATATGTTACTGTTTTACATATTTATATTCTTTGAAAGTCAGAGAGACAGATACAGAAAACCTCCCTTGGCTGCCTCACTCCCCGCAGGCATACAACATCTAGGGCTGGGCCGGGATAAGCTAGGTTTTGGAACCTCAGCCTGGGTCTCCTGCATGGGTTTGAGGGATCCAGCTGCTTTAACCCTCACTGCTGTCCCCTAAAATGTGCATTATCTGGGAGTTCTGAATTAGGAGCAGACCTCATATATAAACCCAGGCATTTAACTGGGTTCAGTGCCTGCTCCAGGGATTTTTTTTATTAGTTCTATTATGTTAAACTTTGATGGTTCATCAGTTTCCTTTTAATTTTTTCCACAAAGAACTTTTACGTTTTCATGAATTCAGATCTCTCAACTTGGCAGATTTGGCTCTTGTTATCTATCTAGAGAGTATATCCATATTGAGTTTTATTTTCTTAACCGTTTATGACTTTAGTTGTTTATACCTGAACTTAGATTGCCTGGATTGGTTCTATATGAGGTATGGATTTATCCTATGTTTTTTCTTCCCTAGTGATTAACCAGTTTTTCCCTCAACAGCAAGTCAGACTTTCCTAGTAAGTTAAAATTCCACATTCCTTGAGACATTAAATTCCTCTGCCCACCCCCACCTTTTTTCTTGGGCATTCTAAAGGGGTCAAGTGTTTAGTTTGTTCTCTGCAGTGTGTCCATGAGGGCTGTTTTCAGTTTATGTAATCTATGTTTTAGAGCACAAACGTTTACAGTGTGTTGCTCAGGAAAATTTTAATTATTGGTAGATGTTTGCAGTGCAGAAGGAGGTTTTAAGCTGGCTAGGAGACTTGTATTTGGAATTCTGAAACTGGGTAGCATTCATTTCAAAAGTTAACTTTCGGAAGGTTAGAATCCTGGACTATATTTTCACCCTGCAAGTAATGGGACACTTACGTTTACAAACCCCCCCCTCTCTGCTTAATTGCCTACAAATAATCTTTATTTCTTCCCTGCTCCCCCAAGATTTGTGTGCTTGAAAGAGGGACAGAGGAGGGGACCAAGAAAGAGGTCCACTGGTTTACTCGCCAAGTGGCCCAGACAGTCAAGGCTGGACTGGGCTGAGCCCAGGAAACCTGATTCGCGTCTGGGTTTCCCACGTGAGTGGCAGTGACCCAAGTTCTTGAGCAGTCCTATGTTGTTTTCCAGGCTAGGAAACAGAACCTGGATGTAAACTGCCACTGTACCATGGACTGCCGGAGTCTCAGGCAAGCAGTTGTATTTGCTGTGCTACAGATCCCGCCTCTAGATAATCTTTTTTTTTTTTTTTAATTTATTTTATTACAAAGTCAGATATACAGAGAGGAGGAGAGACAGGAAGATCTTCCGTCCAATGATTCACTTCCCAAGTGAGCCGCAACGGGCCAGTGCGCGCTGATCTGAAGCTGGAAACCAGGAACCTCTTCCAGGTCTCCCACGCGGGTGCAGGGTCCCAAAGCTTTGGGCCATCCTAGACTGCTTTCCCAGGCCATAAGCAGGGAGCTGGATGGGAGGTGGAGCTGCCGGGATTAGAACCGGTGCCCATATGGGATCCTGGGGCATTCAAGTCGAGGGCTTTAGTGGCTAGGCCACGCTGCTGGGCCCAAGATAATCTTTTTAAAAAGCTATGTTAATCAATATCAAGGTAGTTACTCTACTGTAAAAAAACACCTTCAAATTCTGGAATTTTATTTCAAAGGGTAGCATCTGATTTTTTATTTTTTTACCTTTCCTTTTTTTTTTTTTTTTTTTAAAAAAAACAAATAAGTCCTAACCAATGTGTTGAAGACAAGAAGATACCTTGATGAAACTCTGGGAAAAAGCCAGGTGTAGAGGTTTTGTGTGGCTCTGTAGGATGTACCAAGATGACAATCTTAGTACTGTAAAGGGAGAGAGAGTGCTAGGAGGAAGCTGTGCTAGGTTACATGTTGGAGAATCTCTGAGAGGAGTTGGTCATACAAGCGGTGGCTATTGTTTACAGAGCTTGTGGAATTGTGATCAGATGTGTTATTAAGATCTTTATGCAGGCATTTGTCTCAGGCTCTAACCATGCAGAGGATTACGGAGCAAGGAGAGGCTGTGCCTCTACTCTCCGTTTGCTTGACAAGTGCTGAAATCTTGTCCTAAAAACGTCCTTCATGTACCACCTTTCATCCACATGCTCAAGGTTGTATATTTCCCAGTAAAATGCCAATTTTTATTCCCTTAATTAAAAAAAACTATTTGAAAGACAGCATTATATAGAGATGAACAAAGAACTTCCATCTGTTGAATCACTCCCTCAGATGGCCTCCATGGCTTGATCTGGGTCACACTGAAGCCTGGAACTACATCCTGGTCTCCCATGTGAGTGGCAGGGGCCCAAGCACATGGGCCAGCTTCTATTGCTTTCCTGTGGGAAACTCAATTGCAAGTGGAGCAGATAGGACTTCTAATGGTATGCTGGTGTGGCAAGTGACACCTGAACCCACTGCACTTTGGCACCAGCCCCATTTCTTTCTTTTTAGTCCCTTAAGTTTCTACTTTTCAGTCCTCTAATTCTGAGTCACAAGGGCTGGATGTGTCTTTGAAATCAGTCCAACATCTTCCTATAAATCTCAAGCTTATTTCTGTTCTGTATCAATCAGTCATGGCTTCTGTGTACCAATAAGTTTGTACCCAACAGCTCTGAATTAATACTTATCCCCCTTACCTTTTCCCTGACCTTTCATTCTGCTTTCACATGTTTATGTCCTAATTTACTTAAACTTTTAATCACCTCTCTGTTCTTACAATGAATTGTTCAGATGGATGACAAGCGCTAGAATGTTTAGAGTAGCAGTCTATGGTCAAGTTTTGTCTTACAGTGGGAATTCAAGCACACGCAGCCTGGAAGTATTCTAGGCAGTCAGCCCCTACTTATCTTGATCTAGATGTAAAACTTTAGTTGCTCTGAGATTGCTGTCTTTATTTCTGCAGTGGAGCAGGCAACAGGGTGGTTAACGCTTTGCAGGTTGTGAACTCTTTCACCAGTGGTTATGTTTGTATTTAATTCTACTTAAATATTACCAGTATTTTTTTATTATACACCCGACCTTAAAGAACAGCCTGTGTATTCACTGAGAGAAATTAAACTCAGCAGGTTAAAATGCAACTGGAATAACTGAATCAAGAGGTTGTGGAAAGCTTTAAGTTCTCACTAGGGATTTTAGTCATTTCAACAAGGATTTAAAAGAAGTCCAGCAGGAGTCTAAGAATACATTTAACAGTGTTTTTTAAAGGTTCTGATTATGGCTTGTTTAAAAATTCAAATACCAATAGTAAAAGAACCAAGGAGATGTGTCTGGAATTCGCATCTCCCACGATATACCCCCTGCCCACCTTCCCACCACAACTATAAGGTGCTGCTTTAGTGTAGACCTAGAATTATTACTTATTAAAATACACATTTGAAAGGCTAAGTGACAGAGAAAGACAGATCTTCTGCTTGCTGGTTCACTTTGTAAATTGCCAAAGTAGCCTGTTCTGGACCAGGCTGAAGTCAGGAGTCAGAAAAATCATCCATGTGTTCTGCATGGGTAGAAGGAGCCCAAGTGGTTGGGACATCATTATCTACTGCCTTCCCAAGTGTATTAACATCTAGATTGAAAGTGGGTGAGCCAAAATAATAACTGGCATTCTAATATGGGATGCCAGCATCGTAAACGTCACATTTGCATATTGTGCCACAATGCTGGTCCCTAGAATTGACTTATCAAATAAATCATCAGATGGGGTCATTGCAATGCCTCTATTGGTTAATCACCTGCCTGCAAGCCTTGGCATTCCATGTGGGCACTGGTTCATCTCCCATCTGCTCTACTCTTGATCCAGCTCCCTGCTTATGGCCTGGGAAAGCAGTGGAGGATGGCTCAAGTGCTTGGGCCACTGAACCTGCATGGGAGACCCAGAACAGGCTCTGGCTCTTGGCAGCCATTTGGGGAGTGAACCAGCAGATGGAAGATCTTTCTGTTTCTCCTCTATAAATCTCTCTTGCCAATAAAAATAAATAAATCTTTGAAAAACTCCTTTCTTCTTTAAAAATAAAAATAAAACAAGTCACCAAAGAATTATCCCCTCGGGAAGAATGACTGTTGTTCTTTAGGCTAAAATGTTTCTCTTCTCACTAGAGAACATTTAAAAGCTATATATCTATGCTCATACCTATATGTATACTGTGTTTATGCAATGAAGTAACTATTGAGATTGCATTTAAAATTGACTTGGTGATATACCAAAAACTGATGTATGATCTAGTTTCCTGTCTTTCTCCCCCATCCGCTTGCCAACCCAGGTCTGGTTTCAGAATTGTAGAGCTCGCCACAAGAAACATGTCAGTCCTAATCACTCATCCTCTGCCCCAGTCACAGCAGTCCCGCCCTCCAGGCTGTCTCCACCCATGCTAGAAGAAATGGCTTATTCTGCCTACGTGCCCCAAGATGGGACAATGCTGACTGCGCTGCATAGTTATATGGATGGTAGGTATCCCAATATTTAACTGCTGTCTCCCAAACAATCACTGGTTAGTAACTTCAATAGTAGATTATTGCCACAATTCACATTTTGAGATATTAATTCCATAGTAGCTGAGAAATATTGTAGGGGGTACAGGAGGCAGCAAAACTAAATATTTTTATTTCTATGATTACATTTCAAGGAACAAGTTAGGCAACCATGTCACCGCTAAAATGCAAATATTGTTAATGGTAATTCTTAGTTCTAGATTTTTAAAAAATTTTCACCTGATTGATATATGTTTAAATAATTTATTTTCCCAAGATTAGATAAAGTATTCATACTTGAATCTTTAGCTTGGAGTTTATTGAGTTTTGTGAAACAAGCAGTTTTTAGTTGAACTATATATGTATAGTGTAAATAAGTACACAACTTGATTAATGAGTAAACACAATGTATGAATGTTACCCAGAAGTAGGACACAACACCCCAAGAGCTTCTCTTCTTTCTCCTCCTGGTTATCTTTTCCTTCCATACTAGCACAGCTCTGATTCCTAAAAGTCAGCTTTGGTTTTGCCTTTCCTAGGGCTATGTATTAATATACCATATAGAATGTATTCTTATGTCTCACTTCGTTATTGCATTATTCATGAGGTTTCATCTGTGTTGTTGCAAGAATTATGAAATTCTGTAGCAGTTTGCCACATGGTGTTTTATTGTTTATAGACATTTACTTTTCATACAGTTTGGGCTTCTTATGAACATGCTGCTACACTTTATTGTACATGTCTTTTGATGGACATTAGTTCACAATTGTATTTGTTATGTAGAGAGTGGAATACAGGATCATGCTCAACACAATGCTCACTTTAGTCAGTTCTGCAAGACTGTTTTCCTTAGTGATTGACCAGTTTGTATTTTCCCAAGCAGCATAGAAGAGTTCCAGGAGCTTGCATCCTCACCAACACTTAATGCAGTGACTTATTTTACCCAATTTGGTGATTGCTGGGTGCTTCTCATTATAACATGCTTTTCTTTCATGAGTGATGAGATTGAGAAGCATTTATATTGGGTGCTTTTTAATATTCTCTTTTATAAAGAGCCTGTACATGTCTCTTACCTGCTTGTTGGTTTCTTTGATTGACTTACCTTGCTTGTTGATATAATCTGAATATGTAGCTCTTGGATAATTGTGTCAAAAATATCTTCTACTCAGTGGCTTACCTTTTCCCACTCTTAATGGAATGTTTTGTTGAGCATCAGTTTCTTTTGTTACTGTAGTTCATCAGCTTTATGGAAGGGCTTTTTTTTGTTGACCTGTTCAAGAAATTGTTCCTATGCGAAGATAGGGAACTTAGAGACTTGTGTTATCTTAACAAATTTAAACTTGATGTCCGTTGGGAACTAAATTTTGTATGTGGTATGCATGTGAAAGTCATACTTTTTTGCTATATTGATGAAAATATAAACTTCCCAGCTCCTTTGCAAAGCTACACTTTTTGTAAGCATTTATCTATATATCATATACCAATTTTGTACCATCTATTCTTAGCTTCTTTTATTAGCCATTTTAATTATGCTTGCTCTATATCTAATGCCTGATACTACAAGTCTTCCATTTTTATTATTCTAAGTTGTAGTGTCTATTCCTGACCTTGTGCATTTTCCATAAATTTTACCGGCTTATCAATTTCCATTCAAGAAAGGAAGAACGATTTAAGATTGTTCAAGTTGCTTCTTGTTAGAATTCTGTATTTATTAAACTGCACATCTTCTGCTAAGTTGATTATTTCTCTTGATGCAGTCGTAATATTTCTACTTTATGTAGAAAGATGCTTTGGAAGGTTTTTTTTTTCTCCCTGCATTTTGAACATATCATTAAATTGTTTTCTGATTTGTTTCTTTGATTCACATATAGTTAGCTAATTGGCCTAACACCATATATTGTTAAAATAAGCTGTTGAGTTTCTTGCTTTTTAGAAAATGAATTGCCTTTTTTTTTCCTTCCTGAGATTTTTGTGTGTGTTTTGGACATTTCATTATAATGTGCCTAGTTATGTTTCTGGATTATATAGTTGAATGGATTTCATTATGGAATATTCTCAGCTTTTTTCACTTCAAATGTTGTTTCTTCCCCATGAAGAAATTTCATACTTTCTGGACCTTTGGCTTTCCATGCTGCAGTCTTTGTCTTTTCTTCTGGCCTACCTCTTGACTCACTAAATCTCAGTCTATAGAATTCATTCATTGAAATCTTGTGTTAGTTATTGTGTTTTTTGAATTTACAAATTTTATTTCTGTGCTAAAAGCATCTACTTTGTTGCTGTATTCCTTAAACTACAGTTCTATTAATAGTTACACTAAAATTGGTGTTAGTCTTGAACTTAGTGGGGAACTGGACCAGAGGGAGATCAGGCCAGTCCTCAGAGGGCTGGCATTATCTTCTTCACTACTCCTTGGATTTCATCTTTTGGTTATTCCAAAGGAAAACCTGATATTTGTTTGGTTTTCTTTCTTTTGTATTCATTTATTTATTTTTAACTAGTTTCTTCTCATTACACTTTAATCTCTGATTTTTGTTTCCCACCACGTAGTTGAAGGCTAGCTTCTGAATGCTCCAGTGCACTTCTCAGCGTATGAGATGTTTCGTTTTAAAATTGTCCCTGTTCTTAGTGGGGTGTGGTGGAGGGGGAGAACATTATTTTCTTTTCCTCCTTGCTGTGTTGTGAAAGTACCCACCAATATGGTGTTTTTCAGACACCTTCCAACAGATTTCTAAAAATGTTGTCCCTACTTTTCTGGTTTCTCTGAACAGGAGAAACTTAAGTTTCTGAAACCAGAAACTTAATTTGAAATAGCATATCCCTTCCTGGAAGCCGGAACTTAATTTTAAAATTTTTGTTAAATAAAAAATTAGAGGCTGTACCATCTTTGCCGGTTACTTACACTAGTATTAACATATGTATGTTCTCCTGAAAGACAGTGGTTATTGCTTGAGTTGAGTGTTTTGAGGGAGGAGGTATTTAATCATTAAAAAAGGGAACTTGAGAGATCATCCTATACAGGCTCTTTCTTGATAAAGCTAATCTCTCTGCAGACAAAGGTGTGTCTTTACAGCTGCAGAATAAAGTGCAGTGAATGGGGTATGGATGGAGGACATTAAGGTGACAAAAGTGTGTGTCCCCAAAGATTTGGTGGGGGGGTAAAACTGTTCCTGACTTCCTGGTTAATATTGTACCTACTATGCTAAACAAGTGAATGCTCCCACTGAGATCAGTGCAGTGAGTGTAGCTTAGTGCCTTCAGCACTAATGAAAAAGTATATTGCCTTGAATTGTTTATTTGTTTTTAAAACAGTTTTATTCATCCTAGAAAGCAAAACTGATCCACAAATTTTGTTTTTCTATTTTATAGCTCACTCACCAACAACTCTTGGACTCCAGCCCTTGATACCCCATTCAGTGACACAACTGCCAATAAGTCATACCTAATTCCTTTTTTTCAGGGATAGAAACAAATGATTAAGGATATAAACTTGTCATTTATTATGTATAAAATGTCATTAAAAAGATATTAATGTTAATTTTTTATTTAACACCCAAAGCATTTCCAACATCACTTTGCTGCCCAGGTATGTATCTATAGTTGGCCTGCAAGACACTTTTATCAATTATTCATTTTTTTTGTAAAGCTCATGTTTACAAGAAAAAAAATCAAAACCTTTTATTTTGTCTGGAAATAGTTCACTCTAGTATGTATCTGTTAATTTATTTGTCATCAAAAGAGCACTTTGCCTAAGAGAAAGGACTGACAAGCGTGCAAAATGTTTACAATTTTTTGTGAAATTGTAGTTTATCATCAGTTTGTATCTGTAAGTTATTGTTATAAATATTACCTGTATTTTTTGTTATATACAACTTTATACTTTGAAGCTTGTATCTGTGAATTTGCAGTTGGAATTTATTTTGCCAATGTTTTCTGAATGAATAAAACTTCTGTTGTAGCATGCCATGCAAACACAGTATTGTGTTTGTCATTGATGTATTATGGCTGTAAATAACACTATAGTTTAATAAACCCACCATTCTAAGTTTATTAAACATTTCTGTTCTTGTGAAAGTTTCAGCAAACTTGTCTTCTGTGTACATGTGGGTGTATGCGCCCCTGTGTGTGTGTTGGTGATAAGTTGCCTCAAGTCTCTTTAAGGTCTAATAACTCTTAGTTTACTTTTATTTATTTGAAACATAGCATGGTAGAGAAATATCTCCACAAATTCCTACAACAGCCAAGACTGCCCAGGTACAAGCCAAGAGCCACAAACTCCATCCTAGTCTTCCATGTGGGTAGCAGGGGTCTAAGTACTTGGGTCATCACCTGTCATCTCTCATGAGGTGCACTGGCAGAAAGCTGCATCACAAATGGAGGCAGGACTGAATGTGACAGTGTAACCCACCATGTCACAACGCTCACTCCTAATTCTTAATATTTTTTAAACTACTTTCCTTTTTTTAAAAAAAAATTATTGTTTATTTTTATGGGAAAGTCAGATTTTACAGAGAAGGAGAGAGAGATCTTCTGTCCGCTGATTTACTCCCCAAGTGGCCACAGTGGTCAAAGCTGAGCCGATCTGAAACCAGGATCCAGGAGTCCCCTTGGGGTCTCCCACCTAGATGCAGGGTCCCAAGGCTTTGGGCCATCCTTGACTGCTTTCTCAGGCCATCAGTAGGGAGCAGGAATGGGAAGTGGTGGGGCAGCTGGAACACAAACTGGTGTCAATATGGAATCCCAGTGCATGCGAGACCAGGACTTTAGCCACTAGGCTACCATGCCAGATCCGTAATTCTGAATTTTAAAAAGTCATTTTGTTTTGAGCTGTCTGGCAAGTACATATTTTTTAAACAGGTTTATTTATTTGAAAGACAGAGTGTTAACAGAAGTAGATAGAGAGCGAGCAAGCTGCTTTCCTGTGTTCCATGCCCCAGATGGCCCCAGTAGCTGAAACTGGGACAGGCTGAAGCCAGCAGTCAGGAGCCAGAAGTTCCACTAGGTCAAAGTCCCAAACGTCTGGTTGATCACTTGCTGCTTTTCTTAAGTGTTATTAGAAGGGGCCTGGATTGCAAGTGGTACTTGAATTCAAACACCAGCATGGGACACTAGCACCTCAACTGGTAGATTAATCTGATATACCACAATACCAGCGCTCTGAGCACATTTTAATAGAAAACTTATTTGTATGTGATTAATGTAACACACACACTTGAAAACATCTAATTTGGCAAATGATCTCTTTTAAACTTGTTCATGAATTTGTATGAGGGAAAAGTCAGAATATTTTTCAAAAATGACCTTTGGGGGGGTCCGGCGCGATAGCGTAGTGGTTAAAGTCCTCGCCTTGCATGTGCCAGGATCCCATATGGTCGCTGGTTCTAATCCCGGCGGCCCTGCTTCCCATCCAGCTCCCTGCCTGTGGCCTGGGAAAGCAGTCAAGGACAGCCCAAAGCCTTGGGACCCTGTAGCCACATGGGAGACCCAGAAGAGCTCCTGGCTCCTGGCTTCAGATTGGCTCAGCTCCAGCCATTGCAGCTGCTTTTGGGGAGTGAACCATCAGACAGAAGGTCTTCCTCTCTGTCTCTCTTCCTCTCTGTATATCCGCCTTTCCAATAAAAATAAATAAATCTTTAAAAAAATGAACTGTGGGGTATTCCAAACCAGAAATTAAATAGGGGCCATAGCATTTATTTTTAAAGGGTAAAGAAAAGCTGCAGATACTTGGGATTTCAAAGAGGTTTCTGTAGAAAACCCATCAGTTTTTTTTCCCTGAGGCACAGTCTGATTGAGTGGTAAAAGCTGAGCCTCGGAGCTTATCCTTCCTGGTAGTGGACTCCTCTCTGAATTACAAAAGCAAGTTGTGCCACTGCTAATACATTTTGAACTTAAACAATTTAAATTTAAATTTCTTACCCTTCTAATCCTAATCAGTAGAAAGAAAAGTGGTGAGAAATTTTGAGAACCTACACAAGTTTAAGACTTTAAATTTGCATCTGGCTGAAGACTGGAAGCAATAGCGAAGTATTTGTGCTTCTCTTCTTGTAATCATAAATGCAAACAGAAAGCAAATCACGTGGACGGAAGTCGCCAAGTGCTTGCCTCAAGCCAGAAGCAACAAACATAAGCTTCACTGTAAGAGGAAGGAAGGAAACATTTTCTTTAAACCTGCTACTCTAATTAGATTCCTCTGGGGGGAAAATTAGTCATAAGTCTACTGATAGACTAACTTGTAAAGTTGCTATCAGTCTAAGGTTTTTGTCCACCTTTCTCAGGCATGAAGTGATGAGGTCAGCTTTGCCTTTACCAGATGTCAAAGAAAACTCTTGCAGTCCAGCCAAACTCTGCTCTGTTAGCAGCTTCTAGCTTTCCCCAGCTGGATATAATTGGCATCCTTTAGCTGGGGAGGTGCCTGCTGGTGCATATTCTCTCTCTCTGCTGCGTTTTCCCTATGCTCATCATCCCCTGACCCTGCTCAGAAACCACATCACTGCCCCCTCTGATTCCAAAAATAAATACCAAAGTTGAAGGGGAATTTTCACAACAGAGGTTCAAAGCTATCAATATAAATGAGATGTCTATATCCTGAACATAAAATTGTCAGTATTAAAAGTGGAAAGATGAAAGTATCCATGTGAAGTACTGAAAGTGATGTGGATTTAAGTACATGACCATGTTCTCAGTTCTTTTGGAAATCAGAGATCTTAATTTTAGAACTTAAGAATTTGGAAAAAAAATGAAATAGAGAATTGGGAAAAATTTTATTGCTGGAGTAGAAAGACCTGAAAAGAAGTAAATGTCTCTTAGATTTTAATAGGCTATGGGCCATCGCCAGCCTATCACAAATGCTCTTCAAGGAGAGAATTGACCCTAGCAGGTAGCTCAGGACGCTGCGGTTTGCTTCTGAGTTCTTACTCTCGACTCCAGCTTCCTGCCAGTGCTGATGGTGCTCCTTACTGAGTTCCTGTTACGCATGTCAGACACCTGACTTGATTCTGTCCCAATCCTGGCCCATGCTAGCACTGGGGAGTAAACTAACACAGAGGGGCATGTTCTGTCTGTTTCTGAATATCTCTTTCTGCCTCTCAAGTAATTAATAGTTTTTTTTTAAATCACTTTTAAAAATTGAAACTAAATCCGCTGATACTCCTTTAGGCGATTCCTGTTATTGCACAAGGTAGCATTTACCTTTAACAGCAACTTTTATTTTTGTCCTTAAAATTTTGTATTACAAAGAAGTACATCTGTTTTGACTATCCCATAATGAATATTGTTAGAATTATAATTCATGCTTTTAAAAATTGTTACAGGCATTTGAAAGTTGATAGCTGTATTCTGGACTTGGCTTATTATATATATATATATGTAATTATTTTGAGACTAGGTGGGAGTCTTAAGACTTCTGTTACAGCATTAAAATATTTACCAGTTAATGAAAGAAATACTCCTATTTTATTTATAGCAATTATTTACATTGCCATATGCTGAGTGTTAACAGTATGAGGAGTCCTCAGAAAATTCATGAAAAATATGTATTGAGAAAAATTATGCATGAATTTCAAAGTTTTTTGCATGCTAATGCGTATCTTTTAATTCTGTTTTCCCACAGACTTTACCAAGTACTTTTATATATTAGAAAAAAAAATTCAATGGCACTCACCCCAGGAAGTAAAGGAAATGAATTTATCACTATTTAATTTTTGCTGTTTTGAAATACAACTAAATCTTTAGAGAAATAGTACTGAATCCAAAATAAGTATATTGGATGGCATCAAATAAACATCTATTTAAATCCAATCATTTAAATACTGTTTTATAGCCTACTTTTTCCTTTCAGTCTAATAAACTTCTCTTCAGATCAAATATTCATCTGTAATATAATTTTAATTAAGATACAGCGCTAAAGTCTGAATATGTCCCCTCTAAATTTCATCTGTTAAAATATCTGAAATGCCATGGTATTAAGAGTTAGGGCTTTGGGGAAGTGACCAAGTGAGAGGGCAGAGCCTGTGTGAGTGGATTAGTGCCCTCAATAAAAGATGCCTGTTTATCCCTTTGCCCCTCTGCCGGAAAAAAACCCATAGCAGGAGCCATCTGTGAGGTGTAGGCTTTCACCAGGCACTGAATCTGCCTGTGCCTTCATTTTGGACTCCCTAGCCTTTATGACTATGATCAATAAATGAATGTAGTTCATAATCTACCCAGTCTAAAATATTTTATTATAGCAGTCCACATAAACTAAGGTACATACTATTATACTGCTTTAGCAAGGCTATATTTTAGATATATGGGTAGCTTCAAATTTTCCATTACGATGGATATTGTATGCACTTTTACTCTTTCTTTCCTGAATGCCTTAAATATATTGTTAGATATTCACATCATGAGATAAATTCTGGTATTGTTACTCTTATTTTACAATTGTGGGTGTTAAAGAGTTGACATGGCCAGTATCTCACTGAGAGCTGCAAAGCCAAGATTTGAGTCTAGTGGCTCAGTGACTGTAGATACAGTGAATGCTCTACCCTACATTTTAAATAACCCTCTGAGGAATATCTTCATAGGTATCTTTTAATTCATTTCCTTTTTTCTCCAGTATGCATTTCTAGAAATGGAATGAATATATGTGTAAAGTTATAAGATTTTTTTGTTTGTTTTTGAGTTTAGAGAGGGGAGAAAGGGAGGAACAAACTGAGACCTTCCCTTGGTTCATTCTCCAAGTAGATCCAATGGGCAGGGCTTGAATCAGCCTGAAGTCATCAGCCTGTCCCTCCATCCAGGTCTCCCAATTCGGTACTAGGGGCCTACATCCTTTGCATGGGGCCTTAGCAGGCAGCTGGATGAAAAGTGGAACAGATAGGACTTGAAGTGGTGTCCTTGAGGGATGCTGGCAGTAAAACCCACAACTTTTCTCCCACCACACCATAACAGTGGCTCCAGTTTTAAGATTCTTGGGGTGCACTAATGGCCCCGAGAATACAATTGTACTAAATTATATCTCAACCAGAAGTGTTTGAGATTGTTTCTAGGACTCTTATCTCTCTTGCCTGCCCATGAGATTACTTTCTTGTCATTTTAAAGCTGAGATGTTAAAATTTCACTTATTGATAATGCAATTTTAATTTGTATTTCAGGTAACTAGTTGTTTTGTGAAGTGTAAGTTTCAGGACAAGTTTCTATTTCTGTTGCTTTCTTCCTTTCAGTTATTCTGTTTATACGCTTAAAATGAAAATTCTTTAGGAATTATTCAGCAGAACTTCATTCACTTGATGCCAAATATTTTACTTTAGCACTCAGCACTCTCTTTAAATTGGGATTTGTGTATTTGAAATGCTGAGTTACAGAGACAGAAGGAGAGACAAACAGAGATAAAGGAACCTATCTGTGGTTCACATCTCCTATGGCCACAACAACCAGTGCTGGACCAGGCCATTGCCAGGATCCTGAAACCCTACCCAAGAAGTCCAAACGCTCGCAGTCCATTTTATGCTGCTTTCCTAGGCACACTAGCAATGTACCGGATCAGAAATAGAGCAGCTAAGACTCAGAATCCGAAGAGGGACTTATGTGGAATGTTACCATTGTATGCATCAGCTTAATACTCTGTGCCACAGCATAAGCCATACCCCAGCACTCTTTATACTATCACTTGGTTGGTTTTGTTGATGATTATGGATGTAGTTTCACCATATAATTTTTTGAAGGCAGACTGAAACAGATATTTTTTTAGACTTTTTATTTGAGAGGCAGATTTTTACAGAAACAAGGAGACAGAAAAGTTCTTCCATCTGCTGGTTCAGTTCTCAAACGGCTGCAATGGCCAGAACTAAGCTGATCGAAAGCTGGAAGCCAGGACTTCTCCCAGGTCTGTCACAGAGGCACAGAGTCCCATGCAGTTAGGCCATTCTCCATTGCTTTCCCAGACAACAAGCCGACAGCAGGATTGGAAGTGGAGCAGCCAGGCCTGCAACTGATGCCCATAAAAAATGTTGGTACCACACGGCAGAGGATTAGGCGGCTTGTGCCAGCCCATTTTATTTTCATTTTAAAAATTTATTTGTTTTTACTTGAAGGACAGATTTTTACAGAAAGAGAAGGAGATTAGAGAAGGAAGACAGATCTTCCTTCTACTAGTTCACATCCAACATGTCTACAACAGCAAGGGCTGGGCCAGGGTGAAATGAGGGGCCTAGAACTCAATCTGGGTCTCCCATCTGGTTTGCAGAGTCCCAAATACTTCAGCTATCATCTACTGCCTCCCAGGATGTGTGAACAGAGCTGGGACTCAAACCTAAGCACTAAGTGATATGTTCATTCCAAGCACCAACTTGACTGTTAACACCAAATGCCTGACTCTTCCTTCATGTGTTTCGAATCCTTTACATTACGATGCCCCTAAAAACATATGAAGGAATTAGAATTTAGTGAACTTTAGCAAAATTATACTTTTATTTTTAGTAGGCAAGAGTTCTTTTACACACCAGATTATTTTTATTAATGTATAAAATCTTAGGCTCAGAGCTTTTGAAAACCCTTCTCCTTGGCCTGGTGCAATGGTTCAGTGGTTAAATCTTTGCTTTGCATCCGCCAGTATCCTATGTGGGTGCTGGTTCATGTACTGGCCACTCTATGTCCCATCCAGCTCCATGCTTGTGGTGTGGGAAAGCAGTAGAGGATGGCCCAAAGCCTTGGGACCCTGTGCTGATGTGGAAGATGCAGAAGAAGCTCCTGGCTTCAGAGCAGCTCAGCTCCCACCATGTGGCCACTTGGGGAACAAACCAGTGGATGGGAGATTTTTCTCTCTGTATCTCCTTTTCTCTGTAAAAGCTGCCTTTCCTATAAAAATAAAATTGAAAAAAAAAAAAGAAAACCCTTCTCCCATCCTAAATTGTATCAAAAAGAACAGTATTTGCAAGGACCTGAATTCAGTGAGGAAATTAGTGGAATTTAGGGATTGATTGTGGGTGAGGGGGGTGGGAGTGGGTGACTATTAGAAGAAAGAAAACTGTTACAGAAGAAATCAGCCCTGGGAGGGTAGAAGAAATGTCTTGCTTTCCACTGGCTATGTCAGAATAGACACTAGGTATGTAGTCAGCTGAATGAAGGTGGTAGGAAAGCCATCAAAATAACACTCTGTGCATAGGCATCCTAGGATAACTTGAAATTCTGAAAGAATTCTTAAAACTCTCTTCTTAAATTCTTAAAATATTCTCCATCAGTTCCTTCAGCAAACATACCTGTGACAATTTGTATTCGGTTTACACCATTTAACATGGGATGTGAGATGCCTCAATTTTAGTGCATTTCTCTGACACCAAGTAACTATGCTAAGGACACAGCCTCCTTCCATGGAAGTTTCCTCAACAGTTAACGAAGTATTTTTGTGGCCATTGTGAGGTGATGAATGGGAAAGACATGGTAAAAGAGTGATATATTAATTGTGATGGGTGGAGTAAAAGTCAAGCAGTCAAGCAAACCGAGGCAGAGCTGTGAGAAGACGCAAAGCTTGGCAGGCACTGCCCCACCCCAGCAGACTCGGGCAGCACGGCGCTGCATCCCTTTCTTTAAATAAAGTCAGAGGTGGAGCATCAATGCCAGTAATGAGTTCCATGTCCTCAAATGAAATTCCTTTATTCCAGTCTCAGTACAAATGGAAAACATCAATTCATTCTATATGTAAACTGCCTTCTGGATCCTAAAGTGCTATCCAGTCAAGTGAAGGAGTCACCTTGTGTGATTTGGGTGTAGAAAGTATGTAATTTAGCCAGCAGAGATGATTTGAATGTTTGCAGAACTTTCTTTTTTAAACCCGAAGGAATTATGATGCCATATTTGAAGATGGAAACCATTGTTACAAATTCAATTTCAAAATATTTACTTCCCGGAACCAGGGTGAAGTCTCCAGAGAACCACTACTAGTTATTAGCTCATTTCTTTCAGATGTACTGGAATGAGTCCGCTACTTTGCCAGCATAGTTCTGAACCACAAATTTCATCTTTGGTTGAAACTCCTCCAAGCGAGACCATGTGCATTTCTCCTAGCTCATCATTTGTCTTCCAGAACGCAGTCTGTTGCATTTATGACAGTGGTTAAAACATGTCTCCGGAGTTTTAAAGGCCAAATTAGTTTCCCAGGCTCCTCAGCATAGCCTGAGACTAGCAGGTCAGTGACAGAAGCAAGTAGATTAGGGAAGAGGGAAGTTTCACCAAGGACATGGATCCAAACCTGTGGTGGATTTCCACTCCTCTTGGGATGGAAGCAGAGACTGATGAATCTAAGCTGAGGTAGTTGGGGCCTGCGTGGGGTACCCAGGCTCTGAAGAGCATATTCAGCTCAGGAGGTGCAGGGGACAAGATGGTGTTGAGCTGGTGCAGGAACCAGCCCTTCACAGGCAGAGCTGTGGCTCCTGCATGTCTTTTGCCTGCTGGGGTTTGACTCTGACAATAGACTTGTGGTCTCTGTAAAACATGAATTTATTCTCATCTGTCATAAACATCAACAGAAACCACACAGCAGCACTCAGGGCTGAAGCTGCACTACAGATGAAGACCATGATGGGAAGAAGTTTCCCAGAGACTCAAGACACACAGGCTGGGGCTCTGGTCTTATCCTATATCCGGGTGAAAGTGTGAGCAAGTAATGAACTGTTGTGTGCCTCTATTTTCTCTTGCACAAAAGGGAATAATAATAATAACACCTTTCCTGGATGATTGTGTGACTATAACAAGACAGTACATTTAAGTGCTTAGAAACATGTCTGTTCCACAAAAGGCCATGGATGATAGCCAATGTTTTTCTTCAGCAAACTAATTCTTACCACTAGAGGTGGAAATGGATTAGGGGTGCCACCTTTTAACTTCATTCTTTCACTGCTTCTCACCATAGCTTGTCGTGCCTAATGAGTCCACATCATCTAGGCTATAGCTTACATTTCCCTTTTCAGGAAATCCTCCCTGATTGTTTCCAATTCTGGTGTGGATTAGTTACAGTTTTGGTGTTCCCATTATTTCTTTTTTTGAAGATTTATTTATTTTTATTGCAAAGTCAGATATATATAATGAGGAGGAGAGACAGAGAGGGAGATCTTTCGTCCAGTGATTGACTCTCCAAGTGACCACAATGACCAGAGCTGAGCCAATCCGAACCCAGGAGCTTCTGTGTCTCCCACGCGGGTGCAAAGTCCCAAGGCTTTGGCCTGTCCTGCTTACCCAGGCCAAAAGCAGGGACCTGGATGGGAAGCAGGGCCGCTGGGTTTAGAACCGGTGCCCACATGGGATCCTGGCACATTCAAGGTGAGGACTTTAGCTAGTAAGCTACTGTGCTGGGCCCTGTTCCCATTACTTCTTTAAAGATTTCATTATACGTGTTTCATTTGATTACAGATTTCCTCTCTAAAATTTGTTTCAAGACAAGATTTTTGAGAAACAGCAGAAGAGGCACTATTTATCAGAGAGTCTCTAGGACCTAGCCTGAGACACTGGCAGAGCTGACGTCTGCTACTCAATGCCAGCCTGAAGGCAGGCTCCTCATCTTGCACTGTATTATTGCCTATGGAAGGTTTCTGTCCTGGGTGGACCCATTTCTTCTTCTCTTCAAGAAAGCAAAACAGACAGTTGGACCATTATGGAGTAATTCAAGCAAGAGAAGCAGCCAAAGCACATGTTTTTATCTGAGTTACCCAAATTGGCTGACTCTCTAGCCTGCAGTTACTGGGTAATTGCTCAATCTTCCACTTGGCTTTTGCTGTGTAAATGTGGCCACAGAGTCTTTTCATTTCTGTTGACTGGCTCCTCTCTTCCTCAATTGAATGCAGCTTAAATCAGAAAATCTACCTTTCACCATGCCTTTGGTAGCTATTCTAGGCCATCAGCTCACCTTGCTCCAGTGGTCTTCAAAGAGGGCCGAAACATTTAGGTCAGAGGATAGGTAATTGTTTTTTACCTGGATTCTGGACATTCTTATGTCAACTTCTATCTGAATGTGAAAGGATCATAGTTATAAAGCAAACACACGTAACTCTGTCATAAATTTTGCATGATGGGGACTTTTTGTATTTGCGTACAAGATACGGAATTTCTTTCTTAATAACCTATGACGATGGCTCATTGTCATCAGTGATCACAGAGTGTTGTTTCAGGCAGTTAGGATCTTGTTCCAGTTCCAGTTTGCCTCTTACTATAAGAAGTCAGGCATATCACTTGCCTATTTATCATACACTGTCTTAGCTTGAAGTCATGCTCTCCTGTACACTACCAAAATGGTCATACAGCTATTTTCCTGCCTTCCAACCCTTCTCAAAAATATGGTCCACATGGACCTATTGAAAACCTATCTCATAGTTGCTTGGTCAAAACACGCTCGGTGGAAATGGACCTTTAAATACAGCAGCTGCTTGGGGTACCCCCTCCCTTATCAACATGCCTGGGTTTGACTCTAACTCTGCTAGTAATTCCAGCTTTCTGCTAATGTGCATCCTGGAAGGCAGCAGGTGAGGACTTAATTTGATGAGTCCCTGTCACTTATATTGGAGGCTGAGACTGAGTTCCTAGTTCCTGGCTTTGGTTTGGGGCAGCCTTCGTTGTTGTGGGCATTTGTGTAATTAACCAGTAGATACAAGAACTGTATCTCCCTGCCTATCACATAACTTTAATTTTCATTATTAAAAAATAAAATAATGCCTCCGTGGCTTCCCTTCATTTCAGACAATAACACAATAGCCCGCATGGCCTTGAAAGGTTCCTATTATTGGCTGGCCACTTCACCTCTACCTCATTACGCCCTAATCTCCTCTCCTAACCTTTTCCCTGCTCATTCAATTCCCTGCTGACTTTGCTCCTAGCCACACTGGCACCCTAGGCTGCAGATAAATGAGCAAGATAAAGTATTTTGGAGATTTGAAATTAGGTGGTTCGGATCTGTCATCTTCTGGCTTTCTGACCTTGGTTAATCTTACCACTATCCACCTTGCAAGGCTACCCTAAAAATTAAATGAGATGTTAAATATAGAGCAGCTATTATGGTGCCTGGCGTATTGTCAGCCCAAGTCCAAGAAATAAGACATCCAGGGAGAAGTCAAGAAGCAAGGGGACGTAGAAAGGGATGGAAGGGTGGGTGACTGGGTGCTCTAAAGTGGAAAGCAACTTTGGAGATTTCGCTAAAACAGAACAACCCACTCCTTCACAATGAGGTCTTCAATTTCAAGCCCAATTTCTGCTGAAGCTCAGCCCAAACCTTTTATTTTGATGCTCTTAGTAGAAATATTTAGACTCCTAACTATCACTTAGCCATCTAAATGCACTGTTAATCTCTCCTGCACTCCCAGCCTCCCAGCCCACAACTCTATTGCTCTAGTCTAAAGGAGGCCAATGGCTGGCAGGATTCAGTCCTCTGGATGCTTGATTGATCTTGATTGCCTTCCATGGCTCCTCTCCAAGTTCTCCGTGTCACTATGAGCCTGTTTAATACAGGCTCCCTTCCTGCTGAGGGGGGAGCTCCAAGTCTTTGCCAGGGAAATTGGCTCACTTGCTTTTCGGACTTCATGATGTTTCCCCAGATTTACTGCTAGATGAACACTCCAGTAGCCTGATAGCTCTGCCAAGTCCATTTTTGCCTTTTCAGTAGACACCCCAGGGCTTAATTGTCAAAGAAATGGCTAGCATTTGCTGTTTGGATTCTCACCTCTGTGTTAGCATGCATCCACACCAGTGCAGTATGTCAGCCCTGCTTAAAAATTTCTCTCTACTCAGCAAAAACCTCAAGATCTCTGTGCTCCTGGGTCTAATTTCCTTTTTACTATCAAGTACAAGAATAAGTGGATTTTGTACCACTTTCTATGGTAATTGAGATTTTATTAAAGCTAAATTAGTAAATAATATAAAATTCTATTTAATAGTCCAGAGAATTAGGTAAGTGCTGCCCATTTGGCCTAAGCAATAGCACAAAATTACTCAGTTGGTCAGCAAGTCAAGCAGAAAAACAAACAAACAACAAAACACAGACTAATTTTGAATTACCTTGAAGAGTTTTACAAAATCCCCTAAACTGAAAGTATTATCAAATAGTTCAGAAGCTCTGTGGCCCTCAGGAACTTCACAGTATGTGCACAATTCACTGAGACATACGGCTCATCCATTTATTTACAAATCAGCAGCTAGGGTTGTTACGTTTTAAATGGTGATCTGTTTCAAAGGTTCTCAAATTTTAAGATACTTAGGAGACATCTTAAACTGGGGAGATGTTGGAAATGGGGACTTCGAGAGATTCTCTTTTGTCATCTGCCATCCATGACAGGAAGTTTGAGTCTTGTAAGCCCACTACAAGGATTCTGAGACAAATGGCCTGAGATTGCAATTTAAGAAACCCTAGGGCCTTAGCATGGAGTCTAAACAGAAACTTTGTGATGAATACCCTTTTTTTTTTAGATTTATTTATTTTTATTTGAAAGTCAGATATACAGAGAGGAGGAGAGACAGAGAGAAAGATCTTCTTTCTACTAGTTCACTCCTCAAGTGGCTGCGACAGCCAAAGCTTAGTTGATCCAAAGCCAGGAGCCAGGAGCTGCTTCTGGGTCTCCTGCATGGGTGCAGGATCCCAAGGCCTTGGGGCCATCTTCAATTGCTTTCTCAGGTGACAAGCAGGGAACTGGATGGGTAGTGCAGCCGCTGGGACAAGAATCAGTGCCCATGTGGGATCCTGGCACATGCAAGGTGAGGACTTGAGTCACTAGGCTACTCAGTTTCTTCAGGTGCTAATTTATACTGTGTTCACGTCATTAATCTGCTCATCAATGTTTTGCTGTGAGCTGGGAATTTCAAGTGTAGAGGGATTCAATTTTTGATGTCTCAGTTAAGCCATTGTGTATGGACAACACCCCAAGCCACTATTGCATTGAAGCCCCCTAACCAACTGAATATCATACCATAGTAAAACTGTCGATTGTTGATTGTAGCTGCTCAAAGCGGACTGGAAGCTGAAGCTCAGTGATGCTCTACTGCAACCAGCCTGGGAAAAGATCAAAACTAAAACTATACTTTACACAAAATACCTGATGTTTTTTGACCATCATAAAGTTGACAAACATAACTATGACAAATTTGGGACAATGTGTATGCCACATTCACTCCTCAAATTGATGTCAGAGTAAGTTATACTTTTCTTTCTTACAGATAATACAATTGAGCCTTATGGCCAAATGTCTTTCCTATTAGGTGGGAATTTGAATGCAGGTTCTTTTCGTTTTTCTTTTTTTATTGCGTATGTTACTATAAAGGCTAAAAAAGAATGAGGACAATGACCTGGGGTTAAATCAGCTAACGCACACTAAGAGCTTGACCAGTCATAGGGTTTAAAAAAATTGAAACAAACAATTGGGTCTATTTTGTTTACACCAAAATTTATTTGGCTTTTTTTCTTTCTTCAGGAAATATTTGACTGAAATGCTATTTGGCATTACACAGTTGCCAAAATGTGAGTCAGTCATTTGGATGAGTGTACTTGGTACCCAACATCCACACATTTTCAAATATTTAGACATTTTGGCTCATCATAGAAACATTATCCTGAGTCTAAACTTGTAATTTTCAGGTAGGAAATCTGAGTCACTGAGGACCAAAGAGATGGAACCAACTTGGTTTTTTGGTTTTGTTCTTGGCCTATCTTCTCAATTAGATGCATTAATCTACACCATTGCAACTACCTTTTCCAAACTGGGAAGGATCTAATTCACTTGGTAGCACTGGAGATCCTTCTCATATAAGAATCCCTTTCCTAAAAAGGATGACAGGTTGGGATACTGGGAATCAGTGCTGACAGATATGTCCTTTTGCCGCAAGAGAAGATTGCCCAAACCTTAACATGAGTGCTACTGCCTTGTCCTGTGCTGTTAGGATGGTGCTGATGTTGTGAGCAGGAAAGGAGTACCAGGGAAAGACTGTTGATTTCAATAGCCTTCCAACATTTCTGTTATCTTCCTTTTGCTTTCTGCCAAAGGAGGGATGATTAGCAGGATAGCAAACACCACCCTGAACACCAAGCAACCAAGAGAGAAGGAGCCTAGTGAGGCTGAGGTTTCACTGATGGACAGAATAGACCAGCATCCTATACTGAGTGGTGAGCAGAATGATTGGTGTTTGTGTAGGGCAACGGATTCTGATTTGGAAACTCCTGAGATGTTCTGGAAGAATAATAAGGAAGAGATTCATACAACAGAAGCTTTTCTCACCTGTGGCCTGGCCAGATATCCCTCCATCTTTCATTCTTTGAAGCACAAGAATATCTCTTTTTCAACAATTATTAGCCTATTTTAAGATTCTTACTCACTACATGAAGTCCTACAGCCTAATTTCATGATCTTATAGCACACAAATACTAATGCATATCACAACTGTTTGGGCTGATATTTAGAGATCTGTGATTGCATAATACTGGTTGTGAGGTCTTTAGAGAATCACACTTAATTGTAATTTGTGAATTGTTTTGCTCTTGTCGGTCCTAGTCTCATAACAATTGCTCACTTAGGAGATTGCAAAACAAAATAAGGATGAGTGGTGAGAACCGCTGTTGAACTTGTTCATGCAATTGTTTTAAAACTTTGACAACATACGTCTAAGCATGGTGCAATGAGGAGTGACCGGATAAAGAAACTTATATATCTGCTAGTGTAAGATTTTCCCTCAACTTTATATGCTTTATTTTATTTTCCATAATTTCAAGCATGAAATTCACATCATGTCACTTACCAGGATTTTCTGAGTTTCGGCAAGAATTTGCTTGGACATATTTTCCCGAGCATCTGCCTGAATTCTCCTGCCTTGAATATTTTTTAATCTCCCTACTCAGTCATGCTCACAAACTTAGTGTTTTGCAGAATGCTGGAACAGTCATTAAGAGATCATCTCATCCAACCCCTTCATTCTATTCTCTGGATCCAAATACCCTCCCTTCTAGCTTAGAAATGGAAACACAAGTGACTGAATCTCTGAGGAACACCCTGGACTCTGGACCACAAGCACTTGCCAGCAGAGTTTGCAGGATCCCTGAGATGCTCCCAATTCTTTGTGACACCACCTGATTGTTTCCTGAAATAACTCTCAGCTGGAAACCGTAGCATTAGGCTCTGAATTCTGGTATTCTGTTCCTTGTCAACTTAAATCTCTTTTCTTTTGAAGTAAGGGCTCTGTCATGAAGTACTGATTGTGAGCATGCTTAGCCTATTCTGGGAGCTTTTTGGAACCACTCCCTCCCAACCACAGGGGAAGCAAGATCTCCAGGAAAAAGGCCTGAGGCAGTATTAGTACAATACCTGACATTTAGTGAACACTTAGTATGGCTGGCACTGTGCCAAGGGCTTGTACATGTTCACGCCCTTTAATCCTCCCTGCCTCCCACGAGTCAGTTACTGTCATCTCCATTTCACATTTGAGGAGACTGAAGCATAGGTCACAAAGCTTGTAAGTAGTAGAGCCAGGATTTAAATCCAGACACTTAAAGCTCCAGAATATAAACTCATGGTTATGCTTTCCTAGCTCCAAAAATTTAAGGTGTAAGCAAAAAACCATGTTAACCTGCCAACTTGGAATAGAAAAAGACACACTTTGAAAATATTCTAGTGAGATAACTCTGAGACTACATGGGAATTAGAACAAGCCTGTTAGTATTCCTCTGTATGCCTGTATGTTGCATAGAGGTTTCTAGGGCCCAGGCCTTATCGTCTAAGGAGTAGATATTTATCACTGTGATCCCAAAGAGGGAGAGAGTACTTTCTTTTTTTGTTGTTGTTGTTTTTTTTTTCAAAGTTTAAAATTTATTTTAATCTATCATTTCTCAAGTTACTGTGAAATTAAATGTTTTTTTTTCCCATGGGGGGAGGGTGTGGGGAAGTGGGGGGAGAATCCCAGTTCCTATGAAATTACAACACAATGTAATTAAGGGAGAGAGTACTTTCTGCAAAGCTGGAGGTTTTTTTTGTTTTTTTTGTTTTTTGTTTTTTCTGGCTCCTGTGTCACGTGTCATTGAAGTGTTAGCAGCCTAGTGACTTGATCGTGTAGTCTCACCCCTGCCTCCAGCCTGGCAGTCCTCAATACAATTCCTGTCTGCTGAAGAAGGGTCCTGGTAATATCAGCACTCTGTTGCTGCCCTATTCCAGCGGAAGACCTGCTGGGTATAAAGGAGTGGAGAAAAACAAACCAAAAAACAAAAACTTTTGGAGCCCACTGCCCTTGAGGAACAGGCTGCTACCTTGCTGCTATTTGAGAATCTGGCTTGCAAATGCAATAGCAAAATGTGTCCTAGAATAAGACTGAGCCACTTTATCACAGTCAGTACTGGAAAGCTCTAGTCTCTCCATCAAGAAGAAACTGCCCCCGTCACATTTCCTGCCCGGGGGAGCAGCAGTACTAACTGCCAATCATCAAAAGCTACCCTAAAGCTTTTCTGTGTGCTATCTCATTTAATTCTGAAGATGGCACCCTGACAAAAGTGCTGTTACAGTTTCTGTATTAGCAGTGTGGAAGTTGGAACTGAGATTGGTTACATCGACAAGCTTGACATAGCTCAGGTTCTTATAAAAACCAAGCTTGGGGAGAGGGCGTCTGGTGCAGTGCCTCTTGTGATGCCTACATCTCACATCAGAGTTCCTGACTTTGAACTCCAGCTCTCCTGGGTCCAGTGTCCTGCTGAAGCGATTTTTGGGGTGCAGCAGGTGATGTTTCAAACACTTGACTTGGACTGAGTTCTAGGCTCTTGGCTATTGTAGACATGTTGGGAGTGAGACAGCCAATGGAAGATACCTTCTGACTATCTGACCCTGTCTCTATGGCTTTCAAATAAAATAAAATAATATTTTCCTATTTATTTATTTTATTTGGATGGCAGAGGTACAGACAGGGAAAGATGAACAGACAGGGAAAGATGTCACATTGGCTTACCCATAGAACTGGGAGTGGAGCAGCTGAGACCCAAACCTAATGCCTATATGGAATGATAGTGCCACAGGTGAAGATTTTGTTTATGTACTATGTTACAGTGCTGGCCCCAACAAATATTTTTCATAAGAAAACAAAACATACATAAAACTTATGGACTAGCATCTTATCGGAGGACATGATTCTAGGGAATCAGAAATGAAGGAGAAGGATAAATGAAGCAAGGGGAAGAAATTAAACTTCAAGTTGGGCTTTGCTAAGATACAGTTGTCTCCTTGGTCATCTTGGCTATCCCTGAAGAGTCTGGACATCTAGTTAGAACACTGCATTTAGAACAACCTTTCCCAGGAAGGGAGATCAAGCAGTAAACCTGCCAACTTATTCCTGCCACCTTTCTTTTTTTAATAATAAGGATTTATATTCTTCATTGATTTATTTGAAAGCAGAGAATCAGAGAGAGAAGGAATGGCAGAAGGAGAGAAGTCCTCCATCAACTGGTTCATACCCAAATGGCTGCAAGAATCAGGTCTGTGTTGGCTGAAAACAAGAAGCCATGAACTTTGTCCAGGTCTAACACTTGATGGCAGGGCCCAAGGACTTGAACCATCATCTGTTGCTGCTCAGGGTGCACATTAGCATCCTGCTAATGTGCAAAGTAGGATGGAAAAGCAGGATGGGAAGCAGAGCACTTTGATATGAAATGCTGGAATCACAGGTGTTAGCTTAACTCACAGAAAGCTCAGCCTCCTGTCTTTATGTTTTATCAGTGTCAATATCATATGATGTTAATATTTCTTCACTTCTAGTTGGTGCCATCTAGTCATTTTTGAAACACAGCTATCCCATCATTCGGTTCCAATTTTGGGCTGAAATCATTGTGATTTATGCCATTGAGAAAGTTGGGGTCAGGTGGAGCTGAACTCAATATTATGCCTCTGAGCTGCTCGAGCAAAGAGGTGAGCATACAGCACAGAGAGGGCAGGCAGAACTGTGCAGATTTATGAGCATCACAGAAGAGCAAGTTGCAGAGCATAGCCAGGAGAGATTGAATTTTTTTTTCTTTTTACAGATACAGATCAAACATTCCCCTTCTTAAGCTCTATTTCACATCTAAAGAACAACCAACCCTACTCCAGAAAACGAGATTCAGTCCTGTGATGTGGAATACCAAGATGGGATGTACTTTGTAAAGAATGCTTTTCATGGGGTCAGCACCACAGCTCAACAGTCTAATCCTCCCTCTTCAAGTGCCAGCATCCCATATGGGTGCCAGTTGGTATTCCAGCTGCTCCACCTCCAATTCAGCTCTATGTTGATGGCCTGGGAAGGCAGTGAGGATAGTCCAAGTTCTTGGGACCCTGCATTCACATGGGAGACCTGGAAGAAGCTCTTGACTCCTGGTTTTGGATTGGCTCAGCTTTAATCATTGTGGCCATTTGGGGAGTGAACCAGTGGATGGAAGATCTTTCCCTCTCTGTTTCTCCTCCTCTCTGTAAATCTCACTTTCAAACAAAAATAATTTTTAAAAAGGAGTAGTTCTTACTATGAGCAAGAAATACATGTTTTAAAATTTCATTTGTTTTATTTATTTGAAAAAAGAGAGGGACAGAGGGAGAGAGAGAGAGAGAGAGAGATGGAGGGAAGGAGAGGGAATTTGAGAGATAGATGTTTGATTTCCCAAATATCTACCACAGCCTAGCCTGGATCAGGCTGAAGCCAGGAGTAAGAAAAAGTCCTGGATAGGTCTCCCTTATGAGTGGGACCCAAGGACATAGACCATCTCTTGCTGCCTCCTGGCTGCATTATTAGGATGCTAAATAAGAGGCATAAAACGGTAAGACTCAATCCTTGGAGCTTCCGTGTGAGTAGCAGACATCCCAAGCAGCATCCTAACATGCTATGACACAATACTCATCCTCCAAGGTGAGATACTTAGCAGTTTTATTCTCCAGAGAAATAGAACCAACATGGTATCTGTTGGCTTTCAACTGATTGGATTAGGACCACTTACATTATGAAAGGTGCAGATTGAATGTTAACCCAAGTAAGTATATAAACCAGTGGCAAACAATTAGAGCACCGTACCCTAGCCAAGTTAACACATAAAATGAAACATTAACAGTTCTATCCTTCACCTGGTAATTACTCTCTGCTGGCACTGAAACATGCTGAAAATTGGTAGAATGAATGTGATTGCAATTTCTTTTTTAGGTTATTTATTTTTTGCTTGAAAGAGTTACAGTAACAGAAGGACACACATATATATACAATCTTCCATCCATTGGTTCACTCTTCAAATGGCTGTAACACATAGAGCTGTGCTGGTCTGAAGCCATGAGCCTGGAGTTTCTTCTGGGTCTCCCATGTGGTTGCAGGGACCCAAGTATTTGAGTCATCCTGCACTGCTTTCCTAGGTGCCTTAGCAGTGACCTGAGTTAGAAGTGGAACATCCAGGACTGAGCCAATGCCCATATGGGATTCTGGCACTGCAGGTAGAAGCTTAATCTGCTATGTCACAGACCAGGTCCCTGATGTGGCTACAATTTTCCAGCAGAGTCTGTGGGAATCCATGCTTCAATCTTCAAGCTTATTCTGATTTCATAAATTCATCTTCACTCAGCTTGGTGATTCCATTTCTTTGTTATCCATAGTAAATTACCCAGATTCCTGGTTATAAGCTGCTGCTTTGCTGAGCCTGTTGTCCTGTGTGTCCATAAGAACAAGCTCTGAGAAACTGATTTTATCCCTTATCTAGGAAGTTGTGGAAGAAGTGGTTTGTGAGGACATGATGGTGCCTTGTTTCCGGTGTCAGCTGAGTGAAGACGGAATGGAGAATGGTGTCTGGGAACTTCACTTCTTCAATTCTGAGGCATCATTGGAAGGCCAAATAATGTGATTTCCTGACTGTCCATAATGATTACAGTCCCATGGTAGGGACTTGAGGTATCCGATTCAAAACAGTACTACCAGATATTTATTTAATAGATAAGAAAACCATGATACAGAGAATTTCACTGATACCCCAACTTCCTTCAGTGAAGAAGTCTCTGATCTACCCAGAGCCTTTTGTTTTTGTTTTTGTTTTGCCATAGTGGAAAAGTTCTGACTAGCTGTAATAGCAATTTTGAAATTTTGGGATCAATGGTATCTTCCTCAGAGTAGACAGAAGTGTTAATGAAACAAAATAGTTTATTGGGTAAGCAGATTTTTTCCCCAAAAACACCCTCCAAATGAAATCTTATGCAAAAACTTAGCAAATAAAAAAGTAAGATCAGAGCTGTTACAGTTGAGAAGAAGGTGTGAGAGCCACAAGTCTATTTGGGAGTTCCCACTTGTCCCCACCTGCAACCCCCAAAGGTACTGCCACATCATTCTGAAGCTTGGCCATATTGAAGTTTGAAAACCACCAAGTAAGTCCAACCCTGAACTCAGCGTGATAAATAGTATGGTGTTTATCTGAAAAACTCCTCCCTTGGGTAACAGGGTGTTAACATGCAACTTGCCTTACTTCGGTTTCTGTTGACAATACACGCCACATTCCAAAAATGAACTTGAGACCACTATGACTGAAAAATTGTTACAAGACTTGCTGCAACATAGAGGGTAAAAAACCTCAACTTGATGGAAATTGGAAAGGAACTCATGGGGAAAAACACTGGAGGTCCTTTCTTCCCATTATTGCAATCCAAAAAAAAATGGGACTCCCATGGGCCCACTTTCTCTAGTTGGCAGCCATAATAGATGATGTGAGGAAGAGAATAGAAAACTACTTGCCAGTGGACCAGAGGAAAGATGCTCTACAATGGGAAGGGCCTGCACTTCCAGACATTGCAAGTATAAAAGCAAGCAAGCCTGGATGTTTTGTTTCCCAGATCACATTCAGTGGGGCCACTGAAGAGAAGATGGAAGAAGTTTCTATGAACAGAGAGAAAAGGTGTAAGTGCTAGTTTAGAATGCATTCATCCAGGTCGAGGGAACTATGGACCTGAAAACAGCAGGAATAGCAAAAGACCCCTGAAATGCTCATGGAAAAAGTTAGCTTAAACACCTGCCAGATCTAGGGATCATCATAGCATAGCATTTATGTATCCTGCTCCCAAACCCACTCCTTTCCTTCTTACTAGACAGGTTAGAAATCAATGAACAAGTTATGACAGGAGAAAAAGCACAAGAGAAACAAAGGAGTGTCACGCCTCTCTGGACAACTTTTATTACTTATTTGGGACTTTTTTTAACCTTAAGTGACTGCAAAAGTTTCTTTTACCTAAAGGGAACAGTCTTAAGCTTGGCCCAAGTGTTCCTCTTGGGCAGGGAAAGCCCTCAGGTTTAAAAATGTGGTGGAAATCAAAAGTTAACTTTATTTCTTCTTATATCCAGCACATTTGCTTATCCAGTTACCTGCTTTTATGGATGGTCTGATGAAATATACATTCGTGACTTCTTGTGATAGATTCTAGTCCGGCCTTCAACAACTCAAGGGCCAAGAATTTCTTGAAATATTTGAGGGAAGCTTGCTCTCTCTGCCCTGAACTATTTTTCTTCGTTCTCATTTCTCATGGCCCACAGCTTCCTTAATACCCCCTTCCCTGCATCCTGTCCTCTCCCCCATCATTTGTCTTGCTTTCCTTCCTTCTCGGCCCACGCGAGGCATCAGTGCTGTGTAAATAGATGTACTACTTCTCTTAGGTGATTATGGGGAGAGTTCCTTAATCTATGTGAAATAATCAAGTTTTCTGGATTTTGCTATTTTTCCTTCGTTGTAAAGGTCAGCTTTGAGGCCCTCTGTACTGAGAGCATCTGTTAAGATCCGGGCACTGGTAGCTATGATCAGAAAGTTGAACTTGAGGTCCACTATCAGACTGCTTCCTCAGTCTCCCAGCACACTGTGGACGTTGCCTCCTTTTAACCATCTTCTGACCCTTCCCTTTCTTCAAAGAGGATTTTATTTTCCTCTTTACTTATTTTGCACTGACTTTGGCATGTATCAGCACTAACCATTCCTGACATCGTGGCCTGTTCTTTAGAAAACCCTCCTACAACATTTCAACAGGAACTACCCCCTAGAAATGGTATCAGATAGCATCTGCCATTGTAGAAAGCCCCATTGCTATTTTCCAAGATCTCTTTATGGGAAACAGCTGGCTCCTGCCTGCACCAACTGACAGATAAACTGCATTATCAAAATACTTGTAGGCTGACACTTTCTTGAAATAAAAAACAAAACACAAGCAAGTAAGTACAAGATAATCATTCTTTCACCTTCATTAAAAAAGTTTAATTGAGCAATTTTTTAAGGAGGAAAAGTTACCATAAAAATTTAGATGCAAATTACTAATAAACAAAGAAAGAAGAATCTATAAAAAAAAAATCACCATTTATACAACTCAAGCCTTAGAGTGAAGAGAAAGGAAGTAGCGGCCTGTTCTGTTGGTTTCACTACCTATAGTAATTGCAGATATTGCTGTTGCCAATGTCATGTATATATGCAGGTCAAAAGGCAAATCTTCAGCATTAAAGTCATCATTTCCACATGACTGAAACAGGAGAACTCAAGAAGTAAAAATACTTATGAACACAGTGGATATTCAACTTGGTGGTTAAGACTTCAGTTGGGGGTCCTGTATCCCTCGTTGAAGTCCATGGGCTCAGTACTCCCTTCCTGCCCCTGATCCCAATTTCCTGTGAGTTCAAGTGATGGTCCAGGTGATTGGGTTTCGACCATGCACACAGGACATCTGGATTGAATTCCCAGCTCCTCACTTCAGCCCCTTGCTTGGGCTGTTGCTGGCATTTGCAGAATGAGAAGGGAGATGGGAACATTTTTTTTCTCTGTATCTCTGTCTCTCAAATGAATACACGCATTCCACCCATACCTTTGCTAAATTTTTAAAATAATATCTTATGCTCCTTGGTTGAAACGAAAAATCTCAATACAATAATATCAAGTGTCAGTGATGTCATACAATTGATAATGGATAGTATATTAACTGACTTCATTTAACTGAGAAAAAGAAAGCCGCCCTTCTTTTTTAAAAACATTTTTAAAATTTTAAGTAATTAATTTCATTTTATTTTATGACATCGTTTCATAGGCTGTGGGATTCCCCAAACCCCTCCCCAAGCCCTCCCCTCATGGTGGATTTCTCCACCTTGTTGCAGTATTACAGTTCAAATTCAGTCAAGATTCTTTCATTGCAAGCATGTACCATGCATAAAGTCCAGCATCTTATTGTCCCAATAAATTCAACAGTTTCTTGGGGAGACCATCTCTGGTCTAAAAGCTGAGCTGGCAGAATATCGTCGCCTCCAATGAAAAGCCACAACATAACATCAACAACAATTTACAACATTATGGAATTAATTGGCAAGGTATTGAGTGAGCAATATGTTAGAAAATGTAAGTTCTTAACCACATCCTGCGACTACTTCATTGACATTTCAATTTTAGTTTATACACAACCGGTTGCTATATATGTTAAAATGGCTATAGGGTACTATTCAGCTGTCTCGTAGCTATTTTCATTTTTATATTTAGCAGTTTATACTATTGAAGCATAATTTTTACTGAACTTGGTGATTTTTAGGATAGTCCAAACTGACTTATAACTCTAACAAGGCATATGTCAACAATTGAGGCACAGAACAGTTTTAGGAGGGGTGTGCAGAGATACCTTCAATACCTTAGTGAGGAGTAACTAATCTTTGCGTCTTTCCTAGTAAGGTATATGTGAATCCAAGCTGACTATTTCCTGTTTGGTTCTAAGCTTTCCTTATTGGTCTCTGTTTATCTAATCTAACAATTTTTTTTTCCTTGGGGCGGGGTGCGCTCCAGAGTGACCCTGATGGTCATTGCAAGAGAGGGTGGGGATCCAAAGTTGGAACTAGGTAAGGACCAGAGAGAGCTTCCCTCCTGAATCCCGAAGGAAGTTTACTGTTCTTCTGTTTCTGAGGTCCGCTCAGGGTTCCTGGTTATTGTTCCAATGACATTGGATCCTGTGAGGAAGGATTTGGGCATCTTCCATCCCATGTGGGAGATTTGAAAGGGAGTGGATGAAAGCCACTCTTCTGAAAATTCAACACGTTTATTTTTGTTATCCTCCTCATCAGAATGTAATTGCTATGAGAGCAAAGTCTAGGACAGCTTTGTCCATTGTTTCTTGCACTTTTCTGTGCCTAACTATCCCTAATACTTACTTGAAGAAATATGAATAATAGCCATTAGTCAACTAATAATACTTACTCATTTTTCATTAAGAAGTGAGTTCTTTCCTGTGCTTCTGTCAAAATATGATAAATAAGACATGGTTGGCTCTTCAAATTGTTCATACCCCAAGGAAGAACATAGATGACCAGTGCTTTTTTTTGTATAAACATAAATTTTTACTGCATTTCATTTTATAACAGCGTTTCTTAGGCTCTGATGTTCCCCCATCCCCTCCCCGTGCCCCCCCCATAGTGGATTGCTCCACCTTATTGCAGTATTACAGTTCAAATCTAGTCTTGTTTCTTTCAATGCAAGCATGTGCCATGCATTGAGTCCAGTGTCTTATTGTCCAGCTCAGTTCACGATGACCAGTGCTTAATGGCCTGGAAAAAAATTGAAATGAACACAAATGAGTAAATGACTGACTTTGCCAGAGGATTCAGGAATCTCCCCCCTTTTATCTTTCCTTATTTTTTATTAGAAAAGTGGATTTGCATAGAAAAGGAGAGGCAGAAAGATTGCCCATCTGCTGGTTTACTTCCTAAATGCCTGAAGTAGCCAGAGCTGAGCCAATCCGAAGACAGGAACCCAGAACTTCCTCCACACTGGCTACATGGTTGAGGGGTTCCAAGGCTCTGGGTCATCTTCTGCTGCTTTCTCAGGCCATAAGAAGGGAGCTGGATGGGAAGGGAAGCAGCCTGCACATGAACCAGTGCCAATCTGGGATGCAGACCCTTGGAGATGGAAGATTAGCTAAAGTAGAGCCAATGTGTTGGCCCCTCTTTTATTATTTTTAAGGATTTATTTATTTTTATTGGGAAAACAGACTCAGAGAAAGAAGGCGAAACAGAGAGAAAGATTGTCCATCTGCTGATTCACTCTCAAATGGCTGCCACATCTGGAACTGAGACACTTGAAGCCAGGAGCTAGGAGCTTCTTCTGGATCCCCCATGTGGCTACAGGGGCCCAAGGAGCCATGCTGGATGGGAAAATAGAACCAGGACATGAACTGGCAATCATCTGGGTCACTGGTACTGAAGGTGGAGAATTGCTTCTTATGCCATTTTGCCAGCCTCAGAAAGCATTTTGCAAGAAAGAATTCTTTTAAGCTGTGGCTTGAAGAATGAGAAATATAATGGACTTCAGAAGATTCTTTAATAAATCTGAGAAAATTTTTTTCTTTAATATGTAAAGGCCAAAGCTACTAAAAATTGACCTTCTTCGGGCTTTTGTTTTGCCACTTAAGTTGATAGAATTTATTATCTATTAATCAAAATTATTTTTTAGTAAAATATTTTTTCTTCTTGTTCAAATAATGAACTTCCCGTTCTTCAAATGAGCACTTTATCCCCGGTGCAGAAACTGTGATTTGAAGTGACAGTCAAGCTTGGCGTTTGTGTTCCTCTGCTTGTTTTCTTTTCCCAGCATTGTTTTCCACATGATGGAATGTAGACAGTGTTTCTCAATCTCATATCATTATTTCTCCTGCCCTGTTCAAAAAGAGTAATAAAATCACGATTCTTTAAAACCATCAAAATGTCATTCATTCTAGACCAAGATGAAAAAGAAATTGAAAAATATGCTTGGTAGAATCAGTGGTATCCAACCATGAAAATGCTGATCTTGTGCCTTTATATCCGTATATTCAAAAGCTGGAAGTTTCTCTTAGCAACAAACAAAACATTACACTGTTTCAAATGTCTTAATGGATAACATGATGCTCTTTGAGAGATAAGAGGCATCATGGTTTGCACTAATAAGAGACCTATTACGGTATGTGACATTAGCATGTTTACTTAATATTTTTCAGAATTGGGGTTAAAAAAGAAGTGGACTGATCATGATGATGACATAGTTTATATGTTCATTAATATTTGCAGAACTGTTAATTAAAAACCAGTTTAATTTACAAAGAAATTTTGAAGTTTTTTTTTTAAAAGGAGATATAAGAGCAGAGAAAAAGAAAATAGATTTCCAGTTCTATCATTTGGAAAAAAATAAATTTTGGGCCCTTCTCTTGACATTACTGTGGACTCCTTGCCAAAATGCAAACACTTGGTACATTTTAAACGGAAAGGAAAAAATAAAACTGATCACTCACACAGCCAGGTCAAGAATGAGAAGAAGAAAGCTTAAGATTTGACAAGAAGAAAAGTAATTTAAGACAGGACTCAGTCAAATGTGTGGAAAATCAAGACAACCTGCAAGACCATTAATGGAGGTCTCCATAAGACCATGCTGCCTCTGCACCCTGCCCTGAGCCCCTGCTCCCACCAGCTGGCAGGATTTACCTCAGAGGAACCCTGCCAGTGCCTTACAAAGGAAACATGGCCCGGACACATTTTACCTCGTGATGTTGTGAGGGAGGCACAGGTGGAACTCTTCCCTGAGACGGAGAGAGGGAGCCAACCGTAGTTCGTCTCTGAGTCTCTTTCTGAGGAAACTCAGCTCCACTGAATGGAAGCCTCAGCTTCAAGGCTGAAAAACATGTTGAGAGCCACGGTTACTGAAGAGATGATCATTCAGAATGGCCTGGAGATAATGGGACTGAAAAGAGTAATAGAAAGATCTGGATCTGGACATGAAATACCATCATTGAATAGAAGCCATGTTCTCTTAAAACTGCTCAAGAATTACTTTAAGTGCATGCATAACCATGAACTGCCCCCTAACTAAACATGGCTGCTACAGTCCCGGCACGATTAGCATTGTGCTTGCAGAAATCTTTATAGTTTTACATGGAAAAGAGAAAATTTACGTATCATTGGATTTCCAAGAAGAAAATTAAAAAACCATTGCACATTTGAGTCCTGTCTCACCACTTTTGAACTATGTAACATTGGAGAGGTTGTTTGACTTATTTGTGCCTCAGTTTCTCTATCTATAAAATGGGGAAGATTATTATATCTATTTCATATGGTTATTACAATAGGCTAACTAAATATATCTACAATACCACAACAGTTAGAAACACATAGTAAGTGGTACATAAATGCTATTTAAAATAGTTCTCAAATGATTGGCATTTAAAATAAAAGTTAATCGTAGTATGCCAATATGTCGAGTGTACTTGGCTTGCCCAAACCAAATATTCTGAAACATCCCTGAAATCCACCTGAGGTCTAAGAACCATGAAAAGTAGCTTGTTCATAAAGTCTCCCAAGTTTTCTTGCTGATTTATTTCCTAAGATTTCCATCAACTTTTTCTGGATTTCTATCCACATTTTCCTTGAACCCAATTCTACTATTTCTTATTCACAAACCCTGTATCACTAGAGTCACAGTGAAATGATATAATCCTTAGATTTTCAGTGAGGTGACCCAGATAGAAGCTTGTGATTTTTCTAAGGAATCACCTGTGGAAGTTACTTCCCCTTCCTGCATTTCTGCTCATCTAACAAAAATTAGGATTGCTGTGCATGTTTCCTGTGAATTGTAGCATTCTGTTATACCATTGCAACATTTTAGATGATTTCTTATATTTTTACCTGAATGTCTTTGTTGCCCCGAGAAAAGGCCAGGGGCCTTTGTTTGTTACCTGTTATGCTTCTCTCAATGCTTTTTAAGCTTTTATACCTGTATCTTCCCTGAAGGCCCCTCCGTTTCTACAGGTGAAAGCAAATGATCACCTTTCTTATTGCCCAGTGAACCCTGTATTGTTTCCCTGCTGAGATTCCTGAAAGTGACACCATTCTTTCTGATCCCATCTTCAGAGCCCAGATGCCCTAGGTGTCCCTGGTACATTGTCCCTCTACATTTCTCTTTTCTTTCTCTTCCCTGACATTTTGAACAACCGTCTGTATTCAGGCTCTTTGCTGCTATCCTTTCTTACATTTTAACACTTGCTAGGATCACTGGGTGATACTTGTCAAATGAAGAATATAATTCTGGCTGTCAAAGGCACCGATTTCCACATTTCTGATAAAGTCGCCCAGGTGATGCCAAAGCAGCTAGTAGCCACCACAGTTGGGAAAACAAGGCTTTTTTTTTCACAGGAGCGTGCAATTTGGAAGATTTCCCTTCAGTTTTTTTTTAATTATTTACTTGTTATTTGGAAGGCAGAGCATCAGAAGCAGATGGAGAGACAAAGAGAAAAATCTTATATCTCCTCAGCTGTAGGCAACTGCCTAGGTTGCCTTGTATCTAGGCAAGTGTTACACTGCTGGGAGAAAAGTAGCTAGTAGCAGGGCCTTGTTAGTGCCTAATTTGTGTTAACTGTGTATCAGTATGCCAGCATAGTTACTCATTCCCTCCCTCCATCCCTCTCTCACTTTCATTCTCCCTTTCTCCCTCTCTAACCCCCCCCCTTTCTTTTTCTTTTAAAAGATAAGTGAGGAAGGCAGGGAACTCTCAGCTAGGATACATTTCAATAGCCTCCAGGTGGAGGTGCTGCAGATTGCCTGGGGAAGGCGGTCTGGGGACGTGTTGGAGTGGGAGCAATTGTTTGACAAACAAGGGATGACTTCTGGGGTCTTCCATCAACCAGGTCAATGCATTTGTGGGTGGGCGAGGGAACTGAGACAGTGTGGTTTAGAGGGTGAAATCAGAGGAGATACCTGGGTCAGGCAAAGGCACTTGCCTATGTGGGAGACCTTGGCTGGGCTAAATATAACCACCTGCTACCCACTGGGGCTTACAAAAGCTGGGGTTTGGCGGACATGTCTGGCTGGGCTGGCTAAATGTTGGAGCAGAGGTTGGGTTACATCAGGCTGGGCCACAGCACCCACCAGAATGCAAGAGAACTGGATTGGTGCAGAATCTATAGGGGACTTATGGGCTTACCTCTGTGAGACTGTAGCACCCACCAGTTTATGCAGAGAGCTGGGGGTAGTGATGGGTCAAGCCAGGCTAGACCACAGTACTCACCTGACAGGAAGTCACCTGACATAGGAGCTGGGGCTGGGAGAAGGCCTGGCAAGGTCAGGCTGTAGCACCCTTTTGGCAAATGCAAGGGTCAGAACTAAGGGCAGACCATGCCAAGCAAGGTTGTTGCCCACTGGCAGGTGTAAGATCTGCGGCTGGGAGCAGCCTAGCGGGGGAACTTGAAGAATGCTCCTACTGGGCTGCAGCTCCCACAGGGGAGCACTGGACCCAGGGCTGGATGTGGACCAGGCCAGCCAAGTCTGTAGCACTCATCAGTGATTGTGTATGCTGGTTCTGGGACAGGCTGGGCTGGGCTGGGCTAGACCTTAGCACCCACTGGCATGCAACAAGAGCCAGAAAAGGGTGTGCTAGGCTGCAACACCCGCTAGTGAGAGCTGAGACTGCGGGGAGCCATGCCAGGCTGTGTTGAAGCACCCACCAGCATGTGTAACACTTGGGGCTGCTTCCTTGCTGGGCTGCTACTTGCACTGTTGAGTGTGACAGCTGGGACTGGGGGATGGCCCATCTAGGGCCAGGCCAGGCTGGATATGCTGCACACGCTGGGGCATGCAAGAGCCAGAATTGTTTTGGGCCAGCTGAGCTAGACTGTAACACAAGCTGGTAAGTGCCAGGATTGGGTGTGACCATATGAGATAAGTGGCCTGACCTTGGAATGTATGTGTTGGGTCTAGGCCTCCTCAGTTGCTGATGCCTGTGCAGTGAACAGCATGTCCAGATACACTGGGGGCACATAATGGAGGACAGCTCATCTAGGCCAGCTGGGGATGTCAACTGCCTTGTCAGAGGATGAAAAGCAGAAAAGGTTGGACAACCCGCCTGGCCAAGCTTTGCAGCATGTTCCCTGGTCTGTGGATGCACCAAGGTGGATCTGCCTACCAATAGACCTTGGAAAAATTTTCTCAACCATGAAGCAACAAAGCCAACAACTTCTCAGAGCTATCAAAACCTTTATTTATTTTTTTAAAAAAATTTATTTTATTTTTATTAGAAAGTCAGATATACAGAGAAGAGGAGAGACAGAGAGGAAGATCTTCTGTCAGATGGTTCATTCCCCAAGTGGCCATAATGGGCTGCTGAGCCAATCTGAAGTCAGGAGCCCAGAGCCGCTTTTGGGTCTCCCACATGGGTGCAGGGTCCCAAGGCTTTGGGCCTTCCTCGACTGGTTTGCCAGAGCACAAGCAGTGAGCTGGACGGGAAGCAGGGCTGCTGGGATTAGAACTGGCACCCATATGGGATCCCGGCACATGCAAGATGAGGACTTTTAGCTGCTAGGCTACCATGCTGGGCCCTCGAAATCTTTAAAGTAAGATCCTTGGAACACTTCTTCACATCAAGGTCTCTAAAGCATCATCAAACGACTGCCCCACCTCCCAGGGTGCTGATGTAGCTTGACATCAAGGAGTGGCCTCTGCCCCTCTCCTTTGCAGATTCAGGAGGAAAAAAAAATGACTGAAACATTTCCCACCACCTTCCTCAGTATCTGAACCTCCCCACCCTAATCAGAGGACCACATGGGCTTGCATTCCTCTCAACTATGTAAACATACTAAAAAGAAAATTAAAATTTAAAGATTAAAATACTGCTGCACTCCCCAAATGGCTGCAACAGCCAGTGCTACTCCAGAATAAAGCTAGGATCCAAAAACTTCTTGGTTTCTCACATGGGAGGCAGGGACACCAGCACTTGGGCTGTCATTTGCTGCCTTCCCAGGAATATTAACAGGAAGCTGGGTCAGAAGTGGAGCAGCCAGAACTCAAATATGTGTTTTAACAAGGCATGCTGACAGCATATTTAGTGGCTGCTTATTTGGCTATGCCAGGATGGTTTCCTTTCTAGTCCAGTTTTCAGTAGTATTCTCAAATTTTATTCCTCTTTTCTGCTGCTAAAACATGCCTTCCATAAAATCTCTTCAATGCATACTCTCAACCTGTGTTTCTGCCTTACCTCCCATACTTAATCTAATTAGCTTACATTTGTTCAGTGGTGCAAACTGATCTCAAGTAGCATTTTTTAAACTTTCAGCCTTCATGCCTTGCTTGGGCTCTATTGTTTGCTTGGAAGTGATTTTATTTATTGTTATTTTTATGTCTGTTATTCAATATCATCCAACTTCTTATAGACACCAATACACTCAGTCTGCAAGGCATCTTTGTTTTCAGGAAATCCGTCCTCTCCTTTAAATGTTCATGGTGCTTTGTTGACTTTATGCTGGCTCATAGTCTGCTTTGTATTTTATTTTTATGCACCTGCTACCTCTCCTCTCAGACTTAGAACTCCTGGAGGGAGTGCTTCAAAGCAGGAAAGAACTCTTCAGAACAAAATGAATGGAAGCACTCCTTCACTAATTATTCAGACTTACACAAGTTGAAAGTAGAAAACAAATCCATTTGTAGCCACATGGAAGAAACTAGAAGACAGTTTGCTAAGTAAAATGGGCTGGGTACAAAAAGACAAATATTGCATTTGTTCAGTCATTTGTAGAATTAAACTAACAGTTGCTCTACCAGAAGCAGAAAGTGGAACAGTGATGCCCATAAAACAGGGAGGTAGAAACGAAAGGTTGGCTAGCAGGCACCACATCATAGACAGGACAGCTTAGTGTGCTCTTCAACAGCGCAGTGTGTGATTTTAGTCAATGGTTTATTTATTTATTTATTTATTTACTTTTAATAATTTTGCCGTTTGTTTCACCGAAAAGCTCAATAGAAGTTCCTACAATTCCTTTTTTAAAAAGATTTATTTATTTTTACTGGAAAGGCAGATATACAAAGAGAAGGAGAGACAGAGAGGAAGATCTTTTGTCAGATGGTTCACTCCCCAAGTGGCCGCAATGGCTGGAGCTGAGCCAATCCGAAGCCAGCAGCCAGGAGCTCTTCTGGGTCTCCCATGCCGATTCAGGGTCCCAATGCTTTGGGCCATCCTTGACTGCTTTCCCAGGCCACAAGGAGGGAGCTGGATGGGAAGCTGGATGGGAAGCGGGGCCACCGGGATTAGAACCAGCGACCCTTATGGGATCCCGGCACGTGCGAGGTGAGGACTTCAACCACTATGCTATCACGCCAGGCCCAATATTTTATTTTTATTAAAGTAGGCAGGAGGGGAGTTTGGAATGTTCCCGCACATAGAAATAATGAATGCTTGGGAGGTGGAAGTGGTAATTGATCATTACACATTGTATATATGTATCGAATTGTCGCACTAAAACCCATGAATATGTACAGTTCATGTGTCAAGTTTTAGATTTATTGAAAGGAAGAGTTATTTAGAGAGAGAGAAACAGAGACAGAAAGAGACAGAACATCTTCCAGCTGATAGCTTACTCCCTATATGGTTGCAACAGCTGGAGCTGGGCCAAAGCAGGGACCGCTGGGGCTTCCTAACGGTCCTTCAAGCAGATGCAGGAGTCCAAGCTCTTGGGCCGTCTTCTGCTCCTTTCCCAGGCACATGAGAAGCATGCTGGGTTCAAAGTGGGGCTAGCCGGGGACTCCAGTCAGTGCTCACATGGAATGCCCGCTCTGCAAATGGTGGCTTTGCCAGATAAGCCACAGTGCCAGCATCCTATGCGTCACTTTTTTTAAAAAACAGCTGTCATTCTACCAATGGAGAAAAATGTATTTTATTCCGTATCTAATTGTTAGTTACTTCTAAAAGTGTCTAGGACTTCTGGGACATACTCAGTTTTTACTCATTTCCTGTGAAGTTATCAAACGTGCTTCTGTGGGTGACCCTGTGCTGACAGCTGCGAAGACCAGCATCTCTAAGTCCTCCCTGGCTGGCTGAGCAGCTGCAGGGGGAGAGGCCTCACTCCAGGTCACCTGGGTTCTCCCCTGAGGCAGGGTGTTGAACTGGAAGGCCATGTGTCTTCTCTGTGACATAATTATTATGCTCTGAAAGCCTGTGGCTCGGCGGGTCACATACCTATTGTAGGAACACCGTGAGACTTTGTAAACTGTGCTTGCAATGAAATGCCCAGTCACTGCATTCGACCGCCTCCCTCTCCTGCCTGTACAGCCATCACATGCACATTCATTCTTCACTCCCCTACTCTCTGTTGGAGACTGACACACCTCACTGTGCCTCAAGGGGAGGTGGGGGGTGGTGACTTCAGGCCCCTCTTCACCGATTCTCTTACAAATGATCGAGAGCTGAGGTCCTGGAGCACATACACTCACTGCCTGTGTGAGGAAGATCCTTAACCTCTGAGATCTGAAAGGGTCCTGAAATGTCCTTACAGCTTGCTGGTCGTGGTCACTTCTGTCTCCAGAGAAACCACATTGTTGAAAAGCCTAATGCTGTGATTACTGAACCTTCCTCTTCTTAATAAAAGGATCAGGGAGTTTCCAAGCCTTGCAGGAAGTTTGGACTTACCTGGTCAATTTCCTCATGCTTTCCTGAAGGAGGAAATGAGGCCGGTGATCACCCAGTTGCTTAGTGGCAGAGCAAGACCTTACAAATGGCACTGATAGGCAAAGAAAAATGAGGAAACTGGATCTCTATATCTCTAATAGAGTAGGGCACTTCAAGAAGTTCACAGAAAAGACATATTCTGAAACTTTGTGTACAGATTTCAGAACACTTTTGTGCTAAAAGTAACCTATATTTTAATTTTATTTTCCTTTGACTTTTTGGAGGACTTCCATGTGTCCTTGTATCAATTTACCTGCGTTATTCTGTTGGTCTTCTGCAATGTCAATTACTGTGTTTTTGATGGCTTAAGATTATTACTGAAATTCTAGTAGGTGATTATCATTCCAGTCTTATAGACAAGTAATCCGGCATCTATGATGGTGAAGTTCCCAGTCCAGGAGTGCTCAGCAATGTGAGACAATGCACCATGCGCTCTCTCAAGAGAAGCTGTTATCTGATGACCGACAGACAGGTGCCCTTCCAGCTGGTGGCATAAGAGGAAAAGGAAAACAGTTCTTATCCTCACATAGATGGTAAAGATGGCTGGATTCTCTTCCAGTTACTCCGTGCTCTCATCTCTTCGCTCAGTCACCGTGGCCGTTCCAACAAGCTTCCTGCCCTCTTGCCTCTTGCCTCTCATACCTTGTCTTAGATGTCACCCATGCCCATGGCTTCCATCATTCTCTTACCTCAGACACTGCATACTTTATTCAAGTCCTAGTCCATCTCCCCAGCTGTAGCCACTTATCAACAATTGCCTGCTGTGCCTGCCGCAAAGTGCATAAACTCAGGGTTAAAAGCATAGGACTTCTCTTTCCTGCAACCCCCTTTTGGAATTCTTCTTTTCTTCCTCATATGCTGATACACTTAACTGTGCTTTTTTTGTTCCTTTTCTATATCTGCCTTCAATATCTTTTCAAAGATAACTCATATCTTACCTCCTCTATCATGACTTCCCCCATATTTAATTTTTTAAGGCAGCATTTAATGAGAACATACATGACAGAGAATAAAACAGACACAGGTTGTGACCTGCAGCACCTATAAATAATGAACTGCATCATAACGCTAGCTATATAATACTATATAATAACTGCTTTGCGTGGAAAGCATTGGATGAGGACAACTTAATATACTTTCTGGTTTTAAAGTTGACTTATTTCTGGAAGGAGTTTCATAGCTATCAAGTTGGAATTTTTTCATATCTGTGGGAAGATCTGCTGGTCGAATCTGTTAGCATGATTCACATCTGGTTCCTGGGAATACTCCAGCCACACTCCAGGGTTTTTGCTGACTGTGAGATCTTATAGGTAGCTGATAATCAATTGGTCGATCCCTGGTGGGAAAAGTTCTTGGAGTATTTCTATGTGGATGAAATCCCAGCTTGGACCCTGTTTGCTTCTTCGAAAGCTGATTGGGTAGTACTGGCTGGAATTGAAATGCCCTGGAGCTTGAATGAAACACACATGGCACTCTTTCATGTGAATTCAGCAAAAAGCTGGCCGGGAAACAAATGACAGTCAAAGAGCTTGCACTGCTGTGGTAGTGAATTTCCCCTTTGAAGATTCTGTTAGGAGAGTTTTCCCCTCCAGTATCACTATGTTATAAACCTAATGAATATGTTCAGTGGTCTGGGGATATATAACAACTTAATGGAAACCATTTTAGATCAGCTCTTACTTCTGATCTTAGTATCAAGATAATTTTGGTATCTGGCTACACTTCTCATAAAAAGATGGAAAGAAATGGTTTTTAATGATTCTGAGATAGCAGTGATAGAATAGCGTTACCCATATGCTGTAGCATGCTGGTCACACAAACCATCTGACTCTGCTCTCATACACACACAGTGCACATCTTGCACACATACAGGTATGCACACTGCAGGCATGGTACTTCAAGGCAATCAAGGCCCATCAAGGATACTCCCTAGTGTGGTTTATTTTCTGCTTTTAAGTTCCATTAAGGCCCATTTGAGAATGACTATTTCGTAATACCTCACACTTGATAAAACCAGTTCAAGAGCAAGTTGCATGCCCACGACTATCACGTGCGACAATAACAACATAGATAAAAAAAAACTGCATGAGCAGAAAACAAAATTATTTTAAAAGAAGTTTCCAAAAAAACAAAAGTGAATAATTTTATTTTTAAAAGGCTATATTTTAATGTTCATGAAATAATAAGTTGTTAGCATTTTTCATGTTTTATATCAGATTTTTTCAATATTCCTAATATAAACTGAAAGACATATCTGTGCTCATGCATTTTTAGCATTGTAAAAATATCTTGATCTCCAAGCAAACATATGAAAAAGATACAATTGTAGAATTTCAGAATTTCTTATTTTGTCATTTTTATTAAAGTTGAAAAAAGTCAAAGCTTTTGATTTCTCTTTATCTTCCTTACCTTCTAAAAACACAAGGATATTTCAAGTTTCTTATCACAGATGATAAAATGAATTGCTTATTCATCAGTTCACATAATAAAACAGACACTACAGTTAGTTAACAGTTAGTTAATTAAATATAGCTAGTTAAATGACAGTATAAATGATTTCTAGCCATTCTACTTTTTCCATTTACATGGAACCAAATGCTGACTTAGGACTTACCAAAGAAAAGGAATATTGTTTTTTTCTTTTTAAAAAAGATTTATTTATTTTTATTGGAGAGTCAGATATACAAAGAGGAGGAGAGACAAAGAGGAAGGTCTTCCATCCGATGATTCACTCCCCAAGTGGCCTCAAAGGCCTGTTCGATGTCAGGAGCCTCTTCCAGGTCTCCCACACTCGTTCAGGGTCCCAAGGCTTTGGGCTGTCCTCCACTGCTTTCCCAGCCCACGGGTAGGGAGCTGGATGGGATGTGGGGCCATTGGGGTTAGAACCAGAGCCTGTTTGGGATCCCTCAGCATGCAAGACGAGGACCTCAGCCACCATGCTACTGCGCCAGACCCAGGAATATTACTGTTAAGCCTGGTATCTTTTGTGCTGATTTTATTTAGGACTAGTAAGGCCATCTTGTTCCACCTCAGTAAAACTGGAACCCAACTCTCAGACCTGAAATAGTCTTCCAAGATACTTACAAGCTGAAGCTCGTCAAGGGCTTCCTGTCCAGCAAGCCGATGAATGGATGCAGGATGAAAGACTCTTTCCAGCAGCCTACACGGGTGCAACAAGCTCTCAGAGGAAAATCACCGCCAGATGGGTGAGTGGCTCCATGGCCTCAGTTCTGAGCACTACATCCACCTGGCTATGCAGAATTGAATTTCACTATTACTCAGTTTTTGTCATTTATTGGAGAAAAAGTAAAGGTTAAAGGACTGTAAAAATGCCATCCAATTTGCCAGCATCACAAATCTGAGCTAATGCCAGAATTAAAACAGAAGAGGAGAAAGTAAATGTCAGGACAGTTGGAATTTCAGTGAAATTCCTGTTGCCTACCCAAAAGGAGCCACGTCATCTGCAAACAGAATTCAACCTGGGTTAAACAAATCTCACACTGGGTTGGAATGTCACTCCAGGGACATCATTCACGCTAACCCTGGCGTGGGTGCAATGGTGGGGATGGGAGGAGACTCCGACTAGAAGGATGCCCTTTCCTAGCTTCTCAGAGAAGCCCAGACAAGCCTTCTGCTGAGGCAGGAAGTGGGTGGGAAAGTGACGTGGTCAATGGTGCTGAAATCACTTAGTCAAGAACATATCCCTACTAGCAGTTGTTCAGCACTGTCTATGTTCCCTCAGTAATGAGTACAATTCAGATCATCTCAGCAGTGTGAGGAGGTTCGCTTCAATTTTGAACTGAAAAAGCCTCTGAAACAGTGAAGTACTTTGTCCATCATCGTACAACGACAGGATGACTTTGGCCTCCGAGCTTGTCCTGTCTTGGACTCTAAAGCTCGTGTGAATCATCATTATGCTGGGTCAGCCAGTTGCTTTGACTTTTCTAAAGTCCTAGCGTTGTTCAGAACTCATCTATGGACCTTTCATTTCCCCCCTCCCCCTGGGTGTACCTTCCTCCCCGATCCTTCGTAGACCTGTGGTTTCTTATAGGCAAGGAAAAATGAAATAAGACAAAGGAAAAGACCAAGTTGGGAAGAAGGAAATAAGAAAAATTCTGAAAGCGATCATATTGAAAGAGTAAAATAGCAACTCACCACAGAAAAGCTTGGCTGACACACAAGAGCACTGCAAAAAAGAGGCAGTTCTGTTTTAATCTTTAAATCATAAATCATTTTTTTGTTTGTTTGAGCTAAATGCATCTGCTGATGAGTTTATTGTAACAGTCTGCTTCACTGCTGTTTACCAGAGGAGTAAAATATATTTTATTTGCTTAGTTACCAGTTTCAGCTTTGTTGACTTTCTTTTTCAGTAGATTAATGAGCTGGATGCAGGAGGCACACCACTTCCTCTCACATTGGCCTTTTAGATCTCCCCCCCTTATTATTCTTTTTCTGGGTGTCAATGGTTTTCTCAACATCTTATTCTCATTTTTCTCCTTTCTGAGCAGACACATGCTAGAGTGCAGCTTCATGACTAGAAGACTGTGCAGAGTCCATGGCTTTAGAATCATGGATCAAGTCTCGATTCTGTAATTTTTATGCAGATTGCAAAACATCTCTCTTCTTTGATAATCCTCTCACACCTTTGCCAACCACAAATGTGGCATGTTTTTGAGCCAGTGGTAGATGACATTTTTTTAATACTTGCAGTTTACTCATTTATTTTAATTATTCAGAAACGGGCAAGTAGAGAAGCCAACACAAGTTAGATTTAAAGATGAAAGGCGGAATTACTTTAAATTAAAAAATGAATTTATGGTTGGTAAATACAGCATTACCAACCCTTGGTATAGAAGCCATTATAATGTTGCTGCCAGGTTATATATATATATATAAACCTTTTAGTCCAGATTATTAGAAAGTTGTACATGAAGAAGGGTGTTCAGTCTGACCTGATGTTAAGAGGGTCCATGACAGATATCCTCAGTCCACACCTTGTGTAAGGTTGTAATCAATTGTCACAACTAAGATCACATTTGCCGTAATGGGGTGTTGGCTTTGTTTTCCAGGTGATGGTAGGTTTGCTAAACACTATAAATAATGGTCGTCTTTACTCCCCATTTTAGTCCCCAAACAAAAACATGGTATTTGGGAAAGAACTTGAAAGAAGTAATTGAGTCATGATATGTGTTTCAGTGTGCATGTAGTGTATAAATTGTGTATGTACATTATTAGCATATATTATCCATTTAATATTCCTGAATAATGAGTTATATCATAAGCTTACAGGGCTTAATTTCTTTTTGTAGATTTTAAATTATCTATTTAAAGTGAATCAATTTCGTATATTTCCCAATACAGATTTAAGAGCATAGTGACACTTCCCATCCTCTCCCCCCTTCTGTCCACGTTCTGAACCCCACATTCTCCTCCTTCCTTTCTTTGTTTTTTTTAATTGTTAAAACAGCATACTTTCGGTTCACTTCACAATCACAGGTTTAACAGTGGATTAGGTAAACTCAACAACTAGCAAGTAGAAAAAAAAAGGACACAGGAAGACTGTAAGCAGAATTAGATAACTCATATAAAAAATAATTTTTGCAATCTGTAAAATTTCAGTAGAACATGCATCTGTTGTTGATAAATTATGTATTTTCATTAATGATTTATTGAATTGTATTCTCATAAAAATATCTACATGAAAAATATTACAAATTTCAAAACTTCCATGATAATATTTGCATGAAACTGGACAAAGCCTTAAGATACCATTTCACATACTATGGTCTGCAATAATGATTTTGGTTGAATTTTGTCCCCGTATCTTATGCCAAGAAAGCTTGATTTATAAAGCATGTTCTCCAATCCAGAACCAGATAATACTAAAGATAATTACTATGCCTGGTTAGAATTTAAGAGCAATTTCCTGAGGTTCCACTTGTAAAAGTGAAACAACACACTTTGGAATGAGTGCTGGTCAGCTATACACTGGAAGGAAAGTATGGAATTACTGCATAAAGCCCATTCTCAAGCATCAGCCTAGATAATAATCACACCATGGTTAATAATCCCAAGGACTGTTTCATTGTGTGACTTTACTACGTAGATATACAATTCCTTTTAAACTTTTCAAGCACAAAGAAAAAATAAATCAGTCTGGTTGCACACAGGTTGTTTATATATATATTATCCAAAGGTGAAAGTTATTAAAATCTAAAACAATTTTAATTTCCTCTGGAAGTTAAGCTACATTTTATTTTAAATAAGAAAAGAATTATTAGGCATATTAACAAATATCTAATTAGATTTAGAACATTTTAAAAGAACACTGAAAAGTCTAAAAACATTGCTTTATGTTTTGAGACTCATTGAACCATAAAGGAAAACAAATTTTGAATGTTTAATCTATAATTCCTACAAAATACTAACTCTTGTACATCCCTTAAGGTATGTATGGGCTTAAGAAAAATTGTAGCCTGAGATAATCCAGTGATAACAACAGTAAATATTACTTTGGAAAATTATTAGTGTTCACACTTTTAATTTTTCTGAACTCATTCTGCCTTGATAATGATGAAAGTTTTATCCTGAATATGGGGAAAACTAAAGGAGGGACTGATCATATTTTTGGCAAATTAAAACAAAAAAATTAGTTTAGGACTTTTTTTCAAGTCACATTCATTTAGCTTGGAGTTTCTTTGGATAAATGATTAGTTTCAATTATTTGATTTGGTAGTGTCAAAGAAAATTTTAAAAGATAAACCCAGATTAAAAAAATAACTTAGGCACTAGGTACAGATAAAGTACTGTCATCAGGATGGTGGCATTGTAGGATGCTGTGTAAGCCAAGGCGTATGATGATCCCATCCATGTTAGAATGGAGTCTTGGCTACTTCATTTCCAACACAAGTGCTAATGTACCTGAGAAAGCAATGGATGATGGGACCCTGCCACTGAAGTGGGTGGCAGGTGGAATTCCCAGCTCCTGGCTTCAGCCTGGCTCTGCCCTGGTCATTGCAGCCATTTTGGGGAGTGAACCCACAGATGTAAGAGCTCTCTCGTTCTCCCGTCCCCTTCTTCTTCCTTCTCTTTACTCTGCCTTTCAAGAAAATAAAAACAAATCCTTGAAAGGGCCATTGCACACTATCCTTCAAATACATCATTTTAAAAAATCTTAAAAAGATATTGTCATGGCACAGTGAGGTTTAAAAACAAAAGTTTTCATCATTTCTGTCTTAAACAAAAAAGATACACAATTATTTCTTATCTAAATCTTTATTAGAAGAAAATTTGATTTAAAACAATGTATAACAGCAAATTTCATTAAATATTAAACAGTTTTTGTTATCAAAGATACTTAGACAATATGTTCCTAATATTTCTGCACAGCAGAAGTACACTGATTATAGAGCTCAGAATGTCAAGTGCTCAAGTGAGTTTATTTTTGGCACAAAAGTTTCTAGTCACATTTAAAGAAATGTGATAACAGATAAACTCATAGATACTCATTATGATTGATTCACAAAGTTTTCACGATTATCATTGTGGAACTGATATTCTGTAAGGGCAAATGTTTCTTGTGAACTCTTTCTGTAGCAATAAGTAACAGACTGAATTAATTTTAAAGTAGCAGTACTAGTAAAATTAAAAACTGAGTAAGAAGCCAGATTCTTGTTCACATTAGCCAGTAACATTAACATTAGTAAGCTGATTATTTTATATCAAAATTTCAAAAATGAAATGACATATATAGAACAAGCTTTAGTGAAAATAAACAGTTTATTGTGAAGCTGTTCAGGACATGACATCTGTGAGTACCCTCTTGAGGGGTAGTTTCCCTTTGTAACTCCTAGAAGTTTCCCTTTCAATCTGTAAAACACCAAGAAATGTGATTTTACTGTATTTTCATAGGTCTACCATAGAAAAGATTACATTTAAAACTTCTATTTAAAAACAAACCTAACAAGCATCTTTTCAGTTTTTTTTTTTCTCTTGCGTATAGTACACATTAGTGAATGGCCACTAGGTGCAAGGGAAATTGCTTATGCTGCACAGTATATTCTAATAGTGAGGCTATCGAACATGCTAAAATGACAGATGGTTCCCAATCAGTGAGCTAAGGAGGAAAACAAATGTAAGAAGACTTGTTTTTAATCATTAAGCATTGCAGGTTTTAAATTTTTTAAAACAATGTTTGTAAACTTGCCCACAAAAGCTGGGTAGGTAACATTAAACAGCCAGTAAGGCACTTTGTCAGAGGATGAAGTACTAAAGGCTGAATGATGGGCAATTTGCTTAATAGGAAACATTTCTATACTTAGCAAAGTCTGGAGCAGGCAATCCTTTTTACTGGTTTACTGTCAAACAGGAGTGGGGAAGGTTTTAAAAATTTTTCTTTTACTTTGTTTTCCAATCTTCCCTGCAGAAGTATTTCAGTTGTAATTTTAAAAATATACTAGGAGCTATCCTTTTAAATAATGCATCATTTTCACTTTAATATTTAAAAGAATATTAACATATTCAGTAGGTATTTTCAAAACATCCAAGCCACTCTATTTAAAAATGAATTACAAAACAAAAGTTCTCAATATAAAAATGTTCCATGTTATTAACAATTCCCTTGCGACTTCTGATGGCTTCACATGTTACATATAAGCTTTGGTATAAAACATGCAAATACAAGCCAACAAGGTTGTGAATACAGTGTTGCTAAACACAGAAACTAGTGGTGCAGACACAGCAGGTAGAGAAAGGTAACAGACCGCTCCAGGATGATCAGTTTTGCTCTTCTACTGGCGCTTAGTTCCTATATCGTCCTTCATTAAAATCTTCAGCAAAGATTCGGTCATAAAATAAGGTCTTGTAACGGTACCACTGTTTCTGTCTAAATCTTCCACTAAGGAGGAAGAATGGCACAGAGTAAATAGCAAAGCAATGCTGTAAGAGAAGTAACATCGCCCTCTGCTGCATACTTGTCTTACAGCAATTCAAAATACCACTTTTTACAAACAGCACAGTTAGGCATTCACATTATTGTAAACGTAGGTATGATAAAATGATCAGCCCTTGTTATTATGACAGTAAAAAATGATTTTATCCAGGCCGGATTTTGCTAGTATTGCATACTCCAAAGTTACATGCTTGAGGAATTAAATTTTACCTTCTGTTTCTCAATTTATTTTCTAACACGCTTGTTCAAAACTATTTGCTTTGCTAACAACATTGTAAATAGTACAGCCTTGAAAATTAAGATTTTAAAAATTTTGCCATACAGAATTTCATCCATTCAACCACAAGTTGCACTATTACTCTTTCCTTTCACAGTAGTTATGAGTTTAATTGCTTTGTAGAAAAGCAGCTTTTAAATTTCTTCTGAAAACCAGCACACATTTTTACCCTATGCATTACAGTTACAAATAGCAGTAATAAACAGAGAATATTTTCTTCTAGTTTAAGCCTAGAGTCCGGTTAAACGGACATTTTCTCACATGTCGATGTACATTTTTATTCAAGTAGTTTTCCAACTTTTATGTGTATCAGAACCAACTGGAAACTTTATAAGATTTCATACAGTGCCCATAATACTATAGTCTCTTGAGTAACGCACAGGCATCTGTACTTGTAACAAGTTCTGTTAGCGATCACTATTCTAACTGATCTTTGTTGTAGCTTCTAACTGTTTAATAATAAATAGTAATATTATTTAACTAGAAAATCTAGTGATCTAAATTTAGTAATCTAGAAAATAGGTTATCTCTCTTCATTGCTTCAACAGATTGAGAGTGAAAAGGGGATTTTGTCAAAATGCAAAGCCACATTATAATTTGGACTACAATAATCTCAAGAAAGTAAGTCAAGAACAAGTTGGAATGAACCACTATTCTGAAAATGTTCCCTATTACTATTAATTAGCTTTTTGCTATTTAACTGCCAAGGAGTCCATCTAAGTTCTTATACTTCGAGATAATTAAATCAGTAATTGTAGTAATTTGTGACACAGTGATACATTTCTGACACTGTTCTTGGATGTGTGGATTGTATTCAGATCCACACATTGTATCAGCATGTTCCTTTCTATCCGTATACAAATAATGCTTGTAAACAAGTCTAGTGTAAAAGTCAAATACATTAACAGAGTCAATGCTTCTTTTGGAGTGCTTCTTTTAACTGTTAGCAATGTCAAATGCATTTGCGTACATAAGGTTGACAGGCAAGGTACCATATGTCTGATTCATGCTTTGCTCTGCCATGTAAGACTTAGGCATGGCTCTCAGCAACTGGCTTGTTGCTCTGTCTAGCATGTGCGGGTGTGGTGAGAACTCTTCTCCCAAACCTTGCAGGGAGATTTCCTAACACTCAGTAAATTCCTTGTCAAAGTACCAGATTAGGTACCCTGTGGAAGGTTAACACTTTTCCTTAGGGTACACACTTAAAGTGCCTTACTTATCTTTTCTCATTTCTCACTGAAAGTTGAGCTAAAATGAAACCTTTTGTTGAACAAAGCTATACAATTTCTTTAATCTGGAGATACAGGTATGCTCAACAAAAGGTAAATCATTCTCTGAGACAAATCTATACTGGTCTTCTACTTGGTGGGAATAAGAAATTTGAATAAGAGACAAAAATCATAAATTATGTGACATTTTCAGTTTTCTTCAATAAGCTTTCACAGTAGCCAGAAATTCCTATCATTGAAAATGACATTCCAGAACTTAGGTTCAACTTTTAAATATAATTTCACTACTAAAGGATCAGCTATAAAAGTTCTACAGTAATTTTAATCCAATAATGCTCTCTGTAGAACCTGTGTAACATTAATGACTGTTTGCTATAAACTTGAAGTTACTGAAATATACTCCCTAGGGAACCATTCATATAAGTTTAATCACAGTTTAGAGAGTTGTCCACCAGCTTGAACAGTATAAATGTAACCATAGCACCATATTTACAAATCTAGTACCATATGGTGGTTAGCTATAGGTCATTATTTTTATGGCTAATTGATTACACATTTCAAAAAATTGCCTGAATATCCTTTACAAATATACAGTTATAAAAAGGAAGGCTATCAAAGTGCTGCAAAGGAAACAGCACACTGAGTTATAAAAGAGATTGAAACATTCTCGGCTATAGATTTTTAAAAAGGTCTGACATTAACACTTTGCTCTGCAGCCGGGACCTGCATATAAAAGTATTCTACTTCACAGAGGCCACTGTCATCAAAAACCTGATACCTCAGATGGTATCAGGTGCTGACCTGTGTGAAATATCACAGAAATGTTACATTACTCAAAACCAACATCTTCAAGTTACAGTTGGCCTCATTGACAAGACCTCAAGGACACTGTTTGGAGCTTTTCTGCTCTTTCTGCTTCTGGGGAATGAGTTGCTTCTTGAACAAAATTCCATGCAGGTTAGGGGTTATGAAGTAGGGCTTTTCTGCAGATCCATCATTTCTTTCCAGATCTTCACCTGTATGTGCAGCAGCCAAAGCAGGGCAAAAGCAGCGTGTCACACCAGGACAATTATATGTGTTTGTGTAAATTGGCGAATCAAAGGGGGGAAAAATCAGAGAAATCTGTTAGAAAGTCACATGTAACACAAACCCATGCAGCTAAGGTGCAGATGCTTGATAAAGCAAGATGCCGCAACCCTGCCAGGAAGTACTAAGATTCCCACCAATCCCTTTCAGTCCCAAAGAGATCAATATTGAGAAATGAATTGTTAATAAGCTCTTTCATGTCTATTATTTCATTTTTTCAATTTGGAGAATTAATTTGTTGCTGAATTAAATGCTTGTACATTTTTGATGGATTCTGTGCAATCATATATTATATATCATAAACCAATAATATTAAGCATTTAGACTTACCACTTCTTTATTTTTGTGTTTGTGGTCAACCAGTTCCTCTCTTGAAGATCTTAATACAATATGTGGTCTGTTATTGTACACTAGGATTGTTGCACTGTGCTATAGAACACCAACACCTCCTACCTCCACCTGACTGCTCTTTGTTATCCATCATCTTACCCTCTGTTGCCCTGCTCTTTCTCCTTTGTCTGCCTCTGTAATCATTATTTTAAATTCAAATAGACTGTATCTATTTAATTTCCCTGTAAGAGGAAGAACACACTGCATATGTCCTGTATCTAGCTTATTTAAGTTAGCATAATGATCTCTGGTTTCATTCATTTTTTTCCTTTCTTCATTTCACAAAATTATAAATGGCTGCATCCTCAAATATCAACTTGAAAAAGTGTACTAGCCCTATAACAGATGCAATCATTGAGCTTGCAAGTGTACAGTAACTTAAAAGACTTACGCATTTATTTGAAAGACAGAGCATGTGAGATCGAGAGAGAGAGAGAGAGAGAGAGAGAGAGAATCTTCTATCCACTGGTTCCTCCCCATTATGACTGAAGCAGCCATGTCTGGGCCAGACTGAAGCCAGGAACCACAGGCACCATCCAGGTCTCCCAAGTGGGTGCCAGTGCCCAAGTACTTGAGCCATCATCTGTTCCTCCTAGGATGCACTAGCAGGAAGCTGGGTCATAGTGGAGTAGCTGTCAGATCTGTAGGTGGCACTCCCCTGTGGGATGCTGTTGTTGTAACAGTGGCTCAACCTGCTGTGTCACAGCATTGATCTCTAGATTCACTTGAATGCTTGCTCACATCTTTACATCACAGATGAAGCATCTAATGACCAGCACAGTATAGTGAAAGCTCCGAGGCTGAGACGAGCATACAGCCCCTTGACACCTGGTCCAATGATGCTGTTTAACAACAAGGCATCCTGTCCCAAATTCTTATAATGTTCCCTTTAGATTACATTCAAGCTACTATCAGAGGTACGCGTTTGCACTAAGGCTTAAGATGCTCCCAATCAGCAAATGGTGGTCAGCTCTGGTTTCAGCTTCCAGGTTACTACTAATGCTAATGCAGACCTAGGGAGGGAGCTGGTGATAGCTCAAATAGTTGGGTCTCTGTCATTTGTGGATTTAATTACTGCTGTCCTGATTTAGGCTAAGATCTGGCTACTGTGAGCATTTGGAGAGTGGGCCCAGAGGTTAGATGGGAGTTCTCTACCTCTTTTTTCTTTTGCCATTTTCCTGTTTCTATAATGAATACAAAATAATTTTGGAAAGCTAATACTAGTGCTTTCTGACTTCTATAATTTGTGAATTTACTTTCCTACTTTGTTTAGGTTGATGTCATGTTCACTGAGCACTCAATCTGCTTGGTGGTTGGTGGGAGGAGCACTAGAACTGATTCTGAGATGTAAGGAGAAGTTTACATGGAATCTATTCCCTGCAAGTACACGCAGAACGAAGCTGTTTTGGGAATGGATGTATTATTGATTTAGCACATTTTTATATTAGACCTCATGGTGAACTTCCTTACATACAAAATGAAAACGGAAGAAAGGAACATGATAGACATTGAAGACTTCTGTTCTTTTGTCCTTAATCTTATTTATGCATCATATCATATGATCATATGTTTATATCATTATTACCCTTGAGGTACTGGTGGGAAGCCTGATCTGGATCACATTAATAATCATTTACAACTATTTTTTTTCTGCCCAAAACCAAGATTCTTAATCCTCTGTAATGCTAAAAAGATGCTGTGTTTCTGTAAGTGAAAGATTTAAAACAGATAGCATTTTGAAAAACATACTTTTTCGTATCCGGGATAAATATACATATATATATATATTAAAAAGTAAAAATCTAGTTCCTCACAATCAGTTTGTCTTGGGGTATCACTTAAGAGGAATGCTTTTTTAAAGAAGTATAATGTTACCCATAGTAATAGCTGAGGAGGGATAAAAATACAACACGGTTTTCCTTGTTGTTTATTATCAGAGTCATGAGTTTGATGAAAGAAATTATTAATGGTCACATAAGGAATAAAGCTGCTATTATGCCTGCCTTTTAAAAACTGGTTTTGGATTAATGAAGATTTATAGAAAAACATTCCCTATTGCCTAAATTCAAAATACAAAATCCACACAATTAGCTTAGGATTCCAAAGGCTAGAAACTGGTAGGTTCTGGACATTGCCTGAGATATACTGAGATATTTTCTGTAATGATTAGAAAGGGGAAGATCGCAGAGGCCTCTCAAGAGTTGCCCCATAAGAAGAGATCTGGGCATTGCAGAGCCTTGACGCTCCGGTGCCTTAGGCACTGCCTTCCTCCAGGGCTCCTTTCACTCCATACCTGAACTGGAGTGGATACATGTGGTTGACAGACCAGAGGCACTAGGAATAGAAGCAAACATTCCAATTCCACCTAAAGCCAGAGGAAGAACAGTCTAAAACACAGTGTTCTCTTTTCTTTGTTCTGTTATTAAAAGTGAATTTTAACATACTCAGAAAAATTTAAAAAAAGGACAAGCAACTTTCTTGGTTATTTTCCCTAGAATGCATCTTTCTATAGTTGCAATCTCCTTTTCTGTCCCCAGCATGAAGTTGACACTCTGGGTTATTGTACAACAAAAACAAAAACAAAACCTGCAATCTTGTGAAAGTATTTCTTAGAAATGCCTTGTCAGGTACTGTTTTTTCTCTGTTTCTCTTAAGAGTAATGCATCAGAGAAATCATCTCTTGGGACATACAGCTGTACGGCTAGCACATTTTGTTATTTTACCTACTGATATGACATTCAAAGTGAGAGCCCACTGAAGTTCCTGCTGGGCACCACATTCTACAGGAATTCTTGGATCATAGATTAATATCAAGCATCCATTTTGTATATGTGAGATGCACACCTCATAAAGAGACAAAGTGTAGGATCAAGTGATTGAAGCTCTGAGTAAAATATTTTATTCCCAGTTCTCTAAATTAGTCTACTTGCCTCTGAGACATGTTCCTCTAAAAATTTGATCCATTGTCTAGTTGCCTGGTGTGAACTGGCCTGTGTGTCTTTCGAAGCCACTGACTTATTAGAATCTGTAAAGGTTTTCTTTAAAGACGTTCCAAACCCAGTTCCTAGTCTACTTATGTCCTCAATTATATTGATAAAGCACAACATAAGCATTTAATTATTCTAAACTTAAAAATGTGAAGAAGTGAGAAAAATAATTTCATGCCAGCTGTGCTTCATATAATCTGAGGTTCATTTCAGTAGCTGATTCTTTGTTTTTTTGCAAATCCCATTCTCTTGGCTCTTACAGGCTACTATTTCATAATTCTATATTTTCTTCACAGATATGAGGTATAGTAACAATAAGCATTATATATTCATTCATATATTGTCCACAATGTTTTCAAATATGTATACCTTGTGAAATTATGACCACAGTTAAGTGACTTAGTATATCATCTTACAGTTATTTATGCTTTTTTAGTGCAAATACATAGGACCTTTTCTCATGGCAAAATTCAAGCATACAATACAGTATTAACTATAGCTAATGCAACCTGTGCTGGCCTTTCAGAACTTGTACATCTTGTAACTGTAGCTTTGTACCCTTTAGGTAGTATCTCCTTATTTTCCTTACCCTTTGGCCTCTCCCTCTTGCACTAGGACACCATCCTTCCACTATTTACTTCTAGAAATTCAATGTTTTATATCCCACATATAAGTGAAGTCATACAGTATTGGGTTTTTTTTTTGTCTTGCAAGTATTATTTCTCAGTTGTTCAGGTTTAAAAGGCATCTACTAAACATGGTTTCCTTGCACACACTGTTGTGCAATTGCAGCCAGGTAATAGCCATTCCATTAGCCAGCTAAAGCCAGTCTTCATCTTCTTGCTTCTCCATGGAATGCAGAAAATACACATACTGAGTACTTACAGAAGCAGATGAAAATTGTCTCAACACACATTGCATAGACGCTGAAGAAGCCATGTGCAATTAGGTAAGATCCAAAAATGACAGTCTGTAAATAAGTAAAGAAGAGAACCAACATGTCACTGACTTACCTGGAAGAACAGTAATAGAAGGTATATATGAAAGCCATGATGACAGAGCTCTTGAGGCACTTTGTTAGAAATGGTTTCAATAAAGAGACCAAAGTATTCAATAATAAAGCTTTTGCATGTTCTTCAGATTAAAACCAAATGTACTAAATTATCTTCCCATTATTAAGCTTGCTCCCCTGCCTCCCAGTATCTACCAAAAATATTCCATTTATAGGACACTGTGCATTCAGGCAATACAACATAAGGGGTTAAGAACACACACTGCCTGGCAATGATTCATTGCACAAGCACTCCTCACCGTTGTTTAACCTCTCTGTACTTTCCACAGAAAATGGTGGTGGTGATGGACAGAGAATGTGAGTGATAACAGTATTTATGGCATGTGGATTGAATTAATATACTGCAATCTATACCACAGGGCTCCACCCGGATCGTTCCCTCTGCCTCCTCACCCATCCCAAGATTTTAATGTAGGCTGCTGATGACTCAGTGCTTCTCTGACTTAGAATTGCTCTCCCTGCAGGGAACTGCCTCTCCCAAGGTTACACCATGGCTCTGCGTGTGGCCAACAGCTGCCTGACACAGCATAAAAAGGACTTTTTATGCCACACCTTCCTGCAATTATGTCTGAGGTCATAAACTTGGGTCAGCTTATCCTGCCGCCCTGCACTTTCCACCTCACTTCCTTAGGAATGTTTATCTCAGAAGAGACCTTTCTAATAGCCTTCTGCATATGATCATCTGTCTCAGAGGTTGTTTCCAAGGAATCAGGTCTCTGAACCAGAATGGAAGATGACACAAAATAGGACTGATATTATTAGCTGGTGTTCTTTCTTCTGTTCCTTTCTGGTTTTTATTTTGCTGTTATTAGTACGTCACAGAGTCAACCAGACCTGGGTGCCAAGGTTTAAGTTGTGTTCCCCCAGAAATCCCTAATCTCCAAAGTAATGAAATTGAAGGTGAGGCTTCGCGGGAGGTAATTAGGCATGGGGTTGCCATCCCCATGTGGGATTGGTGCCTTTCTAAGAACATACACAAACAGGAGTATATATTATGTCTCTGCACACCATGGTGAGGACTGAATCATCTGGCACCTTGATCTTGGATTTCTCAATCTCCAGAAAGGTGAGGAATATATTTCTGATGTCTAAATCACCCAATCTATGCTATTTCTGTGATAGCAGCTCCAAACTAAGATGCCAGCTCTTACCAGCAGAGGTACCCAGTAGTAATTTAAAGATGTTGGCCCTTCTACAATAATTGGCATCCTTTCTGTGAAAAGCAGGAAGGCCAGGACACCTGCAGTGAAGAGGCAGAGCAGGTCACATTTGCAAAGGAAGATTGCTTTTTGTAGTAAGCTAGTTTTTCCAATCACTTTTTAAACTTTTTATTTATATTACTTACCTATAATCCCAGTAACCAGAATTTTCCCCAGAAGTAATATTAAAAATGTAACTTCATCTGTCACTGCAACTCTGAGTATCAGAAAAAAAGGAAAAGTGTAATTTTGTTTTTAAATACATTGTCACTCAGCAATTGTTAAATGCAAGAAATGAAGAGGCAAATAAAGATGAAATTCCGTTTCATTTTTAATGAAGTTAGCAGAAGATGGCATTGCAGGACTTCTGGGTGTCCTGCAGTGGTGGTGCCAACCTCTCTCTAGTTTGAGGTCAAAAGACTCCCTGTGCCCCAAAGATGGTATATTTTGCTATCTGATTTTTCCTGTTCAGGTTCCAACACTTTTCGGAAATGAGCACAGGAAACAATGACAGTATATGGGATTGGTAATGTGGTACTGTAGGTTAAGCCACTGCTACTGAAGCTGGCATTCCATATGAGCAACAGTACAGCCACATGGGAGGTAACCATCAGAGGTAAGGTTTGTCTCTCCTTATTTGTAATTCTGACTTATGAAATAGATAAATAATAAATCTTTAAAAAAGCAAAAATATGACATTGTTATAACTTTGGGGAATTTCTTGAATGGAAGAGAAATAAAAATGAGTGAATACTAATGGGTGTAAAGGCAGGTGGATGATGGAATCAACAATACTAAGATATGAAAGTAAATTAATGCTATTAGAATGCTTAAAAATCTATCAAATTAAAGATAACATTCATAGCCAATAAGGCTCAACCACTTCAAATAACATACAAAAGATGTAATGATCAAGTTCATTAAGCTGTCTATTGCAGTGTTCAACCCCATTACTTACTTCACAATGTTTCTCATCAACAGGTTGAAAGCATCTCTTGCTGATGTGCAGAAGTTTTCACCATGTACTGCAATCTGAAGAAGACAGTTGAGATTATTCTGGAATCAGTATCATATCCTAACAAGACCAAAGGACAATCAAGTGATAGGAAAATAACCAGATTAATCCCTGTCACCCATACAGCGATCCCTAGCACTGTTTCCAACATCTGGGTTAATAAAAGGCCTGGAAACTGGGTCCTCAAATCTGCACAACTCAGGGTTGCTGGCAGTGTGGTTGTGTCAAATGTTCTGTGCTCTTGGATTCCAGGGCATTACACAACCTTAAATAAATACCTAATAATGGCTTCTGGCTTTGAAATGTTTCCGACGAGTTTGTTGCTGACTGGGCTAAATATTGTAGTCTCCACACTGGAAAATCATTTTTTAAAAAAAAAAATGTATTTATTTTTTATTGGGAAGGCAGATTTACAGGGAGGAGAGACAGCGAGGGAGATCTTCTGTCTGATGGTTCACTCACCCAAAATGGCCGCAATGGCCAGAACCGAGCCAACCCAAAGCCAAGAGCCAGGAGCTTCTTCCGGGTCTCCCACATGGGTGCAGGGTCCCAAAGCTTTGGGGCGTCCTTGACTGCTTTCCCAGGCCACAAGCAGGGAGCTGGATGGGAAGTGGAGCAGCCAGGACAGGAACTGGCACCCATATGGAATCCCGGCATACGCAAGGTAAGGACTTTAGCCGTTAGGTTACCCCGCCAGGTCCTAAAAAAAATTATTCTTAATGAACATGGGAGTGTAGGTATCTTTCAAGTGCTTATTTCATTTCTTTAGATATTCACCCAGAAGTTGGGTAGCTGTTTATGGTAGATCAATGTCTATCTTTTTGAGAAATCTTTTTACTATTCTCTATAATGGGTATACTAACTTGCATCCTCACAAAAAACATTTAAGGATTCTCTTTTCTCCACATTGTCAGCAATACTTACTATTTTTGTCTTTTTAAAAATAATCACCATGGTAACTGGAGTGAAATGATAACACCTAATGGTTTGGTTTTAATGTCCCTGATGTGTTGTATAGAACAGTTTCTTAAATGTATTTATTGAGCACCTATGTAGCTTTTGAGAAATATCTTCAGATACTTTGTCCAATTCTCTTTTTTTTTTGTGATGTAATCCTATTCATTTAAAGCTATACATTTGTCAGTGCAGATATCTAGACTTCTAGGAGGTAAAGCAATTTGCTACTTAAAGGCCTTTTATTCACACACTTTCATATTCTTTTCATATTGAGTAATTTTACAGAAACAATGTAAGTATTTTTAAATTATACACAAGTGTGAAGTTTATGGAACGATTTAGTTAAGCTACCTCCTGCCACATCGATATCCCATAGAAATTCTTGTTCAGATCCAGGCTTTTCCACTTGCAATTCAGCTCCCTGCTAGTGGTCTAAGAAAAGCATTCAAAGACGGCCCAAGTGTTTGGGTCCCTACTACCCATGTGGAAGATCATGAGGAAGTTTCCAGTTCCTAGCTTCTACCTGGCCCATCACCAGCTATAACAGCCATTTTTGGAGTGAACTAGAGGATTAAAAGTCTCTCTCTCTCTCCTTCCCCCCCGCCCTCTCTCTATATATATAGTATATATATATAGTGTGTGTGTGTGTATAAAACTCTTTTAAGATAAACATTAAAAGTAAGTAAATAAATAAATGTATGTTTATGGAAAATGGTGTGGATAAACTAAGCACAGATTTTAAAATTTTTCCTTCAGCAAAATAAATGTAATTTAATCTTCAAAAAAAATTTATATATTTCAATAGAAAAATGACAAAGGGGGAGAGACACAAAGAGCTTTGATCCACTGGTTTACTCCCTAGATAACCACTACGACCAACCTTGGCCACGTGAAGCTAGGAGCCACAAGTTCCGGCTGGGTGTTTCATGTGGTTGGCAGGGACCTGAGCACCTGGTCCATGATTCCAGGTGCCTTACCAGTGAGCTGGATCAGAAACAGAGCAACTGGGACTCCATCTGGCTCTCGGACGTCATGCTGGCCTCTCAGGCAGAACCTTCAAGTGCTATGCCATGCTTACAATCCCTAATTTAACTTTTATAAACATTTTGGAAGCATCCTCACATACATAAATTTAGGCCATTTGTTTTTTCACTAGTTTGTACTTTGTCCAGTTCTTAGCTGGATTGTGTTGCAACATTGCAGTATACCCCATAAAATTATGTTAATCCAACATTTAAAAATAATTTAAAAATTTTAAAGTTATTATTAGGGGAATACAGTGTCTGTTTGCACTTGATTTATTGATTAAAATTAAAACTAAAATACACTTACTGGAAATAAACCAGTGACTATTTGAATCACTTTTCCAAAGCCTATGTCATTGTAATAGTAGCAGGTGTTATAAGGTTGTAGCTCTAACTTTAAAAGAATTATACTTTTGTGTGTCTTGTTTTAAAAACAAAACCTTAGAAGACTCTAGATTCCCATAGGAAAAAGTAGTAAATTGAGTCAACATTACTAGTGCCCACAGATATCAACCTAGTGATTATAAGAAGAATTGAACCCTTCCTTATAATTATCTAAAATCAAGAATTAGAAAGAATTTCTTTCAGACTCAGATAAACACATTTTTAAACCATACTGTTAGTGTAACACACTTTAAAATATAGATATATAATATATAATATATAATATATAATATATAATATATAATATATAATATATAATATATAATATATAATATATATAATATATATATAATATATATATAATATATATATATAAAAGCTACTTCAACTAGGGAAGCATTTTCAATTATGTTTTTGGCTCACAGATATTTATATCAATATATGATACCTTCAACTGCATGGCATAAATGTGCTTTAGAGAGGACAATGTTAGACCTAGGGTTGGGTCGGCAAAGTGCAGGCTTATAAATTAGAAATAGTATACTTACCATAATATACGCATTTTTATTTAAAAATTTTACCACATTTTCCAAACACCAGAAACAGCATTTTAGGCAGCATTGAAAGAATTTTGCAATGTTGTTCTGAGCATCTATGAGAAGAAGATATTTAAATCTATGAGTGATTTGTAACAGAACCCTATTAATCAAAATATCCACAAAATATTAAAAATTTTATTGCTAAATGTCCATGTAAATTCATTAGCTTGAGTAATACATAATATTCTATAATTTTATGAACTTTTTATAATCCCAGATGAAAATTCTGTGCCCACTCAATAACAACTCCTTTCTTCCCCAACTCCCATCCTTGTAAGCTCCATTAAAGTTCCTGTTTGTATGAATTTGCCTTTTCTAGGTTTGTCACATATGCGGAATCATACAATAGTTATTCTTTTATATTTTAAATATTTCAATAGTATAATATATTTGGGTCCCATTCTTTAAAAAATTTTTTTTTCAATTTACTTGGGAAAAAGACGAGGGAGGGAAGTAGGGAGGGAAGTAGGGAGGCAGAGGACAGAGGACAGAGAGAGAAATAAAAAAAGAAAGAATGAATGAACAAAAGAAAGAGAAAGAAAGAAAAAATGAAAGAAAGAAAAAGAAAGAGAGAAAGAAAGAATCTTTCACCCATTGATTTATTCTTCAGATGTACATAGCAGCCAGGCCTGGCCAAAGCCCGGAGTTTAGAATTCAGTCTGGGTTTCCTATGTGGGTGACAGAGACCCGGGTACTTGTGCCATCATCTCTTGCTACCTGGAGTGCTCATTGCAACGCCTGAATAAGACACTCCAATGTGAGATACAGATATCTCAAATGGAGTTCAAATCAGTCCCCCAAATGCTTACACTTTATTCCTGTTTAAGGCTGAATAATATTTCATCGCATATATTACACACTTAGTTTTGGGTTGTCTCCACCCTTTGGCCACTGTGATTATTTCAGCTTTGACCACTGATGTATACATACTGTTTTGAGTCCCTGCTTTTGATTCAGTTGAGTGTATATCTGTAAATGGAACTTCTATATATATGAAAATTCTACTTTTAACCGTTAAGGAGGAAAAGTTAAGGAACCAATGCTATAGAATATCATACTTGATACAACACACTCACTCACTGGAAATGAATCAATTCCTACCAGGAATACACAAATTTCCAATTTCTCTACATCCTTACCAACATGTATTATTTTATGGATTTTCTTTGAAATATTCATTATAATGTTCATTAAGTGGTTTTGCCTTTCATTTTCCTAATGGCTTGTGAAATGATTATTCTTTTATGTGCTTATTGTTTCATTTATATATCATTTTTGGCAAAGTGGCTATTCAAGTTCCTCACTCATTTTGATATACTCTGGATATTAATTATTTTCCTGGCACGTAATCTGTACGTATTTTCTTTCATTTGTGGGTTGTCGTTTCATTATAGTGTTGTTAGATGCATGAATATTTTCAATATTGATTAAATCCAACTTATTTTTCCTTTTGTTGCCTGGACCTCTCATAGGATATCTAAGAAATAATTATCCACGTAATGCTGTAAAAATTTCCTGCTATACTTACTTCAAACAGTGTAACAGTGTTAGCTCTATTGTTTAGGTGTTTGGTTCATTTGAGTTAATTTTTGTATATGGTGAGAAGAGTCCACCTTCATTTTTTCGCATTAGATATACAATTTCTATCACTATTATTGCAAAAGAGTTACTGTCCCCATTAAATTATCATACATAGCAAGGTTTGTTTTGGAATCTTTGTTTTATCCCAGGTCTATGTATTTACCCTATGCCAGTGGCATACTGTTTTGATTGCAGTAGCTTTGTATTGTGCATTGAAATCAGGATGTTTGCTTATTTTAACTTTACTCTTCCTTTTCAAGATTTTCTTGGCTATCTTTAAGGTGCATTTTAAGCATATTTTATGGATTTACAAACTATAAACATCATAAACGAAGACTGTTGCCTTGAAACCCACATTGCATTTTAAGCCTAGTCTGGCTTGAGTTTTAGACTTGGAACTGCTATGTGACAACTTTATCATGCTTCTCAACAGCAACTTCTCAAGCCATAACTTTTAACCTCTTTTTAAAAATTCACTTTTAATGAGTTTCATATCTTAATAGTTGGATCATGCGCTTTGTTGCTCTTTTCTTCATTACTGCTTTTCTCCCTGCCAACTTCCAATCCTTCTGTAAGTCTTGCTGGGATTTCCTCCTAAACACATTTCAGACTTCACCACTTTAATACTTACTAGTCTAGTTCAAGTTACAATCATCACTCTTTTACTGGCACAATCTATTATCTATTATCTAAATCAGGAAATCTGTGATAAATTCTGGAACCTTACTTTTAAGATGCCTGTCCATGTATTGCAGGACAATCCTATAGAATTGAATTAATGCAATAAGTAAAGATCCAAATGCCAGAGATCCTGTGTGATATCTGTTCAAAGAAAAAAAGTTAAAGTATCTTTATCATCAAGCAAAAGCGTGCTAGTTGAAAATTTTTCACAGTCAAAAGTGATCTATACAAGGATGAACAGGACCAAGATTTTTGTGCCTATTCAGATTGATAAAAGTTTCCAATGGAGAGTTTTTATCAAATACTACCTTGCTCTTTATCTACAAAAACGTTATCAATAATCTGTCCCCATGAAAGGAAATGTTTGATGGATCAATGCAGATACACTGCCAAATCAATATTTAATTTTTCACATGGCATTGTCCCCTACTTCTTCCAGTAAACATGGCATTGGAAAGATACTGATCCGGGTTGAGATTATGAAACAGTAGCTATAAAAAAATAGATATGACTATGGATTTCTATGAATTTTACTTATACTATCAATCTTACTTGTTCCTTTCCACCAAAGTTAACTAAGACTGAAATCTTTATAAAACTTTGTTTATTGTTATTTTCTGATACAGTTCCTTAGGCTCTGGGATTTCCTCTCCCACTCCTCAAGTCCCCTTCACCTCCTACTTATTTGCCTTCTAATATTACAATGGGTAGTCTTTCATGAACAGTCATAAGTCCATCATTCCACTACTGAAGTGTTTCCCAACATTGTAGGCATGGACAATGTCAGAGAGTCCAGTGCCCTACTGTCAGGATATATTCAATAGTTCCCCAGGAGTTCATCTTTGGTCTGGATACATAATGCACCATGGATAGGAATGAATTCTAAGAACACTAAATGAAACAGATGTGTTTTGCATGGGTTCAATATGGAGCTTACCGTAGAGCTCGTCCAAATGAAGTAAAAAGTGGATGTGGTGGGATGTCATCACATTTATTCCCGGTCCAGTAATAAGTAGCGAATGCACCAGAAAGGGCACATTGACCCAATGCAATGACAAAATTAACAAGCCAGAGGAAGACAAATAGATTATATACATGGAATGTAGAGATGTATTGATGGTACAGACTTTTTCCACCATAGGAAGCAAAGATACAGAGAGCCCCAGGGCAAACCTTTGGAATATCGGTTGTGTTGAAAATCTGCACTCAGAGGAAACAAAACAAAACAAAAACCCATGAGAATATAATGTTAAACGTTACTCCAAGATAATATCTTCTCTCATCTCTTTCACTTATACTTTTCTGTAGCATCTAACTGTCTGGCCTGTTTCTTCTCCCCTGATTGCTGCTATTTCTCTGTTTTCTGCTACATCCTTTTATATAAATCTTTTCTGAAGTCTGGAATGTACATTGTTTTTCCTCATATGCTCATCACTCTGCACCTAATACAATTTCCCATTTATTAGTTCTATTGTTGCCAATACATGCTTCTTGAGTATATGACATAACAAGAAAGCTCAGCAAATATTTGTAAGGCTTGATCTGCACATTCCCCTTTGATTCTCAAAGCTCTCCTGCTAACATTTGACCCACTCCTCCCTTCTGTATATAGTGAGCTCCGTTAGTGCATAGTCTACACCTGCAAAGTAAAATGTAGAATTTTGTATTGAAGTAAAGAAGTGAGAGAGATTCTTGCACTTACCTCTGGGTCACAGGTTTTATTTTCATGTATACATTGCCCCTGTGGGATCACGACTTTGTATATAGGTATTCCTGATGTAGCCAAGAAACTGCACGAACTTGATCAAGGATAAACTGTTTTCTGGTGGGACTGAAAATAACTGGGTAAGGAAATAATGCAGATTACTGCAAAATTCCTGATGAGATCAACTTTTTGTTAGGAGCCAGAGACTTAATGGCCCTTAGATTTGGCCTACCTGACAGCCTGTTGCATTGCAAAGCCTGCCTTGGGCAAGCAGGGCCACAGCAAGCAGGATATTAGGCCAGAACATTCTGTGTAGAGCAAGCGGAATAGAACCTCCACCCTTGTTCCTGTTCAGATTAGTTCCTCCCCTCTTTCAATATAGATGATTAGTTTCTTCCCTGCTTCAATGAAGTTAATTACTTCCAGGAAACCCCTCCCCTTTTCCTCCTCCCCAGAGAAGAAGGTATATATATATCTGAGGAGTAAAAATAGAGAGGCACTCTTTCCCACCAAGTACGTGTGTCCGTGTGTTTCTTGGGCCAGCAGCCCGGAGGCTAGCAGCCCGGCATTCCCAGTCCACCCTCAGGGTTTGAGTGTCGTGTCCTGCAGGTTGGGACATATTTTGGTAATTTCTTCAATTATCAGATCTAGATTATGATGTATGCCAGTTCCATTGAGGATGCCTTTAAAAATAATAAAATCCATAGGAGCTTTGTTAAGTTCTTGTTGAAGAGAAATATATGTGAGCAAACCAAATCCGCTGCATGAGCTACTAGAGGGAAAATCCAATCAGTAGACTGAAATATTTTAGGGTTTAGGGATCAAAATGCAGATTTCTTTAGAATGTCCTTCCTCTTCCCAGGGATAGAAAACACTGGACACAAACACATAATCCCAGAATAGGAATTGCAGCCTGAAGTTTAAAGAAGTCAGTTTTCAAAGGATACATCGCTGTCACAGCCCAGTAGGAAATACAGATTGAGAGTAAAATGAAGGTTAGAATTGGATAAAGTAATGTACCAGGGATGCATCCAATGGCTCTGAAATAAAACAAATAGTTGAAATTCAACATGTTATTTGAATCAGAGTTCTGTCTGTTGGAACTAGAAATGAAGCTTACACTGAATTAATTTTAAAAGCAATGATCACACCATTGACCTTGTTGGCTGATCCTTTTGCCCTGTTCTTATAATGTTTCAAATTATGGTTTATTTATCTTTAAATATAAATTGAGAAAATTACTCCAATGCCCATGTTTGATTCCTGTCTAAAGTCCCCCAAACTCTGTTCTTTTTCATTATTCCTGTTTGATCCATAAGTGTTTAATACATTATAACCACACAATTTCTTCCTCTGTTTAGATTCTTTTTAAATAATTCTTTAAAATATTTATTAATTTGAAAGGTCAAGAGAGAAAGAGGGAGAGAAAAAGTGGGAGAAGAGGAAAAAGAGAGAGAAACTCTTACATTCATTTATTTACTCCCCAGATGTCCTCAATTGTTGGGATTAGGCTAGGTTGAAGTGAGAAGCTAGGCACTCAATCTGGATCTCCCACATAGGCATCAGGAATGCATGTGTTAGAGCCATCACCTGTTGCCTCCCAGGTGCATTATTAGAAAGCTGGATCAGAAGTGTGGAGTAGCTGGGATTCGAAACAACCACCTCAATAAGGCATACAGGCAGCTCCAAATGGCAGCTTAACAAGCTGCACCACAATATTCACTCCAGATTATAAGACTTTAAAAATTAAAAAAAGACCTTGATGATTAATTGTGGGCATCTCTCCCCAATTCAAAAATCCTTTCTACGCTACCTTCAAAATGTGTTCATTATCCTTTGATAATGAAAAAGAAAAACAAATAATAATCATTTCACATGATACTTATTTCCTAACTATCACAGAATTACAAAGTTTTTTTCTTGTCTTCCTGATTATAACTCATATCCATTAACTTTTGAGGAAGAAATTATTATTCAACCACATTTTTCATATGAAAGCCTTCTTCATTATTTCTCAGGATAATATTTCTTTGATAGTTCATGTGGCGTCCATAATTAATTTCTAATGCATTAATTTATTATTTTATGATACAGTTCCATAAGCTCATGGAATTTCTCCTTCCCCCTTCCTAAGTCCCCTCTCCCCTCTCTACTGATTTCCCTTTTTGTATTACAATGGGTAGTCCTTTATGAACAGTCATAAGTTCATCATAAGTTCATCATTCACTATTGAAGTGTTTTCTGACATCATAAGCATAAACAATATCAGAGTCCAGCATTCTACTCTCAAATATATATACTCCCAAACTGTAAGTTTTATTGCGAATCCATCTTTGATTTGGAAGTAGAGGTGCATACTACAGTGTATCTTCACATCTGCATGTAATAGTCTCTATTACACAGTTAGTATACATGCCCTTAAATGAAAAGTCAAAAAACAAAATCAACAAAAGGAAGAAAAATAGAAAATTTAGATATCATGAAGTTAAATAATGTGCTACTGAAGGACCAATGTATCAGTAAATAAATGAAACAGAAAAAAAAAGCCTTTTGAAGAAAGTGATGGTACTGTGTGACCTATGTGTCACTGAATAACTTAATAAGGAAAAACATTTTTGAAGCAATGAAAACAAAAACAAAAACATCAAACCCCTGAGATGCAGCAAAAACAGTATTGAAACGGTCAATTATAACATCAAGAGCTTAGAAAAAATAAAAATATTTCAAATAAATGATGTAATAATGTATATCAAGGCTTACCAAAAATGAAAAAAATGAACAGGATGCAAGGTAATAATCATAGCAAAAATAAATGTAATTGAAACTAGAAAACTACAAATTGCAATAAGAAAGAGCCATTTTTTAAGAGGATGAGCAAAACAAACCTAGCCAGATTAGTGAGAAAAAGCAAGAGAAAAAAAAAAAACCAATAAAATTAGACATGATAAAGAAAACATCCTAAGAAACTAGTAATGTGATCTCTTCTTGCTGAACGGATCCTCTGATCAATATGTGATGTCCTTTACCTCTTAATATTTTTCATGTCGAAGTTAAGTTATCTGAGTGGTTACACCAGCTCATTTTTCCTTTCTATTAGACTGGAATATTTTTTCCCATCCTTTCACTTTCAGTTTCTGCATATCTTTGTTGGTTAGATGTGTTTCCTGCAGGCAATAGACAGATTTTTTTTCGATCCAGTCTGCTAATTTATGATGCTTCATCAACGAGTTTAATCCATTCACATTCGAGTTTAACACTGACAGGGCCTGTCATTGGTCCTGTCATGTTGGCAATCAATTGTCCATTGTTTGATTTAGTCTTCCTTTGTTGTTTTATTGGGAGGTTCTCCACATTTGCTTATGATTTGACAAGTACTACTCCTTTTCTCTGTCAAGAGAACACCTTTAAGTATCTACAGGATATGTCTGGCAGATGTGAATTCTTTGAGCTTTTCTTTACTGTGGAAGGATTTTATTTCATTTTCAAAGGCAAAGGAAAGATTTGCTGGATAAGTTATTCTGGGCTGACAATTTTTTTTTTTCTTTTTAGAATCTGGAATATGTTGCCATTCTTTTTCAGCCTGTAGAATTTCCTCTGAGATGTCAGCAGTGAGTCTGATTGGGGTTCCTCTAGATGTTACTTGATCTTTTTTTCACATGCATATTTAATAATCTTTTGTGTTCAACTGAAGAGAGCTTGATTATCAAGTGTCTTAGCAAAGATCCCTTTTGGTCAATCTTACTAGGAGTTCTGTGCCCCTCCTGTATTTTGATTCCCCATTTTTTCCCAAATTAGGGAAGTTTTCATTTATTATTTCATTGAACACATTTTTAAACCCAGCTTCTCATTCTGTGCCTTCTGGAACTCCCATAACTCTTATATCTGACCTTTTAATAGAGTCCGTTAATTCTAAATACTTTTCTTAGTTTAACTCAGTCTCTCTTCCAGCTTTTTGATTTTTCCCTCACTGCTGAAAGAAATGTCTTTCAATTGCATTTTCTTCTGCTTCACTCATTCTATTATTGAGGCTTTCTACCGAATTTTAAATTTGCCCTATTGTGTTCTTTATTTCTTGCAATTCAGCTTCATTGTTGCTATTTCCTGTGTGACATATTCCTTAAATTCCTTGAACTGCTGCATGTGCTGCTCGTTGTTAAGAAACTTTATAACAAGTTTTTTAAATTTTTTATCCCCCATTTCTTCAATGTTTTCCTCAGTTAACTCTGAGGTTGACAAAGGCTTTGCTCCTTGCAGGGGAGGTATCAGTAATATTCACTGTGCTTCTGTCTCTTCTTTTGCTCTTGGTCATTGTTATTTTGATTAGCAGATTCTTCTACTTAGGGGTGGTTTCTATGCCTTGTTACCCATGGGTCCACAGGTCAATTTTACTGATTCCGTTCAATGCATGGTTCTTTGTAATCACTTGTGCAACTCCCTCCAGTGGGCTTCAGTCTTAGATTCTTTTTTTTTTTTAAGATTTATTTATTTTTATTACAAAGTCAGATATACAGAGAGGAGAGAGAGAGAGGAAGATCTTCCGTCTGATGATTCACTCCCCAAGTGAGCGCAATGGCTGGTGCTGCACTGATCCGAAGCCGGGAACCTGGAACCTCTTCCGGGTCTGCCATGTGGATGCAGGATCCCAAAGCTTTGGGCCATCCTTGACTGCTTTCCCAGGCCACAAGCAGGGAGCTGGATGGAAAGTGGAGCTGCTGGGATTAGAACCGGCGCCCATATGGGATCCAGGCACGTTCAAGGTAAGGGCTTTAGCCGCTAGGCCATGCCGCCGGGTCCCAGTCTTAGATTTTTGTGTTAAGCTTCCATCATAGTCTCTGTAGCCCTAGCTCCCGGGTCACCAGTTTCCACCCCCTGTGATCCTGTGCTGTTGGCCATACCAATGCCTGCAAAGTCTTTTCCAACTCCCACTTGGAGCAGAGTCCAGGATTAGGGAGACACCATCTGTCTTAAACCACTGGGTTATTAGCAGGTCTTGCTGGGACCTGCTAGCCATTAGGTCCGAAAGCCACTTGGAACACATTGGATTTTGGGTGGAACCCATAGGATGCCAAGTTGATACTATTTTCCCTGTGAGACCAGTGCAATGCATTGAGAAAAATGTGGATATTCTCCCAGTTTAGCATATGTGGAGATTGTTTTTCCTCCAGGCACCCTTCCCTCCACCCCTGCAACCTTTTCCTCAGTACACAAAATGCAACTGGTGGGGTCTCTGAGCTGTGAAATCCACCCTGTTCCCACACCTGCATGTTTGGGTTCTGCCACTCTGCCTCTGCTCATGGCTGCATCAAGCAAATTATCAGGATGGGAAGTTCATGCCTGGATTCACCTTCTGAGCTCCTGGTGAACTCCCCTTCCCACCTGACTTCTAGTGGAGATCTGATCACCTACTGCCACTTCAATACTGTTCTGCCGTTTCCATTGCTTCCCCAACCCTGGGTCTCCAGGTGTCCTTCTGCCATTGATCTGTTCTTTCCTATTTCCTGGAATCACTACCTCTCTGCTTCACCTTAGCCAATGATTCTCCTTCTGTTTAAGCATGTATTTACCCTATTCTGCCATCTTGTTTCTCTATATCTAACTAATTAAAAAACATTTATTTGAGAGGTAATTCCCACTGAGAGACAAAGGAAAAAAAGGGAAGACAATGAGAAACTCTCCTATCTTCCAGTTCAGTTCCCAAATGCACCTATTGACTGGAACTGGTGGTATTACACCTGGAAGCCTTTAAGCAGGAACCCGTTACTATGCCCCCTGGAGATTGTATTAGCAGGAATCTGCAGCCAGAAACTAGATTCAGCAATTCAACCAATGTAGTTGAATGTGGGATGTAGGCATTCTACCTTGTGTCTAAACAGCAAGGCTAAATATTCATTCCCTAACTAGTTCCTTCAAATGACTATTTCAGTAAATGGCCCTGGATTAAACACAAGGCTGCTTTATAGGGTCACTAAAAATGCATGTGTGCCTTATATATATATATATATATTTGCATTTGTTACTTAGTTTGTGCTATGCTGTTCTCTCAATTCTCTGTACACGGACTTAGTGAGTTACACAGTGTCCTTAGGTTGACTCCATGTTCTCACATCCATTTATTCCAAACTTTATTTTCCGCCAAGCAGATCATTGACCTGTTACATTTGTATTGGCCCTATAACATACACATAAACACAGACACACACACACACATACACACACATTTAAGGACATAACAAGTGGAGCAAGTCACAGTGAGCTGCACAATAATATACTATTTAAGAAGTAAACCCAGTAAATCAGCAGTTTTCAGTAGCTAATGATAGGTCGTCAGTTATTGTGGGAAAAAAGGAGTTTAACAAACTGCTTGTTAACTATTTAAACCACTGGCTTCAGGTGGCCCTATTATTACAATAATAATACAGCAATTTTGCTAAAACAGTCCTTAAAGATGATTAAAATAATTTGATTCTTGGCCTCAACAAGTTAGTTTTCATCATTCTAAGCACAGAGTATGGTCTCTTTGCTTTATGGTAATTTTTTTCTTGTTTCTTCCATACATTATTCAGAAGTTAAGAGTATATATTATCCTCAAGTGACATTTTGCAACAGTTTGTAAACTATAGGCATTATTACCTCTTAGCCTGGATTTTACGAAAGAATGCTTATTATGTAATGTTTTAATAAAAATTGTTCTGTGTATAAAACATTCTTGAGTTATGAGTCATAGACAGAAAAGGTATAATCTAATGGTGCTAGAATCAGTTGTCCTGCCTATTAGAAAATTTTGTCATTCATTCAGACACCATGATAGTACATAGCTGATATTACAAAATTATGGTTATTTTAGGACCTGAAAGTAGTATCAACCATTAGTATTAACATATAACCCAGTATGGAAATTGTATAGCATCTAATATAGATAACTTTTACCTAGTACTGCAGCACTTGTTTTCACATGTTATTCTCCGAAACTATATTTAGTGTTCACAAATTCTAATACACTGGTTACAGGTTCTATCCTTAGTTTACTCTTTAATAATTAAGATTTTAGAATATTAGAAGACTGGTTAGGAGTGACATTTCTAGTAAGTAGCAGAGTTTAAATTTGAACATGTCTTCTTGAATGGACAGTTGGTGTCTTTAAAAAACTTTCTTAAGGGAAAAATAACTTGGGGACATCTATGTAATGGGGAGTGGTTGATTTAACTGATAGGTGTCCATCATGAATTTCTTCAGTGAAGGCTTTACCTGCTCCCTTCCTTCATCAAGAAAATGGCGACGCGGATTTGTTTCCTGAGGAAGATCAGCAGGAGCACGACACTCCCCTCAGTGATCGACAGAAGTATCGCTTGGAAAAGGAAAAAAAGTCTGTGACACAAATCAATTCAAAAAACAAAATTTTCTCTACAAGAGTTAGGACTATGCTTATGATCATCTCTGTAACTGTAAAATTTAAATTTATCATTTAAACGTTACTATCCCACCAAAGCATAGATCACAGAAATCCCTTTTGCAAGCCTTCAAGAAATGCTAAGGAATAGAGATTAAAATCTTTAGCTAGTGCTTGATCAGGTCAATCACACTGATTTTACTTTATCCACAAAAATACATGAGACTATTTTGCAAAAATTGGGTAACAGGCATAGGAGGAAGTGCTGTTTTCATTAGCTCTGTTGCAGATGATTGTAAATGTATTCTCAATGAGGAGAGAGCATTACAGAAGAAACTGAGTCATACACCTTGCTCACAGTGCCTCTTAATTGTCCTGGTTGACGACTGACAGGGAACATTTTTGATTGCTGTATTTATTTTCTGTGACTCCATTTACTATGGCCACCACTGATGGAACCACAGTGTAAATCCAACCCAACTTGGCCAGTAGCAGTCTTCAAATTAAAACTAAGGGAATCCACTTTAGTCTGAAATTGATAGCTATAGACCTCTCGAATTGAGGGTTAGACAAACTTAATGAACAATGTCAAACCACCTATATATCAAGTGAGTCTGCAAAGAAAGAAAAAACAATTGTAAAGAAAGAGAGAAGAAATCTTGGATTCTTTATGACTTTCTGCTTTCTGGATTTAGGTCAATTTGAAAGCCCAGTTGCCTTTCTGCAGTTTTTGAATCTGATAAAATACATTTGTATTAGAATAAATATTTCCTGTTTCACATCAAGCCCATTCTAATGTTCTTTTATCTTTAGCTAGCTTGAATTTGTTTGAAACTGAGTAAGTCTTAATTGTTACTATTTCTGTAATCCTAAAATATACTCTTAACATGTGATAAGGTTTTAGGAGAAGTATGTAAACTCTTCATTAGATGTCTATTCAATTATTTTAAGATGTATCTTGATTTCATAAGTGTTAAGAAGTGAAAATATGTAGACCTTAAACTGAATGTATAAAAGAAACTTGAATTTCCATTGATGAGAATTTCTTCCAGAATTTTGCATTGCATAGTAATTTTGCTAGTTTTTGATTACTTTTCGGGATGGAGAGCTCTCTATTTTCTTCTAAAGTTGTATCATTAAGATTCAGATACTATCTCACATATCAGTTAATATCTCCAATGAAGTAGAAAAAGTTAGTCCACAAGTGTGGAAGTATCTTAGTGATATACTATCTCATTCTCTGTCTTTTTTTTTTTTAAGTGTATTTCTTTATTTGAAAGGCAGAGTTGCAAAGAGAAAGAGAAGAGAGACAGAGGGAGAGTGTTCCATCTGCTGATTTACTCCTCCAAAGGTTGCAGTGTCTAGGGCTGGGCCAGGCTTAAGCCAGGAGGCCAGAGCGTCCCTTCACTTTATCTTCCTCTGTCTCCCAAGGTGCATCATCAGGGACCTGGATTGCAAGTGGAGCAGTGGAAACGGGGCCACACCTATATGGGATGTCGGCAAGGTAGGTGGAGGCTTTACTATGCCATGGTGCCAAGCACTCTATAGCTCAAGCTCTATATGCTATTACCATGCACATTTTATTCTATTGAAACACTGGTTTTATTTCAAAATTATGGAAATATATCCATGCTAAAATTATTATTTATTTTGTATAAAAAAGTCAAGAATATATGGATCACTTTACATGCTAAAATTGCAGTGTTAAAGGACACTGTATATTAACTTTATACCTTTATATAATCACATTTTTTAAATTATTAGAAAAATTTAACTTGTTTTTCACTATGCTTATTTTCAGTTTTTGCCAATGAGCAGAATTTCACTTGCATGCCCTCTTCTCAGGCTCCTTAAATTTTGTCAAAATACAGAACAAGATATCAATTAGTGCCTGATAAATGATTTCCAAAACAGAGGTTCATTCAAAGAGAAATTGGAATTGCAAGATTTGAAAGTTCAAAAGAAAAAAATTCCTGTATTTTCCCAGAATACATCTCTTAACTTTGGCAATGGCAGATTCTGATCACATCAAACATTTTTTGTGTGGATGGTTCTTAAGAGACAAATATACATTACATATTGTTAGCAGAACTTGTAACTAAGATCCATCCAAGAATAAAACTAGAAGTGTTTTCCTCAAAGTTTCTTTCGGGATCCCCCCAATTGAGCTTCTGGACTCAGAACCCTAACCATCAAAAGACGGAGGACAGAACAAGTCAATCAACCACCTCAGCTATATGTTGGCAGTAAAAACTGGGCAAACGGAGACTCTGTGATGGACTATGTCAATCAGTGGATTCTTCAAAGACCTCATCGTGCTTGGAGTGGTGAGAGTGGCAGCAATTCAGAACTGTTGAACTACCAAAACCACTTGAGCAAGACCCTTGGAGCATGCCCCACATCTGGGACCTGGGTTGGGTGGGAGACTGGGTGGGGTTTCTCCCTTAAAATCTCCTTTTACCTCAGATACATTAAGGAAACAATACGGAACTAATTGTTTTGCCCATCTTCCTGTAGTGCTTGAACCTTTTTACCCTAATTATGTCAAGATTGTCAAAAAATAAATTAAAAAAAAAAAGCAAACTAGGGGTGTTTCATTATGTAACAGGTGACCTGTGTCCTACTTGCATGTAGACCGTTGAGGAGATGTGGAACTATCCAAATTCAGAAAAAGGGACCAGGATGCAGTTCTCAGAATGCCTGATTTTCATAGTTAAAAAGAAAAAAATACATAGACAAAAATTCTTCTGAAAAAATAGTGTGAGAAAGAGATCTAGAAATAGGAAGGCAGAGTAAGAGCTTGGCATATTGTTCTTAACGCTTTTCAGAAAAACTGAATCTGGCATGGACTTCTGTGAAAACACCTCCTAAGGCTATGCAAGATCCTTTGCTAATAAACTTCTCATGGACATTCTAACCCTAAGTTGTTTGGTCCTAACAAAGTGGTGTTCAAGATGGAATGTAATCTGGTTTACAGAGTGTTCTACATGCTGGAAACAAATGAAATGATATTCTGATGACATAATGTGAGTCTATCTTTAAAAGCCTCAGGATCATTTAGGAAATGACCAAGTAAGTTTCAGGGTTTATGAAGAAGGAACTCAGTGCCTGGAATCATGAACCCAGACAATGATATTACCTCAGGTATGTCACACCTGACTCTCTAACTTCAGCAATATAAAGAAGACTTTTAAAAAGCTCATGTAATTAGAGTCTTTTATAAATTTTGAATAAAAAGGACAAATTTCTTTGAAGTACAAGGAATATTATAACTAAACCATCTTAGGAATAAGATTAAAGCCATCCCAGATATATCTTAACAGTTTTTCAACAATATCTTGAACTTATTCAATAACTGAGCAAACATTTCTTAAACACAAATTTAAGTTCAGTTATTTATTACTTACAATTCCTGCTCTAAATAGTTTGTGACTTGTTATGAAGAAAACTTCTTACTATCCTTTTGTTCATATTAAACAAGTTTGAAAACAAAGCAACAATTTCTTTTTAAACATCTTTCTTTGATATTACATTAACATCTATAAATGTAAAAAATGAAACTAGTAAAATTGAAGGAAAATGACTTGAGATACTTGTAAAGCAGTATGTTCATGAATTCAATGAATTCTCCTTAATGATTTTCTTCATTTACTGTAGTTAGTAGTTATCTTTTGCTAAATTAGTGATAAATATAATCAGTGAGTTCAACTAATCCAGGTTTTCCTTACACAAAAATATGCTCTCACATCATTACAATTTCTAAAAAAATTTAATGCACTTACTTAAAACAAACCATGCTTGTTTCAAATGAAAATACATATTCATATTAGTCTGAATCCCGATGTCATATACAGTTAATGAAGAACTTGGTTGTTCCTGAAGACTGGTGTATTCTTGATAACAGTACCATATTCCTTGAAAAGAATGAAAAACAAAAATAATATAAAGTAGTGCTTTTTAAAACCGGTAGAGGCTATATTGCTATTGCATATATGCACATGAAATTGATCAGCATAGTAATTTCTATAAAGGCAAGATTTGTATTTACATGGTAAGTATTTTATTTGCCTCTATTAGTCCAAATGGATATTTTCAATTTGAAATTACGTACTCAGTATATGACATGGATTAAAAACTCAGCAGAGACATTGAAAAGAAATCAAACAAGTGTTAGAGGAAAAGAAACAAATAAGTTAAATAAACATTGCTATTGACAGCATTGTCAGAGTTTGAGATGCAGAAGAAAGAATATCTAACCTAGAAAGCAAGCCTTCTGAAACACCACAGTCAGAGAAAACAAAACCAAAAACAAAAAAGAAGAAAAAAGTAATTTCAGGATCTACGGGATGTGATCAAATGAACACAAAAAAAGTCTTAAGAATTCCTGAAGGTATAAAAAAAGAATGTCCTAGAAAAATACATTAATTGAAATAATAGCAAAAGATTTTCCAATTGTGTTGAAAGATATAGACATCCAGATATACTGGAAGTGCAGGGACCCCTAGTAGATATGATCAGAAAAAAATCCTCACTGTAATGCATTGTAATCAACCTTACAAAAGTAAAAAATTTCTTTACAGAAAATCCTAAAATTTTTAAGAAAAAAATGCAAATCACTTTTAAGTAAACCCATTTCAAATTAGCAACAAATTTCTTGACAGAAACCTTGTAATCTGTGAAAAAAAAGGGGGGCATATTCCAGGTTTTAGAAAAAGAAACAAAGACAACCTAGTTCAGTGACAATAAAGTTCTCATTCATAAATAGAGTGAAATAAAGACTTCTCAGACAAGCAAAAATATAAAACAATTTTCACCAGCCAGTCAGCCTTACAAATGATGCTTAAGGAGATATTTCACACAGATACGAAATACAGTTAATATCATGAATGAATGTAAAGGCAGAGAACTTCCTGGTAAAAGAATTAAGGAAACTGAAAATGAACAACAGGAACATGCATGTAAAAAATCACAACCAAGTTATTAATCATCAATAATAACCTTTAATAAATTGCCTAAATTGCCAAACTAAAAGATACAGAGTGGCCAAATTGATTGAAAATATCCCTATCTATATATTGCTTGCAAAAAAATACACTTCTTCAATAAAGATTTACACAGAAAGTGAAAAGATGAAAAAAGATGCATACAGATGCAAATCAAAAACATATAGGAGTGGCTATAATCTCAGGGAAAAAATGGACTTGAAGGCAAAAGGTCATTATGAAATAACTAAGGAATTGTGTAACAAGAAGATGCAATGATGCTAAAAGTATAATTACTCAATGCCTAAGCATATTTTAGCATTCCCAGAAAAGAAAACAAATGTCAATGTATCTGAGTGTAGAAATGACATGATAATAATAATAATAATAATAATAATAATAATAATGGACTTAAATACCCTACTTTCAACAATGGACGGATCAGTCTACAAACCTACAAAAATAAAGGCATGGAAACAACACAGCTGATCAACAAGAGGACTAGATAAAGAAACTGTGCTATGTCTGCTCAATGGAATACTACTCAGCCACTAAAAACAATGAAATCCTACCATTTGCAACCAAATGGTCCCAACTAGAGATCATTATGTTCAGCAAAATAAATCAATCCCCAAAAGACAAATATCATAAGTTCTCTCTGATATAAGGCAACCTTAATGCAAAATACAAGATGAATAACCCTTTCAATACTGTTTTTGCTATATCTCATGGGTTTTAATATTTTTGCTTTTATTTTCATTCCTTCAAAAAAGTTTTTTTTTTCTTTCATATTAATTTCCTCACTGACTCATAGATCACAGTAGCATGGTTTGTTTCAAGAAGGTTTTTTATTTCTTTTTCATTTCTTCAGTGATACATTGGTTATTCAGTGTTATTTAACTTCATGTTGTTAATTTTTCTATTTCTTCTTCCTGTTGTCTTTATTTTATTGCTTTTCATTTAAGGGAATTTATATTAACTGTGTAACAGATGCTATCATATCCAGATGTGAAGATTCAACGTAGAAGTCCTACTTCCAGATCAAAAATGGACTCCCAATGAGACTGTTAAATATATCTTGACAATAGGATGTTGGACTCTCTGCCATTGTCCATATCTACAATGTCAGAATGCACTTAAATAGCAGAATGATGGACCTATGACAAAAATAAAACAAAACAACCCACTTGCGATACAAGGACTTCAGCTAATTCATTAATCAGCCTCTTGTGCCTTACAAATACAAATCACTGTCTCCACTGCTACTTCTTCGATTTGAGGTTCCTTCTCTGGGATATGGATTATTGCAATAGCCTCTTCACTGGTTCCATTGTTTGTATTCCTGCCTCGAGTCTGTTCTTAATATAGAACTAGAACAATCATCATCATCACACTTCTGCTATGCTCAAAACCAACATCTCTCCATTTCACTCAGAATAGAAGGCAAGGTCTAAGGACAATCTGTAGGTTCTGGCCTTCCATCAGCTTGATGATGTCATCTCATGTTACTCTCTCCTATACTCAGTGCATTGATTTGCATCAGCATGCTTAAAACCTTTGCTTTAGCTGTTGTTACTTAATGGAACCCCTTTGTCCTTCTGACTCCATTGCTTTCTTTAAATGCTTTCCCAGTTTTCTCAGAAAGACACATCCTCACAGAACTGCAGTTTTGGCTTCTCTCTCTACTGTGGTATTCTCAGTTTCCTCTGACCTGATTGGCTTTATTTTTCCCCCATGGCAGTCATCTCTTTTTAATACCTGACTCACTTAGGCCGTAAGCATCAGGAGAGTAAGAATCTTTGTCTGTTTTTCTTTACTGCTACGTGTTAAAAGTTTAGAATAGTTCATATATGCAATAGTTGAGTTGTAGATTAAATAGATATTTGTAGGATGCCTAAAAGAATGTATGACAAAATATGATTTTCCTTTTCTTCATTCTTGGTATTAAGTTTTTTTTTTAAAAAAAATACCAAGATCCATTGATAGTCAGTAACTTTCAAATATGACTAACACACATTTTCTCAACCTTTTTCACTCTAAACCACAAAATCACATTGTTTCTCCTTGTCACATTCTCTCTTAACTCAGATAATTCAGATTCATCTTTCAGTTCATTAAATCACAATTTTTCTACTTATCACCTTAATTTTTAATCACTTATTATTTGCTTTGGAACATTCTATTTAATTCATTTTCATGCATGCCTGGACATTTTCATTTTTTATTTTTGTGAATTTTTTATCTTTAATTCTTTAAACACTTTAATATTTTATGTTCTAATTCTACTCATATTCATATCTGACTCTATTGAATACCTCATCGTGATGTTTAAAGTTTCCATTGATTTTCACAAAGAACAGTGTTCTTGTATGTTCAGACATCTCACTTCATTGATTTTAGTCTGTGGAAATGTGGTGATATAAATTGAGGAATGCTTCATCTAGTTAAAATTTACATTTATTTCTGTTGGCAGCAATGGGTACTACCTAGACGGGGTCATTTTAGACATTAGTAGGACCCCAGTCTGTTTGATGATTTCCTGCTTTGTTGCTCACTCCTGTGTGAGTTACCTGATTTTGGCAGTGGTATGTACTACCCAGAGTTTCCCACGTGCTTCCTGCTCATTTCCTCATTTTGATTTTAGTCTGTGGGCTTAATTTTCATTTTTGGGGGGAGAGACAATTTCCTTTACTTCCAATAGGCTCATCAAAAACAATACATAAAACAGTTCAAAATTGACTGTTATGCCATTATTTCTTTTTTAGAGGACTCCTCCAAGTATTTAAATCCCTCATAATGATGGATATGAAAATGTAGACAGTATTTTTCATTTTTTTCTATTTCTTTCTCTCGCTTATCCATCAGGTCTTTTTTCTAAGTTATGACTGGTGAACTTACGTCCTTTTTGATCAATAATAGTATGGTCTAATAACAGGAACAGCAATAAAAATAAACACTACTTAGTATTTACCTTTACAAAATTTTAGTACACTATACAGGCTACTTTGTTTAAAACTCACAGTTCCAATTTTATACTCAAGGAAATCATGAGTTAGAGAAACCATGTACTTTTGCGTGGATGATCACACTGTTAATACGTGGTGCATTTAGGATTGTGTTTTTTTCAACTCTAAACCCAAGCTCATATGCAGTGTGTTACACACATGTACTTTGTACCTCTTAATTTGTCTTGATAAATTAAAATTCTTACCTTACTGTACATGGGCTTTTGCACACAAATTATATGGGTTTTAATTTGTTAACTAAGACACATAATAACCGTTCTTTGCCCTAGTGAGTTGCTGTCAGTAGGACAAGACTGGATTTTCCCTCTGAGGGAGGCGCCTGGGCAACTCCTCTGGCAGGACACAGACCCTCCAGATTAGCGCAAGAAGCATGATAGGAAACAGCCCAGAATAGGCCATGGGAAGTTTCCCACTGGCATACATTTGGCACGGGTCAGGGGCAGACCAGGGTGAATCAGTACATGTCACCCACTGGCAAATCCAAACACCAGAACGGAGTGTGGGTCGGGCCGGGTCTGGACGCGACAAAAGCAGTGCACATTATGGAATGCCAGGGTGAGGTTGCCTGTACTGGATTTGACTGCAGCACCCAACCTGCATGAGTGAGAACCAGGAAGAGAAGGGCAGAGCCGGCACTGGGATTTAGGGGCTGGTCCCCTCGCTGGACAGCTACTGCCACTGGAGAGCGTGGGCTGGGATGGGGACAGACCAGACTAAGCAAGGCTACAACACCTGTGCACCGCATGTGGACTAGATCAGGGAAAAGCCAGGCTGGGCAGATTATCCCTGCTGGTGCAGGCATAAATTTGAATGGGTGAGGGATGTTTGGGCTTAGCTGCAACATCAGCTGGCAGAAGCTGGCTCTGGGGGCTAATTCTGTCAAGTCAAATCATGGAACCACCCGAAGAGTGCATAAACCAGGACTGAGAGAGACCCAGGAGGGAAATAGTGGGTTCCCCCCTCTTGGGTCACTACTCCCGTGGGATGGCATGAAAACTAGGACGGGGGCCAGGGTGGCTAGACAGAGAGGCACTCAACAACATCCGTGAGGGCTAGATAGTTGAGTTGGTTAGATAGAACTAAGCTTTAATACTCATTGACAAATACAAGAGCCAATTGGGATGTGGGACAGACTGGACTAGTCTGCTATACACATTGGCAAACCAGGATGGGGGCGGGCCTGGTGGAGGTTATTGTGGATCACCCCAACTAGGCTGCAGCTCCCACTGGATGATGTAAGCGCCGAGTATGTGCTGAGCAGAACCAGGCTGGACTGCAACACCCACTGGTTCCAGTGCAAGTCGGGACTGAAAACAGAACCAACCCAGCATTTGCAATCAACCACCAGTTGATTGTGGCGATGGACTGTGCTGGGCACTGTGGTTGCTGGAACATACATGAATCTGGTCTGGGAGTGACTCAGAGTTTCTTTGGGGATCTTCCTGGTCGAACTGCTGGACTCAGAATCCTTGCCAAGAAAAGACAGAAGACAGAACAAGTCGATCAACCACCTCAGCTATCTGTTGGCAGCGAAATAATGGGCGAATGAAGACTCTATGATGGACTGTCTCAATCAGTGGATTCTGCAATGACCTCATCGAGCTGGGAGTGACGAGACTGGCGGCGATTCGTAGCTGGAGAACTATTAAAACCACTTGGGCAAGTATCTCAGAGTATGCTCCACATCCGGGACTTGGGGTGGGTGGGAAACCGGGTGGGGCTTCTCCCTCAATATCCCCCTTTACCTCTGATACATGAAGGAAACAATATGGACATGCTGGTCTTACCCACTTCCCTATAGCCCTTGAGCCTTTTTTTTTTTTTTACCGTAATTGACTATGTAAAGATTGTCAACAATACAATGTAATAATAGTAAAAAAAAGATTGGCTTTTCCTGCATATATAAAGGGCTGTTGTCAAAAAACATGCTAGAAGGCAGTCATATGCAGTTTTATTTACATACACTGCACTACCCCACCTCATCCAATAAATAACATCAACCTCACATGCCACAGTGTTGATTGCTGGGTTAAAACTACACCTAGAGGTCAACAGGAACCTATCATTTTTTTCCCTGCATGTTTTATACATTAACCCTTTTACTCCCCTTTTTCCATTTTCAAAACTTTTACCATAGCCAGTTTCAGGTTTTTTTTATTGTCTTATTATTTGTTTTCCTGCTTAAGCAAAGTCAGTAAAGTGATCAGTAGACAGCAATGTCCTTTCCTTTGAACTTTTGCTTAAACCTAAAACCTCTCTTTGGAGTCTGTGATGAGGGCACATAATTCTTGTTTCCCACCTCTGGGAGGTTACCTGGCTGTGCTTCAGGGGAGTGGGAGCAGCTGCAAAGCAGGGGAGCTCAAGGGATACCCCGGGAGATCTAAATGATTTGCTCTAAACTCCTTGAGGATAACAAAGAGGATAATAACAACCCAGCACACTTACTGCTTAGTGTGTTCCAAGCACTTTTCTAAGAACTTTTATTAGTTTCATCTCATCTTTATTATCCTTTGAAATAGAGTGCACTATGGTTCAGATATTATAGGTAGACAAAAAAACTGAATGTCATAATCATTAATACATTATTCTTTCCAAGTCACTAAGTTGTATGTTAAAGGGTTGGAATACAACCACAGCTAATTACAGAATCAGGGGACTCAAAAGCATACTTATGCATAAAGCGTTGCTGTAAATAAATATGCGGCCATTCCAAATGCTTTAGGGAATCTGTTCTTAGAAGTCTTTCAAACATTTATATCTTGACCCATTGATTTTTTAGGAGCTTGAAAGCAAGCTGCTGTAGTGGTAGGAAACGTTTTACCTTCTTTATTGAGTGTTTACATTGAACAGGGAATATATTGTTTTTGGAGAAGTTAAGACAGCAGTTAGATTTCAGCCTTGAAATGAACTAATTCTAATTCTGCCATTGCATGTAATTCAGAATACTTTCCTCTAGAGGGTGATGCCTCATTATGTTGTACCAATTATCAAAATGCATGATAGCATATGGATTCAAAATTCTATCTAAGTTGAAAAGCAAAAAATACATGACATTTCTGTAAGTATGCACACTTGGCTTTTGATAACTCAAAAAGAGAAATAAAAGAGGTGTTCTGAGATTTTTTTTACTAATCTTACAGGGGTTCTTTTTATCTTTTCTTTAATATCCATAAAACATGATTTCAAAAACTGGCAGGAAAGAGAATAGAATGTTTGCAAAGTACAAGATAAATAAGAAAATACAGAAACAATGTATTCAGAATTAACTAACTTTTTCTAAATTCAACACATTTTTAAAGCTAATTACATCTATTTCTGGTACTTACTAATGGCAGCTAAGAAGCCACAATGACAACATTTTGTGATTTTAAGTAGAGTGGTACCTACCATATGCTATAATTCCAAGCACACCAAACATGAAGAACCAGAAGAGGAATCCAGCTATAAACCTCATGAGAATCAGAAACATCCAGCTAAGGATCATGGCAATAATCAGGCCCCTGGAGGAGAAATCCACAACAAATGAAAGGTCAGATGCGCTAAACCTAACAGAAACAGAGAGGCAACACATCTTTTTGTGCAAAATAATTGTCTTGTTTTACTTGGCTACAGGAACATTAGCAATGATAAAAAGTACACACCATTATTTCCATTAAGACTTTTGCATAACATGGTATTGGGGATTTTATATATGAGTCATCTCTTGTATGTCCAGGTAAACCAGAGTATGGTGTCACCATTTGTCAATGAAAAATACAATTATTCTAATATTGAATATTAGCTTAAATGTCACAGTTGCCAGTCCTATTTGCCTTTCTTCATATCTGCCCCCTATGAGGTAAAACGTAAAAACCACCATGTTGGATTTGTGCTGTTTTATCTACTTGGTGAATAAAAGAAACTTTGCACAACATGGTTATTTACAAATGAGGCTAGAAAGACAAGTAAGGAGTGAAACAACGAGGGAAAAAACCTGCCTACTCAGTTCCTGCACTCATGACTTTGTACTCACTGTTTCCATGATCGAATTATTTCAGATTGTTTGTGGTGCCTGATATCATCAGATATCTCTTCTAGGCCCCTCATGATTTGTGGAATATTATTTAAAGTCACAGTTAGGCTTCTCTGTTTCCTGGGCCATGTGATTTTATCACATACTTAATAGCATGACTATTTTCCTATCAGCTTCAGTTTCTTTCTGGAGTTTAACTGAACTACTAGGAAAACTTCTTTTTCCACAAATATTCAGGTTAAGTTCGCACTGGAATATTCTGATGTAGTTTCCTCAAACAAAACTCCCTAAGATTAGCAACTTCACTAACGTTCTGTTAAGAACTGACATCTCTGGTGTTGTCTGCAGGTTATAAAGCAACAGACAGAGCCTGGTACATTTTTATTGAATTTATTGTCTCATGTGTTATCTTTAAAATGAAAGCCTTAATTACTGTCACTGGATAGATGGCAGCATGGCATCAAAGTGTCTTCTTAGGTCAAAATCTTGTGGAGCCTATGCTTTTAAAATTCAGAAGCCATTCCCTCTTAAATGAGAAATACTTTCATGAATAAATCTACAGTGGAGTTGAAGGATTATTCTATGGCATAGCCCAAAGTAAATATCTGAAGAAATCATGGGTGGGGGAGGGAGAAAGAATGTGCTTTATTCTGTCTTATAAAGTTTTGTATAAAATTCTAATTGAGTAAATCTCAGTGTGTTAATACTCTGATAGTATGCTTATAAAACAGATAAGAGCATAGGGGATGAAAATCAAGGGAGGTGTTGATATTGTAGTGGTATGAGTGGTGTTGGGTGGGAAAGTTTTAGTGTATGCACTAGGAGTTTGATAAGCAGGAGTCTACCCTAATGTACACTTGTGTTCAGGTCAAAGTGTGAGAGGCAAATGAAGAAACATAGAAGCTATATATTGGATTTGAGAATAGGGAAACAAATTCAACTACTGTCAAATATAGACTATGTTCTGCTAGGGAAGTATATCCTAACACATTGAATATATAATCATTGTGAGTATTTAAGATAAACTATGAAAATAAACGAATGAGTTTTACAGCTCTAAAACTACTCAGTAGTACCTTTCTCACATACAATTTTGACTTTATTAAGAATGATACAATTAAATGTAATTTATGGATCTTGGTCCCTAGTGTGTTTGTATTTTCTGTGCATCTGTTATGCTACATACACAACACCAGAGGTGAGGAAAACAAAGGCAAGTTAGACACAGTTATAATAAAGAGCTCATAGTTTATTAGAAGGAAAGTCAAGCAAATTAAATAGAAAATGGTAGGTTGTGGCAGAAGGGAAATGTGTCTGTGTGTACATAGTTCTACCACTCTTTCCTGCTCCTCCAAAATAATTAATTATAGCTTGCTAAGATGGAAAAGTGTCAATTACACCAACGTGAATATTAGAGATGAGATGAAGGATACACCAGAAAAAAGAATGTGCAAAAACAGGGGGTCAAACAGCCTAGTGTGGGGACGTTACTTGCTATGTTTATAATTTAGAGTCAGTCAAGAAGCAAAGATGGAAATAATTTGAGAAGCTCAGCTTGGTCAAGTGGTAAATGGCCTTTAAATATCTGAAGAGGTATTGAATTTATTGATTGCTCATTAAGGAAATCTACAGCTTTTAAACACTAGAAGGTAATACAGAAGCCATCCATTGACTTCAGTGCAGTGACTACATTTCCTAAACTTTGCAGCAATGTAAACATGTCTGGAAAGGCCTCTTCCTCTTTCTTTATTTTTAAGCTTCTTGAAACTAGAATGATCTTTGATGATGATGATGATCATTATATGAGAATAAAAGAACCAGAGAGAGGCAGGTGTTGTGGCACATCAGGTTAAACTACTGTTTGTGGTGTCAGCATCCCATATCATAACGTCCAGGCAATTCTGCTGCTGATCCTGCTTCCTGCTGATGTACCTAGGAAATAATTGAGAGATGGCCCAAGGACTTGGGTCCTTGCCACACACATGGGAGATGCTGGTTCTTAGGTTTGACCTGACTCAGATCTGACTATTGTGGCTATTTGAAGATTGAACTAATAGAAATCTCTCTCTCTCTCTCTCTCTCTCTCTCTCTCTCCTTTTCTCTGCTCCTCTACCTTTTAAAAGTTGGAAAAAAACTTTTAAAAAAATCAGAAAATAACGCAACACCCACTATAGCATGTGATGAGAAGCACATAGGCACTACAGAAATTTTGTATTTTATAACCTTCTGCTAGTCCTGGACATATTTCCAAATACTGTTTCCCATCCTTACTCAATCTGAGAAAGAAAAATCAGAAACTGAGTTGTGAGTCAACTTGATATCAATTAACCAAAGCAGGGACTCTGAAGAAGTTTTTCTACAAAGATAATTCTGAATGGGGCTGGGGAAGAAACACTTACATAAGAATCCAATGCCAAGTTGTTACATAGTCTTCAAATACTTTCAGTCCAACTGATCTTGCTTCAAGGATTTTATTGACACCACTGAATTCAAAGAGAAAAATTATTTTTGACTTCCATTAAACACAAATATGCTTGTTATGGCAAAAGGGACTTACAAACTGTTGCTCAAAAAGTGTTTTTAGAAATCATGCATCAGTTTTGACTTTTTCCATAACCACAACAATTCAGGAAACCTAATTTCAGAATACCTCCAAAGGTGGGTGAACCTGCTTAAGCTGTCTATAGCTACACACAGGGAGAACCTGGCTCTCTAAGATAATAAACAAATGTTTTCCTAATGAATGCATGCTGCAGAAACTTCATTGTAAGAAATGAATCAAAATGACGATCAGCTTTTAACTTGCAAAATCCACAGAGTCGAGAAAGAACATCATCTTTAATTCCCTTTCCTAATCCTCTGACGGCAGCCCTGCAGCTGGCATGCATGAAGGAGGACATATTGAAAGTGCACAAATCATTACTGTCCAATGTGATGGAGGTGAACACATGCATATAAACACAACACTGTCAGCCCCTTTCCTCTGTTTCAGCTGTAATGTCTCCTGCTTCCCCTAAGCACTACGTTGCTTTTGGCATAATAATTTTCTAAGCTTTTTTGTTAATTTTACCACTCATGTATACCTACTTGTAATATTCTTTTGTCATTTCTTTAACACAGCTTTATATTTCTGAAATGCACACATGTTGTTGTTTATTCTCTAAATATGCAGATGCTACACTACAATAGACTGCAATATCTGTGCTGAAAAATCCGTTCAAGGAACAGAAGTAAAATTTTTAGAACATCTTTGTTTTTTCATTGTTAATTCAATTGAGCTGTGTGATTATCCTCTGTGTGTGTGTCTGTACATATGTGTGTAAGTATGTATGCCCAATAATGAGAAGCACTCTGCATCTATATCCAAGGAATCAGCAAGTTGACTGCACTACAGTTAGTATACAGAAATTTGTTATGTACCATGCACTTTCTTATCTCATGTTTCTATACCTGTTTATGAAAAATTTAACCTATCTGAAACACTTAATTGCTCTTTTTAATTTATTCTGCTTCTCTTTTAACTCATACATCAAGTTCTCCAATATAGACATTATATTAATATATAATTATTTCCCTCTAACCATTGCCTTAATAGAGGTGTTAGTATTAGGTAAAATAAAAGCATGCAAATAATTGCAAATAGGATAAAATAAACATACTTTGCAGCCTGTCGGAGTTCTATCGCATTTCTTGTCTTTCCACTTCCATCTTCGAATAGTGTTCTACTGCCTACTGTTAAAGTGCCATTTTTAGTAGAGAAGTCAGGGAAGCATCTCTGGAGAACTGCAAAAAATAAATTCAAATTATGGTAATCACTTCTCTGCCTCTTTTGTTGTGTCCTTCCTTTCTTAAGCTGTTACTTGTGATCAGACCCTCCTAAACATGAAGATTATTCATGAGAGGCAGCTAATCACCCACTGACTGATGACCTGCAGGTTTTCTGTTGGCTTTAAAATTAAAATAAGGACAAGTACAATCACAATAAAAAGCTACATTCTTAACTGGAGAATTTTATACTCAATGTATTCATTAGGTTCTCACCAATGAGATGCATAACATAAGTTATTTAGGAGTAATCATGACCCAAATTGCTCTTGGTAAATATTTTAACAAAAAGGCTATATTCATTTATATGACTGAATAAGATAATTTACCAAAAGTACAAGCAGTTAAAGTCAAAATAAACAAGTGAGACGACATCAAGCTGAGAAGCTTCTGTACAGCAAAGGAATGATCAATTAAGTTAGAAAGAAACCAACAAGAAAATCTTTGCACACTATACAACAGATAGTGGGCTAATATCCAGGATTTACAAAGAGCTTCAGAAACTCAGTGACAGCAAACTAAACAACCTGTGAAAAAATAGGTGAAGGAAATGAACAGACATTTTTTTAAAAGAACAAATTCATCCAACTAAAAAACATAAAAAATGCTCAGGCTCCCTACTAATCAGGGATATACACATTGAAGTTGTACTTGACTGCAATGAGATTCGTCTATATTCAAAGCTCTATTTAACAACACCTGCTGGCGTGTATGTGGGGAACAAGACCACTTCTCTCACTGTTGGTAGGAGTATAGGCTAGTACAACCACCATGGAAGTCAGTATGGAGAGTGCTAAGAAAACTGAAAATTGATCTATTGTGTGACCCAGGAAAGTGCATCACGACTTTGTAGGTATAGACAAAGCTATAAAGCCCAGTATTCTATTGTCAAGATATGTAAACAGTTTCATTGGGAGTCCATCTTATTTTCAGAAGTAGAGATGCATACTGCAATGTGTCTTCACTTCACAGTACAGTTGCCTCCATAATACAGTTCCTCTAGATAAATATATCTCTCTATATAAATGTATATACATATTACCTACATATCTATAGGCAAGAGGAAATCCCTGAGCCTAAAGAATCATATCACAAATTATTTTAAAAAATTGTTTAAATCTTGGGTATTTCTTAGGCAAAATTTTGACAGCTGGAGATGAATAAATAATTCCTTGGAAAATGAGAACCGCCTCAAACCTAAAAGTACTATGACAACTATAGCTTCACTTGTAAATAATTAATAATTTGCCTTCTGCTCCACTTTTCCATTTCCACATTTTTAAAGAAGATTGGAAATTGAAATTTTGAAGCTATCAGAAGAGGTCCATACTTTGTAGGCCAGCATAATTTCTAAGAGTTAACACATTGATCAATCTTCTGTGGACTTATTTTTATTAAATAAAAATAATATTACGAAAATAATGACACAACATAATATATAGATGTAAAATAAATAAGAATACAATATAAATATATAGTATATATTCATAAAATATAAAATAAATATAATACAGAATATATAAAATCAATAATATGAAAAATACAAAAATAAAGATAAAAGTCAAAACTTATTTTTGTAAAAGTAATTTGCTTACAAATATATTATTGAAAACTCTTAAATAGCAATTTTTAAAGAAATAAGGAAAATCATAAAGGAAACTTGAAAGAAGTGGTAAGGGAAATTAAATTATCATTTTCATATTTTTCTTAAGAAGCACTGCTGACATCCATGGAATTATACGAAATTTAAAGCAGAAAATATTAAAGTAGTTGATGCACAAGAAGAGGAACTACGTTTTTAGCTAGCTTTTCCCACCTTTCCTGACTTATATGATCTCATGTTTGCCCATGGACAGCTTCTGTAGTACTTATAATGTATGGCTGGTCTCTTCAGTGGCTGTGCTCTCTGGCTCTCCGGTTCTTCTCGCCGTTGGGAGGATTTCACACATCCATCTCTGGCTGTGGCGTCTGCTCCTGCGCAGTCCAGTCAGCGCTCTGACCTGCCCCACGATATCGTCTTCCCACTGATCCCAATGTTGACGTACTTGGTGGATATTTTTAGTTTTCCTCCTGCTTGAGCCCATTATCCAGAACAGTGCTTGGCACATGGAAGAATTCAGCCAGTATTTGCTGCTGAATAAGTTAACTTTTTCTAAAGTCTTTAAAATAAGACATCCCTTTGTCTCTATTATCCTTAGCAATTTTATGTTAATATGCTATTAATACAAGAAAAAATTGTCAATGTAGTTCATAGATAGAATTCTAGTAGTACAATGATTTTCTTTTTTTCCCTATTTCCTTCTTTCCTTCCTTCTTTCCTTCAATTTTTGAGATGACATGTTGAATTTACGTTCTAGTTAATGGTTTAATGCTCCACTAAAAACTAGTTTGGGGAAAAAATAAAAGACCACAGTTCAGTAGCAATATAAAAAATAGCAAATGAAAACATCCATTTCACTCATATATAGTAAATTTTAATATAAACACACATCACATATCACATTGTGTGCCATTCTTAACCACTGGTTTGACAAAGATAGAACACGAAGTTTGACAGAACTGTTTGTGGCAATATCAATACACACAAGCACTTTCCCCACTCTTCTCCCCTCCCCTCCCTCCCTTCCTCTTCCCTCTCCTTTGCTTCAGGGACTTTATGACATAAAGAGTGATGGGAGCATTTAGGATATGTATTTGATGGAAGTTACATCAGTGGTACTCTCTACTCAAATGATGATGGTTGCCTTTCCTCCATTTTAAAAGAAGTACACACTTAGGTAGAAAAATAGAGGGTCAGAAAATGAAAGAAAAAGGGAGAAAACATCTACAGCTTCATCATCCTCGAAACAGCTACTTGACATTTTGGTATGTTTTGTCACAATGTTTTTGTTGTTTATTTTGAATTTAACAAGATCTTCATTATAACTAATACAACAGTTTGTAATTTTTAGCATTATTTTCTTATATATTTGTCATTATTAATAATTCTGAAACCATTCATTTAATGACTAAATCATAATGTATTTAAGCATTTTATCGCTTTTGGATACTAGAAGGTTTCTCTTTTTTCTCCTTTTTTTTGGGGGGGATACTTTGAACATTTAATGGATCTCTTTGTGTCAAGTTTTCTCTGTCATTATTATTAGATTCTTAAGAAAGGAAAATAAATGACTCTTTCATTTTCTTCTAAACAGTATTACTTTAAGCAAACAATATTAAGACAATGAAATATCAATTCATTTGTATGACATATAGTTTAGATTTCAATTATAAAGAGATGTTAATATATTACCTTCATCCTCTATGCAACTTATTTTGAAAATATTTGGTTATTTATTTGAAAGTCAGAGTTACAGTGAGAAAAGGAGAAACAGAGACTCCTTCTGACTGCTATTTCATTCCCCTGATGGCTCCACTGGCAAGGAATGGTCCAAGCCAAGTGGATGAGCCGGAAGTCTCTGGGTTCTCCAATACACTGCACAGCCCCAAATATCTGTGATATCCACTGCCCCTCTCAGGGAGCTGGGTTAACAGTGGATCAGCCTGTGTTGGAAGTAGATCAGCCAGGACTTAAACCGGCAGCTGTATGGCGTGCCAGCTCTTCAGGCGGCAGCTTTGCTCACTCTGCCTGTTCCCCAGGCAAGTTCTGAAAAAACATTTTAACTGAATTCAGGAGTAGGTGTGTCTGGGTGTGTCCATGTGTGTTTATATTTGGCCATAGAGCAACAAGTAATTAATTTATCTTTTGAAAATCAAATTTCAATCTATTCCTTGAGAATTTATGTAACAAAATCCAAAAGTTGCAGAGTTCCTTTGGAAATCAGCCTGGCTGCAACCAGAGGACGGGCTTTGCTTCACCTTGTGTTCTAACGGACTCCGGGGCCTTGCCCAGTCACAGGGCCTTTTTTTTTTTTAATTTCAGTTTCATCTATTATGAAACAAGAATACTTAATTAAATGAATTCTCAGTGGATTCTGTGTTCCAAAGTAAAATAATTACCACTTACAAGGTTTGCCTGGAAAAATTGCTTTTGGACAATCATTATCCAGTAAGGTTTCTGAGATAGTCTGAAACAGAAAAAGAAAAAAGTTAGCATTTCAAAATCTATGTGATGACTATTGTCATCTCAATACAAAATTTTTTCCTTTAAAAATTTAACTGGATAGTGACACTGAAATCCCCATTAGTTACCCTGATGATAATAATTGACAAATGATCTAAAATATGTTAACTGCAATACAATCAAATTAACAATAATAAAACAGACTCTCTAAAACCATCTTCCATCTGCTTGTTCACTGCCTGAAATGCTTGCGACATCCAAGCCTGGGTCAGGCCAAAGGCAAAAATCAGGGACTCTGTTCTGTTTTCCCATATGGATGGCAGGAACCACCAGCTGCCTCCCAGACACATTAGCAGAAAGCTGAGTTAGAAGTGGAGTCGCTGACACCTGAACCAACACTCTGATTGGTAGGTGGGCACCTTGAGCACCAGGTTAACATGTGGCACCTCGATCCCTGCACCCTCGCACGTGTGCTTTATTGGGACGATGCCATCAGCTCTCACTTCCTAAGTGATCTAGGAGCTTCTTTAGTAATAAATGTTCATGTCACACCTGAGGTGGAGACAAAGTAACATTCCTTAGTTTTTGCTTAAAAATAAATACTCATTACTATGTCAATTAATTCCATAATGATGTAAATTTTTGCTGATGGTATGTTGGAGCTTTCAATTGACTGGGATGATACTCTGCTGGCTCTGTCTTCAGACCAGAGAGGGTATACCTAAGAAGCCGTTGAACTTGACTGGACAATAAGATGTTGGACTCTATGTTTGGTATACGCTTGCAATGGGGGAATCTCAACTGAACTTGAGCTGTGGTTATGCAACAAGGTGGAGGAATCCACCATGGTGGGAGGGTTTGGGGAGGGGTGGGGAGAACCCAAGTATCTATGTAACTGTGTCACATAATACAATGTAATTAATGAAGTTAAATAATAAATAATTAAAAAAAATAAAAATAAATACCTTCATAAGCTTAGCAGAGGGCTTGCAGAACTGACGGTAGTATTCCCAGTAGCTTTCGTCCCTTTTGTACAATGTTTGTATTTCCAAATAGGTTAAAAATTTTTCTGGGCACTTAGAGACACAGATCTGTGAAGACAAGGAACGTAGTGTCAAGCACTGACCAGAACCAAGAAGAATCTATAAAGCTAGACTTCTATATTAACCATCAAAATGAAGAACAAAGAACAGGTTTTTTAATAAGAAATAAATTAGTTATCTAGTCTTATAAAAATGAAATCTCATGTGATAGTTACAAATCTACCAATCTCTGCTCTTTCTTTGGTGTTGATAATGTGTTAAAACATGATACTCTTGCAAAATCTGGATTTATTTAAACTTTTGATTTTGAGGTAACTATATATCCACTTGTAATTATGAGAAATAATAGAGATTCCACATACCTTTCATTCAATTTCCTTCAATGGCAAGAATTTACATAACTATGACACAGTATTATCACTAGGAAGTTTATAGTATTATAATCATCTACCCTTGCTCACATTCTACTCTTTCTATATTAATTCATTTCTGTATGTCTTTTGTAGTATCATTCTTTTCCATGATACAGTTGTGGAGATACAGAGATTCCTCCCTCCCCTTTCTGTTCCTCCCTGTCCATTTTCCCTTCCCTCCATTTCCTCCCATGTTGTCACAGAAGTGTAGTCCTTTAGTAACAGTTGCAAGTTTAACATTCTGCTATTTAGTTGTACCTGGTACTGCAGGCATAAGAAAAAGTAGAAAATCTAGCATCACACTGTTAAGGTGTATTTAACTGTTTCATTGGGATTCCTCCTTTTGCTGGAATAGAGATGCATACTGAAATTTATCATCACTTCCTGTTATGCTAGTCTCCATTATATAGTCTATCTATGAGCATATATGTATATATTTGCTTATCTTTATAGCTATTTGCTTTATATTTTGCATAACAGTTGTTTTACATCATTCATTTCTGTATGACTTTGTGTGTGTATGTGTGTGTATGCACGGACTTCTATGCATTATATCGTGTGTAGTTTCATGTGACCACCTCCACAGGTAGTGACAGACTTTTAGTAAAATCTTTTCCTATGATTTTCTGAATTAGTAGATAGGAGCATTATTCAAGACTAATTTTACCTGTATTGTTTTTGTATATTCAGAGTTAGTCTTGTTTCCTTTCCTATATATAAATGGTTATTGAAAATATTCTGAATATTAATAAATTATATCACTAAAAATTTTGACATAATTCTCAAAAGCTGTACTTAGGGTTTATGAGAGTAGGAAATGAACAAAATTAGGGTTCTTTGTTGCAATCAACCATTACTACAGTCATTTACCAGCACCATGTAAATCTAGGCAAAGAAGTCACCTATGCAAATATCTTAAATTAATGAGCTTTTGAGAACTATCAGTGCTAAGTCTGATCACTGTGTCACTCTACAGGGCCACAATGCAGTGACCAAAACTTTATTAGAGACCTCACAGAAAGAAGACAGAATCAGGGAAGAAGCATGTATCCTATCGGCTATTCTTTTGATTATAATAAAAAATAAAGTAATATGAAACCAAATGAACTGCAGCCAAGACCTGCACAACTCCCATTCATTCAGCACTTCTCTGTAGTTTTCTTCACTCTCCAACTTCCTCCTTTTCTTTGCTAACCATCCTCACTTTTGGCATCTTGCTGCCCATTTCTACTGAGCTGATAGCTCTCCATTTTTTAGAAATGTTCTTCCTGTACACAGGCACATTTGGTGTCAAATCACAAGAAACTGAGTAGAGAGGGGATTAACTGGATGCTTTAAAGTTCACAGTTAACGTGACTACTTTCTTATAGCAACAGGAGTCCAATTCTTTCTAGATGTTTTGATAGGATAAATAACTCATCTGCACATTTCATATTATGCATTTTCATCTTTCTTAATCTCTTACCAACACACATGAAAATACACACCCACAGGCTTCCAAAGTACACACTGTATATCTTCTGTAAAAGCTGAAGAGGGACTAGTATTTGACCTGGTGATTAACGTGTCAGTTGGGAATCCTGCTTCCACAGTTAAATGCCTGGGTTTGAGTTGCAGCTCTGCTCCTGATTTCTGTTTCCTGTTAATGTGCACCATGGGAGATTACCCATGATGGTTCACACTAGTTAGACTCTGCCAGTCATTAGACAGATTTGGACTCAATCTCAGCCTGGCCCATCCACAGTTGCTGAGGGCATTCTAAGAGTGAACCAAAGGAAGAGAATATTCTCTCTCTCTGTTTTTACACCTTTCCCCTCCATCTCAAATAGATGGGTAAAAAGAAGGCATATAGATAAAAATAAATAAATAAAAAGCTGAAGAACTATTTAGAGGCATTCACAGTATAAAACAGTTTAAGGTTAATATCAATGTAATGTAAAATGTTCACTGTAATTGGAGCTAAACTGAATAAAACAAACATATTCAGAAGCATCCTATAGATACTTAACAACATACTGTTATGATGTCAAAAGATAAGTGAACTAGTTCCCTGGCTGGGCACACTTATCATAAATAAAAGTGAGAACTGGATGCAGTAATGCTTTCTTGACACAGGGTCTACTAAATGCAGATCATGATGACATCTACATTGAAACACTTAGCCACAATGTATATTACACAGATAGAATACATGGATGCCACTCACAAATAAAATAATTAAAACAGCATCAAGTGGCTTGTTAAAAAGAATGTATCAAATTTCATTAGATACAAATAAGTTGTTAAAACAATACAATAAGTGTTTTCTCTCTCTAATCAGATCCATTTGTTCACTTTATATAGGGTGTTGATAAGTAGCAATCAACATATAATTAGACAAAAATAAAGTCGCATTGAAGTCAGGCATAGAAATTTATCTGCCTGTCATTTAAATGCTTATGACATATGCCTGGACTATGCTGGCAGTTAACTAAAATATAAAGAGTCAAAGTACAGTGTGATCAGTTTACAGCACTGCATGCCAGAACAAATGGAAGTCTGCATTATTGGCAGCTAAAATATGATTCTCTTTAAATTCCCATAAAGGGCATTTAAAAGTGGGTTCATTTTATTGGTTAATTGATTGGTTGATTTATACTTGAAAGGATGGAGAGAGATAGAAAGGAGGAGACAGAGAAATTTTCTGTCTTCAGATGCATGCTCCAAGTGGCCCAACTGCCAGAGCTTGGCCAGATCAATGCTGGAGCCAGGAGTCTTCATTTGGATCTCCCATGTGGTGGCAGGGATGCAAGCACTCCAGCCATCTACAGCCTCTAGTGGTAGTTTAATTCATATCACTACCAAAGGTGAACTTTGTAGTTCATTCACTAGTTTAAAAATTTATTTGTTTGTTTGTTTATTTATTTATTTATTTATTTGAAAGGTAGAGTTGGGGAAAGGGCGGGGGGGCGGAGACAGAAAGATTTTTCATCTGCTGGCTCACTCACCAAATAACTGCAACAGCCAATGCTGGGCTGGTCCAAAGCCAGAAATTAGGGGCTTCTTCCTGCTTTCCCACATGGGTACAGGGGCGCAACCATTTGAGCCATCTTCTACTGCTTTCCTAGGCCATGAGCAGGGAGCTGGGCCAGAAGTGGAGTATGCAAGACTCAAACTGACACTTATAAAGGACAGTGGTGCTGCAGGCCGTGGTTTTTTCTGGCACACCAAAGCGGCAGGCCTTTTATCACCATTTTCACATTTTCAGTTTAGATTGTCTTAGTATGGTAACATAAATTTTATTTTGGAGGTTGGGAGAGTGAGTTAGATTGCAGAGTCAAACACTGTGTGAAGTATAAAGGATAATCTAGAAAAATATTTGTGTAACTTAGAACAAAAAAGCATAATGTGCAAGTATTTGTTTATCACACAAATAATGGATTACATAATGGAATTACACAGTAGAAAAATTCCTGAACTCTGGAGTAAGAAGATACTAATTTCTTCATTAAACACTTACCACCAACATAGTACATGTTCAAAGCATTAGAGACACAGTAGCGAATCAAGCACATGTTTTTTTTTTTTTTGGTTGTTAAACAGCTATATCTTGTAGTAGGGAGAACATATAAAATATAGTATAAAAGTCTTTAACCTGAAAATTCAAACTAATAAATGTTCCTGACAATGAAACTTTTTGAACACCAAAATGACTCAAAAAGTTTCAGATTTCAGTTTTTCAGATTTCAGGTTTTAGAATTAGGGATGAATCCCCAGTAAAGTCTATGTAAATATTCCAAAATGTGAAAAACTGCAATTTGAATGACTTCTGATCCTAAACATTTTATATAATATGTATTCAACCAGTAAATGAAACATTTTCAGAAAGCATTAGTAAATATCAGGGGGGAAGTAAGGCTAGAAGGCAGGCTGGAGAGTGAGATACCAATTGTAAATCGGCATCAGCAAGACTTGAAGAAGGCCAGTGATCAAGCCAAGCATTCATTTGGAGGAAGAGCACTCCAGATGGGAAATATCTAAAGCTCTGAGGCAGGAGTTTTTATGGCTCCTTGGCCAATGGCAAGTGGGATCCCAGAGCTGTAATCCCAGAGACTGCGGTGTGAGACGCAGTCAGAGAGTTGGTCAGACAGTGGAGGATCTTACAGGCTTTCAGGACTTAGGCTTCAGGAAGAATAACTTAGAAAGACATGACTGCATCTCAGTTAAAAAAAAAAGACATAATCTGACTGACATTCAACAGGATCACATGGGCTACTGAATAAAAAAGAGACCGTAAAGGACCAAGGGGCAGGGACACAAACAGAAAGCCTAATCAAGTCATTGAATCAATCTAGAACAGATGGTGAAAAATAGTTGGTTCAGAGTGTTTTGAAGAGAGACAAGAAATTAGCTACAATTCAAACATGAATGGGAGAAGAATAAGGGGGGATTCCATGGTGTTTGGAGCTGGCGTCCACATAGAGAAGACTGTTGAGGGTGAAAAAAAATTAGAGATGAAGTTAGATATTACAAGTTCCATTTTAAAATACTATTTTTTAAAAAGATTTATTTATTTTCAATGGAAAGGCAGATCCACTGAGAGAAGGCAAGAAAGAGAAAGATCTCCCATCTGGTTCACTCCTCAAATGGTCACAGTTGTCAGATCTGAGTTGATCCAAAGCCAAGAATCAGGAGTCAAGGGCTTCCTCTGGGTCTCTCACAGGAATGTAGGGTCCCACGGTGTTGGACCATCCTCTGCTGCTTTCCCTTGACCAGGGAGCTGGATGGGAAGTAGAGCAGCCGGGACATGAATCAGTGCCCATATGGGATCTTGGTGCATACAAGACGTGGATTTAGCCATTTAGCCCTCACAATGGGCCCAAATGTTAAATTCAGAGGCTGACATGGAGATTGAGAAGGATGTTTTAGAGGTTAAGGAGAGAAGAAAAGGTGTGAAGTTTTTTTCCAGGAGAGTAGGCTATTAAAGGGACAGGCTAATGGACAAGGGGTCTGAAGCATGATTGTGGGGCAGCATAAGGGATCTCTTGAAGTTGGATCCTGAATTTAGAGGGGACTTTTGTGCATTTCAGCTTAAGTCAGATTAAGTTGGAGTAGTAAACATGAGTGGCAGTAGGACACCATACTGAATGATACCTAAGAGTTGAAGTGGTTGTAGGTCTCAGTGAGGTAGAAATGTTACTGGAGTTGGAATGGTAGAGGGAATGAGGAACAATGAGTAAGAAACCTGAAAATTAGATTATATAGAGTGACAGAGAGTATGATCTTGGGGTAAGGGGACACAGGTAGCCATAGAACTAAGATGTCAATATCCCAAGTATGCTTTACATTAAACAGAAAGAAGATTCCAAAAGTATCGCAAGGATGATGAGGAAGCAAGGCAATAAGGCAGATTTACAAACAAGTTCTAGAGAAGAGTGATGGATGTGGCTATTGGCATAGGAATAACCCATTATGGGTTACAATGGATTTATTGGAAAGTGTCTAAATCTGTGTATTCTGGTTGAAAGAAAGGAACAAGCAAGGCAGAAGCCTGTTACGTTTCCAAAGCACTTGAAATGTTAAGTCGATCCTGAGCCAGTCTAAAATAGACTTCGATGGCTCCTAATCTTTGAGTCACTAACCTTGCACAATTGCTAATGGTGCTTCACAGCTGGATGGCTCTCAAGGAGGGTCTACAGAACAGTGCTTGGTATTAGTGTGGCCTGGTGACTCGTGGGCAGGAAATAGCCTCATAGGTATCTGAGCAAAGGGCTACAAGATATGATGGGTGTGAGAGTTCCTCTTGTAGAATGCAGTGTGAGTGAGGACATTCTCCATTGCTGTGACCATACTCTTGTATATTTGTCACTTTCCCCATTCTAACTGGGAACTTACAATTTTATTTTTCCTATCTCTGTTTCTTCTTGTGTTTAGAAACAAGACCTGATGGAGAGAACTATGTATCCCTCATACATCCTGAACTTTGCTAAAGACCAATGCATGAACCTCAGAGTTCTTCTTTCAAAGAATAAGGGTACCTAGAGGCCAAAAGGTTAGACTACTGAACATATAATTGAGTGTTTACTGAGGATTGTGCTCCTTGAACCATTTGTAACAGCTACTTGCTCAGCTATTAAGCACACTGCTTCCCCTGCCCCTTCCATGTGTCTAGGTTTGACCACAGAAGACTAGTCTGTGTCTGAAGCATGAAAGGGAGAAGCAAAGTGTGACACCTTTAATCTAAGGTTTTTTTTTTTTTAAAGATTTATTTTTATTATAAAGTCAGATATACACAGAGGAGCAGAGACAGAGAGGAAGATCTTCCGTCCGATGATTCACTCCCCAAGTGAGCTGCAACGGGCCGGTGCGCGCCAATCCGAAGCCGGGAACCTGGAACCTCTTCCGGGTCTCCCACGCGGGCGCAGTGTCCCAATGCATTGGGCCGTCCTCAACTGCTTTCCCAGGCCACAAGCAGGGAGCTGGATGGGAAGTGGAGCTGCCGGGATTAGAACCGGCGCCCATATGGGATCCCGGGGCTTTCAAGGTGAGGACTTTAGCCGCTAGGCCACGCCGCCGAGCCCTAATCTAAGGTTTTTAAGAGTTGATCCCTCTCTGGTCTGATGACAGAGCCAGCAGAGTATCATCCCAGTCAATTGAAAGCTCCAACATACCATCAGCAAAAATTTACATCATTATGGAATTAATTGACATAGTAATGAGTAACCAATATGTTAAAAGTAAATGCGGGTTCCCAGCCACCTTCTGTGACCACCTCACCTATACTTCAATTTTAGTTTATACACAACATATAACATTCAAAACATAACATGTTATACATAACATCATATCATCTTAAATTAAGGCAAACATGTGGTATTTAACCTTTTGGGATTGGCTCATTTCCCTTAGCATTATGGTTTCCAGTTTGGCCCATTTGGCCACAAAGAACTGCATTTTGTTTTTTTTAATAGCTGAGTAGTATTCCATGGAGTAGATGAACCATAGCTTTCTTATCCAATCCTCTGTTGATGGGCATTTTGGTTGTTTCCATGTTTTTGCAATTACTGATTGTGCTGCTATGAACATAGGAGTGCATGTTGGTTTCTCATAGAACAATTGTTCTGGATATATTCCTAGGAGTGCTATTGCTGGATCATACGGTATGTTGTATTTGAGTTGTTTGAATGTTCTCCATACTGATTTCCAGAGAGGCTGTACCAGCCTGCAGCCCCACCAGCAGTGGAGTAGGGTTCCCTTTTCCCCGCAACCTCGCCAACAAGTGTCGTTGGTGCTTTTATTCATGTGGGCCAGTCTTACTGGCGTTAGGTGGTACCTCATTGATGTTTTAATTTGGATTTCCCTTATTGCCAGGGAACTTGAGCATTTTTTCATATGTTTATTTGCCATTTGGGTTTGTTCCTTAATAAGATGCTGGACTCTATGTTTGGTATACGCTTGCAATGGGGAAATCTCAACTGAACTTGAGCTGTGGTTATGCAACAAGGTGGAGGAATCCACCATGGTGGGAGGGTTTGGGGAGGGGTGGGGAGAACCCAAGTATCTATGTAATTGTGTCACATAATACAATGTAATTACTGAAGTTAAACAATAAATAATTAAAAAAAAAAAAAAAGAGTTGATCCCCATTGTGTCCTGGCAGCTGGATGCAGGTGAGATAACTGTAAGGACAGCAAGTGTGGAGGAGAGCTGTTCACTGACTGCAGAAATCTGCCTTGTACTGTTACATGGTCAAATAACAAACATTACTGTGGTAAGTCTTTGAAAATGAGGATTTATCAGTTATTGTAACCAGCTCTTCTTTACTACACTATCGGCAAAAATACCTGTCTTTCTCTGAGTTTTTATTATTCATCTATAAAAGCAGGTGATTAGACAAAATCACAAAGACTCCTTAGTGATTCTAAGATGATAATCTCCTGCTCAGTTTTGATTGTATGTGAACAAATGCACATTCATGCTTACAACTTGCCATCTTCTGTAAACTCATAATGGGGCAAACACACACAGAAAACCAAACAGAATTTCTGAATTGCCTTCTCCACGCATGCTCAAAGCTACTGCCATTATCAGGGAGGCAGCTCCTGCCTTACCTGTGTGGTAGGGCACTGTAGATTTATCAGCACAGAGGGGCTGGCACAGCTGAACAGGTTAAAGTAAAACAAAATGCTCTTGTTCCTGTTAGGAAGCAACACAAAAGAATCGTTCTAGTGAGTGTGGGAATGCTCCATATCATTCAAAACTGAAACACTTTTCATGTATGACCCTTAATATTGGCTTCATTTTCTCTACATTTGGCAGTTGCAGTGTATCTTTAAACATCCTTGTAAAGTGAATAACACAACATCTCTTTGTTACAGAAAAAAGTTAAAATCAAATTACTCACCAGTGGGAAATGGAGTAAATACAGAATTACACACTCATAAAGTGGAAGTTTCTGATGCCATTGAAAATAATGTTGAAGAACATGTTTAATGTATGCCAAAATTCATAATAATTTAATGAGCACGTTGCTAAAGAATATTTAAGTAAAATTTGACTTTAATTTTGCATAATTTTATAACATGTATAAAGAAACAAATTTATTTAAATATTTGTGGGTTTTTTCCTACTTATATGATTTCTTAAAGTACACACGTATATGGGAGTTTGTGAAAATGTTTCATTTCTGACTCTTTTTTAACACATGGGAGCCCAAATTTCTGCATCTGAGGTCCCAGAATTTTCCCCCTTTGGCTCCCCAGTGGATTCAGGTATAGGCGGTCTATGAACTATGTATTAGGAAAGGTCGCCCTAAGTATTCAAGAAGAATAAATATCTATTCAAAAAGAGAGAGAAGAGAAGGGAAACCTCAGATTCATTCCCACTCGAAATTCCCTGGCGATTTAAACCTGAGTTGGAAGATAGCAAAAATGAGACAGAAATTTCAAAATGGTTACATTGAATTTATTGGAACACACCTAAAATCTGTGTATTCTGGATGGCAATGCAAGAAAATGGGAGATTTGAAAGAACAATATTAAAACCAGTAATAGAAGAAAAATATATTTATATATCATGTTTGTCTCATATGAGACATAAATGACTCAGGAAGCTGGTTATAAATTCATATACACTATCCACAGCCTATTTGTGAGATCCATAAAAGACAACCTGACTCTTTCACTACTCAATGAACTACATCAATTACACAGTCTCATTATGCATGGGATTTAAATATGTACCTAACTCAGTGAATAAACTACTACAGGCCATGGGTCATTGTGATCCCTCAGGAGTACTTAAAAGTATGAGTGGTAAATCAGTAAGTGTTAAGAGTTCACTGCAAATAAAAATGATTTATAAATTGCAAAATTCTACATATACTCAGGTTATTCACTAGATTATTCTTTCCTCGAGGGTAAGATTTATACTTTATTCATCTTTATAACATGACTTTGCCAGAATTGAGCCTAATATTTGGCGCAGTTTAGCCACTTATCAAATGGAGAATACGTAAGACCAATTCTTCAGCAAGTTTTTTTGTGGTTTAAGTAAGAATCTTCCTTAGCTTTTCAGTAGAAATCTCCAGTTATCCTTCGAGTCTCTTGAACACCCTCACATATGGCAGTGGGTATCAGATTCCTTATGTAAAAATTAGTAGTGATTTCAGCTGAGCAGCTCTGTGTGAGTGAAGAAGTCATTCATTATTTAACTCGAATTGTATTTCTACCAAGAAGAAAAAAATGGATATAACTACAAGTTGTTAGCTGATGCTGATGTACTGAGCATGCCGGTCCATCTTTCTTTCCTCCTAAGATTCACTGAAACGGAATAAATGCAAAAAACTCAGAATATACCTTACTATCATAGCTTAAGATTTGGAGAATGGGATATTCCACACTTGCACAAGTGAGTTTGACAATTCTTTAGATGGGATGAATGTGAAAATACGTTGAATATACTGCTCAAGGCAATAGGGAGGATGTGACAGGACTGTCTTTGAATGAAGAAACACACCAGCCCTGATCAGAGTTGATAGTAAGAAGTGTGGTCCAAAAGAGGGACATTAGTGAAAGATTTATATCCAATAGGCATCAACATCTCTGTACTTCTCCAATACTTAGAACTCCAGCATCCAGAGGAAGAAAGACAAAACACAGAGACTTCTTTTGCTGAGTGAATCTTCTGGGCATAGCAACAGTTGTCACAGAATTTGTTATCACAGTCTATAATCCTTTATATAGTGAAAACTGATGTCTCACATCTAGTTTCCCATTAGTGAATGTTGCAGAGAAACCTGAAAACATACACAGCCCCATAAACACAGCACTGATCCATACACAGCAGTAAAGCAACCCCACACAAATATAGTGCTTTCTTTAAGAGCAACGGGTATACAGATAACATCAGGAGTATAAGAGCAATCTGAAGAAAAAAAAAATTAAATGAGACAGAAACTAAAACTGGAAGAAATTAATATAATTCAGAGCATAAGATGGATCTTCAAAAAATTCGGTATAGTCAGACTAACTGAAGCAGATTATATAACAAAAAGGCATGATGTTCCAGCTCGCACTGTGGTACAGCATGTTAAGCTGCTGCCTCCAACATTGGCATCCAACATCAGAATGTCATTTTGGTCCCTGCTGCTCTACTTCTTTTTCAGATTGCTGTTAATGCAACTGGGAAAGTTGTGGGAAATGGAATAAGTTCTTGGGCTCCTGTGCCCTTATGGGAGACTTGGATAGACGTCCAGCCTCCTGGCTTCAGTTTGGACCAGTCCTAGCTGGCACAGGTAGATGGGGAGTCAATCAGAGGCTGAAGATTCTCATTCTCTCTCTTCTCTCTCAAATATATAAATCTCTAAAATAAAATATATTGTAGGTTAGGAGACTTAAAAGGGGAGACCACTGCTTTCATTATAAGCTATTCATTTTTGTTTGATTTACTTTCACATGCATATGCTGCTTGGATACTTACATAAAAAATTAAACAAAGGGTCAGCATAGAGACATAGAGGTTTGATTCTCTGCCTGCTAATGCTGCCACCTCATATTGGCACTGGTTTGTGTCCTGTCTGTTCCACTCCTGATACAGCTCTCTGTGGTGTGGGTAAACAGTGGACGGTGGCCCAGTGCTTGGGAGACTGCACTCACATGGGAGACCAAGAGAAGACTCCTAGCTGTGGATCAGCTTAGCTCTGGCCGTTGTGGTCATTTGCGGAGTGAGCCAGCTGACGCAAGATCTTTCTCTGTCTCTCCTTCTCTCTCTGTAAAATCTAATTTTCAAACAAAAGTAAATAAACCTTTAAGAAATTAAACCAAGTAAGTGACCTGAGCTTTTAGTGTGTTCAATCAGACTTGTGGGATGCTGTTGCCATTTTGTGACTTTCTTTTCTCAGTGAAGTATAGACAAACTTGCTATTGTTTCTCTTCGACATCAGTTACTACAGAAAACTTGAATGTAAGACCTTTGTCCTCTTAATTTTCCCTGTTCTTTATCAGAACCTCTTTTGGAAGTGATGAATGTTTCTGCCTAATCTGGCAGAGTTGCTGTATCTGACAATATTCAGTTATTTTAACATAATCTTTATGAGGTGAAGTTTTTGCAATGGCCAGAAGGTGGCATCAAAATCAATCAAGTTCTTGCTTAGTAGTTGAAATCTTAAACGAAAGGTCTGTACTGAAGTGTTGTGAAGAGCTTTCTTGAAATTCAAAGAGAAAGTTGAAAATACAACAAAGAAACTTTTTCTTTGAAGTCTGTTTCTCAACATTCTGGAAAACTTTTACTAATTTCTCTTGGAGTCCTTTTAGTTAGGCATACATACAGTAAACACAGAGGCTGAACTCAGATTCCAAAGATTTTCACACAGTCTCTAAATATAGAATTTAAGTCTAGTTACATGGATGTCTTCTTGAGTGGGGAATTAAATGATTTCTGAAAGTACATCATTACAGTCACAAAGACAAATTGTTGAAATCTGACAATTATGTCCCCCAAGATTAGGGCTAAACTAAATTACTCATCCTGACATAAACAGATTTAATTTTGGCATAGAAGTACACACATCTGCACACATTTATTTGTGTGATTTTTTTAAAAAGACTATTTATTTATATTTGAAAGAGTAACAGCGACAGAGGGAGGAAGTGAGTGAGTGAGAGAGAGAATAGCAGGGAGTGGAAGGGAATGGAGCTCCCGGGACAGCAAGGGTGGGCGCCCACATGGGATCCCAGCCCATGGAAGGCAAGGATCAAGCTACTGACCCATTGCGCCGGCCCCAGAATAAATCAATCTTAAAAAAAGAAAAAGAATCAGAGAGAAAGACATTTTCCACCTGCTGATTCCTTCCTTTAAATGGCTGCAACAACTAGGGTTGGGCCAGGCCAAAGCCAGGAGCCAGGAGACAGGAGCCAGGAGCTCCAACTGGGCCTTCCTTGGGGATGTCGGAGACCCAAGCACTTAGAGCACCTTCTGCTGTTTTCCCAGCCCCATTAGTAGGGAGCTGTATCAGAAGTGGAGCAGCTGAGACAAGACCTTGTATGCATATGTGATGCTGGTGTTTCAAGACGTGGATTAAGTGTCAGTCCAAGTATGTCTGATTTAAAAAATAATAATAATTATACTTTTAGCAGCTATGCTCAATATTTTTAGGCCTACTTTGAACATGCAGCACAGAGAGCTAATTTCCCCATAGCTTCATTAATATGCAGCCTAAAGGGTACAAGAGTTTTGGTTAGAGCTTGCTGTCTTCACCATTTAGTGTTTAGTGGAACATTAACAAGGACTATAACCTTTTACAATTCGAATTCCCTAATTTTCCAAATGAAAGCAATGATGCTGATGGCCACTTTACAAAATACTGTTATGAAGTTCTCATAAGATCTTTATCTTGATTTCTAATTTAAGAACAAATTTTTCTTAACTCTTTATTCCCACTCATCTACTATAATGTCAGAGAATGTAGTAGAAGCCTTGGAGACAACAGGGAAAAGAGAATATTGCTGATTTCAAAGAACTCCAGCTCCAATAGGGAGAGATAAAATCAACAAATTAATAATCTGGTAAATTCAGAATCCAAGACAGCAAATCAGGGTCTCATGAAAGAAAGGAGGGAAGAGAATGGTGGAGGTGAGGGCAGAGGCTGCTTTGCATGGGCTTATTAACACATTAAAATAGAACGCTGTGTTGAACACACCAGATTGGAAGGCTTGGCTTTCTTGATTCCTCTAGAGAAATTCTTAAGGAAGAAATGCATGTTGAACTTGCTGGGATATTTCCAATATATTGCATCGTGTAATATGTCCAGTATATTGCTTAGTTACATTGGTGTGGTATGAAGTGATATGGTATGAAATATGGGAGTGTTTGCAAATCGAAAGGGCAATGCAAGTTTCTCCTAAATTCTTTCTGTCATTTAATTTTTCCATAATTATCAGGAAATGAAGGCTGAGGTAGATTGTGTCCCATGCTCAAGGGCAAATGATGGAGATACATTCTACAAAAATGTATTGTTTACATTTTTAAAAATAGTTTTAATAAGGTACTCTGCTGCCTCCACTTATGTGGCTTTCTATCAAGTCTTGCATTTCTGGAAAATTTGAGGGGAATTTAAAGGCAAAAGTTTGGTAGAAAATTACAATGCGTATAAAAAATTGAAATAATTTATTGTGAACAGCTGAAAATGTTCAAGAAAGTAAGTAAGAGGCAGCAACAATTTTTGTTAATGTGGGATGGGTTGAGTCTCTTGCAGATTGACTTTCTTTAGACTTTCCTGCATTTTACATAATCCAAATATGTAGGCAGAGTTCATGCGACCCACCAAATCTGATTTCTACATGTTCTCTGATCTGCTCATTGCATGATTTGCCACATTCCCAGCTTTCTTCTCTACTTGGCACATCACCGGTTCACTCCTGCCTCAGGACCTTGGCACTAGCTGAGTCTCCCATGAAAGCTCTCTGACAGCTTCTGAAGGGGCTGGCCTCTTCCTAGTCTTCACGTCTTCACGTCTCTTCCTCACAAAACCTCTCCCTACCCATGCAACTAGGAGGTAGCTTCTTCTCAAGCACACTTGCCATTCTTGGTCAGGCTGCCTCTGCACCTTGTTGTTCACAGTTTATCACTGTTTGAAGTCATCCTGTTTACATATTTTTCTCCAGTCTTGATTTAATTGAAATGTAAGCTTCATAAGCACAAGTAGTTTCCCAATAATTTCAATTTCCACAGGTTAGGATAGAAAAGGAGCTCAGAAAATATATTAATAAAAGTAAAAATATAATCACCCGGAAATGTTACAGTTAGCACTTCCATATCCTTTCAGACTTTTCCCCTGGCATTCTTGGTGCTTTTATATAAGTGAATTTAACAGGGAAAACTTACCCACAAGATGGAATTATATTATACATGCCATAAAAACTAATGGCTCAAAGAGCATACAAGTTTCATAAAATTTGATAAATGTTATATTACAATACCACCAGTAGAAAATGAGTTGCTCATTTCTCCTCATTCTGCCCAGGACTGGAGATTTTAGACTTTTTAATTTACCTAACAATCAATTGGGCAAAAATGATCTCTTTGTTAATTTGTATTTTTAAAACTTCTTGTTGAACAGCATTTTCTAGCACTGTTAGCTCTTACACAGTTTACCCTCTGTGACCACATGTTCTGCCTCCTCAGGTTCAGCCGATCTCAAGTTGAAAATATTAAAAAAAATTAGTATCAGTACTAAACATGTACAGACTGATTCCTTGTCATTACCCCTCAAGCAATACAATACAACTGTTTGCATTGCCTTTACGTTAGAGTAGGCATCATAAGCAAACTAAAGATGATTTAGACAGGAAGTTGTGGAACACTGTCTTAGCTAAGGAATCTGAGCAACAGCAGCCTTAGGTATCCGCAGGGTCCTGGGAGCAAGCCCTAATCCATCCCATAGCTCAATCTAGTTTTCTTGATAATGAATTTTTGTGCTTTTGTGTTGAATGGTCACCCCCTTTGTTTTGCTTTTGTAATGCCAATGCATACAATAAAGCTATTGATTAATTTTAGATATATTCATATATTGTGAAAATATTTCCTTTTTTCTGGGTTGTCATTTTTAACTTTTTTTTTAAAATGACTTAAGGTGGTTTCACTTTGTGCGGTGAAATTCTCCAAAATTTCACTATTTTTTCTGATTTTGATATTACGCTTATAAAGGTTTTTTTTTAATCCAACAATTTCATAAATATATTTCTACATTTTGCTGTTATGTTTTTATTTTACTCACAAAATCTTTAATGTTGCTATAACATCTGACTAAAATGTCCAATTTTATTTAATTTTTATAAATTATATTTTGATTAATTCAATGCAATTTTTAAATAATCCATTCTCCTGTGGCTGATTTTCATCATACTCAATATTTATATTTGCATGTATTTCATTCTGCCTAATTTTATGGCCATTAAAAACTGTAAAATGTAATTATTTTTATGTGATCCTTCCAATATTTTCCTCAGGGACACTTTTATACATTTGAACTCATGTTTATAAAATTGAAATTGTATATTTTTGGCAAATATTTTCACATACTATTAAAGCTTTGAACATAATTTAAAATAACTTTATATTTTACATGAATACACATCTCGTAAGAAATATATTCAGCTGTTTAAATTATGCAATGGAAATGTTAGAAGGTTTGGAAGCAAATATATACATTCATTTTATGATAATTTTTAGAAATGAAAGGGTGAAATGAGAATATTATTAAAAATGTTGAAATAATTAATTTTACAATCAGATAAAAAGGAAGCCTTGGGGCTTACTTTATTTTATACATAAAGTAAATTTAACTATAAATCTAAATATAGAAAGAAAGCAAAAATGTCGATAAAATAAAGGAGAATGTTTTTAGGAGGAGAAAGACATTTGTAAGCATGATACAAAATCCTGAAACTCTGAGGGAAGATCAAGAGTATTGACTACAGAAAATATAAATATAGCTTTCAATGTCCGTTTCATTAAGTGGATAGTACATAATTTACTATCAACCACATATTGTTGGATATTTGTATGATTTCCAATATATTGCTATTGTAAATTATATTTTAATGAATATGTCTATATTGAGAATAAAAGTTCTGGTGTCACATTTTTGTTCAAAATAAATAGGTCATTGCCTAAGTTTAGGAGACTTATTGTTACAAAAGCCCTTTTTAAAATAGCCTGTTTAAAGAACTGAAGACATAAAGATATATATTGGATTTTTTTTTTACCACCTGGTGCTTTCTTTGTTCTTTTTAGTGTGAAGGTTTTGTTGGCAGCATCTAGGACTTCCTAAGTTATTGAGTTAAAATAAGAATTTTCAATTTGGGTCACAATTTGGCCCATTTGTTTCTATTAAGCAGGAAGGACCCTTTCAGGCGTCAACTGGTCCCCCCATAAACTCAACCTCATGTAGACTACAAAGCCATGAATAATAATTTACCTTTTTCCAAGTCTGAATTTTCTTAATTATGTGTAATGAATTTGCTCTATGAATTCTGTTATCCTTTCCTGAACTTATTTTCTTAAGTCTGCATATCTCTTAGAATAATAAGTTTCATGTTGCAAGCGTGCAGAAGGGAGAAACAAAACTGAAGTGTCCTGAGCCAGGATTTTGTTCTTGTTACTGAGGAGAAATCTGCTCTTGAACTTCTTTGTTTCATCCATTCAAAGCAAACTGTACAGAAACTGAATTGATTCTGAAGAGACAGATGATGTAGCAATAAAACACGACAGGTAGTAACAGAAAATAGGCTAATGAAATAGAAGGAACATCTTCCTACAAATGTGAATTTATGGAGCTTCTTTCGTTTGTGTTTTTAGGTAAAGAAATAGAAAACCTTCTTTGAGAACTGGAAACTTCTGTTGTAAGGTTAGTAGAAATTTGATGGAAAGGGGCATTGTTCAAATAAGCCATGTTGGCTTGAAATCTTTCCTGCCCATGCCCTCTGTGCACGCCCTTCACTTTGAAAGGTGGAATGATTTATCAGTGGGCACTGTGACAATTTTTAACAACTGTGCATCTAGGTTTTTTAGTAGCTACTTAGTAACTACTTCTTCCAACAGCCCATTTCATAAAGCACTTTAGAAAATGGCTTCTAATAAAATTACTGGTCCAATCCATCCATTAGAATTGTATTTTGACTAAGCAGAGATTTCATGTGTTCCAATAAAATGCTCTATTACAATAATGTTGCTACTGAAGTCATACAGTATGGCAATACCCAACTGCTGATTATGCTTGAATTATGAATTTCAAAGTTCTTAAGAAAAACAGGTTCCAGAGTAGGCAGTAACATCACACAGAGGAAAAGTATCCATACTCACTCATAGGGGGTGCCCTTCTGGCCACAAAAGTGACCCTCACTGTCTGTAGGATAGGCCACTCTCCTAGGGTCGCCATGTACCCAGGCTGCAAGGATAACAAAGGACAAAATCTCTATCAGCAACATCTGGTTAAAGACAGCATGATTCCAAATGTTAGAATGCATGACTGCAACACATGAGCTACTTCCCCCAGTCACAGAACATTATTGATTTCCTTCAAGCAGTAATTTCCTAATGAAAAGTAAAATAAAATATGGATGAATCAGTTAGAAAGCACATTTCTCTTACTTTCTCAGGATTTATTTGGGCTGCAGCCAAAACATGAGGTAATGCACACAGAAAGTGACATTTATTAAAATGTGAATTAGAGGTCATACTGTAAAAGCTTGCCTGCAGCTCAAGATTAAATGACTTCATCACAGAGCTAAACAATTTAAAGTAAATAATATGATGTAATACTTTTGGGCTCTACATAAATGAAAACTGTCTAAAAACTCACGGATAAAACCAAAACTGATTAGATCTGTGTAAGTTCATGTGACATTATGAAGGCAAATAGAAACTTCATGCTGATGTCAAATGTTCTCAAATCATTAAAACCAGGACGCAACTCTATTTCCTATGAAGACGCTGGACTTTACACCTCCGACAGAGACTTCATTTTTTTTTTTGAGAAGAAGTTTACACTCGATTTGATTGCAGGACCACAAAATCACAGACAGTAACATTCATCAGTTAATTGGGAAGGGCTCTCATTCTAGCTGAATTTGACTTCTGCAATTTGCTTAAAAAAGAGTACCTATATATATGGTAAATAAATTGGTAATCTGATGCTTGGCTTTGCCTGTGGAAAACATATTTTTGTCTTTTGTTTCCTTAATATTTGCCCACCTAGCTTCTTACTTTGCCCATCTATCTTCTTACTCGCGTTTGTTGGATTTGACAGTTCGTGTTATAATTCAATCACAGTTAAGTCTGTGTGTCTTGGGAAGATAAGAAAGATCAATTTTGAATGAGAATTTTAATATAGAAAATAAATTTTTCTCAAGATTTTTTCCATTAATCCAAGCCTTTCTGTTCAGTATCTAAGTGCCCAGGAAATTCTCTTTTTCTAATTCTTCTTCCAATGTCATAGAGGCCAAATCAGTGTCATCCTCTAATACTTTCTCTATTATTATCATTATTATTTTTTATTAATTACATTGCCTGATGTGACACAGTTTCATAGGCTCTGGGATTCCCCCAACCCCTGCCCGTACCCTCCCCCCATGGTGGATTCTTCCACTTTGTTGTAGTATTGCAGTTCAAATTCAGTCAAGATTCTTCCATTGCAAGCATATACCAAGCATAGAGTCCAGCATCTTATTGTCCAGGTAAATTCAGTGGTTTCTTGGGGAGACCATTTCTGGTCTGAAGGCAGAGCTAGCAGAATATCATCCCCTCCAATGAAAAGCCACAACATAACATCAACAACAATTTACAGCATTATAGAATTAATTGACATGGTATTGAGTAACCAATATGTTAAAAGAAAATGCAAGTACGTAACCACATCCTGCGACTACTTCATTGATATTTCAATTTTAGTTTATATGCAACCGGCTTCTATACACCTTAAAATGGCTATAGGGTACTATTCAGCTATCTTGTGTCTATTTTCATTTTTATATTTAGCAGTTTATAGTGTTAAAGCATAATGTTGCTGAACTTGGCAGATTTTAGGATAGTCTAAACTGGCTTATAAATCTAACAAGGCATTTGTCAACAGTTGAAGTGCAGAACAGTTTTAGGAGTGGTGTGCAGAGAAATCCTCAATGCCTTAGTGAGGAGTAACTAATCTTTGTGTCCTACCTAGTAAGGTATATGTGAGTCCAAGCTGACCATTTCCTGTCTGGTTCTAAGCTTTCCTTGTTGTTCTCTAGCTATTCTAATTTGTGTGTGCGTGTGCGTGTGCGTGTGCATGTGCGTGTGCGTTTGTGTGTGTGTGTGTGTGTGTGTGTGTGTGTGTGTGTGTGTGTGTGTGTGTGTTGGGGTGGGGGGCTCCGGAGCGACCCTGATGGTCATTGCAAGAGAGGGTGGGATCCAAAGTTGGAAGTAAGGACCAGAGAAAGCTCCCCTCCCGAGTCCTGAAGGAAGCTTACTGTTCTGTTTCTGCGGACCGCTCATGGATCCTCATGGATCCTGGCTGTTGTTCCGATGACCTTGGCATCTGTGGGGAAGGATTTGGGCTTCTTCCATCCCATGTGGTAGATCCAAAAGGGGGTGGATGACCTCAGAGTTCTTGGCCTTAGAAGGCACTCCAATTCCCCGTGGTCTCCTTGGCCATTGGGATGTAGTCCTTGGTACCCATACTGATAGTCCTTGGTGAGGAACTGGGAGTCTCCAGGGTTGGGATACAAGCCTCCTCCTGTCCACCTGTTCCACTCTGGGGTCCCCCACTGCTTTGTGCATTTGACCTCCTGTTAAGAGGTTGTCAGGATCTCTCTTGATTCCCCCTGTATGTCTTTGCAGTTTTACTATTGTCTAATGCTGATCCAAGTCTATTGTTTATAAGTTATCTGTTATATTCCTGATAAGTTATACTTCACGTCTTCCTCACACATTCTAAGGAGATGGAAGATTTCTCTGTTCTCCCGCCCCATTTCCGAGTATCATAGGGTCTTAAAAGTATATTAGGTTTTACAATTCTTTGATGTAGATCATGAACAGTCTGACTCACATTGATTGCTGGTTCATTGGTTACTTCACAATATCTCTAATACTATCTTATGAAATCTGACTCATTTGGAGCTCTCAGCTGCCAGAGCTTCTGTCTTTATTTCCCAGAATGAAGAAAGTGGACTATAAATAAGGTATTTAAGTGATATCTAAGTGTCCAATATAAAGTGCCTCCAGACATTATTATATTCTGTTTCTGTATCTTCTTCACCTCAGCCAAACCTAAGAAAGAGATTTAATTTTATCTGACTCATTTTGTGTAATGCATTTCTTTTAGCATTTTCTGAAATGTTTTATTCTTTTCCATACAAATATTGACTCAGAAATGGCTATCTAACAAAGGATTTTGATTGCTAGGTTTCCTGCTTAATAACTACAATTCCAAACAAGTCATAATAATGTAATTATTTTGAGTCTTTAATTTCCATAATACCCAACTCAATAAGGATGTTGAAAGTATGAAAGAAGACAATGATACATGACACAGTAGAGACTTCGTAACATGGGCACCTCTTCGGATTTCCCCAAAAGAAAAATCAGCAGCAATGACTAGAAACTGGCAGTGTATTTGAGAGGTGAATCCAGGAAGCTTAAGCAGATTTAAGGGAAGTGTGCCAAGGAAGGAAGTAAAACGAATAAAAAAGAATATAAAATAGTAGGATTATGTTGTGAAAAGTTGGGGCTCCCTCCCCATCGGGAGCTTCTGGGTAGCTTTGTACCAGCTTCCTTTCTGTGGGCAGGGCCAAGTTACCACAATTGCAAACAGACCCGGGTGGACATGGGAAAGTGGCTATAAGATATCAGCAGCATCTGCTGTGGATTTATTTCCATTTTTCATTGTCAATAAAGTTAAGAATAGTATAACCTATATCAACATTCTTAAGAAATATATGAAAAGGAGAGGATAAAGCTTGTGAAAGCTTCATAAAGAAGGTGCAATTTAGAAAATGTTTTGAAAATTATTCAGATTTAGACATATAGCAGGAAGTGAGGAAATATTTATACATCAAGGACACAGTTTAGTAAAAGAAGCCATCATGTGTCACCTGCTCAGATGCTGTGGTAGGCCTATTCACGCATTGGCTCATTTTTTACTCATATTATGAATCTCCCAATAACTCTAATAGTTAAATATTGTTTTGACCTACATTTTATCCTTTGCTGCAACTCAGAGTCTAATTTACTTCTCAAGGCCACACAGATTTTAACTGACATCGCCAATTCTTGAATTTAGGTGTGTTACTCTCTGATTCTATGGTTTCAGTCAATGGATTATAGAGGCAATAATGCTCTCTGTTAAGAATAGATTAAGAATGGGCTTGTTAATGGTAGGAAACAAAAAGAACATTAGCCAAATGAGAATCAGCAAAATGCTGGAAGCACAATGCAGAAAAGGAGATGACACACACAACTTTGTCATTTGGGCCAAGAGTGCGGTGTTAGTAGAGGAGAGGGAGATAGAAGGAACAATGGGTTTTGCTGGAAAGGATCTAGAGCATGAGTGTCAAGGACAGAATCCTCCTGCTTGATGTTTCAGTTTTGAATTGTGGCAAGTGGTTATATTTACTGAGGTGATGCATCCCCTCTCTATATAGCTGCTAGCATGTAGTTTGCTTGCAGTGGCATTTTGTGTGCAACATGAGAACTTTGGCATAAAAGGTATGAGCCATTGAGAGAGAGAGAAAGAGAAAGGGAGATGCAGCAACATCAGCAGAGAGGTAAGGAGGTTTCAATAAATTCAAAAAGTACTACATTTCCTTATCCTTTAAAATATGGGTGTGCAATTATCAAAGCCATAGTAAACAGTTAATAAATTATAATTATATTTTATATTAGGCATAACATATTCACAAGGCTTTTTGGGGATACATTGTTTATTTTCCTCTATAATTTTTGGGTATGCTATCATGAAGTTATATTTTGTAAATTAATCCCATTTATTTTTACTCAGTTGAGCACTTTCTGTACAAGTTCTGCAGTATGGCAATACATTATTTGACATGTCCTCTTCAAATGGTGATGCTAAATTCCCCACCCTTTGACTGTAACCTGCTCTTAATCACTAGCTTCTAAAAACACAGTGTAACAGAAAGGACATTTGATGACTTCTACAAGTAGGTAATAAAAGACATTGTAATTCCCTCATGGTTCATTTCTCTTTTCATAGACCACTAACTCTAGAGGCCATCAGACATGTTATAAGGACACACAGACCATTGTATAGGAAATCCCACTGCTGACCCATAGTCATTGAGGACTGCAGTGTCCTTCCAACAGGCACGTTTGCTAGGCTGAAGCCAGATCCTCCACTGTCGCTTAGCCTTCAAACAACTACAGCACTGGCTGACACCTAACAATTTTTATGAAGAATTTGGAGCCAGAACTATGCAGCTGTGTTTTTTCAGTTCCTAATCACGGAAACTACAAGAAATTCTTGCTATGTTAAGTTGCCAAGTTTGAGGATTATTTATTATGTGATAGATAATTTATTAAAAAGCTTTAAAATGTTATGTATTTGTAGGAAGTAATTAAATCACCTTAATACTTTGAAGTTAAATATTCATAAAAATGAGAAAACAAATCCTCTTTTCCATTTGATTCATTATGTATTAAGCATATAGCTACAATTTATAGGATTTTACTTTGATTAGTTGATTTAACATGTGGAACCTTCAATTTGATTTATAACGTTCACGAGGGGCTAGCCAATTATAAACTCTCCTACTATTTATTTGCCTTAGTTCTTTAAAAAGATAATATGAGAAGCTTTATCTTTAAAATGTCAGTCTAAAGCAATTCCAAATTCCTATTCATTAATTTATTTATTCATATGAATTATCAATCTTTATATTCCTAGTCATGTACTCATTCTGATGGGGCCTTATTGTGTGGGGTCCTAGTCTACCCCTCCTTCATTATTTAAAGAGTACTTGGGCCTCCTCTTAAGTAAATAAAAAGCAGAATAGTAATTCAAACCACAAGCTTTAGAATGAATGCCCTTTGTTGTATTGGTAAATAAAAATAAATGACAAAGTTGCACAGGAATGAACAAAAAATCTGGATTAATCATTCCAAGAACTATCTATTTCAAAAATAACTTTAAAAAAACCACCTTAAGTGGTGTTAATGCATACTTGGGTGCTTATACATATTGTGTCTGTGAATAGAAAAGTAAGTGATTTGTGAGAGTTGCATTGGGGCTATTCATAGCAGATTATCAAAGATTGGTAGGAGATGGGTAAAAACTTTGTGTAGGTAAATTATCCTTTTGCTCATATTGGGGAAATGTATGTCATTGAAATAACAGGAATGAATATCATTATATAACATTATCTCTCATTTCAAACATTTGCAAAACATAGTCCTGTTGTTCTTCAGGGATGAGTCAGAAGTTGCCACCCCTGAAAAGCCCACTGCCAAGGTGAAAATATGATTAGACCAACTGCTAGCACTGACACTCAAAAATTAACTGCAAATCTGTTTGAGGCAGCTAAGGCATTCCCTAAACACTTCCTTGTTGGAAGTGTTGGCATTCACATTATTATTTTGTATCCCTTAAAGGTACATTTTAACTGTTTTAATATGTGAGGAACAGGCCTGCCAAATTGTGCTTATAGCTTTTTAACACAAGCAATTTACAAATGCAATGAAGCAGATAATAGGACACAAGATACCAAATTTGAAAATCTGTGTTGATGATACTGCTGCTGTAGAAACATTTTTGGAAGCAGCCCTGTATTCAGTAGCATGGATAAAAAAAAGTGTTTTTTTTTTTAATCAGTTTACAGGTGTCCATTTACAACCAATGATGAGTTTAGGGTCATGTCCTTCAGCACAATTTCAGCCCATTTAATGCTAACAATTTATAATCACCTGGAATACATGCACTCAGAAAAACATGGCAAACAGCAAAAACTCAACATTAAACAGACTGCTTAAGTAACAAGTTAATGTTTTTTCTTAAAATGAAAATTTCGAAAGCAAAAGGATGTGTAAATATTAAAATCATTTGTAAATTTCTATATATGTGCAAAGATTGAAAAAGGGCATTCAATATTGTTCTGGTCATCTGATTTATATAAAATATACTTTCTGTTAAGAAAAGTATACTAGAACAATTTTAAAATAAAGGGACTAGATGTCTAAAATATCTTACTTTTTTGAAAATTTTTTCTGGGCCTGGCGCAGTAGCCTAGTGGCTACAGTCCTCGCTTTTCATGCGCCTGGATCCCATAGGAGCACTGCTTTTAATCCATGTGGTTCTGCTTCCCATCCAACTCCCTGCTTGTGGCCTGGGAGGGCAGCAGAGGACAGCCCAAAGCCTTGGAACCACATTGGGGACTGGAGGAGCTCCCGGCTCCTGGCTTTGGAGCTAATTTTTGGCTGCTGTGGCCACTTGGAGAGTGAATCAGCAGACGGAAAATCTTCCTCTCTACTCTCCTTCTCTCTGTATATCTGACTTTCCAATAAAAATAAATAAATCTTAAAAAAATTTTCTTTGTTAAAATAATGTTCCCAAACCAAAATATGATAAGCAAGTTAATTCTAGTTCCACAACGGACAAAAATCACACTGCAACTTTCTGTAACAGTTCCAATCATATAGTCACAAAATCCTCTGTATCATAAACTTTGGGGTCATCTCACACTGTTCCAAAACAACAGTTGTCTGTTGAGGAACAGATGGTTATTACACATAAGAGATGACATGTGTCAAAGATGCTGTACACACCATTATTGGCAATGTAAATTAGTACAATCTTATGAAGTTCGGAAGTCCCTCAAGGATTTGAAATTAAAGTTAAATAGGATCCAGAATTTCCTCTTCTGGATATGCCTTTCCTAGAAAATTAAATGAGTATTCATTCATTTCCTAGAGAATGAAATGCTCTCCCAACTTCAGTGAGCATTATTCACAATATCTACACAATATAGAAAAATGTCTGTCAGCAGACAAATGATTAAATGAAATTCTGTTACAAACACATACACACAATTAGGAATATCATTCACCCTTTAATATAGTAAAGTTATATCATTTGCAACATTAAAAAATGGGCTGAATGACATAAGCCTGAAACCAAAAGCCAAATGCTACATGATCTCACCAATCTGAGCAATCAAAAAAATCCAAACTGGCAGAGTCAGAATGTAGAGGAATGGTTTTAGGAGTCAGGGTCAGGAATAGGGAGAGACTGATTAATGGGAATGATTTCAGTATAAGATGAATAAATTCCAGAGATCTAATGTACAACAAGGTAATTATAGTTAATAATGTGCTGTATAATTGAAATTGGTCAGATTAGTAGATCTTTTGTGTTCTTGCCAGCCACAACACATATAAAGATAACTATAAAGATAACTATGTTAGGTGATAATTATGTATTAAGTAGCTTGATGATGAGAATCATTGTGCAAGATATATTTATATCAAAACATCATGTAACACCTAAATTATACACAATTTTTGCCAACTGTACCTCAGTAAGGCAGAAAAAAATCTAAGATTTATATTATGTTAGTAAAATAAATTGCCTATCTATACTGTAAACTGTTTTTCAATACAGAGAGACTCAAGACATGATGGAACCACTTATTTCATAAAAGACCACTTTCAAGTGACCTTGCTCAGTTCTGAAAAAGTGCCTTCACCCCTCTTCCTCATATTCCCTGGGATGGTAAAACATCAGTACACTTTAAGAGAAGGAAAACAAAACATCAGCCCTTCCTCTCTGGCCAAAATGAGTAAACATTCTCTCAAAATATATTTGCCACACAGAAAAAATTGGGGTTGGTGTCCTAGGCCTAACTTCAGGACCTAAGAAGAAAGGATCTGATAAAGCAAGTTTTCATGCAGCCATTTTGACATTTGGTCATGTGTTCAGGGTCAATGACTAAACAACATTTAAGTATGCAAAAAACACAATAACAAACAAACAAAAAAAACCCATAATGTTCGAGCCAAGCATAGGAGCCCAGGAATGTAATGGAAAATTTGAATTGGCAATGAACAGTGTCATGATATAAAAGGCCACGGCCAAAACACCAGAGCATCAGTGCACTGTGAGGTCTCTCTGTCCACCTAGAAACTGGAAACAAGGCTGCTCCCTCCTTGATGTTTGACAAAGTTCAAGGATATTTGATTCTACCCAGATTTTATTTAACCCACTGGAACAGGGGATTTGATTGCCATCAACTGAGTGTTCAATGTCTTTGTTGAATTTAAGTAATCACCTTGATAAGCCATATTCCTTATAAAGGGCAAAGAGCAATGTTCTCTCAGTAGATTTTATGAGAATTGTGGCCCTTTTGTAGTAGCACTTTGTAAGAAGAGATCAATGATAAAAGACACATCTATGAATTTCATAAATCAGACACATCTATTTCGTAAAGGTAGCACAAGATGTCAAAATGCTTACAATATACCAGTGAAACTGACTTAGCATAATCTTTCTTCAGGTAAAGGTACATATTCTTTCATATTAGTGTTTCATGTTTTCATAAATTCTACCCATCACTCTCTTCTGTTCAGTACAACATTGGTTATAAATGAAGAGTTAAGTTCACCTTGGAAACAAGACAGCAAGGCTATTTGTAGTTCAGAGATGAGGAAAACATATTTACTAAATTTTGTGGCATTGAGATTAAGCTGGGAGAAAATCACTTATTTAATATGAGACATAACTTATAATTTTCAATTTCTTTGTGAATTAAGATTTTGACAAACGGTAGAGGTACTGGACAGGAAGGCAAATTTATCATTTTGCTCCAGGAAGATAATGGGGCAAACTCCTCTGCTGTGTCTATGGGACAGGGTGCAGTGGATTTTCTACCTCTATTTAAGAACAAACTAATTTCTCTCTGAGTTATATCAAAGTAGCTTAGAGAAATGGAAGAGAGTCTTAATTGATTATGTAATAAGTTCTCCTAATGGAAAGATTTTGGTTATAGGATGAAATCGCTGTGAAGGTCCATGTAAGTTCAAATGTTAACAAAGTTATGGATTGCTATAAAAATATAGCTAATTATATTTCAAAATCTTACCAAAATTCAGAAAAACTAGAACACTTATAAAAAGAAGGCAAACAGCTCATTACCTGTTACTATAACGCAACATTATCAGTGTAGTGGGAATTATTTCATTTCTCCTTACAAGAGCCCTGGAAGGTAGGTAACACTTTCATACTTCCTGTGATGAGGCTAAGTTAGCAATCCAATCCCATCACAAAAGCATGAGAAAACACTAGATTTGCATGATTCTTAATATCACTCTTTCGCAATAAATTTCAGTTTTATGAAAAACACATGCAAAAAGTTACACAGGCAAGAAACATGTGTTAAAAAGCTAGAGAAGCTAAGATTCTGCTTATATGAGAAAATTCATTTCATTATAATATTACATGCACAGATTATAAAGTACACCACATTGATGTCTTAAATTAAACCACTGTAACAGATAAGAAAGAATGTCTGAAGGCCTCAGAAGTATGTATAATTTAATTTTATGGCTTATGCTCCTGTTTTTCACCCCCTTTCTATTTTCTCATCTTAGTTTTAAAAATTTTTCTAATTCTATGTGATTTTTGCAAAAATAATACTGAGAATATTTTTGGTAAATCACTTGCAATTGCTGTTCTTCAAATATTTTTCATATAGAAAATTAAACCTGAAAAACAGGGCAATTCTATTTTACTGTTCCTTACACAGGATCCTTACCTTACTGTTCTTTACATAGCCTCCTTTCTGCTAATACCTTCTTTTTACATGAATGCAATCCCATTAATTATTAGTGCTATAAGCTAATATCCAACTTTATAGTCCTCATACTAACAGTAACATATTGAAGTTTTCGAAGTTAACATCTAAAGGACAATGCCCCATGTCTCTGGAGAAAAATTACAAGTCAATTGGAAAATAATTTTACAAAACATATTCACACTAGTTTCTGTTTACTAATAATTAAAATTTTTAAAATCCCTATATTTATAATCTTTATTTTAACTTTCTTTTTTAAAATTTTATTTATTTATTTATTTTTTAAAGATTTATTATTATTGGAAAGCCGGATATACAGAGAGGAGGAGGGACAGAGAGGAAGATCTTTCATCCGATGTTTCACTCCCTAAGCGAGCCGCAACGGGCCGGTACGCGCCGATCCGAAGCCAGGATCCTGGAACCTCTTCCAGGTCTCCCACACGGGTGCAGGGTCGCATGCCTTGGGCTGTCCTCGACTGCTCTCCCAGGCCACAAGCAGGGAGCTGGATGGGAAGTGGAGCTGCTGGGATTAGAACCGGCACCCATATGGGATCCCAGGCCGTTCAAGGCGAGGACTTCAGCCGCTAGGCCACGCCGCCGGGCCCTATTTTAACTTTCATAGAAATATCTTTAGCATAACAGCAATCAACAGGAGATCTCTGGTGCACAGAGATTAAGACCTCATATGTAGTAATGAGTTATCTGGTGACGTCTTTAACAACTGATGCTTCTTTTTGACTTGCATATAAAAAGAAGTTTATATATTACCTGAATTTTTTAGGATATAATTTCTATTAGTAAATGGTAACATGATTATGATTAGTTGCTTAAGAGAACTTCAAAAGCCAAAGCAATTTAAAAGAAACAATAAACTGTTTTCTTTCTTCCTCACAATTTTGTTTCCTGGGTAATTTGGGCTTGTTCTGCACTAACATCTTTTTGTTTATTCTTTATGTCTGCTATTCAATGCGTTCTGCTGAAGCACATTCCCTCCAGCACAGACAGAAATCAATATGTAGGCATTTGAAAGAACATAATTAATGTTTAAAATATGACATTGAATTACTTATCCCATTAGCAAATTTAAATATATTCTATGCCTGTATTTACTTACCTGCAAGTCCTAAAAGAATATAGCCCAAAACAAACAGTATGAAGACCATGCAGCACAGAACATCTGTACAATTCCTAAAGACAAAAAACGAAAAAGCATTAAAAGGGATTCTAAATGACTTCTTGCTTACTGCACAAAATCTGGGAAGAGACAAAAACATAATAATGATTCTCCACTTTAAAGTCAACTATTCTGAAAGGTGAACCAGACGTGTTTCTGCCATCAAAGACCATGCAATGAAAGAATTGGACATAGCTTCATGGTTAAAGAATATCCCTCAGAATTGTTAGATTTATTCATTGCTGGTTTTTTTTCACTTGAAATATATCCTTAGTGATTAAAGTATGCTAACTTCAAATAGTTATCTTCATATTTGAAAAGGTGACATAAACTATTTGATTTTTTCTCTATTCATATCTTTCTAATAATTCTTCTCCAGTCCCTTTTAATTCAACAGTATTGTTATCAAACAAAAACTGACTCCATTAACTTTCTATGGTGTTACATTTATTCTAACAATATATATAAAGTATCAATAAAATAAAATCCCTAAAGATTTTCACAATCCACCCCCACCAGCTCTTCTGTAAGCTAGTTACTGTCAAAACAGATTTCAAGTGAACTTGACTCAGGCAGTCTTAGCGACTGGCTAAACATCAGAAATGAAAGCATGATCTATCAGAGATACTCAAGGGTTTAAACTAAAATATTTTTCCCAATATCTTATCTTGTTCAGCTTACAAGTGGCTTGAACCATCAAAGCTATGTCTTAAACGTGAGCGACAACATTATCAATTATCTGAAACAGTGAAAAATGTTAGGGGAAAAAATAACCCCCTTTGATAATATTAAAAAGCGGCACGTGAGACTTCTCATAGTTCTTGACATTGAGGGCAAATGGATGCGTTCTAATCTTTAGCACAAGCATAATGAAGTTTCACTGTTTTTAGAATAGTAGCACCACAGTATTGGTATTGAGTAATAATTACTCTGTAACAGAAACTGTAGTACCTTGCATTAGTAAAGCTTTACTGTGCTTTATATTGGTTTCATGCGTAACAGTAACTTTGTGAATTTCCTAAGAATGTATTTGGGTTGTAGGAGAAGCAAAGTTTTGAAGCAGCCTGAGAGAGATACTGATAGAGAAGGAGATATATCTACGTCTCTGACATATTCCTTTTTCCATTTAACAGTTGTATTAACATGATTGCAATTTTGCTTCAAAATAGCTACATCCCAAAATCATACAAACATTCCCATAACTCTTCATTGCATGAGAGATAAAGGACATTTCAAAGAGAAGTTGACCATGCCAATGTGCATTCAAATCATTATTTATTTAAATCCAACCTCAAGCCAGAAATTTTAGATGTTATTTGGATTGAAGAATACAAGAATAATAATAAAAGAAGCAGGCTCTGTGATTTCCTTTGGTTAACAACCACTGAAAGCTAACACCTGCTTGGAGGTGAGGAGACCACCTGTGTCACAAGCACTCTGAGCCATTAGTTTTTCATATTGTAGGAGAGGTTATTAAATAGTCCTACATCTAATAGCAAATGTCTGCAGGTGAGAAACCAAAGAAGAACAAATTGGAAACACTGGTGGCTTTAATTAGCAATCCTGCAATTGTCAAAAGTCCTTGAGTGTGATCAAAACTACTAACAAGAGAGACAGAGTAATAAAGAGAGGGGACAGATGCGACTGGAAGCAAAACCAGCTTGGCAACCATCCTGGCATCAGATTTCTGTAATGTTACATGTTTACATCTACATATTTATTGTATATGTAATAATGCTATATTTTTATGCCATATAGTCAACAGGCACACTGGAAAGACGAATGAATGCAATTTAACACTCCAAAGGATAGAGCAAAATGAAAGAAGCAGAATCCCAGTAGAAATTTTATAAAAAGTAAAATCCACATCCTACGACTATTGGCACTGATAAATGGATATAATTCTGATTTTTCGTTCCAGATGGTGTTTTATACTATGATTTCTTTCTTTTTTGGTGCCAAGGACATGCAAAAGCACCAGGGACCACTCCCTGCTCACACAGCAATTCCCTGTAGCAGCTTTTGTCCACTCTTAGATTGCACTTCTCAATAATTCACACCTCCAGGTGTTTAGGGATTATATTCTTTGGTCAGAGAGATAATATATTCAAGTCAGCTTTGTTGTTCTGGTACATTGCTTAGAAGAAATAGAAGATCATATTCCACATCCAAAGTGGTTCATTTTATCTTATATATAAACTTGGAAAGATGCTATAAAACTAAAAATTATGAATAAAGAATTCAAGAATTTTAAATAACAGGAATATTAGTATTTATAAATTTGTTCCTGTATTGAATTGAATCCCTTTATTGTTTCAGAAATTTCTCTAAAGAAATAGGTTAGTGTATGTGTGTGTACTTTCAGGTCATTGAAATTATTTGCTATTTTCTCATGTATCTGTTTCTTTTCCTTTTTTTAGATCGGGGTGGGGAACATTCAGCCTTTGAGCAAAATATAATATAATATAATCATGAAATAATTTGATCTAGTCATGTCAAGGCAACTGCAGGTGGAACTCAAAATTCATAAGTCCATTAGCAGGATTATTTTAAGTTAATAATTTTGTATGGCCTGCGAATGATGTTATAAAGATCCAAATGGTCTAAGGCACAAAAAAAGTTCTCCCTGCCAGCTGAGCTCTCCTCCCCCCTTCCCTTAATAACCTCTCTCCAGAATACAAAAACGATGCTTAAAAAGCCACTGGAAACTTTAATTTGTACAAAACTTGAAACAGCCTGGGCACCATTTTGTAATTCAAAGAATACAGTATGAACAATTTACAATTTCAAAAGTTATAGCACCATATAATTGCTCAGTTCTGTTGGATGCAGGACAAAATATTCTACAGAAAAGGAATCGTTTTTTGAAACCAAGGATATAACTAAGATTTTTTTTTCAATCGCTCAAAACAACTATTGAAACATCAGGTGATACAAGTTATGATGAAAAATCATTCCAATCATGGCAGTTACAAGATTATCTAAACTTTGCCTTTCCCTTGAGTGGAATTCAATTTTCTTTTTTTTAAAAAAAGATTTATTTGTTTGTTTATTTCAAAGGCAGAGTTATAGACAGAGGGAGAGACAGAATTTTCCATTCACAACCTGGATGGTTGCAATGTCTAGAGCTGGCCAGTACAGAATTAGGAGCTTCTAGGCCTCCCACATGAGTACATTATTGAGTAAAATGGTAGTTTACAGAACATATATAAGCATACTACATTTATATATGTAAATACATGTAACCAATTCAAAAGGTTAAAATACATACAGAAAAAATGTTATTGGCTATTAGCTCTGGATGGAATAATTTTACAGAAATTTTGTCCTTATTTTGCTGTTTATACTTTTAAAAAACATTCACAGTGGACCCAAATTATTATTATAATAGGAATAATAATCTAATACATATAGACTACAGCTGAAAGCTATAGATTGCTGAAGTATCTCACTAACCTAACTTACTTATAATATCCTCAAATAAGTGTTTAAAATTAATCTTCTACACTTTTTTCCTGATCGATGACTAAATTTTTTTTTAAAGATTTGTTCACTTTTTTTTTTATTACAGCCAGATATACACAGAGGAGGAGAGACAGAGAGGAAGATCTTCCGTCCGATGATTCACTCCCCAAGTGGCTGCAATGTCTGGGGCTGAGCTCATCTGAAGCCAGGAGCCAGGATCCAGGAGCCAAGAGTCTATTCCAAGCCTTCCATGATGGTGAAGGGTCCCAAGGCTTTGGGCCATCTTTGACTGCTTTCCCAGGCCACAAACAGGGAGCTGAAGTGGAGCAGCTAGGATATGAACCACAGCCCATATGGGATCCCGGCATGTGCAAGGCGAGGATGTTAGCCACAAGGCTACCATGCCGGCCCTTGACTTTATAGTTTAAAAGATTCTGACAAAAAAACAATAAGAGTTGGACCTTAGAGAAATTTTCAAGGACATCTGGCTTTCATCTCTATTTCTGCTCCTTTAAATACAGTTCTTTCTGCTGCAACTGTCAGCTATTGAAAGGCTGGACCCATCCATGCATCTCTGCTTTTCCCATCCATGACTAACTACACTTAGACAACACAGCTTCACTACATGTCTGTGCAGCCTGGTCCCATAAGGTTCATATTTAAAACTACTTCCAATCTAAAAGCACATCAGTTTTCATTTTTTGATACAAAAATCATGTAAGTTCAGTAACAACTTATTATTGCCTTTCAGCTACAGGATCAACACCAAAGTACATGGAGAAGCAGCCCATCTTCAGATTGCTAGAAGGTTATAAGGTTGCAACAGTTGCAGTAACAATAGCTGAGTTATTGCCTAAAGGCTTAAGCAGGTTATAGTGAAATCTGACAGTGGGATCAAGGTCTTGCATATTCCAGTCCTGGTTCCTGTGTTTGCCTGTATGTACAGCAGACTGGTCCAGTCTGTCCCACATTCCATTCAGTTCTCATACACATCAATGGGCATTGAAGACTAGCTCAACCCAACTGACTCCATTATCCAGGCCACTTTCATGCCAGCGGGTGCCACCTCTTACTGTCTAGCCAGGCCAGTCCCCAGCCCCAAGAAATTTTTTATATTTTATTCATTTGAAAGGCACAGATGTGTGTGTGTTGTACAGAGGGTTTAGTTACATGAGCAAGAGGCAGATAGTGTGAGAGTTTTCTGAGCCATTGATTCACTCGCAATTTGCCTCTAAGAATCAAGGCTGAGCCAGGCTGCAGCCAGCAGCTGGAAATTCATTCTGGTTCCCTCAGGTGGGTGATAGGGACCTTGGGTGCATGAACCAGATGCCTCCCAGGGTGCATATTAGCAAGAAACTGGATACAAAGTTAAGGTGGGATTTGAACATAAACACTCTGGTAAGGGACGGAGGATCTCAAGTGGTATCCTAATTACTGTGCCAAGTGCCCACTTCCATCTCTGACTCTTTTTTTTATAAGATTTATTTTATTTTTATTACAAAGTCAGATATACAGAGAGGAGAGACAGAGAGGAAGATCTTCCATCCGATGATTCACTCCCCAAGTGACCACAATGGCTGGTGCTGTGCCAATCCGAAGCCAGGATCCTGGAGCTCTTCCAAGTATCCCACGCGGGTGCAGGGTCCCAAAGCTTTGGGCCATCCTTGACTGCTTTCCCAGGCCAAAAGCAGGGAGTTGGATGGGAAGTGGAGCTGCTGGGATTAGAACCGGCGCCCATATGGGATCCCGGGGCACTTTTAAGGCGAGGACTTTAGCTGCTAGGTCATGGCGCTGGGCCCCATCTCTGACTCTTGACCATCACTTTTATTGAGCTTTACAGTACTTCACAAGATTTATATGTATAAACATGATGTTAAATTTGCTCGGCAAATTATGAGATTATTATAACAGTTTCCCCAGAATAATCTTAATTTTAATTGATTGAAGTGTAGTTACTAGTCATGTTTCACTGTCTCATTACGGTGTCTCATTATGGGTTTTCTCCTTGAGGTAAAGACATACCTTAATCAGATATATGAAGGAAACAATAGGGAAATAATAGTCTTACCCACTTCCCTATAGTCCTTGTACCTTTTTACCCTAACTAACAATGTAAAGATTGTCAAAAATACAATAAAAAAAGACATACCTTAAGAATCACAGGTTGAGAATTTAGTTTGTCTTTAGTTAACACCTGGCATATCTCTTAATGTTAGTTTTACACTGCACAGAATTGGGTTGGGTTAAATTACATAACATCCGACAGCTTCTTTTAGAGAAAAGTGAGTTAAGAGCTTACTTTCATGTACATGTGTTGACAAAAACAGACAGAAACAAAAACCCGAAAATTTGGCATGGCTTTCATTATTCATAACTATCACTGTTACATATGCAACTAAATGCAAAAACTTAGAAAAACCTTTCGCGTTTAAAAGAATTTGCAATAGTCCATAAAATCTTCATTTTTTCTAACATCTTAAGTATGAAATTTTCCAATAATATTTAATATTGGTACATAATTTACTAGACTCCTATAACATATGATATACATTGAGCATACTTCCAAATATGATTTTACCAAGACATAATTATTCAACATTCTATACTCATAATTATCTATCTGGTTTTCCAGAAAAAAAACCACTCATATACATTTCTTTCTTCTCTTTTCTGAATCTATTTTCTTCACAGACTGTTCTCTCTCTATCTGTCTTAATGTTGGTCTAATGCCAAGCCCTCTCATGACCATTTTACCCTTCAATTTTAACTGCTAGTCTAAGATAATTTCATCTATACCATTGTTTCAAAATTCAATTATAACCACCCTAATCTTTCTTTTTTTATGACCCTTTATGACTCAAAATTCAAATGCCCAAATTGAATTTACGATCTATTGCTCTTACGAGTTGCAAAATTTGCTCTGTGTCCTTTGTTTTTTTCTACCCACCATGCACTCTCTTCTGACAGATAAGAATTAAGCAATTGTTTACTGCTTTCTCATCCTACTTACTGAGATGACTGACAAACCCTACTGATTACCCACCTGACAACATTCTGTGTCTTCCTCTCCATTCTCATTGCCAGTCTAGGTTGAACCCTTACCAGGACTGATACCACAGCCTACAAAGAGCCTCTTGTTCTCTCCTACAGATCATCCACATTTTACAGAACACATAATTTGATGTAAAGATCCATTGGTCAAATTTTCAAGAATTGCAATTGTTTATAAAATAAAATACAAACTTCTTAGTCTGGCCCTTGGTAAGCTGCTCAACATTATTTTCTATCTTTCATACACTCTCACAGCATAACCTATGCGCTCTCAAATATTAGTAGCTGTGTAACTTTGCTGAGCCACATGAAATTGCTGATATTTAACTATTTGGACCTTGAAAAGAATGGCAATATTTTATGAGTCAACTAACAATGCTTTTGTCTCTGCCTTGAATGCTCTTCCACCCTTAATATCTATCAAAAATATAAAGGCCCTGTTCAAATGTTTTTCTTTTCTTTCATGAAGCAAACATTGGCCACAACAGGTTGAACAGCAGATCTCTTCTGAATATTCTTTACCTCCTTATGCCACAGTACTGCATTTTAGTTACTTGCATCTACTTATCCCTATCCCTAGAATATAGAGAAATTTAGGAGGAGAATCCAAGATTTAACTATTTCTACATCAATTCTTCTAGTATAATGTCTAACTAATAGTTAATCACATTTGCTGAATAAATGGATGAGAAATTAGACTTCCTTCATAATGTGTATTACAAAGGGCCTGGTAAATTTTGTGCTTAAAAGTGGGAAGAGTGTTAGGACACTGCCTTAGCATATTATAGAAGACCTCTTTCCTCTTTTGTTTTTGTTTTCTCCCTTTTACTTCTTACTAGATAATGCATTTGTTCTTGCCAGATAGATTTGATAACCTTATAAAAAAATGACTCTAGGCCACCACACTACCTAGTCATGATGAGTCCTGTTATGTGCATGTAATCCACAGGAAAACAGGTGTATAATACATGATTCAAGCAGCAAAACTCTAATTAGCAGCAAGCAGACATGAAGTAGCAGCCAAAAAGCAAATGTTTCCCAAGCAATGCCAAACTGAATCACTCTCAGCATCATACTGCCGTTCAATCTAAAAGCAACAAAAATAGAATGAAATATTTCCTTTAAAACTGGACTTCACATTATAACTAGAACAATACATCTTCCAATTAAAATTTCTGTCATTTTAAAAGTCACATTTTAGACTAACAGATGATTCATGCTCCAATATTGCAATCATCCCTGACACAGGAAATCTGGACTGATCCAAGTGTACATAGGCTATGTAGGATCACAATAGATCAGTCAGCAAGCCAGAACCAGGCTCAAAGCAGGTCTTTGACTTTAGGACGTAAACCAGAACTAGCACAGAGTCCCAGCCCCAACCATTTTTTCCATACATTAGTTAAAAGGAACTGGAATTAGTGCTTTTTGATGATTGCTGGAGTTCATAACATTAGCTGGCAAGTTAAACATAGCAAATTTCTTAGTTTGCGTTATGCCACTTATTTATAAACATTAATGTCTTCTATTCTGTGACTATTTCAATGATATTATATTTATTTTAAAGTCACCACAAGTGATGTCCATTGACCAAACTAAGTTTTTAGAGTTATATTAAAGCCAGGACAATGGGACATTCTTCCATCTCTTCATTCACTCCTCCAAATTGTCTACAGCCCAGGCTTAGCCAGGATGAAGCCAGAACCTAGGGATTCCATCAGGTAAAGAATGCTAGCAAGGGCTTAACTACTTGAGCCATTATCTGGTGCCTCCCTAGCACATTAGCAAGAGTTGATTGAAAGCAGAGAGGCTGGGATTCTTTTTTTTTTATAAGATTTATTTATTTTTTATTACAAAGTCAGATATACAGAGAGGAGGAGAGACAGAGAGGAAGATCTTCCGTCTGATGATTCACTCCCCAAGTGAGCACAACGGCCGGTGCTGTGCCGATCCAAAGCCAGGAGCCAGGAACTTTCTCCAAGTCTCCCACGTGGGTGCAGGATCCCAAAGCATTGGGCCATCCTTGACTGCTTTCCAGGCCACAAGCAGGGAGCTGGATGGTAAGTGGAGCCGCCAGGATTAGAACTAGTGCCCATATGGGATCCCGGTGCTTTCAAGGTGAGGACTTTAGCTGCTAGGCCACCACGGTGCTGGGCCTGAGAGGCTGGGATTCTAAATGGGTCTATAGTATGGGATGTGAATATCATAGAGAGCCATCCAACTTGTGTGCCAAGGAGGATCTTATCATCAAGATCTTCTCTAAACCTAGTTATCTCCCAAAGCTCCACTTCCAAAGGCAATCAAATTGGTAGCTAAATCTTTTTACATATGGATTTTGGAGGACACAAATATTCACTTCATCACACCACGTTAAGTATTATTTTTCATAATTGTAGTGCATGATAGAAAATACTCTAGTTTAGAATGCCATTTGTTTTTTTCATGAGTGAGACTTCTTTCACTTAAATTTCATTTGCAAACTAAAAGTAAAGTGTACATGTTAGTATTGTGGCACGTGTGTTTAAGCTGCCACTTGTAATGTTGTTTCTGTATTGGAGTGCCAGTTCAACTCCCAGCTGTTCTACTTCTAATCTAGTTCCCAACAAATGCGCCAGGAAAAGCATTAGGAGGTTGCCTACATTCTGTACCCCTGGCAATTCATGTGGGAGACCCAGATAGAGTTTGACTCCTGTTTGATTTTTTTAATTTATTTTTATTTGAAAGGAAGATTTACAAAAAGAAGGAGCAACAGAGAAAGATCTTCCATCTCTGGTTAGCTCTTCACATAGCTGCAATGGCTGGAGTTGAGCTGATCTGAAGTCAGGGGCCAGGGACCAGAAGCCCTCTCCAGGTCTTCCATGTTGGCGCAAAGTCCCAAGGTTTTGAGCCATTCTCTACTGCTTTCCCAGTTCATAAGCAGGTAGCTGGATGGGAAGTGGAGCAGCCAGGACATGAACCAGTTACCTTTTGGGATACTGATTCTTGGAGGTGGAAGATTGGCTTTTGTTCCAGGGCCCAAGCCTCTTGTTTTTGACATATTTCCATCCTGGCCAATTGTGACCATTTGGAGTAAACAAGTAGATTGAAGATCTCTTTCTCTCTTCCTCTCTCTTTCTCTTTCTCTCTCCCTTTCTGTCACTGAGCCTTTAAAATAAATAAAATAAAACAAACAAAAATTTTAAATATAAAATGTATTTTGTGAGTGTATAATTTTGAATTAGATGACCTGGTTTATCTTATCCATATGAAAATAGAATTCTATGACATGTACATATGAATTTAGTATAGTGACCAAAGCCCTCATGTCTGAATTTTAGGATAAAACCCCAGAATAGAAAACAGAATGGCACAAGTGCCGGGTTAATCCACATCTTCCTCTGGCTTTGAATCCAGAAGTGTCTCTCTTAGTGAGATTTTGATTATATTCTCTTCTCAACTTCATTTATTGTTCAGGGTTTTTGGCTAGAATCAGTCCTTGTGGCTCCCCTGTTGGCTGGTCTCCTTGGTATTCTTGGCAACTGTCTTTCACAGTGAGGTGATCCCTGGAATAAAATGAAGAATCAAGCCCTGCTTGCTAAGCTTTAACACCAGTAGCTGAAGCTTGTTCATTCCAATTACTCATTTCAGAATCTCACTCCCAACTCCCACTGCCAACATGCATCTCCCCATTCCAAAATTGCTCAAGGCCTTCCTGGGTCGGGTCTGCCAATCTGTAACTCTTCAGCAGTATCTGCTTTATTGCCAAAAGTATATCTGAACCATCAAATAAGAAAACTTCCATGACATTCTAGCCAAGCTGACATTTGGATGCTAGATGGGAAACTCTGTGCTATGTTGATTTTTATTTAGGTCAGTATGATTCTGTAGAGACTTCTGTATACTTTATGAGATATTAATATTTGTACAAAAAAGAAACACAGTTTTGCCTTGACTTTTCTATCCCAATCCCTGTGCAAATACATTCTGTCTGAATATATGAATAGCAGATAGGAAGCAGTCGTCCCAAAAGTCATATCAAGTCAGATGACAGAAAAATCTATAAGCATAAGTCCAGGCTGACAGGTTTCATTCATAAGTTTTATAATAAAAATTTGGTTTCATCTACTTGCAAAATGGACTTCAGCAATAGAACTCAGTCTACTTCTTCCAGAGGTGAGGCTAAATGGTGAAGATAATTCTCAGCTTTATTAAAAATACTTCCACCATAGATTTATTTAAACCATTATCCTTATAAAAGTAGTGAATGTAGCCTCAGACCCACTTTGTGGAATCCAAAGAAATCAAGCTATCATCCTTTACTGTCATCCTCCTCATAAGGAAAACAGAATACAAATTCAGCTTCAATAGTAGGCTAAAGTGTGGACTGTCCTAACACGGCTCACAGGGAATAGACTGTATAATGGTTAACATCCCAAGAAGCTCAGTGGAAGGCTCCCCAAAATATCACAAGCAAAATGAAAAGGAAAGGAGATAGATTTAAATAAAGAAAACAAGATAGAATAAGTTACTTAAACATAGAAGACATTGTGCAGTTTTCTCATTTTATCTTTCTAATAATTTTGCTAAATGCTAAATTGTGACTGAGTTGAAAGTGTATTTTCTCTACTTCCCAAACTCCTTGCCCTGGATCATTTCTACTCTGCTCCTTTCTGATGTCTGGATCCTTCTTGCTGGGAAAGAGATAACTGCTCATAAGCAAACAAATGAATCGATTAGATTATATGTAACTCAGATACTCACGAAGGTAAAGATGTTCTGACATCCAAGTATCAAATGGAATAGGCAGCACATAGAAGCTTATATTTAAATTTAATAAAGGTTATATACTGTAGCCTCAAAGAGAAAGAAATCTTTGAAAAAGTAACAGAATTCTATCAAACCATATCTGACTAGGAAAAAAAATCCATCACTGTAGTCAAAGACCTTCATTAGAAGAAAATGAGCAATAAAAGACCAGGGAATTGTTTCACAAAACCCAGAAATGAAAGGCACTTTGAAAGAAAGATTTTATAATTAATTTGCCCCATAGCAAGTATCAGAATTATTTGATAGGTCTTTGGAGACTAAATACAACATGCCATTAATTTGCACAGAGAAAAAATTCCACATATCCTCCAAAAGATTTAACATACACAAAGGGGAAAAAGTAAATATATATATAAATATTTTCCTTTGCAAGTTGAGGGATGTAATAACCATTCATTGTGCTGAAGGATTTAAGTTCATCTTTAAGTTAGTCAAAAGGTTGAATAACAATAGCTTCTATTTTTCCCTAGCACAAACAATAAGTTAGGTTATATATATTCAGAAAATACTAAATGTCATTTAACCATATGTAAGCTTTCCTAATTACTCAGAATTAAAGAGAAATGTTACCTAAATAGTGGTTTTGGTAGGTGACCTTGTACATAAGGGTCTCATTTTGTCCAATTACCAAGAAGTTTTTCAAATGAACTGAAGGGTTTATTTCACAAATCCCTCAAGAGTCAGAGGTTGGAGAAGCACAAATTAGTTAGTAATACATAACTTTGTTTCCCAAAATCATTGTGGAATTCTAAGCAATGATATTGATTTATCATCGTTGAATTGCCACAAGAAGACACAAAACAGAGAAATATGGATGTGTTTTTTAATAAATATATAGAAGAAAATGCATTAGAATTTAGTGCCCTAGTATTAACACACTTTTACATTGCTATAATATCAGATAAAGCATTCTTTTTTAATTTATGCACAGGAAAGATTACTTGCCTATATTGATTGGCATTTTGTCAGTTGCAAAGCTGTTTCCACCTTCTTATGTATTTCTTACAGTAACATTCCACTGCTTTGGATCAATTTCTCTTAGTCATTGTGGGAGAATAGCAAATACCATAGACTGAGCAGCTTAAATCCATAGTAATAAATCTTAACTCACAGTTTTCCAGTGTGGGAAGCCCATGATGAAGGTGCCAACTAAGTTGGTACCCTGTGAGGAACCCCTTTCTGCAATTTAGATGGAAGCCGTCTTGTTGCATTCATACACGGCAGACAGATAATTTCTCATGCTTCTTCTCATTAAGGCACTAATTTCATTCATGAGGGCAACAAACTGTGATTTACTCATCTCCCAAAGGACCCATCTCCAAATGCCATCCTACTTGAGTTGAGGGCTTCAACATGGAAACTTTTGGAGATATATACATTCAGCCCGCAACCTGGATCTATCAATGACAGGGCCAGGCCTTGGGTAATGGCTAAGACATCACCCGGAATGCTCAAATCTTGAATTGGAGACCCTAAGTATGTCTCACTAACCTTTCTGATCCTAGACTCCTGCCAATGAGCACTTCAAGGGTAGTAGGTGATAGCTCAAGTACTTGGGTTTTGTCACCTATGTGGAAGACCTGGGTTGAATTCCTTGTCCCTAGATTAATCCTGGCAAACTCCTTTCATTCTGGGACTTGGGGAGTGAATAGTAGATATCAGCATATATACAACTTACTCTAAGACAAATACATGATTAATAAGCAAGATTAAAAATTGAATACTCAAAAAAAACCTATTTACCTCTAGTATCTGGTCTACACATGTACCTTAAAATCATGCATTATATAAGTGATAATTTAGTGACATTTTTCTTTGGGAGAAATTGTCATCCAAAAACTTCTTGATTCATCTCTGATATCAGATTTATTTCATTATCATATTTTTTGTTACATAGGCTATTATCTAGATTGTATCACTCTCACCCCTATTTTTTTTTTAATATTTGCTTATTTATTTGAGAATCAGAGAAATAGCAAAAGATCTCCCACCTGCAAGTTCACTCCCCCAGTGGCCACAATGTCTGGACTTGAATAGGCTGAAACAGAAGCCAGGAATTTCATCTAGGTTTTCCACAAGAATGGAAGTGAACCAAGCACTTGGATTATCTTCTACTGTGTTTCCAGGACATTAGCAGGAGGCTGAAAGTGGACCAGTTGGGACACAAACTGATACCTAAATGGAATGTTGACAGAGCTGGTGGCAACTTTTAGCCACTGTGTCACAATGCCAGCCCCATCACCCTCATTTCTTAATTATCTAACATAAAAATCTATTCTTTTTAATCTACCAATAATATTTTTTATGAAATTAAACTTCCCACTTATAATTACAATGTGATTCATTTTAAAACCATTGTTGACATTAGCATTCAACATTTTATGTAATCAAGAATTTAAAAAATCTTTATTAAGAGCTCTCTAAATTCATTTTATCATATGGGTTCCCAAATTAGCATGGTGTTTGTTATGTGCTGGTATATATTCCATCAAACATTAGTTAACTCTTTGAAATAAAGAAATTGATATAAGATTCAGTAATTTGGAAGATAACCACAAGACTCTAGAAGTATCCAGCCACCAGGGAAAATCAGAAATATGGAGTATCTGGGCCTGTGAGGTGGCATAGTAGGCTAATCCTTTTCCTAAAAACCGGCATCCCATATAGGCATTGGTTTGTGTCCTGGCTATTCCACTTCCAGGTCAGCTCTGCTTAAAGCCTGGGAAGCAGAGGAGGATGATTTAAGTCCTTGGTCACCCATACCCATGTGGGCAATCTGGAAGAAGCTCTTGGCTACTGCTTTGGATTGGCATGTGAGTGAACCAGCTAATGGATTATCTCTTTCTACATGTCCCCTCTCTGTAAATACATCTTTCAAATACTAAGCAAATATTTGATGTAAGTGTACTTTTAGTGCCAGACTCAATTTTCTTTTTCCTCTTCCTCTCACTACGCCTTAGGCATGGGGTTTCCTTCCAGTAATAGCTTACTTTAGCATTCAACAAAAGTAAATCAATACTGTATGGAAATTAAAACCAACAGATTTACTGGAAAATTGTATTAGAGAGATACAGAATAACGAATGCTAGACTTGTAAGAATTAAATACTTGGTTCACTTTCAGTCAGATGGTTAGCTATGAGTAGACAACTAGCTAGCATAGCAGCCAGGTTAAACAAGCACCTGAGAGTTCTTTGTTGAATAGGATATCAATGACCAAAATAACTGAAGTAAATGCCAGGAAGGTGGTAACCCTACAGTCCTCAGCCAACAAGGAACTGGGGGGAGAAACATGCATGGTAGGAATTAAATAGCTTGTTCTCAATTACTTCAGGGTGTGGCTGCAAAAGTCAGGTGCCTCAACATGTTAACTCATACGTTTACCTGTAAAGTTTAGTCTTTCTGAATAATCAGCTCAGCTTATTTTCAGTTCCAGGAATTGCTACTGAATTAATCCAGCATGCAAGTACTTCAAAGCAACTTACAACTACCATTTCCATTGTCCATTTTGCACATTAGTGAAATTGACTGATGTTTTCTTAATCCAAGCTTCCTTGCTATGCAAAATGAATAGCATGGCAAAATATTAGCAGAACATTTTCATTTCTAACTCTAACATTGAAGATTTCCCACTACAGTGACGCAAAAGGATGCATATCCAAAGACAATGCATTTATTTAATGGATATGAGCATCTTTTGACTAGAAAAAGAAATAACTCTCATCTGCAGTACTTTAAATAGCAAACATCTGTTTTTTTCCAGCATATTTCAAACACTTTGAATTTCTTGATTAGTTGTTATATGAGAACTATATTTTTGAAAGACATAATGAGGTAGTTTAAGGATGAGTCTTAAATGATCCTTAAAGAAAAGTGGAGAAAACTGCTCATGCTCTGGATAATGATGGTTAAATCAGAGCCACAAACTCCATAGTATGAACAAATAGAAAATAAATCTTTCAGCCATTTGCATTCACACTTAATTCTACCAAATACTTCAAACAAAGGAGGATGATACACATGAGTAGAACACACACACACACACAAATGAAAATACAGCACTGTATTTTTACATCATGGCAAGAAAATTCATGATGCTGCTAAAGCAGTCTTTGCTTGACTAAGCCAAACACGAAAATTTTCAAAATAATGGCATGAAGCATCTTTGTAAGTATTACACAAATGTATGCATGCACCATGAGGTAGGTTCAAAAAACATATGTACAGGGAATGGCTCGATGACTCAATTGGTCAGTCCTCCCCCTGCCAGTGCCAGCATCCCATTTGGGCATCTATTTTGTCCTTGCTGCTCCACTTCCCATCCAGTTCCCTTCTTATGACCTGCAAAAGCAGTGGAGGTTGGTCCAAAGTCCTGGGACCCTGCACCTGCATGGAAGATGTTAAAGAAGCACCTGACTCCTGGCTTTGGATCAGCTCAGCTCCAGCCACTGTGGTCACTTGGGGAGTGAACCAGCAGATCCAAGATCCTTCTTTTTATCTCTCCTTTTCTGTGTAAATCTGCTTTTCAAATCAAAAAAATTAAAAGAGAAAGTATATATGTAGTAACATGGTAATGGACACATGGTCCAAGCTAACGGCTGCAGATTTATTTTGGTCATGTTAGTTTCTGTTCAGCACCTTTTGCTATAAAATGAATATTAGCATTTTTTCTCATGAAATTTTATAAAAAGGTACAATGTATAAATATTTCCAGATTTGTTTGTCTTATTTTTCCTTTACAACTTTTTTCTAATTAATGGTTCTTAAAAATGTCATCGAAGAGATTCATATTTCAGGTAAAATCTTAGAGAACAGCAAGGAGGCATAACCTAAAATAAAGATTAACAGTCTTCTTTTGCTTTTTTTCTTAATCAAGCAAATATTTACTGAATGTCTAATATATATCAGATGTTGTGTTGGTGAATGAGGATTCAGAGAGAAATAAAAGCTTTAAGAAACTCGTCAACTCTGCCAAGGAGATCACAGGGAATTTGAGTGCCCTTGTAGGCCAAGAACTCTGAGGTCAGTCATTTCCTAAAGATTTCCCACACGGGATTGTCTGGTGACATCGGAACAACAGCCAGGAGCCCCAGGTGGTTCTCAGAAAGAAAAAAAATTGTAAACTTCCTTCTGGATTCAGGAGAGTAGCTTTCTCTGGTCCTTACTTAATTGCAGCTTTGGCTCCCCATCCTCTCTTGCACAGATCATCAGGATCACTCAGAAGCCCCAAAATTAGCTTGATAGACTAATATAGAAAGTTTTGGACAGAAAGAAGTCAGTTGGCCTATAATTGTTCAGCCTGTACCTTACTGTTCAGTCTCCCAACTTGGCTTTTCCTAGACCTCACTAGGTAGGATGTAGAGTTCAGTTATTCCTCACTTACTAAATTATTGGGGATTTCCCTGCTCACCTGCCTAAGACTTTTCTACTCTTCAAGTGTTAATGTATGGCTTATTAGAGTAATAAAACTGTTTTGATTACCCTAAAGTGCATGAAATTCTGTAAAATCTTGCTTGAATAGTATAAACTGTTAAGTTTAAATTTAAAAGGTAAAGAAAAAGAAAGAAAGAAAGAAAGAAAGAAAGAAAGAAAGAAAGAAAGAAAGAAAGAAAGAAAGAAAGAAAGAAAGAAAGAAAGAAAAAGGAAGAAACAAACTCATCAACTGCCTGGGGACAAAAATAAATAAAAAGCCAGCAGAAAAATTCCTCAACGTTAGTATTTTCAGAGTTACAAACAGAGAATGCTGCATTCATAAATCATGCATACAGCAATGGCCAAGATAGCAACTGGTTCTTTCAGAAAACAAATGGGGCTAAGAGACAGACCTACGAATTAGACCTCAACAAATGAATAGAAGACAGAGAAGTGGATTGCAGACACCATTTCTTTCAGTTGTATGGATAACAATACATTTTTTTTTTAAAGTCTGAGGCCTTTTTTCATCACCTCTCTTCCAACTCTAGTGGTTATTCTATGTTTTCATTGACTGATTTCCTAGATACATGGTTAGGTGTAAGAAAGTGCTATTTGTGTCTTATTTATACAAAGAAAGGGAAATACACACACACACACACACACACACACACACACACACACATCCAGAGGAAGAATTCTGAGAGACCACAGACTGTATGATCTCTTTGTATGTTTGAATTGTTTACTCCCACTTATTACCAAATTAAATTACCAAATTTAAGATTCCTTAAAGCAAAAAGTTTTTTTCTTTTGTTTTGTTTTTATGAACATATGCAACTAAGTTTTACCCTGAACATTCTTAGGGGCTTAAAAATCATCCAGCAAATGTCCTATTGGTTTACAATTTTAGAGGAACTAACATTAAAGACTCAGCCCACAACATGGTGAGCAAAGGTTTGTTCATATTTGGGCACCTTCAGGCAATAAAAGTCAATCAGGGATGTTGCCAGAAAATACTATGTTCCTCCTTAAAGATGCTAAGACTATGAATATGTCTATCAAGGTAATTATTGAGTCTGAGTGATCCAATGAAAGACCTGGGCTTGTTTTGAAAGAAGCACAGCTGAGTTAAATCATTTTATCAATAATTGGGCCCAGCTCCCACAGTAATGATATGAAAACTAATAAAAATACTATATTCAGGGCAGTACTCCACAGGCTGAATATAGACACCTTGACATTCTTCTTTTTAGGTTTTTCACCACTTGGAATACTTTGGCCTTTTCTTGCAAAGTCTACATGTTACCCATCATTTAATATTCATTTCACAAGCTTTTCCCTGGATTAAATCTTACCATAAACACCCATGCTCTGTCTAAAAGAATTAGAAGTCCTATTGCTCTTAAAAGCACAACTAGAATTAAGTGCTGAATGACTTTTGAAAGTGTGTGTGTGTGTGTGTGTGTGTGTGTGTGTGTGTGTTAGTATTAACACTCTCTTTTGGGTGATATAGATGGTAGTTAAGTTCAGGAAAGTCATTTATGGTTTATGAACCCAAAACAAATCAGAATCAATAAACCACACACCAACATGCGTACTAATCTAGCTTGGGGAAACTGTGAGTGCTGTATCAGAGAGTAAACTAAGCACTCACATTTTGTGTGGATAATAGAGTTAGGGAGTTTGTGATTAACATAATGTCAGTTGAATAGAAAACAATCTTTTTTCCTGGGAGGAAGTGAAGGGATTTCATTTCTTTCTTTTCTTAATGGGAAAAAATTAAATTGTGGTCAATGCATACATAGAAGATGGCTTTTGTGGTTGTGTAACTTTATTTCTCAACTCTGAAAAAAACATGCAACATCAAATTCACAACCATGAAGGAATCATGCCTCTCCACTTACTGCAGTGAGCAGTGTCGCTTCTATAAGAGGGGAGACCTATACAGTGTTCATACATAGCACACCATACAGTGTTTTCAGGAAGGAAACATGAGGACATTAGATACATATAAATCTTGTGTGAATTTCTGTACTTTTACTTTTGAAGAAATGACACCAATTTCACTTCGATTTTCGGTGCTAATGCTAAGCTCTATTTTTTAGTGTATCTGATAAAAGCATTCCATGAAGTTAACAAAAATTACTAAAACACAAACAATTCTCACAGACATCTTGACCAACAATGATAGGATTGTTTCTGAAGACATCTACCACATAATCAGAAGAAAACTTCCAGTTTGAAACAAATTCACAGTGATTGGAATGCAAAAGTCCAAGAATTGAAAGTTATTTCTAAGCTTATAAATCACAAAACATGATAGTATCTTGGGTAAATTTTCAAAAAGTAACTGAAGTGAAAAATGAAAATACAGTATTTATTGGGAAGTTTCAGTCTATTTTTAAGACTACACTTCAGTAGTATGTAGGTATGAGGTGTGTCCTCACTTAACCCATTTACGTAAGACTAGCAATGAAAATCCTTTTCCCCTAGACACTCTGTTTGGCATTAGGGCAAATGCACATCAAGTGATGGGTTGTATTTACATTTGTGTGATGTATCATTACACACTCCAGAAGCATCCCAAGTAACACCTCATTGACCACGGCATGTACTAGTAATTCCTCATTTACCAACGTAGTAAAATGCATCTTAAAAACCAATACACATGTTGGAAAAGATTCAAGTTACATACCAACAACTCCACAAAATTTAACATATTTCTTCACTATTCTTTCCTCACAGCTCTAACAGGAAAATAATTTCAGCATCAAAACCTTGTGCAGTCATCAAATCAAGAAAAGCAGATAAAGCAGCATCTCTGTCAGTGAAGAAAATTCTCCCAGACCTTGCCTCCTGCTCCCAAAACTCTCCATTATTGAGTTCCTTGCACTTCTATTTAAACTTGGGAACCTTGCTCCACACTGCTAGTCTCTGAACGACTTAGAAATAAGCATGCTGGGATGAAGCTGCTAGGATTGCTCCTAGTCTCATTTCACAGGCTGCAGCACATTCACACTCACAGTGCCAGGCCTCAGAACCGAAACCCTGGGAAGCCACCTGCTGCCTTCCACTCCAGCCTGCTCCCCAACTGAGCTTACCCACTCCTCTCCTTCTCTGTTTGGATATAACTTGTTTTTAAATTTTAGATAGAATAAAAAAGTAGTTTATTTGCTCATTCTCTTGCCGGGAGAATGCATACTTTAGTAAATAAGATGTGTTGGAGGCAACAAAAACATACTCTTCCAATAGCAAAAGAGCTTGGGGACAGCAATATACAAAGAGTATATGGCAGTGTATTCTTGTGACATAAACATGCTAATAAAGACAACACTAACCTCACTGAAAAACCTGGGGATGTAGTGCAGGTGCTTTACATTTTAAGGTCAAGTGTCTTCATCGGGGGCCAGCACATGTGTGTAGTGGGTGACCCCTCTGCCTATTAGTGCTGGCATTCCATGTGGGCACTGGTTCATATCCCGGCTGCTTAACTTCAGATCCAACTCTCTGTTTATGGCCTCAGAAGGCAATGGAGCATGGCCCAAGTCCTTTGGACTCTGCACCCACATGAGAGACCCAGGAGAAGCTCTTGGCTGTCATGCTTGGACCACCTCAAAATGTGACCATTTCAAGAGTGAACCAGAGCATGGAAGATCTTTTCTCTATCTTTCAAATAAAAAATAAGTAAGTCTTTAAAAAATATTTTGTAATACAAAAATAATGGGTCCAAAGGAAAATGAGTATACCATGTGGATGTTTGTCCACCTCCACCCCCACTTTCCTCAACTAATTAATCAGCTGTGTTTTGTGAAACTTTTGGTTTTTTAGCTAGAGTTATCTCCTAAAAGTAGAGTATTCATTGATCTTCTAGCCCTACTTCATTGCCTAACAAATACCCAGAGGAAAAAGTCTCACACCCTCATTGTGCCTTTTAAAGCCTATCCCAATTCCCAATGGATCTGTTATCTTAATTTTCCAGATTTGCCACATCCTAGCCTTTATTACAGCCCCTCTGGAGTAGAGTGGAACAGGCCATGCTTTCACACACTTGGATCCACACTGAAGTGCCCTGCCCAGCCTCCTCTTCCAGGGAGGGCTTCAAAAGGCTTGCCCATTTCAAAGTCATCCCAGACCCCTCAGAAGGCCAGAACTTGCTGGAAATTTCTGTTACGAGGGCTGAGGTTTTGTTGAGCCTGCAGAGCAGTATACCTTCCTCTGTGCAATTCTGCTTCCTACCCCTTCTTTTTATGTGATCAGACCCTTAATCAAATCTCTGCATCTCAAAAACTCCATCTCAGCATCATTTTCCTGAAAACTCAATCTATAAGACAGATAACATGTGTCCATGAGTCTGATGCTTTTCATTCTCTTACCTATAAAATCTTTCTCCTTCAGAGTCCTTCTCAAAGCATAGTTCCCAGAAATATTCCTTAGTCCTCATCAGGAATAATCATTCATTTTACTCTTTCCTGCTCTTCCCCATAATCATGTTAGTATCTCTCTTTAGCAATGTATCCAGTTTTATATTTAAAGTTAATGCTTTACATTTCAAATTTATTGGAGAAAAGTCAATGTCTTATTCAATTCTATATGACCTACACTGAACAATAGGTTAGAATTATGAATAAAGGAATAAAGTAACACATACTCTTAAATTTGTCCTTTTTCTTCTCCCTAAAAGCTAAAATAAAATCTTGACAATATTTTAAAATATACTCAGTCAAACTTCCATTTTTCACCTACAGATGATATCAAGCCTTTACTTTCTGATCTAGCTAGGCAAAGCTATTATACATGCTGTACTTCAACTCGTGTCTCTAAGCTACTACAACCTCTTTGACTCTCCCAGCCAGATGTCAGTGCCCACTGTATCACCAAGATTGTTGTAAGTGAAGACATGAATGACTGCTATGCTGCTAAATTATCTGACCACTTCTCAGTTTTTGTTTCTCTTGACCTCTCAAAACAGTCAATGCAGTTAGACAGTTTAAAATGAACAAATAACTTTTCTTTTGTTGTTTTACTTTTCTATGTTTTCCTCAAATTTAGTGGCTGTTCCTTGCATCTCCTGTTTGTTCCACCCCTACTTGCCATGGAATCCACAGTTGTGTCCTTGGATCTCTTCTACGACTTTCCATGTGAGCCTATCCAGATGGTTTGAATGTAAACATTATCCATATGCAGATGATTCCCAACTTTGTTCTCAACATCTCAAATAACTATTTCAGATTCATGCATAATGTCTTCATGAATGTTGTCTAGGATCATTTCTTGAGAACAGAACAATTTAGCTTCATATGACTATCAATTTGTATACATGTTATGATAAAAATACCATTACGTATCTTACTTAAGTAATGTTCTAAGGGACAAAGGAAGGAAAGAGAGAATTAGCAGGACAAAGTGGACACAGAATTCATGGCTAACAGAGGATGAGCTTCAAAAGAAACTGAATAATGGTTATAGGACAAGCGTATTTGAGACAAAATGATCATTATGCATGAAGCCTCACTTACAGGTTTGAATTGCAGAACTCTGAAGTCTTTATTTAAAGGTTTTGAATAAGATGTTATCCACATATGCATATATTATCAGATACCATTAGTGTGATATATTAGTCCAAGTCCTAAAGAAGATGCTTAGCTAATAGACAGGTAGTGCCAGAGTTCTTCCTATGAGGTGCTTAAACAAGTAGGCTCACAGGATATACCCAGACTATTTTCCAATTCAATTAGTTTTTATGAATTATCCACAGGGACTATGAAATTGTACCTGGTGTGGATCCTCCAAGTCCAGAAAGCCTTGAATATAAACTTATTGAATTTATAATATATATGAACAGAAGTACTATGATGATCAAAAAGTTCTGCCTGCCCAAGCACTCCAAATTACAGCATGAAGTCAAATTGGTGTGAGGCTCTGTTCTGTTGACCACAGGCTTCTTCCAAAGGCTGATACCATTAGACATTCTACTCATGCAATTCTCCTTGCTCAGACTGCAAGCTCATCAAACAACCTTTTGATAATTAGGTTTTTCATGTAGTTTGCCTAAAGGGAACAGTGTGCTGGTCAGGCCAACATGAACATCAGGTCTGCTCAGCAATTAAATTTCTCAATGTAAATGATTGCGCTGGCATTCCTATTTTATACATCAGTCTCTTGTGAGCTTGGTTAGTGTCAGTTATCATCCCTGAGTTGGAATCACTGTAGGATACTGACAATATCAATTTTCAAACCCTGCAGAAATGTGAACTACTGGTTTGGCTCAAGAGTGAGTACTTTCACGGGTTCAGAGACTCCAGAGAGAGAGAGATCAGTTTAGACAGATATGTTGTGGCAAAATTGTATAGTGATTTAATACCACATTAAAGTATTTGGAATTAATTCTTAGGCTATGGGAAATCATGGGTGAAATTTGAATTGAGGCTGGTAATCAAAAGAGTTACACACAGGTCTACTATGTGGCAGCTCTAATTAAGAGAGCTGATAGTTTGTGGATTTAGACAAAGAAACATGAAATTTTGACAAGGTATTATAAATACACAGATTATCTTGGAAGTACCAAGGTGAAACATTCATTGTTAACCCTAAGGATAATGGGAAACTATTTCTCAAAAGATGTAAGTTAGATATTTTTCTATCAAACTTAAATTTTTTTAAAAAATTTCACCTTTTGGATACTTCAGCTAAAATAGTGATGTCAATAAGTTTTGAAATATAAGTATTTCAAAGTAGTGTACTTACAGTTGTTTCTACTAGCCAGCTCTCTCTGGATGTGCCATAAGCACCTCAAAGTCAACATTCATTTTTTTTAATAATCTTACTTAGTTGATTAGGATACAAAGGGTCAAGGGCTACAGGAAAGTGGGTAATATCATTGTTTCCACACTAATATCATCACTTTTTTTCCCTGTATCTGGGCTCAGGGAAGAAACAAAGGCAGCGGTCCCACCCAGCCTCTCACCAATCACAGGTCCCCGACGCAACATTCCTTTTGTAAAAAAGATTTATCTGTATTTGTTTGAAACAATTATAGACAGCCAGAAAAGTATAAACAGAGAGGTCTTCTATGCACTGGTTCGCTCCCCTAGATGGCCGTAACAGTGAGGGCTCAGCTATGCTGAAGCCAAGAGCCAGGAGCTTCTTCCAGATCTCCAACTTAGATACAAGGGGATCAAGCACTTGGGCCATTCGCTACTATTTTTCCAGACTACATAAGCAGAAGTTGAATATGAACCAGAGAAGCCAGTACCTGAAGTAGCAACAATACGGGATACTGCGGTTGTAGCTGGTGGCTTCAACCTCTACATCACAATGCCAGCCCCAAATTAGCATTTCAAAACTCACATTAATGAATTTCTCTTCTCCTTGTACCTATCCTAGCAATTTTTCATATGTTTTCTAGCTTGAAGAATTCAGTCATAATGCATCTAGTTGTTAGACAGTTATGCTCAATTTTCTTTTACAGCCCAAAATCACCCCTAAATCCTGCCCAATTTTTGCTGCTTCTGTTACAGGGTTATTGCCTTGGGACAGGTTTAATAGTTTTTCATTGATAAAGTCTTCTAACAGGTGACTTGCCTTCATTGTAATTAATTTATTTCCTCTTCATTCTAGCCTCAGTTTTGAAGCTGTGTGTTCATTTAATTGTTCTACAAATAGGACTTTTCTAAGTGCAAAGGATACACTGGTGAATAAAACAGACACGGTTCTGCATTCTCATAGTCCTGTTATTCTAAATAAGTTGTTAACTATCAAGCAGAGAAATAAGAAAGTAGTTGTCAATCATGAGATATATTCTAAGAAAATACAATTAAATCAGGGTTGAGGAGTAAATGGGAAACTGGTTTGTCATGAAGGGCTCATGAGCAGATGGCAGTGGACTGCAGAAAGGCAAGAGTGGAAGGTTAGGCCCAAGTTTGGTGTCCCTGGAATATTTGATTAGAAATCAGGGGGCAAGGAGTCAGGAAAGGACACTGGAATGGAGAGACTCGTGAAATGAAAGAGGCTTCAGATAAATATGCAATTGAGGAAGCCTCCAGAATGGTGGTTACTTGTGTGACACATTGCTACAAGTCTGAGTAAGACAAAAGACGTTGCCTGCTAAAGTTGGCAGACAGAAGTCAATAGTGCCCTTCTCCAGATCAGTTTGAACAGAGTAATGGGAGATGGTTTCTATAAAAGAATATGAGGGGAGAAAGAAGAAATAGTCAATTAGATAATACTGAAACAACTCTAACCATTCAACTTTCAAAGGCTGGCCATTCATTTCATGCCAGTTAGAATAAAACTCAAGCTCCTGATCTTAGGATATACTGTTCTCTGACTTCTACAACCTATGTAACTTTATCTTCCAACCTTACCCTTCCTCCTACTACTACTGTAAGTTTGTAGTATTTCAGCATGCTTCAAAAAGAAACTTCCTACACACATCTGGCTCTCTCTGCCTTATTCCTTGCCCTTTCATATAAGAAGCAAAACTCTTCCAGGTGCTTCATTATCCTTCAAGAATTATCATCTCAGGGGGGGTGGGCATTTGGATCAGCACTTAATTAGGGATTTGAGACACTCACGTTCTAAACCAGAGTGTCTGGGTTGTCTTGGCTCATCCAGTTCTGATGCAGCTTCCTACTAATGGGTATTCTGAGAGGTAGCAGATAAATATTACTCATCTATATTGGGGTAACTGCAACTCACATCAAAGACATAATTAGAGCTCTGGGATCCTAGCTTTGGCATGTTGTGACTCGTCAAATGGTATGTATTTGGCACAATGTTTAAGTTACTACTTGGATTACTTGCTTCGCATTATCAGACTCCCTGGTTCAAGTCCCAACTACTCCACTTCTGATTGTTTCCCACTAATGCAATAGAGGGGGCAGCATAGGATAGCTCAAGTTCTTGAGTTCCTGACACCCATATGAAATATCTGGATGTAGTTTTAGGTAGGTTCCTGTGGGACAGCCACAACTTTGGCTATTGTAGGCATTTGGGGAGTAAACCAGAAGATAGAGGATCTCTCTCTTCTCTTTCATTCCTTCTCCATCTCTGCCATAAAAATAAGGTTAAAATAAATAAATACACAAGTTTAGAAGGAAGCTGCCATCAGAGCACCACATTCCTTGTCACATGATTTACCCTTTTCAGCATATCTGTTGCAGTCTCTTGCTCTATGTAGTATGAACACCACATTGAGGCCTTTGACTGGAATGTGGCACTTTCCTGCCCCAGCAAAAACAGAACAAGGACTTATTTAGAAGCTTCAGACCACACCCAGCTAGTTTCAGCCCCTGATGGCTAGCAAGGTGTTAGTTATAGGATTTTGTTCCAAGTAGTATTGTCACCATATTTGCTAAATAAGTTTCTAAAATTCAAATCCGAATTTTGTCACTTTCTTACTTAAATTTCTTCAGTGTCGCCTCATGTTTGTAAAATATGAAACACTCTGACATGGTACAGGATCCGTGAGACTTTGCCCTTTCTCACCTCTTTGGCATCATGTGGGGTCCTCATGTCTCCCACCACCCACAGCCAACCACATTCAGAAATCTGCTCATTCCAAACTGCTGCTGGACAAGTATTCCCAGTCCTCTGCACTGTGGTCCATGCTGTGGGCTCCTCTTGCAACATCATCAAGCGTCACTTCTGCTTTACGATTTTTCAAGGCTCACCACTTCCTATTCCCACTCACATCAGACAGAGCTCTTGCTATGTGCACTGAGTACTTTAACTCCTTTATTTTCTGCCACTCCTACCAGACTGTAATTTCCATTGTGCAGGGATTTTGTTTTGTTCATTTTTGTATTTTTTAAAGTTTTATTTATTTTTATTGGAAAGGCAGATTTACAGAGAGAAAGAAAAAGATCTTTCATCTGTTGATTTCACTCCAAGTGACTACAACGGCTGATGCTGAGCAGATCACAAGCCAAGAGCGAGGAACCTCCTTCAAGTCTTGCATGCTGGTACAGCATCCCAAGGCTTTGGGCCAAACTCAACTCCCTTCCCAGGCTACAAGCAGGGAGTTAAATGGGAAGTAGAATAGCCAGGGCATGAACTGGTGCCCATATGGGATCCCAGCACATGCAAGGTGAGGACTTCAGCCATTAGGCTACTGTGCCAGGTCCCATTTTTGTATTCTTAGCACCTAGCACAGTGCCAGACACATAGTAAATACACAGTTAATGACACAGCTTTTTAAAAGGCCTTAATTTAAAGCTACTCATGATGTTTTTAGATTATTCTCATCAGGAATAATTCGCAGGCAATGAGATTCAAGAAAAGAGGAAAAAGGGATAATCTCCTATATTGAGTAGTAAAACAGAGTGGCTATGAATATTAAAGATGTGTGTTATTCTCCATCTTGCTGTGGAATCACTCTGATAAATAATTGATTGTATTAGGCCATTCACTTCATTCTAAATGAGTAATATAAATGCCAGGTTTCAAGCACATCTTCAATTCACATTCACATTCTGAAGAACAGACTTTTAGGGTAATTATTTATTTTTATTGCCCTTCATTCCTTTCTGTAGCTTGAGATTAAAAAAACGTTCAGAGGAAGTATTATAGATACCGGCTTTTAGTTTAATCACCTTTACAAATCAAAATCATTTTTAATCTCTCAGGCATTTTTACAACATAGAACCTATGTTCACTTCTTGAACTTTGTGTGTCTTTCCCTATAACTTTCTTATATTTTTCTGAAATAATGGACTCTGCCTTCAGACAGTTAAGCCATCTTTACAGCAATGAGAAGCACACCAATTATTTCAGCAAGAAGCACATTTGGGAACAAAATACAAGTAAGAGATGACATTGTGTCGTACAACAGTTTGAGACACTGACTTAGCAGCACTTTAGAACTTACCGTTACTGATGAGCATCAATATGGTGCGTTCTGTGCTTACTATTGAGGCCAGAAGCTGACTTCTCCCTTCTGCATTGGACATTGAGCTGACTCATAGATTGGTTGGATCTCAGCATTGGAAAGAACTTTGAGATCATTTGGTACAGCTCCTTCCTACCACTGAGTCGCCTGTACAACCAATACACTAATAATGACTCTGTTCTCTCCCTAGACCCTTTCAGGATAAGGAGTTTCACACCCTTCCAATGTTTCAGGTAAAAATAAATGTATCTTATTAAATTTCAAAGTTGTTCTACTTTCTATACTAACAATTAATTGCAGTACTGTGAAAGCTATCAATTTGAATCATGAATTCTTAATTTCTTTTGTAAGGCAAGAAAAAAATGCAATTGTATAACATTGAATGACCTCTGCCTCAGTGTTACCATCATTCTTGCACCTCATCTCAAAGGGTCACAGCGGGAAGTGACTACACACAGAACACTGCCTTCATGCACTGAGAGAAATGAGCAAAACACAGTTGACTGACAAGCAGAGAGTGCCACCAGGGTCTGACTGTGGGTTTCTTAGAGAGCAACATCAGTGTGAGCAGAAGTTGGCTTAGCTGCTAGGGGCAAGAGGAGGAGCTGGCGCCTTCTCACTGTCTCCTTCAGCACCCCAATTCTTCTCCCAGGAAGTGTAGAAACTGCTGCATGATACACATGAGCCCACTGTGTCTTCCTGAAGTTATGTTCCTGTGGTTTTATAGAGCTTTCATCTGCTCTTGGACTAAAGTGTAGGGAGGTCTTCCCTCAGAAGGGCCATTTTATCTTTGAAGGTCTTCGTGGTGCATCACAAAATTCTATAGGTAAAACTATATTTCTTTCTTCACAATGACTAGCACAGTTTGATTTCAACTGGTCTACCTAGCTCCATTATTAAATTCTAAACAAATGAAGGCAGGGAGCACTCGTACTCATCCCTATTCCTGAAATAGTCTGGCTTAACTCCACATTCTTCTCGATGGCTAGAAACAGCACACCTGTAATCTAGATTTGCCTTGTCCAGATGTGGCAGCTCTTTCATTGTATTTATCAAAACTGTTTGAACTTGGATTATATCAAACACCTCTGAGGCCAATAGGCTATATTCTACAGTTTAAAAAAAAAGTAGTCCTAGTAAAATGAATGCAATTAAGGTAAAAGTAACCATCACATTGAATGAGGCTGTACACTAGACAACAAAATATATCCATAGTGTTACCATGGAAAGAAAGAGAGATTTTAGACTAAGTCTTTAAAAGGCATCTATTTTTTTTTCTAAGTACAGCTTTGAGTGAGATAGCTAAAACAAATCGCTTGGCTTTTACAGAATTAAAATAAATTGAGTATGCATCTCTGGAAAGCTGGAAAATCATAGGTCCATAACAGTGAATGCTAATGTGCCTACTGATGGCTGGCAAGTGCCAACGAACATGCTGATCACTATTTCACATCACAGTGTATTATGACAAGTAACTGCCAGAAATCAGAATCAAAGCTAAGCGGAAAACAGCTACCAACAGCACAATGTGCACTTCCTATTTAGCCATTCTACCCCACAACTCCCTTTTTGATTAGCAGGAATCCTGGATTTAGATGGCAAATAATAATAATAATAATAAGAGCACTATGAATGATTGCCTAAATTCAACATGCAATACAACTTTCAGGAGAGATGAGCACCACAGATACGAGTATCTATTTCCTTGGAGCATTTTAAAGTAGCCTAAAGGATACATGATACACAGGTGAATGATTGTCTCCAAGAAAGTGCTCTGCTTTTAGAAGCTGGGTGGCACAAATACCTGGCCTGCATGATGTTGGCATAGCAACTCTGCATTTGCATGATTAGTCACAGAGGAAACAGAAGCATGAAAAAATACTTGAATACACTTGCTTCTCCGCAAAGTGGTTAAATTTCATGTAAACTTTATTTTTGGCTTCACCATTTTAGAAACTCAAACTGTCAATCTAATAACTTAAACTAATTCATTTGCTAAATAGAAGAGAATGTTTGCAGTTCATAGAAATATTTATACTCTACAGTTTGCTTGAGTAAATTAAAATGATATTCAGGCATAAATAAGTCATTTCCTCTCATCTTAGGAAAAATTCTTCATTGGCCAGAAAATGTTACACCAATCCTCAAAATAATTCCCTGTGTTCATTAAAAATACACATTTCTAAGAGAGTATTAGTTACCTTTCTGCAATAGGTCCCTTGAAACCCGGGTCATATGGCCTTGGCTCACCTGCATGTGAAACAAAAAACTTTTTAAGCATGTAAGCTAATGAAATGTTACACAAATATAAAGTATTAATTTTAAAAATTCAACATCTTTGCTAGTCCCCTGTTCACTGCAAGACTGAATTAATTTGGGGGTTCAGTTAAACATCAGGTATGCCCTGGTGACTGCTGTGAATTATTTTTCCTTTCTCCCCCTAGAAACAAGACTGGGAAGAAGCTAAGAATCACATTTCATGCGTCTTGTGAACATATTCTCCCATTCTACATTATCGGTTTGCATTCAGGTTATTATAACTGTTCTGCCATCTTCAATTTCCTGGCGCTTCTTGGACTTTGAGGTACAAAGAAAAATGTGAGATACACATTTTTCCTAGCTCTCCCTCTACTCTTGATAATCAGTATATTAAGTTTTTCTTTGAGAAATTCAAACATTAATCACTGTGGGTTTCTACCATATTATTATTATACTATGTGAATGTCATTTTAATTGCTTTTTTAAATCTATTGGTAAACATGCCATTTTAGGAAAATGCGTTCTTCATCCATTGCTTGCATCATGATTGTGAGATATTAACTTTCATATTAACCCTCATCTTTTGTAGTTATTAATGTTGTCATTATTGTCAAGTTCCTCCCTCCAGTCAAATTACTGGTAGCTCACTGCATTCAGGAACCCCCCTTTTTTTGAGTGACATAGACAGAGATAGAAGGGAGACAAAGAGGGAGAGAGAGATAATCTCTCATCTACTGGTCGCTTCTCAAATGCATGCAACAGCTGGGATTGGACTGGGTTGAAACTCATTCAAGGTCTCCCATGTGAATGGCAGGTACTAAACTTATTAAAACATTACTTGCTTCTTTCCAGGATGTGCATTAGCAGGAAGCTGAAATTGGAAAGAGAGTTGGTATTCAAACTAAGCCCTTGGATATAGGTTGTTGTCATCATAAAGCATTTCACTGGTTCACTCCCCAAGTGTGTGCAACAGCTAGAGCCGAGCTGATCCAAAGCCAGAAGCCAGGAGCTTCTTCTGAGACTCCCATAGGGTCCCAAGGCATTGGGCTGTCCTCTACTACTTTCCCAGGCTACAAGCAGGGAGCCGAATTGGAAGTGGAGCAGCCAGATATGAACCTGCACCTATATGGGATCCTGGCACATGCCAGGTGAGGACTTTAGCCTCTAGGCTATTGCACCAGGCTCAAGTTCTGAATTTTTAAAGCAGCTGGAAAGTAGCTGTATGTTTCAGCAACCTAATCCTGCCTGCAATTAGTGGGGACCTGTACCAGAGAACCAAAAGGCCTCCTAAATATAGTTACAGGCTTAACATAGATCAACAGTAAAAGAAGGACAAAAAAAAAAAAAAAAAGCCAAAAGCCAATCAGTATAGTTTCATGAAGTACTTACTATATGCTGAGAGCTAAGTGAATAATAAAAATATAAAACCTCTGCCTCAGAGATTTAACAATTGCCAAACAAGACTGATATATTGATTTAGTGAATAACTATCTCTTGAAAAAAATTCTATTTGGCTCTGTGTTACAACACTGAACAATGCGTATGTAAAATAAGACAAAAACATTGCTTGGGGTGAATATTTATGAGCTTCTAAAAGTCATGTTGAAACTTAATCATTCAGGTGATCATATTAAGTGGTAGGATCTTACAGTCAAGTCAAGAAAGTTTGGGCCTTGTGAATGGCATGAATACCCTCAAAACAGAGGTTCCAGAAAGCTACAAGCCCTTCCATGCCACTGGGATGCGATGATTCAATATTCTTCCCTTTTTGTCTTCTTTCATTATGAGGAGAGGAAGGTGACTTGCTTGAAAGCAAAGAGCAGTTTCCATGAGGTAGCATATCTGTCAGTGTCTTGACCTTGGACTTCTCAGGCTGTAGAACATGGTAAGTAAATGACCCAGCTTAAGGTATTTTGAGATAATAGCAGAAATGGACTAAGACATCTAACATGAGACTTAAGAGTTGCAAAGTCCTGAAAAGTAAGTTTTCCCCAGCCTAGGGCAATGTAGAGTGCTTCATTCCAGAAATGAGATTTTTTTTTGTCAAAGTTTGTAACAAAACAAAGGGGAAAAGAAAAATCATTCCAGGTGGAGATGAAACTAGAATTCTATTGTAGCCAATCACCTCTCATGTGTTCTTCATGGAAAGGAACACCCTAGGAATATGAGATTTTGTGAAGCACATTCTATCTTTGACTGACAGGGAAAGAAATAAAAGTGCAAAAATGAATATAATATAGGAAACATATCATAAGAGAGATACAAAGATAGCATTCTGAGAGTCCTGGAGAAGAGGAGGCCATATTCATCTGAGATCTCTAAGGAAAAGGTCCTAAAGCCAGAGCATTTTTAAGCAGACAGGTTGAGTTTAGACTTAGGTAGATGAATGATGCCATACAGGTTGAACAAAGAGCCTTTTGAAAGAATTATCCTGACCAGGTACATGGATTATACTCGCAAAACCATGAGGCTTACTTTGTAGGTCATAGACCACAGGGAACCAGCTATAGAAGGATTTTGAACAAAGTATTACTTGGTAGAAACAATATTTAATGAAGAATAATCTAGCAACAGTATATAGTTTGCATTACAACAATAATGTAAAGGAGAATAATTATGAATTCATTTCAATGATAGTAGAAAAATCTAATCAAATCAAGGTTTTATGTGTACTATTTTGTTCAGTTTGCCATAAGGCCCATAATATGTAGGTAGATTAGAAATTTCTATTAATTAGTTTTACTTTACTGCCATAAAAAGCAGGGCACAAGGAAGCTAAGGGATATGTCTATAGTTACACAGTTACTAAATGATGCCCATGGGATTCATGCTCCACTCACATGTTGGAGGCCAAATTGATTCCACAGGTCATGACCTGCAATGCCACTTCCAGGGGGAAAGTTTATAAAATACCTCCTGTTTGAGATAGATTGTGTGTACTTTATTGCCACAATCTCTGACACATGGTTAGCTTCTCTATATTTTGGCTGCTCATTTACTTGTTACTAAGCAACAGGTAACATTAGGAGTGTCAAGGGACCTGATGCTCCTGTCCCCAGTTCACACAGGTGGGTCTCAAGCAGTCATGTTTTTCTACTATACCTAATCTTTGGCCATGGCCAACTGGATCCAGTTTGAACATTGGACCCAAGCTGGACTTATCTAATTCTGTATCTCAGCAATTTAGAACTAGAATGGACAGTAAGTTATTTTCAGAGAAAGAATGGAATTACAAAATTTCAAATCTGAAGAGCAGAAAAACTTGAGACATCATTTCAACAGTGTGCGGTCATTCAGAGGAGGCTCTGAGGCTTGGCGTCATAAGCAAACTGTCAGCTCCCTTGGGGCTTTGGCTCTACTGTATGCCCACACTCTGACCTTTCTGTTGGTGTTTTTTTTTTTTTTTTAACTTGGATCTTCCCTTCTGATTTCGAATAGTAAAATTTTCATTATTCTTTGGTTTTATATTTCTGTTTTTAAACCTATCTGAACAGCTAAAATATCTCAAAAAATTTTCTGAAGTACAATTTTAAAGTCCTTCCTACTACCACCTTTCTACTCCACCCACACTCATAAACCACCACAAATATCTGGGTTGGGTGTGAAGATGTGTATTTTTTAATTTCTCACCAAATGTTTCTGATGTCACGGCAGATTTAGGGACCATCAGTAAACCTGAATGTATTCAGAATATCGCAACTTCTATCCCAATTCATACACAGTCCTTAATTCTGGCTCTATATAAGATTCCAAATTGAGTAAAAGAAGAGAAGAGGGGCTGTTTCCATGATGTATATGATCTTTAGGATGCACTACAATCAGGAATAAAAGGCAAATAAAGTTGTAGGAAGAAATTCAGAGATGTAACATTCAATAAAGTCCAAGATTTCAAGAAAAAAAGATGTTCACAAATTCCACCCTGCAAGTGATTATGAAATACATGCTGTAAGTGCTTTATACCTAAGTCTGCCATTCTGCAGAGTTTTACATGGTGTACAATGTTAATTATACTTCATTGAAACTGCAGCAGAGTAGGCACCAAAATGTAATATTCATGTCATTTACTGTCCCCCAAATTCTGTGATATATGGATTATTATTATTCCAACCTTACTGATGATAAAGGTTGAGGCACAAAAGAATGAATTAGAAAGTCTTTGTGATCTTAAAGTCATGCCCTACATTACATACATGAGTGAAGAGAAGACAGAATGAAAAGAGTTAACAATCTATATCGATCTTATAATTATTTGATTGTTTAAAGATTTATTATTTATTTTTACTAGAAAATCAGATGCACTGCGGAGGATATACAGAGAGGAAGATCTTCCATATAATTATTCACTCTCCAAGAGGGTGCAATGGCCGGAGTTAGGCCAATCCGATCTGAAGCCAAGAGACAGGAGCTTCTCCATGTCTCCCATGCGGGTGCAGGGTCCCAAGGCTCTGGGCCGTCCTTGACTGATTTTCCACAGCACAGGCAGGAAGCTGGATGGGAAGTGGGGCTGCCAGGATTAGAACAGGCACCTATATGGGATCCTGGTGCGTGCAAGGCAAGGACTTTAGCCACTAGACTAACATGCTGGGTCCAATTATTTGATTATTAAATAAAAGTAAAAGTAGCTTAAACTTATCCAGGGTGGTAGGCCCAGCATGGTGTCCTAGTGACTGAATCTTCATCTTGGCACGAACCAAGACCCCATGTAGGTGCCAGTTCATGACCCGGCTACTCCACTGTACATCCAGCTCCTTGCTTGTGGCCTGGGAAGGTAGTAGAGGATGGCTCAATGCCTTGGGACAATGCACCTGCCTGGGAGACCTGGAAGAATTCCTGGCTCCTGGCTTTGGATCAGCTCGGCTTAGCTCTGGCTGTTGCGGCCTCTTGGGGCATGAACCAGCAAACAGAAGACCTTCTCTCTGTAAATCTGCCTTTCTAATAAAAATAAACAAATCTTTATAAAAAAAAGAGTATTGAGGCTGGCTTTCAACCTTGGTGTGATTTGTACTTTACCAAGTGAAAAAGCATATTGCAGTGTAAATGAAATACCATTTTTGAGTCTGCCTGAAAACTGACACTCTGTAAATCCTGCCTGCCTTTTATTTCTCTTGAAAATATACTAAAGCCACAGTCAAATGATAAGATCTCACTGGTTTCATATAGTAATGACAGCTGGAAAGTGATGAATTCACCCTGCTGGCCCTGTGCTGGCAGAATATGTTTTGTCATGCAAATTTTTTATTTCCTGCAAATCAAAACAGGGTGGTGCTATTATGAGGCACTTTGTGCTCTAATTGCATCTCCGGAGAAAAATAGACTGAAAGGCCAGCTAAAGGGAAAGAAACACAATGCCTCACAGTGTCACATGGCTTAGCTGGTTGGACACAATTCATATTTCTCAAAGAACAAGAATAAAACCCTAAAATTAGATAAGAATTTGTACGCATCTTAGGTTCATTTGAATTTCTGATCATGAAAATTACCGTTTGAGGATAGATTCACTGAAAAAAAAAACATTTCTTAGAGACAGCTACACATTTGTTATTGTAGTTATTGGGTTGTATTGCATTCACACTGTGCCAACTTTTTTTTAAAAAACTAGACATGATTCAAAAGGATTAAGGAAAATAGTCCAGGTAATTAATTTAATTCTTGGTTGCAAATTTCACATGACTCAACTAAAATAAAATGCATGATAAAGCAGCCAGTCGTGATTAAAAAGTCTTTTCTTAAAGAGCAATCTGTTTCTCAAAGAAAATGACAACAAAACTAACACTGATTAGCTATCAACACAATACAAAGCATTTAATTTTATTCCTTCAGCAGTGTTCTCTGATAAAACCTCATGTATTTCAAAGAACAGAAGGGAAGTAAGGATAAAAACAAGCAAGTGTTTAAGAACTTAAGAGACCTATCAGACAATTTTCCAACAAGAATTCAAAAAATCAAGATTTACTTTAATATTTAGCAATAGCTTGTGAAAATTGTGCATAATTAAATATTTGGTTTACTCTATCTTCCATGCATATTCATGGTATATCTGAAAAAGAGGGCCTGCCATTTCATCTTAGGAAAGGGTTTCCCTTTTGTCAAAGACTCAGCAAAGAATTGTTAGGACCCACTTGGCCACTGAGGTAAGAATAGTTAACCCCAAGCACACTGAAACTGGGTGCAAATAGACAAATCTAAAGGCTAGTAGCATGTTTATTGCCAGACAAAACCACTCTCATTACACACTGAAATTTGGTAAAAGAATATATTGTAAACTGCTTATTGCCCACCCATTTTATCGGGGTCCAAGTGGTACTCAGTATGTTCATAAGGTCTTCCCATAAAATTAGTTTAAGAAGGGATTCTTTCCACTTCCTGAGCAGTACGAAGCCTAACTACAAGTGCTTCCCTACTCTGTCAGGGATGAACCCCTAGGTTCTTTACCCACCTATTATCTCTGCTAAAATAAATCTCCACTCTGACTGCCTCATCATCATCTTCAACATCTAAGAATTCTTAAACCTCACAAGGAAAATGAATCATGTTCTTTATCATTTCCTATAAAATGATGTTCCCAATTCTAAACTGAACAAACATGACTTCCCATCTGGCACATTCCATCAACCCAGTTTTATATCAGCACCTTCTTCAATGCTGATAGTCCTGCGGTTCTGTACTGCTTATTGTTCATGTCCAAGATCAAGCGTTTTTCATAGTCCATCCCTTCTGCTTAATATGACTTTCCCATCTACTTTGTTTCTTTATATGGTGAAATCAAGTATGATTAAATTAAAGCCCAAAGTATGGAGCAATTGTTGCAAGATTATGTGAATCACAAGAGTCCTTGAAAGGGAAAGAATGAAATGTGACAATAGAAAGCAGAGAAGATTCATGAATCAAAGAATGCAGAATATTCTTGAAACTGGAAACATAAGCAAAAGGACTCTTCCCTAAGCTTCTAGAAGGGAATTTCCCTTACTGGTACATTGATAAATTTAAAGTGATAAGTTTAAGCCATTGGTTTCTGGTAATTTGCTGCAATAGGAAGCTAATACACCTGACAATCCTCTGACTTAAACAATAGTAGCTCTATTAGAGTAGGATTAGATCTTGAATGGCCCTATTCCTGTAACTGGCTTAGTGTTTGCTATATCCACAACTGGCACTCAATAAATATATAGATAGCAACTTTAAAAAAAAATCAGTTTAATTTTGAATTCTCATAGCTTCAATTTAGGTTGTAGAAATAAAAAATAGGCTATCAATCGTGACAATAACAAGCTAATCATTTCAGATAGATTTCAATTTATATTAAAGGTAATTAATAGACTCCCAGAATCACACTGATATGAGAAATTACCATCTATGCTACCAAGACTAACTTAGCGCCCTGTGTAATGTCAAAATCAGTAGTAGTTAACAAAGGAGGCTAAGTTTCCATTAGCTCAGGTTGTGGAATGAAAATTTGGTACCAAATCACATGACTAAAATAGATCAATATAAAATCAATACAACCACAACTGTTGAGTGGCATCTTGGCTATCAGTGACAACAGTAATTCCAGAAAGATTTCAATCACCAAACTAGATGTGATATTTATAGAATATTTTTAGAGAAAAGTAACTTTAAGTATGCTTAGAGGAAAGAATGTATTACATGTGAAAATTAGACAAAAGCACATGACAGCTATAACAACAGCTATGCCTGTGGGAGAGACAAGACAGCAGTGAAGAAATTAAGCACTGGGCCCAGCGCCGTGGCCTAGCAGCTAAAGTCCTCGCCTTGAATGCCCCGGGATCCCATATGGGCGCCGGTTCTAATTCCCAGCAGCTCCACTTCCCATCCAGCTCCCTGCTTGTGGCCTGGGAAAGCAGTCGAGGATGGCCCAAAACCTTGGGACCCTGCACCCACGTGGGAGACCTGGAAGAGGTTCCTGGATCCTGGCTTCGGATCGGCACAACCCTGGCTGTTGCGCTTACTTGGGGAGTGAATCAGTGGATGAAGATCTTCTTCTCTGTCTCTCCTCCTCTCTGTATACCTGACTTTGTAATAAAAATAAATAAATCTTAAAAAAAAAAAGAAATTAAGCACAATGTCAGGAGTTGAGGTTGGCTTATAAAGCCTATGTCTTCTGAGAAAGCACCACAATTGCCAAGTGTTTCTGTATTTGGCAGATGCAGAGGAAATTTTAAAAAGCTAAAGCCAAGGGACCTGCAATGAGATTGCTGTCATATTTCAGACATGAGATGGTAGGTGCTCAAATGGGGCTACAGCAGGAAGACAGTATGAGGCAATTCCAGAGCGTTACAGTGGAATACATTCGGTGGGGTGAAGGAAGGGGCACAGGCACCATGTGTCATCATCCAGTGATGACAATACCTCATGCAGAAAACGACGCACATTCCAGAATCTCAGCTCAGACAGCAATGTGACTCCACATCAGGACCAGTAAGCTGAATATTAATGCAGATGAGACTCCTCAGCAGTGTTTTCAAGGCAAACAATATAGTACATCATGACCTTATGATGGCAGCTGTTCTTCCAGGCTGAGTAACTGCCTAACCCTTAAGGATGGTAAATCACCCAAATTACATCAGGGCTGTCAAATTTCCTGTTTTAAGAAAGATTTCTCTCATCACAGGATGGTTTCTAAATGGTTTGTATCATTGTTTGAAATAATTTTCTTTGTATGAACACAGATCATAAATGCTTCAGTCATCTTAGAAGTAATGTCTAGAAGAAATAACTACCCCATTGAGCAAGCAGGAGAGAGCATATGGAGCGTACTTGGGCTGCTTTTTAACAGACTGATTTTATAGAGAAAGCTGAAGGATGTACATTTAGGGGTCACTGGAAATGCATTTTAGAAAAGATGCTTTTTCTTGACTACTGTGACAAAGTAGTGAATTTGTGCTGTAAGACAGCCATGAAGTATTAGATAACTATACATCTTAGGATAAACAAAATTTGAATCAATACTGATTTAAAAAGAGAGTCTGGAAGTAAAAAAGAACCTGAATTGAGTTTGAAAGTTATCAGGTTGTGTTTTTCATTTCTCTGTCTAGCAATATGTGTTTTTATTGCTCAGTATGAAGCACAAGAAAAACCCATGACATACTCTAATCACATTGGAGCAACTCTTACTTTATTCTGGTTTCATAGGTTATGCACTTAAGTATTTTATCAAACTCTCTCCCCTACTTCCTAAAAAAATACAAGAACAATTTCACAATCAGAGGTGGAAAATGAACAACATATTTACTCACTCTTGGTAGAAAATAAGTGATTTTAACCTTGCCTTTTATTTGCTGAGTTCAGGCCAAAGCATAACAAATTAATAAAGTTTGAGAAATGATAGTCTACAGATAGAGAAATACAAAAATAACTTTTGAAGTGAAGGCAAATTTGTCTTTAATGTTAAAGTGGAGTAAAAAATCTCATAATGCTTAAGAATAAAAATTGCTAAGGAAAAAACCGCATGAATTGTTGATTTATCACAAGTGCATAAAGCAGCTGGTAGCTATGATAACATCTGCCCGTTCCTTACATCATCCACAGATTATTGATGTGACAAAATTAAACTGCTTATCAATTCTGACTTGCCACAATCCCAGAAGGTGAAAAATCACAATTTTTAGAAAAATATTCCTTTACTAGGCTTGGAGTGCAGGAACGATAACATAGCTTAGTGTGTTACTCCTGTCCATAGTGCATCATGACCCAGTGTAAAACTATAGGCAGACTATTACAATCTGTGCCACACAGGTACCTCTACTTCCAGGATAACTGAGAAAACAAAATTATGACAAAGTATGGCATGTCAGTGTTGCGTCTGGCCAGGAAGTCAGCCACTGGATGGTGACACTCCTCAGGCTCATACAGTCTTGGTTAAGAGACACTGACAATACAGTACTTTTTGGAGGGTATATATTTGTCACCATACAATTTTCATTTAGTTTTTGTCATCTGTACCGGAAGATAGACTGCAGAAAGGCAGAAGTTTGGCTTTTCTTTATAATAGATGCTGGTTAACTATCTGTTATTAGCAAACAATGGAATGTCTCCCACAGATTGTTTTTAAAGCTATTTGTGCTGCTAGTGTTTATGCCCTCTCCAACACATAGTGATGCCAGTTACGCTTTCCATAATGTTGCTCATGCAACAAGTGACCACAATGCTTCTCAAAATTGATTGAACAAGTGCTCTGCTTTCAACTTAAGAAGACTGCTAGCCAGTCAAATTTCCAACTTGCTTTCTGCCAGGAGAGAATTATGATGACCTCATAGACAGGATGATACTGTCAACAGTCATCTCCTGCTGCTGTGGCAGTTAAGGATGTGTAGTGCCCCATCTTTGGAATTCATAAGGGAGAAACCATACAGGGCAATCTGGAACCTATTACCAACACTTCTTATTTATTTACTTATTAAGATTTATTTATTTGAAAGGCAGAGTGATAGTGAAAGAGAAATAGAGAGAGAGAGAGAAATTTAATCTGCTGGGTCTCTATACAAAGGCCACAAAGGCCAAATCTGGGCCACACAGCAGACAGCAGCAGGGATCTTATCCAAGTCTTCCAAGTGGGTGGTAGGCAGGAATCAAAGTGCTTGAACCATCACCACTATCTGCCAGGGTGCACATCATTAGGGAGCTGAAATTGAATGCAGAGTAGTCTACAACCCAGGCACTATGAAATGGGATATGAGCATTTCAAGCAGCATTTTGACTGCTTAGACAAAAGCCTGCCCCTAATCTCAACATGTCCCCAAAGATTCTTCCTGTGAAGTATAGTCACCACAAAGGCATACAAATTAAAATACCATTATCTCACCAGTATTTTTCACAATGACTTAAATTATGAATTAAAATACAAACACATGCTAGAAACGGGTATTTTACAATGTAGTTTTTACCTTCAGAGAATATATGCAAGGACCATTAGTAGAATCACAATTAGCTGTTTGCGTTTTAGCCATGGCTTTCCCTGACTGTTCTGTGGTCATGGGAAAGCTTCTGAGTGGACTCTCACTACATTGTTCAGAGTAGCTCTACGGGAGGTTCAGAATATCTGTGTTTAGCTGATGCTTTAGGATGGTTGGAGATAACTCAAGTGACAGCCCATTCCCAGACACTGATAGAACAGCTGAGTTAAAGCACCTAGAAGAGCTTAGAAACTCAAATGATCAGTCAGTGGGCCAACCAACTCAAACTCTTAACCTAAACATACTAGGTCCTTGCACTCTCTCTTAAATAGGGCATAGCGAATATGTGAAGCAGTGTGAAAGCTATCATGAAACACAGAAGTTTAATAAATGCTCATGCCATATTTAGCATATTTAAATGACCCTTAGCTACTATTGTGCTAAAATTGTATTTTGTATTGCTATATTTAAGACTCAGTTTAATATTTATATTAGATGAAAACTCAAATTTGCATTGCATTTTTATTATCTTTAAATTTTCCTAGATTGCTTAAGGTATATTTGGTAAATAAATTTTATATATTTAAAGTATACAGTAGGATCATTTGATATATACATACAATGTAAAAATATTATCAAAATTATGTAATTAACACAAATATTATGTGATATAACTATTAATTCTTTCTTGGGGTAGAAATACAAGATACATTTTATTAATAAATATATGCTGGGACTTTTAACTGATCAGGATGATACTCTGCCGGCTCTACCTTCAAACCAGAGAAGGTCTCCCCAACAAGCCGTTGAACTTATCTGGACAATAAGATGCTGGACTCTATGCTTGGTACATGCTTGCAATGAAAGAATCTCAACTGAACTTGAACTGTGGTTATGCAACAAGGTGGGGGAATCCACTATGGGGGGAGGGTTTGGGAAGGGTGGGGGGAATCCCAGTACCTATAAAACTGTGTCACATAATGCAATGTAATTAATAAAGATAAATAAATAAATAAATAAGTAAATTTGAAGAATGTTAGAAAGCATTACTAGCTACAGCACTTTATATCCCCACAACATTTTCTATAACTGAATTTGCAATTAAAATAATATTATTTTAAATGGATATATATTAATTGTGGGTCTTAATGAGGTATAATGTCATGTTTTATATTTATATAATATGAAATGATTAAATCAAGCTGATTGATATGTCTAGCACCTCACCCATTTATGGTGAAACATTTTTTTTCTTATAGTTTTTTTTTTACTTTTTTTTATTAATTATTATGCATTATGTGACAGTTTCATAGGCTCTGGGAATCCCCCCACCCCTCCCCACGCCCCTCCCCCCTGGTGGATTCCTCCACCTTGATGCAGTATTACAGTTCAAATTCAATCAAGATTCTTTCCTTGCAAACATATACCAAACATAGAGTCCAGCTACTTATTGTCCAGATGGATTGAACAGTTTCTTGGGGAGACCATTTCTGGTCCAAAGTTAGAGCTGGTAGAATATCATCCCAGTCAATTAAGAGTCCCAATATAACATTAACAGCAATTTGTAACATTATGGAATTGACATGGAACATTTTAAATTTACTCTTAGCTATTCTGCCATAGGTGAGTATATATGCATTATTATTAATACAATCACCTACTGTGAAATACATCTCAAAAATACATTTCTTCTAACAGAAACTTTGTACCCCATATCCATCATTTCATCCACCCCTGGTGATTGGGGTAATCCTCACTGCATGCAAGAGAGTAAATGTGAGAGCCTCAGCAGAGCTCCCTTACACAAATACCTTAGTGGCAATCTCAGTTGCAGGAAGTATTGACAGGCTGCAGACTAGCAAGCCAGTCAAGGAAGCTGTTTGGCATCTCACAGTTAGTCATTTTGATTCAGAAAAGAAACTCATATCTCCCACAGTCACTAAAATTTAGGCTGTGGCAGTGTGACATCTCTTCTCTATTATATTTTAAGATTTATTTATGTCTTTATTTGAAAAGTAGAGAAACAGAAAGAAAGACCTTCCATCTATTAGTTCACTCCCCAAGTGGCCACAATAGCCAATGGTTAGGTGAAACCAAAGCTATGAGCTAGAACTCTGTTCTGATCTCCCACATCTGTGACAAGGGCTCAAGTATTTTGGTCATTTCTGCCTCCTTCCCAGGTGAATTAGCAAAACTTGGATAAGAAGCAGAGCATCCAGAATGGTGACTGGCACTATGATATGGCTATGGATATCTGCAATGTAAGTAAGAGCTTATCATTGCTCTACAATGCTGGCCCCAGTAGGGTACCATCTTGAGAAGAGGGTGTGAAAATCCACATTGTACTGAGGGATGAAAGTCCCACTGGAGCACCACAGACATCCACTACACCAGCTGAAAGGACCTAAGACTTACAAATCCAGAAAGGTCTAGCAGGGCATCTGTACCCCACCACCATAACTTATGCAACACTCTACAGTACAAGTGAAAGGAGGTGAAGAACATCATGGGATCCTACCTCCAAGACCTCCTCTGCCTTGGCCACCTCTCCCTAAGTCTCCACTTTCTCTGTCACCTGGGCTCATTACTTCTGAGACCCACATATATCAGGACTCCCAACCAGGATTCTTTGTGACACCAATCTAGCTTGCCCACTTCTGCTCAGGGCTGTGAAAGCACTTGGTCTTCTCACAGTACCGTTACTGCTTTGACAGCACTCACATGGAGAATAGTCAGGAGTCTGCATTGTCGACTCATTCTAGCCACGCCTGTGGCATCAGGCTTGGTACGGGTAGGTCACAGGTCTGAAAGTCTCTCCATTTCAGCACCACAGCTGGTCCTACGGTTTGTGCCCCTTGCATGAATAGCAGCTGAGTGTGCCAGAGATCCAAGAAATATTATTGGGTACTAGGAATGCCTTCAACATGTCCATCCATTGCTATTATCCAGTACAGCAAAAGAAAGCATAACGAGACAACACTAAATGCAACTGCAACTAAAAATCAAAGCAGCCTTCCAAAGTTGACACCAGAAGACAAGTTTTCAGAAAAAAAATCCTTCAATCAAATAAAAGAGAACCTATAAAAGAGATGAAAACAACTGAGTTTCCTGGCTCATAAATACCAGGGAAGGAACACAGAAAAATCAAAAAGCAAGATCATTTATGAAAAAAAGAAACACATCCCCACCATGAAAATATTTAAAAGTATAAACCCCACTAAACAGAAGAAAATAAGCAGAAGAAATTTTAAAGAAAAAAAACAGAAATAACTAAGCCATTATTTATCATTAAAAGCTCTCAATGTAAATGATTGAAATTCCCTAGTTAAAATACGCAAACTTGCTGAATGGTTTGAAAAAACAAAATCAAGCAACACACTGTCTATAAGAAACTCACTTCACCACTGAAGGTACACATGGACTGAGAACAAAAGGATAGAAAAAGATATTCCATCCAAATGGACGGCAAAAATAAGCAAGAGTAGTTTTATCTAGATAGGATGAAATAGATGTTATACTAAAAACTGTAGAAAAAATAAAGATGATTACCATGTAAAGATCAAAGAATCAATTAATTTAACAAAAATATACAATGATTGTAAAGGTATATGTTCTAAATGCTAGTCTACCCAACGTTATAAAACAAACCACTAAATCTAGAGGGAGTTACAATATAATAGTGTGGATTTCAATACTCTTCTCTCCACAGGCAGACAAGCAAAACTCAACACACAGTTGAGCTACACTATAGACAAATGAACCTATCAGAATTTTACACAATCCTCTGTCCTACAACCATAGAGTATACTTCTATTTTTTCACCAGCACAACAGAATATTCTAGAGAATGGATCATAAATTAGATCACAAATCATTTCATCTATGTTTTCTGACCACAGTGGAATAAGATCAGAAATCATGTAAAAATTTTGAAATTATACAAATATGTAGAAACCAGAAGATATGTTGCTGAATGAGCAATGGATTATTGAACAAATGAAAATAAAACAAAAACTCCCTGAAACTAATGAAAATAAAAGCACAGCATACCAAAACCAAAAATAGCACTAACACCAATAACGGGAGTTAAGTGCCTACATGAAAAACTGAAAAATATCAAATAAAGAAGCAAATAATACATCTTAAGGATGTAGAAAAATAAGAACAAAGCAAATGTAAAGTTACTTGAAGGAAAGAAATAATAAAAATTACAGGAGAAGTGATATAGAGGAAAAAATAAATAAAAAGCATAAAGAACTGGTTTTCTGAAATGCTAAAATTCAAATCTTCAGCTGCACTTAGAATTAACTAAGAAAAAGAAATGGTTCAAAAATGAAATCAGCAGTGAAAAAGGATGGATTACATCTCATATCAAGAAATGAAATATATAAACAGGTACTATTATTAACATCTATACGCCAAAAAATTGGAAACATAGAACAAATGCACACATTTATTTATACATGTATATGTATTATGAAAATTGAATTACGAGATGTAAACTTGAATGAATGAATAGCAAGAAATTAGGCTGATTTAGCAATAAGAAAACGCCAAACAAAATCCCAGGAGCAGATGGGTCCAATGTCATATTTTTCAAATTTTCACGATAGAACTAGCAACAGTTCTCAAATTGTTCCCTAGTTTGAAAGGAAGTAGAGCCTTCCAAATTCATTCTACTAGGCCAGCACCATTTTGAAACAAAGCCCAGATAAGGACATAACAACAAAAAAAACTACACAGTAATATCTCCAATGAACATAGATGCCAGAATTCTGAACAAAATGCAAAGCAAACATTCTAATAAAACATCAAAAAGGTCATTCACCTTGACTAAGTGGGATTTATCATAAGAATAGTTCAACATATGAAAATTAGTAAACATAACATCACATCAGCAGAATGATTGATAAATGTGATTGATCATTTCATTAGGCAAAAATTTAATAAAATAATTTAACTATTCATGATTTTTAAAAAAAACTACACATGTAAAGAAATTATCTCCACTCAATAAAGGTTATTATGACTGTGCCTAGGTCTGTTTTAAGCACAGCTATAGCAGGCTTGGAATGCTTTGCTGTCTGAATTCAGGGAAGCAAAATTCAAAGAGGTCCAGTGTGAGCTCTCCAAAAGTGCCTTGGAGTTTAATGAGTAATTCTACTGATGCAAGCCTCCTGGGACTCTGAGAGGAGGAGTGACTTTGAAGATTTCTGAGAATTCCTTACGGCCTTCTCCTTGTCTTCATGATTAGCACAGGGCTTAGGCTACCTAATTACTCTTGCTAATTATTTTACGAAGAAATTTCTCTTATCCTAAATATGCTTTTTCTTTATTCCTCCAGATTCTTCTGTTCTGATGGTTTCAGTACTGTTTCTCGTTTTAAAACTAAATAACAGCATCCAATAACACCCTTGCTGCAGCTTGATGCTTTGTGGTCTCAAAATCTCTTCCACAAAATTAACCAGTCTAGCATTTTTAAATTTGGATTTCTTTGAAGTCTCAAAGAAATGATAAAATAGTCAGATTCTTTGCTATTGTGTAACAATGGTGATCTTTATTCTAGTTTTCAATAGTCAATTCCATTTGTAGTTTAACTAGCATGGCCTTTTCCAGCTACATTTTTTACTATATTTTATTATTGTTATTATTATTTTACAATATGCTTCCATAGGTTCTGGGGTTTCTCCTCCCCTCCTCCCCAAAACCTCTTCCCTCACTGATTTCCCCAATATTATTACAGTAGTATCGTCCTTCATAAATACTCAGTAACGGAGGATATGCCGAGAAATAGTCATTTAGAAAGCAATCTGGGCGAGAGAGGTTGAATACTACTTAGCTTTTATAACCAACATTTGCCAAGGCCATAGGATGAAGGTTATCCAGACTATTTTCATTCTAGAGAGAGACTAGGAAAAGGTGAACTACAGAGATGATTACAAGTGACTGTAGAGAGAGCAAAGGTAATGAAATTCCTGGAACACAGCAGCATGGGAGACATACTTACATACATACATGCAAGATGTACTCAATCAGAATTCACACATGTTGTTTTTTGCAGGATCAAAAAACCAAGCTGATATCAGACAATGGAGTAGCTTTGATAATGGAATCAGAATGGCCATGTGGTAAGCTAAAGAGATGACAAGATGAATGAGGCACGGATGGGAAGGGTGGAACAAATGTAATTCCCCATTTAGGATTGTGAGTCAGAAGTCAACTTTACACGTGCTTTTTCCTAAAGAAGAAATACATCTTTTTCTCTAAAATTGCATTTATTCTCCATAGGATTTCTCCAGGCTTTCTAGAATTTTAATTGGAGTCAAACTATTTAATAATAATCTTTGATTGTTACAACTTTAGCTAACAATGACATCTGAAAGTGGAAAAATAAAGAGTAATTAAATTATAGGGGAATGCAAAAGGTTAGATACCACATGTTTGCCTTAATTTAAGATGAAATTATGTCAATCTGGAAAATAGTACCTATAAACTGTGATATTATTTCAACCTCAAACAGCCTGTATCACATGCAATAAGATATTGTGATGTAATTAATGAACCAAAAATCAATGGGAGTCAGACTGCTTATGATCTACATCAAAGAACTGTAAAACCTAATATACTTTTTGGCTTTTTTTTCTTTTAATCTTTTCCTTTTAATTTCTTTGATTTTTTTATTCATTAATTACATTGTATTATGTGACACAGTTTCATAGGTACTGGGATTCTCCCCACCCCTCCCCAAAGCCCTCCCCCCATAGTGGATTCCTCCACCTTGTTGCATAACCACAGCTCAAGTTCAGTTGAGATTCCCTCGTTGCAAGCGTATACCAAACATAGAGTCCAGCATCTTATTGTCCAGTCAAGTTCAACGGCTTCTTAGGTATACTCTCTCTGATTTGAAGACACAGCCAGCAGAGTATCATCCCGATCAATTAAAAGCTCCAACATACCATCAGCAAAAATTTACATCATTATGGTATTAATTGACATAGTAATGAGTAACCAATATGTTTAAAATAAATGCGAGTTCTTAACCACCTTCTGTGACCACCTCATTGACATTTCAATTTTAGTTTATACACAACATATAACATATATAACATAACTTGTTATACATAACATCATATCATCTTAAATTAAGGCAAACATGTGGTATTTAACCTTTTGGGATTGGCTCATTTCCCTTAACATTATGGTTTCCAGTTTGACACATTTGGCCACAAAGAACTGCACTTTGTTTTTTTTTTAATAGCTGAGTAGTATTCCATGGAGTAGATGAACCATAGCTTTCTTATCCAATCCTCTGTTGATGGGCATTTTGGCTGCTTCCACGTTTTTGCAATTACTGATTGTGCTGCTGTGAACATAGGAGTGCATGTTGGTTTCTCATAAAACAAGTGTTCTGGATATATTCCTAGGAGTGCTATTGCTGGATCATACGGTATGTTGATTTTGAGTTGTATGAATGTTCTCCATACTGATTTCCAGAGAGGCTGTACCAGCCTGCAGCCCCACCAGCAGTGGAGTAGGGTTCCCTTTTCCCCGCAACCTCGCCAACAAGTGTTGTTGATGCTTTTATTCATGTGGGCCAGTCTTACTGGCATTAGGTGGTACCTCATTGATGCTTTAATTTGGATTTTCCTTATTGCCAGGGAACTTGAGCATTTTTTCATATGTTTATTTGCCATTTGGGTTTGTTAAGAACCTATGAATTCAGTACTGGGGTGGGAGAACAGAGAAACCTTCCACCTCCTTAGAATGTGTGAGGAAGATGTTAATTATAACCTATCAAGAATATCACAGGTAACTTACAGGTAACAGACTAGAATCAGCATTAGACATTAGCACAACAATAGACATACAGGGGGAATCAAGAGTGATCCTGATAACCTCTTAACAGGAGGTCAAATGCACAGAGCAGGGTGAACCCCAGAGTGGAACAGGTGGACAGGAGGAGGCTTGTATCCCAATCCTGGAGACTCCCGGATCCTCACCAAGGACCATTCAGTATGGGCACCAAGGACTACATCCCAACGGCCAAGGAGACCAAGCGGAATTGGAGTGCCTTCAGAGGCCAAGAACTCTGAGGTCATCCACCCGCTTTTGGATCTACCATCTGGGAGAGAAGAAGTCCAAATCCTTCCCCACAGATGCCAAGGTCATCGGAACGACAACCAGGAGCCCTGAGCAGTCCGCAGAAACAGAAGAACAGTAAACTCCCTTTGGGACGCGGGAGGGGGAACTTTCTCTGGTCCTTACTTACTTCCAACTTTGGATCCCCACCCTCTCTTGCAATGACCATCAGGGTCGCTCCGGAGCCCCCCACCCCAACACACACACACAAACACACAAAAATTAGACAGATAGAGAACAACAAGGAAAGCTTAGAACCAGATAGAAAATGGTCAGCTTGAACTCACATATACCTTACCAGGTAGGACACAAGATTAGTTACTCCTCACTAAGGCATTGAGAATTTCTCTGCACACCACTCCTAAAACTGTTCTGCACCTCAACTGTTGACAAATGCCTTGTTAGATTTATAAGCCAGTTTAGACTATCCTAAAATCTGCCAAGTTCAGCTTCAACACTATAAACTGCTAAATATAAAAATGAAAATAGACACAAGACAGCTGAATAGTATCCTATAGCCATTTTAAGGTGTATAGAAGCTGGTTGCATATAAACTAAAATTGGAATGTCAATGAAGTAGTCACAGGATGTGGTTAAGAACTTGCATTTTCTAACATATTGGTTACTCAATACCATGTCAATTAACTCCATACTGTTGTAAATTGTTGTTGATGTTATGTTGTGGCTTTTCATTGGAGGGGATGATATTCTGCCAGCTCTGCCTTCAGACCAGAGATGGTCTCCCCAAGAAACCATTGAATGTATCTGGACAATAAGATGCTGGACTCTATGCTTGGTATATGCTTGCAATGGAAGAATCTTGACTGAATTTGAACTGTAATACTGCAACAAGGTGGAGGAGTCTACCATGGAGGGAGGGTTTGGGGAGAGATTGAGGGAATCCCAGAGCCTATGAAACTGTCTCACAAAATGAAATGTAATTAATTAAAAAAAATCATTCCTCCAGAAAAAAAAATTATAGGGGAATGTTTTAGGCCTGGGATTTGACACTGGAGATATTTAACAGAAAAACAATTTGATTCACATGAAAATTACATTACATAAGAATTATCATGACAAAATAAAATTATTAGTGTACAAACATAAAAAAATAAAGCATTTTTCCTTGAGTTGAGGAATATCTTCAGAGGGCTAAAGAATATTATAATTCTTAATTTTGAAAATTGCAAAAATTGATATTGGAAGGAAAACTTCTAGAAAAACTGTGAAAAGAAAATTTATGCTAGCTGAAATTCCTATATTATTATTGACAGAAAATTTGGTGGAAAAATCATTTCTTCTTTCTCGTTTGTGTATACATAGTAGCCTTGGCAATTACCAAGTGCAATATCACCTCAGTCATCCTATAACTTCTGAATATAACATTCAGAACTTGTAAACATTTCCCTTGACTCTACACTCAATACAGATGCAATTTCAGTGAACACAAAATCAAAAGTTCTTTCTAGGCCAAGACTTAATAATGAGTGTCCACATTATAGCTTCCCTAACAGAATGTCAGTTGTGCAAGATTGCAGGGCAATGTTTAAATTGCACTTTTCCCCCAGTAAGTCCTGTTCACTCAAGCAGAGCAACACTCAGTGGTGCTTACCTCTTTAGGCAATTTCATAATTTCTTTGGTGCATTTATCTCATAAATCTTGTTATAAAGATGAGTATTTTATGGTAGGTCTAATTATCTTAATTGAGAAGACAAGGTTATAGATGAAATTTCAATTTACAGCATACTGAGGACAAAACCTTATTTTAATTCATTCTGCATTTTGAAGTACAATGGTTGAATCACTGTCTTCTGATGCCACAGAAAGACTTGGCTTTCATTTTTTTTCTAAGGTAGGGAAAACACAATTGTTGATGTCTCTCACCCCTATATCTCAGTCTCTAGGATTAGAAAATTACAAATTGAAGTTTACAAAATGGCCTCTACATGAGATCTTATCACCTACCTTTGGACTTTACAGAATCATATGCAATCAGGCAACAAAATCTATAGAAAGCAATTTTGAAACTGCAAAATGCTACCAAAGTGTAAAAACAAAAACACAATCTAAGTTGGCAACAATAAATTACATGAGTCAATAAAAGTGTTTTGTGCACAGAAGCAGAAAAATACATATATGATAGTTTTCTCAAAATAAATTTATTTTCAACTGACAAATAATTGTATATACTTCTGAGACATAAAATAATTTGCTGACTATATGTGATGGAAAGATTGGATCAGGCTAGTTAACTTCATTATGGGGATCATAGTTGACATATTTCCAAAATCATTAACCTCATATTTTTAACATTTTAATAACATACTTGCTATCTTTTTCATTGAGAATATCTGATCCAAGTAATGTTGGAGGTCACAGCATAAGCATACTTATTTATGTATCTCAGAGGCAATGAGAGCACACATGGGAAGGAAATTATTGAAGCCAATATTTCTGTCATTTGCACATGAATCATCTGAAAATCTTGGGGAAAATGTAGATTGTGACTCAGTGCATGTGGGGCATGTCTCAAGATTCTGCATTTCTCATTCCCAGGGGTTGTCCACAGTTTGTCTATAGATGCAACTGTATGGAATTGATGGAGAGAGCTAATGACTACAAAACAAAGATGCCAGGGATAGAATATTCAAAGTGGCATGAAACCCTGACAATGGACTCTTTATTGCAAAGAGAGATTTGAACAAACTTACATGTGACAAAGTCACAAGCTGAGTTGGAAGTATAGGCAGAAAATAAGATGTGTGTGCTGATCTGGGGCAGTAGAGCATCAGAGGGCACTTGGTGCTCTCCTGAGCGGGTAGGGGCATGTTCTCACAACTCCAAAAGAAGGAAAGCCTTTCTGGAAGGTGAAGTAAAAAAGCCATCAGTATGCAATTATTCTTTATCAGTCAAAATGTTCCTAGGTTCTGAAAAGAATCATAGTATTTCTTAATGGCCATCCTATCACGAAGAAACTGATATAGCTCTTAGCACTGAGGCCGTGACTTACCAAAGTCCTGTTCCTCAGAGACACTATCTGGTGGCTCTTCTAGGAGAAAGCACAAAGGCAACACACCTTTATTTAGAGTGACCAATGGTTCTGGATATCTACTCATCTCTCCCTGTCTAGCAACCGGCTACTCCTTACATTTTACACTATAACTTAGGGTCAGTGGGTTAGCTGGACAAATACAGTTGTCCCATGGAGGACTAATTCTACAATCCTTATAGATATTAAATTCACGCATTCTTAAGTCTCTTGCATAAAATAGTGTAGCATTTACACATAACTTGTGAACGTCTTCCTATGAACATTAAATTATCTCTAGATTACTTAGAACAAATGAAACAATGTAAATTCTATGTAATTAGTTGTTAAATTGTACTGCTTGGGAAATAAAGGTGAGGAAAGTGTCTGCAGCACAGAAGTAATCACTGGTGCCCAATTACATAGCACATATCAGGAATGATGAAACATTTTTGATTGGCTAATTGAATTTACTTACACAAAACCCACAAATACTTGGGTGCAGCTGGGTACAGCTGTATTTGATACCTAAAGCTACTGACAATGAGAATTTAATCTTAGCTAGATATAGTTTTAAAAGTTGCATGGAGTTGTTGAAAATAAGAGGTTTGGTGTAGGGAAATAAATCTGTGAGCTTTCATTTAGTACAATAAAGGTAATATTGTATAGACCCAAAAATCTGTTACCAAGCAATGAAATACCTTGTGTATTTTCACCTTCTGTTGGACCCCTAGAAGATATACTGGTTAAAAAAACCTTACTATATATTAAATACCTTTAACACATGCAGAATAGTAATTTAGATTATGAAAAAAAAAGAGATGTAATTCAAATTCATGATTCCAATATTTAGCAGATCACATGGGGCCTTTAGGTTTAATAAAAGCCTCCATGTGCTAGTTATGGCTGTAATCAAGTCAATCTGTAAGGTTTAAATTATGGTTTTGGGGACATGGAAGCAAGTACCATAATACGTAATGAACAATGACGGCATACTAAGATTTCAGCTTTCACTTATAATAAACAGAAACATTAACACTCTCTGAACACCTTGTTTTGGGTGCTTTATCAGAATTGCCAATACAATCATTAGAGCTACTGAAAAGAATCCCCATTCCATGTCCAATGGACAGAAACCACAGCAATTGGTCTTGGTATGCTGCTTCTCATCAATTTAAACAACAGCAAAAGCCAGTGAGAAGGTAGGGAAAAAGATTCCAGAGAAAGTGAATTTTTGTAAACTATTCCCTTGGGAAAGATAATGTTAAAATATTAACTAATTTTCAAACACATTGTTTAGCACAATAAGTGACAGGATTTATCTACATATTCTTATTTAATAACCAAAACAACCAATGCGTTATTAGAATAGTCAGTTCTCTAGGGTGGGTGTCTGACACAGTGATATCTGTCACCTGGGAAATGGCATCCCTAAAGTCCTGGCTTGCTTCCAATCCAGCTTCCTACTAATGGTGACTCTTGAAGCAGTAAGTGATGGTTAAAGGATTGAGATCTCTGCTAAAGGATTGAGACCTTTGTGAGAGACCCAGATCTAGTTACTGGCACCCATCTGGGTCTCTCAGGTGGGTAGCCGGGGCCCATGTAACTGGACTATATTTTCATCTGCTTTCTCAGGTGCATTAGAAGGTAATCAGAATGGAGCTACCAGGATTCAAATTGTAATTCATATAAGACACTGGTGTCACAAGCAGTGGCTTAGTCCAATGTGCCATAATATAACTTCCTTTTGATATATAAAAATTCATTTATTTTATTGGAAAGTCAGATATACAGAGAGGAGAGACAGAGAGAAAGATCTTCCATTCAGCGATTGACTCCCCAAGCAGCCGCAACGGCTGGAGCCGCACCAATCCAAACCCAGGAGCTTCTTCCAGGTCTCCCACATGTGTGCAGGGTCCCAAGGCTTTGGACTGTCCTTGACTGCTTTCTCAGGCCACAAGCAGGCAGCTAGATGCGAAGTGGGGCAAGTGTGACTCCACCTATTTCGGATGCCAGCGTGTGCAAAGCAAGGACTTTAGCTGCTAGGCTCCTCCACCTGGCCACAACATCAGTTCCAAATAAAAACCTTTAAAATTCAATGTGAAGCCATTAGGAATAATCAATAATCTTTAAAAAAAGTTAAGTTTCCAAAGACAATATGAGTCTTCACATTGCTAATAAATGGAGGATCTGGGAAGTCAAATTACAGTCTGCGTGGCTGATCACAAAACTAAAAGTCATTCACAAAGTTTTCAGGGAATGATCTTACACACACACACACACACACACACACACACACACACACACACCCCTTAAAACACTTGTTGGTCTACATTTATCAGGACAACACTCATTATTAGGAACAAACAGCTTTCAGACTTCCTGAAAAGCCAAATAACCCCAGCTATAGCTGACTGCCTTGTACCTGGACAAGTGTTATACAGCTGAAAGAGAAGCAGCCAGTACCTGGAGGACATTATGGGCCTGGTTAATGCCAAATTTGTGTTAATTATACCAGTGTGCCAGCATAGTTGCCTATTCTATTCTACTTTTGTTTTTATTTTTTAAAAGATATGTGGAGATGGTGAGGAATATCAGGCCAGGATATGCCACCCCAGCCCCAAGGTTTGAGGATGTGGGAGGGCTGCCAATTGCCCAGGGAATGGGATATGAGGACATGTTGGAGTGGGAGCAGCTGAGAGCATGTTTGACAGAGGAAGAATGATTTCTGGAGTCTACCACAGACCAGGCCATCGCATACAAGGTAGGCAAGCGAGCTGAGACAGTGCGGTTTAGAGAGGGAAAACCAGAGGGCATACCTGGGTCAGGCCAAGGCACCCACCATGAGGGAGACCTGTGCTGGGTTAAATAGCACCACTCACTATCCACTGGTATATACAAAAGTTGGGACTAAGGGGCATGTCTGGCTAGGCTAAGCCGTAGTACCCATCCATGAGTGTTGAAGCAGAGAGTGGATCACATCAGGATGGGCCGCAGCACCTACCACAGTAACAGAACTAGATCTGGGGGCAGATTCTGCAGGGGAATTGTGGGATTGCCTCTGCGAGACTATAGCATCTGCAATTCACATGAGAGCTAGACATGGTGATGGGCCTAGCCAGACTGGACCATAGAGCTACCTGGCAGGAACCCATCTAAGTAACACTTGTAGGAACCAGGACTGGGAAGAAGCAGCACAGGGTCAGGCTACAGCACTCGCTGGCATATGCAAGTGCTGGGACAAAGGACAGACCATACTAAGTAAGGCTGCAGCATTCACCAACACACATAAGATCCTGGGCATGGGGCCTGATGCTATAGCCTAGCAGCTAAAGTTGTCATCTTGCATGCTGGGATTCTATATGGGCACCAGTTCTAATCCCAGTGCCATTGCTTCCCATCTAGCTCTCTGCTTGTGGCCTAGGAAAGCAGCTGAGGATAGCCCAAAGCCTTGGAACCCTGCACCCGTGTGGGATCAGCTTGGCTCCAGCCATTGTGGCTACTTGAGGAGTGAATCTTCATATGGAAGATCTTCCTCTCTGTCGTTCCTCCCCTCTGTATATCTGACTTTGCAATAAAAATAAATAAATCTTAAAAAAATAAGATCCTGAATCCGGTGGAAGAATTTGGGGAACTTCCCTATTGGCCACAACTCCTGCAGGGGAGCACAATAGCTGGGGCTGGAGGCAAGTTAGGCAAGGCAGGATTGCAGCACTCCTCAGCAATTTTGTGGGTCTGGTCTAGGACAGGCCAGGCTGGGCCACACCACAGCACATGCTGGCATGAACTAGAGCTAGGATAGGGTATGCACCACACCTGGCTGGCCCAGATGCAATACATGCCAGAGAGAGCTGAGACTGTGGATGGGCCGTGCCAGGCTGGGTTGAAGCACCCACCAGCATGTGCAAGATCTGGAGGTGGGAATGGGGAGAGCCCTAGTAGGAGAACTCTGGGGGACTGTCTTGGTAAGCTGTAGCTCCCACTGGTGAGTGTAAGGTCAGGCCAGGTTGGGCTGGGCTATACCACTCATGAGCATATGGATGGGCCAGGTTTGGGGACAGGCCAGGCTGTCCACAGCACACAATGGCACAACTGAGAGACAGGAGCAGGCCAGACAGGGTTGTGCCACAAAAGCAGCCAGTTTACATGGGGGCTAGGGGTGACCCAGGCTAGAGTAGGCTGCTGCACCTGCTGGGGAGATTTGGGACTGGAGGTGGGCCAGGTTGAACCAGGCTGTGCCACCTGTTGGTGAATGCTGAGACTGGTGGTGGGTTACTTCAGACTGAGTCATAGTACCTGCTGACACATGCAAGATCTGGGGCTGGGAGCAGCCCTAGTAGGGGAACTTTGGTGGACTCTATTGTTTCTTTTGGTGGACTCTTATTGTTTGCCTGCTGCTTCCACTGAGACGTGTGATTGCTGGGACTGGGATGAGCCAGTCTAGGGGCAGTCCAGGCTAGGCTAAGTGGCTGCATCTATTGGTGCACATGAAAGCTAGAATGGGTGCAGGTCAGTGAAGCTAGGTTTCAGTATCCACTGGCAAATGTCAGGACTGGGTGTGAATTTTGTCAGGCTAGACCATAGTAACCCCTGACTGCTGCAGGATTCAGGACTGGGAGCATGCCTGGTAGGGAAAATGTGGCACTCCTTTGCTAAGCTAGAACTCCCATGGGTGAACAAGGAGTCAGGGTTGGTGCACCTGGTTGGGCAAGATGGCAGCACCCATCAGAGTGTGTGTAGGGTGGGTCTCAGGCAGGACTGGCCGAGCTAAGCTGCCAGCATCCATGAGTGCTCATGATAGCCTGATGAGAAGTGGGACAGAGCAGGCTAGGTTGCAACACATGTCAGCACATGCAAAAACTGGAGCTGGGTAGGCCTGGTGGGGGTTATTTGGGATCACCTGACTAGGTCACAGCACCCATTGGTATCTGTGAAGACCAGGTCTGTGGTGGGCTGGGCTAGGCCATAACATCCATCAGTTCACATTAGAGATGGGGCTGGGGGTGAAACTGACTAAGCTACATCTACCAGTATATGTGCTGACTGGACAGAACCTGACCCTGTACTATCTGGCACACGTAAGAGTCAAGTCTGAGGTCACCCCTGGCAAGGTTTCTTGGGGAACTCTCCAACTAAATTGCTGGACTCAAACCTCAGTCACAGGGAAAATCACAAGATACGTGGTCTGACCTTGTAGTGACCTTGGAGTGTAAGGACTGGGTCTCCTCAGTTCCTGACACCTGTGCAGTGGTCAGCATGCCCAGATATCTATGGAAGACATAACATCCAGCTCATCTAGGCCAGCACAAGACTCTTAGAGCCTTGTCAGGGGATGGAAAGCAGAACAGGTTGGACTAATCTCCTGGCCAAGTTTGCAACATATTCCTGGTCCTGTGGATTCACTAAGGTGAACTTGGTCAGTCAATATATCTTGAAAGATTTTCTCTCCCCCTTATGCAATGCAACCAACAATGTCTCAGTACTATCTAAACAACTCAAGTAACACCCTTGGAACCCTCTTACCCACATTGGGATCTCTAAGGCATCAAGAAATGACCATCTCTCTAGCCCTGGGTGTGGATGAGTTTGACGGCAAAAAAATAGACTCCTCTCCTACCCTCCCTGAAGATACAAGAAGAAAAAAAGAATTGAAACATTTGTCTTACTCACCTTCCTTCATACCCCACCCTAATCAGAGACCCACATGGGCACGCATCACTTTCAACTATGAAAACAATGTTTAAAATAGAATAAAAAATCAAAATGGGTAATATAAAAAAGAAAAAATAAATAAATCAATAACAATGCTAGAGAAATGGCCCTCCTCCTTCACAAGTTTATTAGAACAACATGTAAGTATAAGTCTTGGTTTCTGAGGGGCAAGACAAAATCTCCAAATCCTCTGCTAATGGCTTCATTCCTGCTCATGGGCCATAAACCACTGAGCTTACATTTGATTTCAAACATGCTATAAAAATTAATCACATTAAAAACAACACGTGATCATATAAAAAATCACATTAACAACAGTTTTTGTATCATACACTTCTAAGAGAACACTATCTCGTATAATAATCGTGGTAAGCCTCTTCCTCAAGCCCCCTTACATCTATAGTCCACAGCCATCCCAGACTAACAAACTCCAAACAGCACTGCAGACCCAACCAGAATCTGAGATCAAAAGCACAGAAGGGAGTGTATCAGTTATTTCAGCCCTAGCAGGTGATAATGGGAAAGGTAGTAGCAGTTAGTCACTATAAAGGGTGTGCTTTGCATCTGTTAAAACCCTCCCAAGAACCATATACAGGGTCATTAACCCTCCATCACAGATGAAATAACAGACTCAGAATGTTGAAAGTATTTGACTAAGGTTGTCCAGTGTCATGTGTTAAAACAAAACAAAACAAAACAAAAAACCAATGAAGCAGGACAAATGTGCTAATCTCCTGTCTTCCAGGCTGATATCACACAACTATATTGGTTTTTATTCCTTCTCATATACTGCAAAACGAATAAACAGTCAAAGTTCATTTTTTTCTATGTAATCAATTTACAGGATTACTGAGCTAACTTTTTATATAAGCTTCAACCTTTTCAAAAGCTGTTAGAACACTCACATATTTCCCAAATTGTCTTGTGCCCTGGAAATACCCCAAAGTCAAATTACTATGACAGTAATAGTTGCTGGGAAAGTGAAATCTGGAGAGAGATAAGATCCTGAATTTGTATCTTGCCTAGTCATATTTGATGCAGTAAACACAGATGAAGTTTCAAACAAGGAGTCAGGAGACTTCTACTTTCTAGTTTTATTGCTGTGCCTTTTACCACATTTTACTCCCTTTGGTCTTTCTGGCTTGTGGAGTTTAAGAGGATTAGGATTTTTTGGAGTTGGGGGTAGAAGAGGAAAAATAAATGAATGAAAATAGCTTGGAAATTAATGTGGGGGTAGTATTCCTAATTTGTCAGCCTAGGCTATTATTAAAAAGATGCAGGATCCTACTTGCATTTACAAGCTCAGCATCAATAAAGGTGGACCAACCAGATGCTATGTTTCTTCTATGATGCAACAGGTATAATATAGAACCCCACAGAATGTATTATGTTCCAAAATGCACCATGACACTCCTTCAAAGGAACCACAAATTCAGAAATTGAGATATTCTTCACGGCACCAGATCAATGACAGAGGAATCGGGTGCTGTGCTAACTAGAGAAGCTGAAGGGCATAACCACCAAATGCAGTCTGGTCCTACACTACATCACTGTTGGTAAAAACAAAACAAAACAAAACAAAAAACAAAAATAAAACCTGAAAATGGTGTTTTGGAACAACTGAAAATACTAAAATATTAGATGAAATTAATATTTATTGAAATGAAAAGGAGCTGTTAACTTTTCCTGTTTTGCAAGTAGCAAAAAACATGAAAAGCAAAAATCTCATTCTTGTAAAAATACGATAGATCTGAAGGAAATATGAACATATTTGTGAACTATCAGAATATGCTGACTTAGTAAAGTTTTGCTTCAGTGTGCTTTCTAACTTTCTATGATGCTCATAAAACTGTCTTTATAGTAATAACATTTATTTGAGTTAAAGATTTAGTTCAAAAATAGAAATACATCTTCTTTTCCACAGAGCCACAGAATAAAGCATGTAGTTAATTACAACATAACTACTACATAGACTGATCAGGAGTTACTTCATAGGTAGTACATTTTTTAGAGCAACCTAAACTCATGTCCATTCATTGGTTTCAGGTGCCAGGGACGGCCCAGCACTCACTACCTTTTAAGTTGTCTAGCATTTTTGTCATAGCCTACTTCCATTCTTTTATGGGGGCCATCAATGAGTGAACCTGGGCTTTTGCTGGGGTTGGTTTGCCCAGAGCTCCATTTCCCTCTACTAAGCTGCTTTACTTGATTTGGCCCTCAGGCCTTACCTAAAATTTTGCCAGTTTTAGGACTGAATTCCACTTTTACTACTCTTGGCCCCCTGGCTTGGACACGTTTACTAATGGAAAGAATGCCCAGAGCCAATTTGTTGCCAATTATCTGAATTTTCATTATCTTCTCATGGCAAGAACTACTGCTGTGGTGCCCTCCCTGTCAAACTGGATCACATTTGCCACTGTTGCACGCCCAAATTGCTAGATCTTGGCATGACCATTATACTGCAGTGGACAAACTGTCCATGCTTGCAGAATCAGCTTCTGAAGCTAGTTTCATTTCCTATTCTATCCTGACTTTCATATTCACCCTACTCATTGCCCTCTGCTATTAAAGATAGATCTGATGGAAGCCCACTTTGGTTTAGAGGTTGGTAACAGGTACCTTAGTTAGAGCAAAAAATGGTGTAACCACGTCTAGAACTTTATATTTTCTTTCTTCCAGAATGCACTCACTTATCTAGCAAGTACTTAATGATATCAAAGTGGTTCAAACACTATGTTGGGCACTGAAGTTATCTAAATCAATGAACAAATTCCTTTCTTGATGCAGTTATTTGTAGTCTCAGGATGAAGGATGTCAAGAAAATAAGGTCAACAATAACTATTTACTTGAAAATGTTAACAAGTGCTGTGAAGGAGGAGAAAGTATTGGGTATGAGAAGAGCCTTTAATCTGAAGTGTAAAAGTAAGAGCTGCCATGATGGTTACTAGTCTTCGCCAAGGCCATGCTTAGGAAAGGTGCTTGTGATAGGAAGGAACCTGGCAGCTATGAGGAACTGAACCAAGGCCATTGGTTCTGCAGGGCACTACACAGGGCATGAGTAAAGTGAGCTAGGCTGGACAAGTGGAACATTTGACTACCACATAAAAGGCTCCAATTGTTCCCCCACCTGGATGCTCTGAAGTCAGAGATGAATCTGAGACTGTTTAATATCATCAGAACTTTCATGTTCTCAGAAAAAAAATTTTTGGTGATTTCAAAGAGATGGCAATACTGTGGGCATCCTTAATCAGGTACTGAAAACAAAGGAAAAATCATGATCCTATGTTTTAGTAACACTTTTTGCAGTCCAAGAAGGCACAAATTAAAGAAAAACAGTGTAGATCTTCCCTGTCTATCTTTCCCACTCTCTTTTTAACTCTATCTTTCAAATAAATAAACATACATCTCTAAAAACAAAGAAAAATATAGTAAGAATAATAAAGTCTGTAAAGTAAGAATATGTTGCAAAATAGTTACAAGGAGGGGCTGGCACTGAGGCCAGCAGGTAAAACCATAACCTACAGCATTCCATATGGATGATGAGCTGAGCCCCAGCTGTCCCACTTCCATCCCAATTCCCTGCTGATGACCTGGAAATCAATGGAAGATGGTCCAAGTGAGTGGTCTCCTGTACCTACATGGAAGTTACAGAAGAAACTCATAGCTTTGGATCAGCCCAGCTCTACCCATTGGAACTATCTGGGTAGTGAACCAGTAGATGGAAGAATTCCGTCTCTCCCCCATAACTCTCTGTAACACTTTCATTTAAATCAGGAAATAAATATCAAAATAGTACTTACAAGAAAGAATTTGAATATGACATTTTAATAATTAGAAATTCTGTATATTTTTAGGAAATGTAAAAAGTTTTAGGAGCTTGTAGCCTGAAAAATGTTCAGTTCATAGAGTTGAGATGAATTTCTTCATGGCCATGGCGAAGTCAAGATGACCTGGCCTGGTACCATCTTTCACTCCCTAGGGACCTACAACAAAGATTTTTGTGTCTGTTTTCTGATCATAGAGATGCAAAGTAAGTATTCTAACTACTCAGCACAATTTCTAGTGATTAATAGGTAATTGGTGAATGTTATTCCCTTTCCTTGTAGAACACAATAGCTCCAAAAGATTGTAGCACATGAAAATAAGACAGATAGATGAAACAAAAAGCAGGTGATTCAGAACAAAAAATTTTGCTCTCTTTGTGATCCTAAAGCTAAACTGGTAGCACACATTGGTGCTCAAGAAATTTTGACCAAGTGGATGAGTACAAATCTATTTTAATTATTATTAAAAAGAATTTAAATGATTTTAAAGAATCATTGATATTTCAGCAATACTTGAAATATAAAACAAGCATCTGTACTTTAAAATATACCCGATGCCATCCATTTCAAATTTCCCAACCTGTACCATTACTTCATTTATAATTACCAAAAAAAAGTCAATCTCTTTGTGGTTGGAAAAGCAAAAAGCAAATGCACAAAAGCTTTATTGGATGAAGAAGGTACATATCTACAATATTGTTATCCTAGATATTCACATGCTCACTTCCTTTGACAAGAATCATTAATTTTGTTTGAGTAAAAGTATAGCCTTTCTCCTCATCAGTCTATGTATTATGCCATAATGGTGTTTGCTGAAGAAAGAGAGAAAAGGAAAGGCAGAAACTGAGTAGAAGAGAGAATTAATTGCTCCACACAAAATCAGAAACTTGAAAGTGATTCTAAAAGCTTATGAAAAACAGCTACAACTGATTCTATGTTGAGTTTTGAAGGAGTGTGTATAAACAGCAATTGATACATTTATTTGATGTTTTCAAATGAAAACAAATGCAGAAAATTTTCAGTCAAGCAATTGCTCTTGAGTATCTTCTCTGGGCTAGCAGCATGATCCTAGTGCCAGAAAGAAACAGAAAGATCCTGCTTGTGTCTCAATTAGTTTGCACTCACAAGAGACCAAGGATGCTACGGATCTCGTGAAAGTAAGAGCTAGTACATAATGATGTCCCTGTAGTAAGAAAGAAAGAAAAAAAATGAAATGCTAAGGAAGTTAGCAGCTAAAGGAGTCAAATGCATGACTGGCATGATGGTGTATCCCTTGAGTTAATATCAGAAGCACAATCAAGGTCAGAGTTTTTTTGAGGTTTCTGAGCCCAGAGAGCAAATTTATGCAATGACATTTAGCAACCATTACTCATTCAGTAGCAGATCTTATATGTATCTGATAGAGGTAAGAATGAGACACGGAAAGCTCAATATGGCCCATGAAGTAGGTTATGCAAATTAGGTACCAAAATACTTGTCATTTCCCCACCTGCAGGTGAATTCCTAAATTTATTCCAAAGATCATGCTCCATATGCTAATCTCCCTTTGGTGAATGTCTTTCTCCCTCTAAAGATTAGAAGCAATGCAACAGGCATACTTCAGTCAAATTAGTATACAAAGAGAAGGAAAACTGTAAGTGGAGTGAGCTGGTGTATTGGACATGCAGAAAAGAATTAGCAACCACAAAAAGAAAAACTGAGGACTTCTTTCACATTCACTGATGCATAACCAATTCCAATCACCACATACAAAGACAACAAAACTGTGATCTTCACTGAAAAATGAGAAAAGTCTGGTATGCTCATGGGGAAGGTGGAGAGAAAATGGACCGAGGGAAAACAAAACAAAGAAAATAGTATTATATATGCAGTAATGTACTCAGAATAGAACTTCCTTTGTCAAATATTTTTCTGTCCTTATGCTGAACGGCTGCCATGTCACAATGATGTGTTTTTTGTAGTTGTTTTTGCCATGAGGTGTAGAAAATGTTCCCAAACTCAACTGTTAGAGTTCAGAGTTTCCCGGATCCTTATATGCTCTGTTAAATGACAGTTCAACAAGATTATGAATTTCACAAGATTTTTCATTCTGAATTCCAGATGAGTCAAGAATGACAGTTTCAGCCTACATTTTGTACTTTTCCGAGTTGAGCATATATCACTAACTAGGATTTGATGAAGAAAAAATAGAAAGAAAATGTTTTACCTGACAATACCATTCAGGCATAGAGACATGACATTCTTTCTAAAAATGCAGTAATATTGCCATGTTGTTTTACTTGACTATAAGTTCTACAATAGCAAGTATCATAGATTTTTATGTTTGCATCTCCAATGTATAACACAGCACCAGGCACATGTAAGTATTCAATAAATGCTGAATAAATAAATAAAAGACAGAATGGACTTCAATGAGTGGAAGGAAATAAGGTAAATTCCATTAACACGGAAAACAAAGAGAACAGCTCTGTAACAAAGTGCTTCCATAGCCACATCCTTGGCCAACTCCAAATATTTCAATCATACATTTTGCTACTTTGAGCCTAGATCCAGCCTCAGAATCATTCTCAACACAGATCATGCAGCACACTCTGTAACATTAAAGCTGTCACTTGGAGTGAAATCTATTGCATATCCCTACAATTGAGATCTTCATTAGACAAACCATGAGTAGGAACTATCTTCCTAAAATTTCTTCTATGATGTCAACATGCACATTAACAATTCAGATACCTAGCATATCCATGAACATGCATATCTTAGAGTTGTGGAGAGTTTCTAGTGCTACTTACTTTGAGTGCCAGCCATGGTATCTTGCAATTTCAGAGAATTCTAATTATTTTAATTTTTTATATCAACCTATTCCTTCCCAGAGCTAGATATTCTCCTGAATTTTAACCTAAACTTACAGAGTTATCAAAATATCCTATGCTGCAAATAATCATCCTTCTTTCTTGTCCTCATTCTCATCACTTTTGCCGACATCAGACTCTCAAGGACCACTGGCTTGGCTAAGAAAAGATTTGAGTTGGTTATAGTATTTTAGACCCTTTTTTTTTCTTTGAGGTGTTTTTTTCCTCTCTGTCAAGGCAGCAATGCACCAGTAATTCAAAATTATTAACAGAGCACTACTTTAATTAAAACACTGTGCTAACCACCAGTGTTAATCAATAACAAGATATACATATACTCTGCTCTCATAGGGCTTAAAAAAAGACAATCAACCACTTACATGTTTAACTGTTGGATTAAAGTTGCATTTGGTGTGGCACAAAGATGAAGCACAAGGTGCTGTCACTGTGCCAAAAAAAATGACATTTGACTTGGAAGGCAGATGAATCAAGGAAGGCTTGAGGGAAGTATTAAGAGAAAGACAGTAACTAAATAGGCAAGATTTTAGGTGGCTGAGTGTCCAAGGCAAACAAGCAGCTTACGTGACATCTTCAAGGAAAACTTGATTAAAGTCTGCATCATCAGAAAAAAAAGAGTGAAGAAGAGTGGTAAGGGATAAGGCTGGAACAATAGATATAAAATTTTTTGAAAGCCTTCTAGTCTAGAATTTTCAACTATATTGTGGCATCATGTGAAAGAAATTTAAAAGTTTTAGTTAGGAAAATAGTATATATTTCAAAGATTAATTGGCTGCAATATGGGAGGGAAATAAAAATGATGTCAGAAACCAGAAAAGGGAAAAGAGCAGTATTTCAGGTGAGAAGTGATTATAGTTTGGAGTAAGAAAATGCCAATGGATAAACTAAACTGTTTGACACATTGCTTGGTAATAGTAATGTAATTTGTCACAGCTACGGGGAGGAGGAGTAAAAGTACAGTTCATGAGTAGTCTTTTTCAGCTGGCAAACTGAGAAACAGTTGTACCAGTCACAGAAATAGGAAGTGAATTTAGAAAGCTGATATTGATATTCCAATTTGTATTTTGGAACAAACAAATAATTTTATGAATTGATTAAAATAATTGTATCAATTGATTAAAAATTAGAAGAGAAATCTCTGTTTGGGGCATTATCTTCCTCCCATTAACAATGAGAAAACAAGAGGGACAATTCCAAGAAATAGTTTTCGGAACATAGGACAATAATTTTTAAGAGAAGGAACAAAATCAGCTAAGCCATTTGATTGTCCTGGATAATGGTCTAGAGGAAAATATCCAGGCCACAGCTCAGAGAAAGGAAAGCAAAGCACAGTCCAGTGATTTCCCTATTTCCAGAGGGCAAAAATCTGAGTACGCAAAGACGGAGAAGCCTAACATTGTGAGAAAAAATACCAAGTATATCACAACATTAAGTGGTCTAATGCACGTGTAATTTGCAGCTTAAAAAGTATAAGGGTAAGAAGGAGAGGCAGAGAAATATTTGAAGAAACAGTAAGTATTAACCTACAAAGATAATAATTCTCAGCCATACACAAGCAAAACAAACATGAAGAAAGCCCCACAAGGGAACATGATCATCAAGCTGATACAAAACAGCAAAATATGAAACAAATGTTTAAAGCAGCTAAGGAAAGACACACATATATAGAGGCATAAAGGTAAGAAGGAAGAGTAGAGGATGTCTCATTGAGGATCTGAGACGGTGAGTGACATCTCTCAAAGTGCTGATGTTAGCATGAAACCCTACATTAGGCAGAAAAGTTTTTACAAAATGAACATGAAATGAAACCTTTTACCCAGACCAGCAAAAGTCCATGTCATATCAGTGTTAAAGGAGCTCCTTTAAGCAGAATGATAACAGAGAAATTTGGATCTACACATAGAAATGAAGAGCATCAGAATGGTAAACTTCTTTTTCTTCCTTCTTTCCTTTCTCTCTCCCTCCCCTTCCTTCCTCTCCCTCTCCCTCTCTCCTTCTTTCTCTCTTCCTTCCTTTCTTTCTCTTTTCCTTCCTTTTTTTCTTCTAAAATAAAAATAATATTCTTGTATTCAAATCTCTAATAGGCTATTCAAAGTAAAAATAATAGCAAAGCATTAAGAGATTTAAAATGTGTGGAATTTAAATGTGCAAGGATTGGATGTATACTCTGAAAAATTCTCATTATGTACTAGAACAGAACAATATTCTCTGAAGGCAGATCATGATGATATGTGAACTTCAGATTCTAAAGCAGTCACTGCTATGGTTTGAATGCCTGAGCCTCCCACTCATACACAGAAATCCTAAAACCCAAGGTGCTAGATTGAGAGGTAGGCCTTCAGATGTGAATGCATCATAAGGACAGAGATCTTGAAAGAGACTCTTTCACCGTAAAAGGACACTGCGAGAAGGTGCCCTCCACGTGCCAGGATGCAGCCCTTGTGAGACATGGAATCTGCTAAGGCCTTCACTACAGACTCCTCACGTCTAGGACTTCACACAATGTTTCTGTTGTTTCTAAGCCCCAGTCCATGGTAGTTTGTTACAGGAGCTGGACGAAAGGATGACCACTAAGAAATAAAACATAGCACAGATATGTAGTCATTGGGGGAGATGGGATAGTAATAAATAAATAAATAAATAAATAAATAATAGCGGGAATAAGGAACAGACAACAGAAGGACAAACAAAAAAGGAGCAGCAAGATGTTGACATAAAATATAATTCTACTGATAGATGAAAATAGTTCAAACGCATCACTTAAAAGGCAGAACTTGCCAATTCAGATAATTTTTATTTATTTATTTATTTTTTATTGGAAAGGTGGATATACAGAGAGGAGGAGAGACAGAGAGGAAGATATTCTATCCGATGATTCACTCCCCAAGTGGCCGCAACGAATGGAGCTGAGCCAATCCAAAGCCAGGAGCCAGGAGCTCTTTTGGGTCTCCCACGTGGGTGCAGGGTCCAAAGGCTTTGGGCTGTCCTCCACTGCTTTCCCAGGCCACAGGCAGGAAGTTGGATGGGAAGTGGGGCCGTTGGGACTAGAACCGGTGCCCATAGGGATCCCAGGCATGCAAGGCAAGGACCTTAACCACTACACTAACATGCTGGGCCCCAATTTAGATAATGTTTTAAAGTAAGATCCAATTGCCATCTGTATGTACAGAAACAAAAATGCTGAGTTTGACTAATTCTTCAACATAGGTCTCTCAACTTCTCAGATTTTTACTGCTTTGGGTGGTGTGTGTCACCTTTTACATGGTTGTGGTTTGCACAATTTTCTTCATTTACTAATTTCAGAGATTTGTTTATTGATTCATTGAATACATTGCTTTCTTCTACATCTTGATAGAGACGCGTTACAAAGGAGTTTGTAAGATGTGTGCATACTGCAGGCTAAAACTTCTACTGTTTACTTGTCTTTTCAACTTTTGCTGTCAGACAAGTGAAAGTTTATGGTCCACAGCAGCAGTATGATGGTCTAAATTCAAGGTTTTAACAGTTTCTTTCCTGATGCATCTATGGTACTGAACCATACTTGATAAACTTCTGGATTTCATAAAAATGACTTAAGTAGAGGGGAGGGAAAAATGGCCGACCATGAAGGGTTGATGTAGGGGGGAAGGCAGAGAGAGAGGGCCAAAAAGTGCCAGAGGAAGGACCAAGTATAGTTGAAAGTAGTATTAACAGGTGTGTGAACCTCCCAGGACACTGTGGAATCAACAAGATCCACGCAGTCTGGAGAATCAACCAAAAATAACAACAACAAAAAGACCAAGGCAGCGTCCGTGGCGCGGCTTGTCGGCTCAAACGTGGTGAGTTGGGAACTCAGCGGGGGAAAGGCCGGCGGGAGTTTTAACCAGAGGATACAGAGGCAACTTTGGGAGGTCGTTGCACAAAGCCCCTCCAGTGGTGGCTAGAAGCTGCAGGAGTGCTGCAGGAGTGCTGAAGCCTCTAGCCCTGGTGGCGTTATTAATAACCTTGGCGGGACCCAGGCAAAAATGGGGATGGCTGCCTGACACGAACTCCCGCATAACGGAACGCCATGGTACCGGGAGGACGCTAGGACCTTGAAGTGCAGTAGCTGGCAGCTGCAGCAGCAAGGGTGAAATTCCAGATCCCGTGCCTCAAACCAAAAAAAACAAAGCAACAACAACAACAACAACAACAAAAAAAAACCAAGAGACAAGTCCCAGGCTCCTAGGCACTGAAACCTGAGGCCCTGAAACCTGAAACCCAGAAGGGAAACAAACAAACAAAAAATGACTTAAGTAAGCATTCAGACATCTAAGCAATAATTTCCTTAGGATTTTAATGTAATTTTGTCATTTCAGAGAGAAAATTTATTTCATTTTCTCACATGACTATTTTCAAATATAGCCTGATCCACTTCAAATACTACATTTTCAAAAATGTAATAAATTATGTACCATGAAATAGGAAACTATACACTGCTAATGTGAAAACATACCCATAGATCATGCAGCTATTTTGGATCAGTACAGATAGAATGTAACATCTGTAGCCATCTAGAACCAGTCAGCCAACAGGTGTAGAACAAGGTCACATTCTCTTTAATAGTTTCTATTTGGCCTGAAGACTGTGGACTAGAGGAGGAAAAAGGAATCATTACTATTCCATGTAGAGAAGGATGTTAACTGATTACAGACTAATATAGGTCATAAGCAACACACACACAAAATCGTGTGGATAACAGCCAAGGTAATTTTCTCATTTGCTTTTTACTGTAAATAGGAAGGGATTGCCAATAATCTACTATAATGTGGTATGCTATGGTTAATTTTGCTATAGGCATAGAGACAGCAATTTCAGAATTGTGCTCAATGGTGCCCTAGTGTTCCGCGAAATTTAGTAAGCCTTCCTTCTTTCATCAACATCACCACTTTCTAGTTATGTCTTAAGGAATCACTTGCTGGCTGTTCATATCATATATGTCATTAGCCCATTATTTGCTGAGGAAGCTCAAAACATAATAGTGGAAGCAGAGAGATGTATTTGGAAAAAAGCTTTTGTTACACAAAGCTTCCCTAGAATTCATAGGAGCTTGTGGGGTAAGAAAGTGTAAATCATGTGCCATAAGTTTTGGGATGTTCTGTTGATGCCTCTGATTAAAAGATTAACTCCAGGGCCCAGCATGGTAACCTAGCAGTTAAAGTCCTGGCCTTGCATGCACTGGGATCCCATATGGGTGATGGTGCGTGTTCTGGCTGTCCCACTTCCCATCGCTCCCTGCCTGTAGCCTGAGATAGCAGTCAAGGACAGCGCAAAGCCTTGGGACCCTGCACCTGGTGGGAGACCCAGAAGAGGTTCTGGGCTCCCAGCTTCGGATCAGTGCAGCTCCAGCTGTTGCAGCGACTTGGGAAGTGAATCATCAGATGGAAGATCTTCCGTTCTATCTCTACTCCTCTCTGTATATCTGAATTTCCAATAAAAGTAAATTAAATCTGAAAAAAAAGATTAATTACCAATGAAACTACTAAATATATATTGACACAAATGCTGGACTTTATGCCATTCTCTATAGCTACAACGTCAGGACACACTTAAATAGCAGAATGATGAACTTGTGACTATTGCTGCGGGACTAAAGCACTGTTACAATATAGGGGAAACAGTGAACAGGGATCGGGGAAAGATAGAAGGGGAAATCCTTCAGCCTAAGCAACTGTATCATGAAAAATAATTTAAAAATTAAGAAAAAGAGGATCTGGTGGAGTAGCCTAGAGGCTAAAGCCCTTGTCTTCCTCTGCGTCTCTTCTCTCTGTATATCTGATTTTCCAATAAAAATAAATACATTAAAAAAAATTTTTTAGGGCTCAGTATGGTGGCCTAGTGGCTAAAAAGTCCTCACCTTGAAAGCCCCAGGATCCCATATGGGCGCCGGTTCTAATCCCGGCAGGTCCACTTCCCATCCAGCTCCCTGCTTGTGGCCTGGGAAAGCAGTCAAGGACGGCCCAAAGCCTTGGGATCCTGCACCTGTGTGGAAGACCTGGAGGATGTTTCTGGCTCCTGGCTCTGGACAGGCACAGCACCAGCCGTTGCGGTCACTTGGGGAGTGAATCATCGGAATGTCTTCCTCTCTGTCTCTCCTCCTCTCTGCATATGTGACTTTGTAAAAAATAAATAAATCTTTTAAAAAAATTTTTAAAGAAAGTAAGTGCAAATCTTATGCCTAAGAAACCCTCAATAGGAGTATTGTCAGTTACCTAAAGAAAATCTTTTTGCTGATAAGTGTGAGATATGCAGCATATATCAAGGTTTCTTATGGACCCATTGTTCATGCAACAAGGAAAAAGGAGAAGACTGAAGTTGTACAATGTGGCCATAACACTGATACCTACCATTCTCTTTCACCAATGTATTCAATAAAATTATAAAAGTATAAAAGTATAAAAGATAATTTGAATGTATGTGTCTGTGTGCATGTGGTTTTTTTTGTAAGACTGGACTTTTCATCCAACATCATATGATGTGAAACACAGATGGCATGTGTAGAAAAGGAAATTTCCTTTTGAAGTGAATACTGATGTAAATCAACACTTCCAGGGTGGAGTGACCCTTAGTTCCTTTAAGAGATGTGTTTTACATTAAGTGAGTAATGGACACATCTGAAGTTGTCACTTGGCCACAAGTTCTTTGAGGGCCTCATCCAACTTCTCAGAGAATACAGCATAGCATCTTGCACCTGATTAGATGTTAGTGAATGGCTGTCCCACAAATAAGTGAAAACACAATTATCTTACATCAAGCTAACCTTGTGTTTCACCTCAAAATTCTTGTGTAAACAAAAGCTTGGAAAATAATGTTTAATTGAGGCATATAAATCAGCCTCTTGAACTAACTGATATCAAATGATGACATCTTAGTTTAAGAAATGCATCGACTGTTGGGAAATACGAAATCATTAATAGAATAGGAAAGTCAGAAACAAAGATCTGGAGTGTGGAGTGAGTTTCACATGTTAAAAAAAAGCTATTAGAATACTTGCTCTAACATCTTTACTGTACAGGAAGACCTTATTTGTTCCATTTCTTGGCCAAGAAACTGACTCAGAGAGCTTGTGTGAATCCCTACAGGCACCACAGTGACTGAGCTGCCAAAATAGAAATTGGCTCACAACTTTGAGTCTTGGTCTACTTCTGTTTCGACCACCTGCAGCTGTTTCTGTTGTAGTCTCAGACTTAAGAGACAAGATTTCATCCATTCCTATGATTTGAACGGTTGAGCCTCTCACTCATACACAGAAATCCTAACAATTGTCTTCATGCGCTAATTAAAAACATGCAAACCAAAATAGTAAAGCCTTTCATTTTTTCTCTTCCAAAAGTTCTCAAAAGTTAAATTACTTCCATGAATTGATATTAAATCCTAATTCTTCCTTCAAGTGGATTTTTTGCAAGGAAAGGAAAGAAGCATTCTCTGAAGTGGGTTGTATTATTCTGCCTATGTGCAGAAAGGGTAGAAAGCCACAGCTTTCTGTGGAGTGGACACAGATAGCAATTTTCTTACATATAGCAGTCTTGTACATATACCATAAAACAATGCTTAGATATCTGCTTAGTAAGGTTGAGCTTCCTTAGCAAACAATGAAATATACACATCTCCTACCATAGTTCTGTCTAGCTGGTAGAACTAAATTAGATGGTTGTCTGCTTGGTATAAGATTCTTCTACCAATTCATTTATAGCCAACAGCAATATTGACCTGTCACAAAGGAAGAGAAGTAATATTCTTAAACTCTGGTTTAGTCTTTGGTTATTTGCCATAAGCACATATTTTTATTAATTTATTTCTAATCCGAATGTCCTATTCAAGGCTCTACGAGTTACAGATCTTAAAAAGTGAAGCTTTTGCATCATGCTTTCTTGTTTCATTATTATTCTGTTAGAGACTGGAGAAGCAGGAAAAGTTAAGTTTATTGTGTTAGGATGCATCTGGTTCTATGGCCTGGCCTTTTTTAGAAATTGCCACCAGCTCCACTCGGAGAGGTTCTGATGGAGGAGCCTGGGCAACTCCTCTGGCAGGACACAGACCCTGCAGGTAAGTGCAAGAAGCATGGAGGGAAACAGCCTAGAAGAGGTCATGGAAAGTGTCCCACTGGCACACATTTGGCATGGGTCAGGGGCAGACCAGCCTGAATCAGTTCATGTCATCCACTGGCAAATCCAAATGCCGGAACAGAGTGTGGGTCGAGCCAGGTTTGGTCACAACAAAAGCAGTGCACAACACGGAATGCCAAGGTGAGGTTGCCTGTGCCAGATGTGACTGCAGCACCCAACCAGCACACGTGAGAATTAGGAAGGGAGGGGGCAGAGTCGGCAGGGGGATAAGGGGTGGTTCCCTTGCTGGACAGCTGCTCTCACTGGAGAGCATGAGCTGGGATGGGGGAAGACCAGACTAGGGAGGACTACAACACCTATGTGCCTTATGTGGACCAAATCGGGGAAAAGCCAGACTGGGCTGATTGTTCCTACTGGTACAATCTACAATTAGAGTGGGTGAGGGTTGTTGGGGCTTACCCACAGCATCAGGTGGCAGAAGCTGGCACTTGGGGACTAGTTCTGTCAAGTTAAACCACAGAACCACCTGGAGAGTGCATAATCTGGGAGTGGGAGTGGCCTGGGAAGAAAAATATTGGGTTCCTCCCTCTTGGGTTACCACCCCCACGGAAGGGCATGAAAACTAGGACAGGGGCTGGGTGGCTAGACAGAGAGTCACCCAACAACATCTGTGAAGGCTGGATAGTTGAACTGGTTAGATGGAACTAGGCTTTAATACCCATTGACATGTATGAGAGCAGGAGGGGATGTGGGACAGAATGAACTAGTCTGCCACACATACTGGCAAACCAGGGCAGGGGGCGGGCCTAGTGGGGGTTATTGTGGGTCGCTCCGACTAGGCTGCAGCTCCCACTGGTTTATGTGAGGGTGGAGTATGTGCTGGGCAAAACCAGGCTGGACTGCAAACACCCACTGGTCCCAGTGGAAGACAGGGATGGAAACAGAACCAACCCAGCAATTGCAACCACCAGCTGATTGGGGCAATGGACTGTGCCAGGCCCTGTGCTTGCTAGTACATACAAGAATCTTGTCTGGGAACACCTCAGACAAAGTTTCTTTGGGGATCTCCCCAATCGAGCTTTCGGACTCAGAACGCTAACTATCAAATGACAGAGGATAGAACAGGTCAATCAACCACCTCAGCTATATATTGGCAGTCAAAAACTGGGCAAATGGAGACTCTATGATGGACTATGTCAATCAGTGGATTATTCAATGACCTCATCGTGCTTGGAGTGGTGAGAGTGGGAGCAATTCAGAACTGTTGAACTATCAAAACCACTTGATAAGAGCAAGACCCTCGGAGCATGCCCCACATCTGAACCTGGTGTGGGTGGGAGACTGGGTGGGGCTTCTCCCTTAAAATCCACTTTTACCTCAGGTATATTAAGGAAACAATACAGAACTAATTGTTTTGCGCATCTTCCTGTAGTGCTTGAGCCTTTTTACCCTAATTATGTCAAGATTATCAAAAATAAATAAATGAATAAATAAAAAGAAATTGCCACCAGCTCACAATCCCTACTCCCAAGACACAGATATCTGTTGACCAGCTGTCAAAGTATATTTATGGTGCTGAGTGACACTATTAGAAAGCCAGGAACAGGCTTTGCTGAGCATACATTTGCATACCCGCTAACCTGTAATTTTGCCAAGAACCTGCTAACCAATCCAAATGAACTGCTGTTTTCCATTTAAAACACCATTAGTTTCCTATGGTTTGTTGCCCAGGGAACAAGCATAAAAGACACCATCAAGTGGTTAGAAAAGGTTTTGTTTTGCTAGAAGCCAATGCATTCCTGGAGAATTTAAACTTGGCATTTGCTATGTCTCTCTTTCAATCTTCCAACATAATCATGCATCCCAGAATGTGGAAGGATTTGAATATAGCTCACTGCCTAAAAGATTTCAGGTAATTACACAGGTGTGCTTTGTTTCTAAAATCATTATTAAATTCAGACTGGATAAAACTGACAACTCTAAGTCTATAATTATTTATTAGTAGAGTAACGGGGATTATCTCTTCACACCATGAATGATTTTGAATTTCTTCTAAGTTATTTTTTATACGCAATAAATTGCTATTCTTTTTATTTTTACTTTTTTGCAGAACAAAGGTAATTTTTTCTTTTTTTATTATTACTTTCCATGATGAGGTTTTATGGGTATAGGGATTTCCTCCACCCCCCTCTACCACCTCACCGCCTCTCCCCCATTTTCTCCACCAGTGTTTTCCTCCATATTATTACAACAGTGTAGTCCTTCAGCAACAGTCCTTCAGTCCAACATTCTGCTATCTAAGTGTATCATGGCATTGCAGGTATAGACAATGGTAGAATGCATAGTATCTTATTGTCAAGGTATGTTTAACAGTTTCATTGGAAGTCCTCCTTTCATTCAGGAGTAGAGATGCATAGTGTAATTACCTTCACTTCCTAGTATGCTAGTCTAGAGCATATAGTTCCTAGGTAAATATATATAAGCACGTATTCACCTATATGTCTATTGATATTGTATTTTGCATGAAGGTTGCCTTATATCAGACAGAACATACAATATTTGTCCTTTTGGAATTGGCTAATTTCACTGAACATAATGCTCTCTAGTTGGGGCCATTTCATACTTTTTAATAGTGAAGTCCCTTGTAATGAGAGTTCAAGGGGCAGGTATTCAATACAGATGTTAAGTTGTCCCTTGGGATGCCAATGTCTCCTAGCAGAGTGATACTGGAGAGTGAACTGGCAGATGGATGATCTCTCTTGCTGCCTTCTCTGGCATTCAAATAAAATGAAAATAAGTAAATAAAAATACTAAGGTATAAGTCTACTCATAGCAAAGTGACAAGCCAGTAGAAAAATAGCTTCTAGTTTCCTGAGATTGGCTTTGTGTTTGAATTTCTAAAAAGATGAAAGATAAAATATTAAAATATCAAGGTTTTTCTAAGTAATGCATTCTCTGCAACCAAACTTCAAACAATGTGATATGTATGTACAGTATGTTACTGTAATTTGTTTGTTGTAAAGAGCATGCAAAGTGAAGACTCTACTGAATCAACTGTATCCCACGGTATGCAAACAATGGAAGATTCCACAAACAATTCACTTGAAAGTACAAGTAACTCAAAATATACGGAATATATTTCTCTACAATCAAAAGCTATGGCGACAAGAAATATTTAAAATTATAGCTTTGTTTCATTTTATTCCTTTTTTATTATTATTTGAGAGACAAAGAGACAGACCACAGATTGAATTTCCACTTAGTGTTTTACTATCCAAATGCCTACAACAGGTGGTGCTAGTCCAGGACCAAAGCAGGAGCTGGTCACTCTGTTCAGGGATCCCAGCTGAGTGGCCGTGAGTCAATGTCTTGAGCAATTTCCTCCTTCCAGGATCTACTTTAGCAGGAAACTGCTAGAATTGAACCCAGGCACTCGGACTTAAGATGGAGGCATCTGATGTTTACTGTCATAACAAGTAGACTACATGCCTACCCCAAGTTCATTTTAAAAAATACTATTTCACTTTTCTTTTCAAATTGCTATCCCTATTTCTAGAATTTCTTTAAGCACACCTTGTCTAGATAGTAAACATTGGTATTAACTAGGTAGAAGGCACAAAACATAACGCACAGCAGAAAGGTGCCAAAGCATCATGCAAGCACAGCCCAACTCGAGAAGGAACACGGTGGCCTGAATATACCCCCTGTAGGTGCCAAGTTCTATGTTTGACGTGTATTAGGAACTTTATTAAAAACAAGCGTCCGCTGATTGATTAAATCATAAAAGACTTATGAATAGTAAAGAACTCAGTAACCTGAAACAATTAAAAGTCAGAGAGAAAGGGTAAAGCAAATTGTGTGAAAGTGGCAGATGGTCAATAAAGCTGAAGTCTGTAAACTTGCACCAGCGTTGCATTTTAAAGGAACACTGTCAGCAATCAAGATAACGAAGTCTAGCAGAAGAGAAAGAGCCCATGCAGATGATTATCTTCTCACAAACTGAAAGGCTGCCAAATAGACCAACTTAATTAGGGCACTGCTTTAGTTCTATTAGATTTGTCCTACTCATCCTATTGAAGAGTAAAGGCCATGGGTAGCAGCAGTTCCTACATAGATTCCCCCGTTAATAACAGGGAAGTAGTCTGAATTATACAAAGAGAAAGGTCCAGTCATAACTAGCTCTTTCTAAGAAAGCCTTTGCTTTTTCTTTTTTTGATGACCAAATACAAAACACCTTTTTCTTCATCACAATATATATAGTAATTCTCACATCCACCCCTTCCCTTTATTCTCAATATTTCTTTAAGATGAAAGTCAATTACTACATAAATTTTGTCATAGCAGCTTAATCACTTTTTGCTGTATTATTTGAAGTCTTAAATAATTTCTTTGACACAAATTTCCTTTTCTGTCTATCCATTTACACACTGGGGTATTTCAGAAAGGTTAGGTAAAATGGAAGCAAAAAAATTAGGTTATTTGGCAGCCAAAATTTTGAAATCCTTAGGTTTTTTTTCTTCATAATACAAATTTTTCTGTCAACTTTCTGAAGTACCCTCAACTTTATTACTAGATTGTTTTTCATAATTATATTTCTATCATAACTTCCTGGTATCTGTGAAGTAACATTGAAACTCCTCAGCCAATAATTCACCAATATCTAGGGGGCCCGGCACAATAGCCTAGTAGCTAAATCCTAACCTTGCATGAGCTGGGATCCTACATGGGTGCCATTCCTGTCCCGGTTGCTCCACTTCCCTTCCACCTCCCTGCTTGTGGCCTGGGAAAGCAGTAGAGCATGGCCCAAGGCGTTAGGACCCTGCACACACATGGGAGACCCAGACAAAACTCCTGGCTTTGGATTGGTTCAGCTCTGGCTGTTGTGGCCAATTGAGGGATCAATCAGCTAATCAAATATCTCTCTCTCTCTGTCTCTCCTTTTCTCTGTACATCTGCCTTTCCAATAAAAATAAATAAATCTTTTAAAAGAAGTAAAAGAACATCTGGAATTAGGACTCGTTTAAGCTTCCTGCCTTATCTCCATGACTATTACTTAAGCTCTTTGTCATTCCCTAAACAGCCACACCTTCATCTGTGACTTGCTGTTTTCAAATTGCTTGTATTTGTCTACCAAATGCCCTTTTCCCTTAAAGCCGTTCTTTGTCTGCTTCTCTGACATTTGTCTCCCAACTCCATCCACCTCTTCCTCCTCTTCCCCATTCAGGCTGTTACTTGAGAGCTGGGGTCAGGTCTTTTATAGAATATGCCTTTCATATGTTAGAAGAAATCAATATACATTTAAAAATAAGTTAATGGGCCAACTAAAAATGTTTTCAACATCTATCTACATAAGGGAAAGCAACAAAATAGGACAAGGGAAAGAGGCTGCATTTTCTAATTAATCACAAAACCATACTGCAGAAAACCACATGTAACCAGCAACAATTGGACATTTGTCTTTCCAAAAATTGGCTGCCCAGCATCTGAACTCTCTTTATACAGCTGGATGAGTGCTCACTTAAAGAAAAAGAAAAGCCTATCTCCAACTATAGGACTGAAGAGGACTCAATTTCCAGGTCTCTCTGGAAACAGAATATGGATGTCTGACCTTTGCTTGGCCATTTCGCCAAGGGCCGTGAATGTAAAGCTGGAAGCACAAAGCAGCAGGGATAGAAAAGAATTCATTCTGTGCCACTGATGACAGCAGCAACATCCCGCTGCCAGGTGCAGCAGTGGCAACCCTGCTATAGGACAAGTTGCAACATCTGGCCCTCAGCACCAGTATCCACAGGGCTGCATCAGTTGGGGTAAATGACATTGGCTGTTCCTGGGAGTCGCACTCACCCTTATTCTGCATTTTTTCTATAATTTGTTCTCTAGGGTTTTCAGTAGCTCTCTCAACTATGTAGATTGCATTCAACAAAGCAATTTCTTGGGATGGGTGTTTGACCTTGTAGCTAGGAAGTCACTTAAGAAAACCACTTACCACAAGACAAAACCTGGGTTTGATACCAAAGTTCTAGCTCCTGACCCCAAGTAAATTTCATGGTCACCCAGAGTCAAATCCTTCTGCTCAACACCCTCACCTTAACTGAGGTAAATGTATTCCAAGGATGCTTCTACAGAACAGCAAGAGTCTCAGCTAGCTTTGCATCCTCATTATTTCTCATCATTCAAAGTAAACAACTCTACCTGTTACCTTCATTAATTTTTAGGTAAACATGCTTTAAAGTCAGATTGCCTGTTGATCTCTATAAATTAGCTGCCATGTATTTCTCCTAAACAAATCAGTCTAAATTAGAGCTTGCCATAGGGGATACCAGTCATGCGTTGAAACTCCAAATCATACGAAAATAGGAAAATGTCTGCAGTAATAAATGCTCTCAGAATTAGCTGACTTTATTTTTGTAGACTCATAAAACATTAACAATAGTTATATTTTATATCTTTGATATTCCTATAAACTTAATTTTCTTAGCAAATGTGTCACCAATTAATCATAGCTCAGGTATCTATGAATAATACAGATGCAGCAGCACAGTTGCAAGCTAAGATCATAGATTCTGCAGTCAGAATGCTTTAAGTCTATGGTAGGATCCTGGATAATATGTAAGTCCTTCGTGTCAGTTTTCCCATCTTTAAAGTGGGAACTATTAGCAGAAAAAGGTTGTTGTGAAGATTAAATTAGATATGACATATGTAAGGAATAAAACAGCACTTGATCCCTTAAGTGTTCGATTTTATAATACTATGGATTATGCTGATTCAGGAAAGCTACTATAGTTTGTGACAGCCATGTGTTCATATTCAGGTGGGGTCTTGTTTCTACATTGAACCAATTACACATGGAATTCTTCCAAGTGCTCTCTTCCTTCCAGCCTGGAGATGAGGTATGTATGATCAAGAGAGAGTGACCGGAATGATTAAAATGAGCAGCTGTGTTTGTGACCTTATAATGCAAATAATCCTTTGGTGGCATTTTGAAGGGTGTCTGTTACTATAGCATAACCTGGTCTATCCCAATTAATTCACAAAGTTAAGAAATTATCTGAACATTTCAACTAAAGTTTCATGCTCAAGTGAATGTATTCTCAGAAAGAACTCAAGTGGGTGAATACCAGTAAAGAATAACTGAATCATGCTGGCAAGGTTAATGATGCCTGCAAATGTCTGCCTTGGCACAGCCTTTCCTTCGATGTCTGAAATTCATCCTGAAGATCCTTTGAGGCTCATTCTGAAGTGGTCCCTTTAAAAAAAGGCATAAAACCCTGAGAGATACTGCACATTAATCATCAAATCTTTATGCATTCAATTATATATATACTTATCTATAACCTTTCCAGGAAGACTTGGGGGGGTGCAATGCATTAGGCTTACGTTAGAACACAGACTTGGAAGGTCTTCCAATACAGAATTCTCAGACCTATGTGCACAGGAGGAGGAGAATCATGGAGGTCTTTTGTTTAAAGATTATATTTGAAAGTCACAATCACAGAAAGAGAAGGAGAGATACAGATAAAAATCTTCCATCCATTGATTCATTCCCTAAATGGCCATAATGGCTAGTGCTGAGCCATGCCATGCTGAAGCTAGGAGCCAGATTTATCCCAGTCTGCCACGTGAGTAGCAGAGGCCCAAGCACTTGAGTCATATTCCAGTATTTTTCCCAGCCTTTATCAGGGAGCTGGAACATAAGTGGAACATCTAGGACATAAACTGGTGCCCACATGGGATGTCAGTGTCAGAGGTGGCACTTTTCCTGCCATACCAAGATGCCAGACCCTATGCAGCCTTCTAACTCTGGAACTAGGGAAACATTTATCTGATATTAAATATCCTTGCTCACCTTATATACAGCAGAATCAGACAACTACAGGAGTACTGCAAGAACAGCCTAAGGAAACTGCTCAAGGTCACTCGACGAGTTATTGCCAAACTGGGGTCTTTATAAAACGTGAACCACTATTTCCTTTTGTGAACTTTGAAAGTTCTAATGCAAAAGTCTAAGAACAGTTGCAGAGAAAGAGATAACAGAATAGAAAGATGAAGCAAGTGGGGAAGACTGAATCCCATTGGGAGTTTTAACCTCATTTCTTTCAATGGGTCACATCAGAGACTCTTGGATCCTCTTTGGTTTAATCTCTCTGTGGCTTGGGTTTGTTTCTTTTATATGCCACTGGTTGGTCCCGACTCACTTATGAGCATTTCTCTAAGCATCACTGCTTATTAACTGAATTTGGGCAATTTATATATTATCTTTGTACCCTAGTGGTGCTGTGCAAAATTATGGCTTTATAGATACTATTGCAAAAATTAAATAATCTTTCCGCATAGCATGCATTATGCACATAATAAGCACTAATCACTATCATTATTTTCATCATTTCATGTGGAACTTTAAGGGGCACTCTTCAGCAGAGCACTGAAAACACACTGGCCACATTGGAACATGACTATCAATCAGACAATATTTTCCAAAGGTAGGAGGGCACATTTCCATGTGTCTAATGTTTCTGTTGGAATTATCAAGGAAACACATCAACTGTTCATGTCCGTACTTGCTTGATCTTTTTTTAAGATTTATTTATTATTTTTATTGGAAAGTCAGATATACAGAGAGGAGGAGAGACAGACAGGAAGATCTCCCATCCGATAATTCACTCCCCAAGCGGCCGCAACGGCTAGAGCTGAACCAATCAAAGCCAGGAGCCTCTTCTGGGACTCCCAAGTGGGTGCAGGGTCCCAAAGCTTTGGGCCATCCTCGACTGTTTTCCCAGGTCATAAGCAGGGAGCTGGATGGTATGTACTTGCTTGATTTTAAAGCTTCCCTCTAACTACATAGTCATTGAATATTGAAAACTGGACTTGAAATGCTTCCAATTAAGCAATTACTTTAACATTTTTTCCTTTATTTCCATTTTATTCATTCTAAAACCCATAGCTAGTCACAGCCTCTTCCTCAGTGCCAATCTTCTTTGAAGAAAGTAGCCGCCTAGGCATTCTCCACCCTTCAGACTCATAGTCCTGAAATCAAGATCTGGCTGTAACGGAAGAAAAGTTCCAGAAATGTGGTGACCCCAGGAAAAAAGAAAGTAAAATGCATTAGTTTTCTATTATGGGGAATCATGCTGCTTATACTCCCCCTGTTTGAGCATTGATTACCCCCGTCTAACAATTCAATGACAGGGATCATATATTAATCTCTGCATCTCAGAAGACAATCTAGGACTTGATACACTAGGTAGAAATCAGGCGTTGCTGGCTAACCCAAATCAAGCTTTAGAGTAAAAATTTCATCTGATCAGATGTTCTCTTTGTGAAAGTTGCTAATTCATCTGATCAGATGTTCTATTTGTGAAAGTGGCTAATTCATGTGACTCTATCCAAGAGGATATCACTTAGCATAATAAACTAGACCTGACAGATAATCCCTGTGTAAGTACAAATTTAGAAAAATTTATTTAGGAGAAAACAAGTGACAGCTACCCTAGGGTACATTCTGCTCTCTGTTCAATTCTGCCAGTCCAGTGTTCGGTGGCATAAAGTCATGAGTACAGGAGATGAGGGTTGACAGTAATCTGAGAGATTATCCACCTAACACATCACTGTAAAGATTAAAAGAAAATAAGGCCTAGGAGCAAGAAATAACTGGGGGCTCGCTCTGAGGCATAGTGGATAAAGCCCCACCTGCGGCACCAGATATCCAACAGTTGTGCCAGTTCGAATGCCAGGTGTTCCACTACCAATCCAGCTTCCCACTAATTCTCCTGGGAAAGCAACAGAAGACGTTCCAAGTGCTTAGGCTCATGCATGTACATTGGAGACTCAGAAGCTGCTCCTGGCCTTAGCCTGACCCAATCCCAGCTGTTACAGCCATTTTGTGAGTGAGTGAACCAGTGGATGAAAGACCTGTCTCTGTTTCTCCCTCTCTCTGTAACTTTGCTTCTAAACAAATAAAATAAATGTATAAAAAGGAGAAATAAAAGAAAAAGAAGTAATTAGAATTCAGGAACATGTATAGTTAGGGCCAAAAGGAAGGCTAATATCAAATAGTTTTAAAAACACATACTAGATACATGATCACTAATGGCATTATTTTGCATGTAGTATAAGCTGTGATCCAACCATAGTCAATATCACAATTCTGTAGCTTGTTTTTTTAAGCTTTATTTATTTGTAAAGACAGAATAATGCAGAGACCTTTCATCCTTTGGTTCACATCTCAAATGGCTACAATGACCAAGGATATCGGTGCTGAAGTCACGAGCCAAGAACTCCATCTATGTCTTTCACATTGGTGGCAGGAGCCCAAATACTTGCATCATCATTTACTTTCCTCCTGCATACACTCACAGCAGATTAGATTAGCAGGAAAGTAGCTGAGGCTGAATTAGAGCTGATATTAGATGCCAGAATTGTATGCACAGCTTCACTTACTGTGCCGCAACTCTAATCTTTTTTTTCTGTAGCTTTTAAAGATGATATCCTTCAGAATATATATATATATTATTCATGCAGTATATATTACTATATATAACATATTATATATATACAGCATAAATATCTGAACAAGTAAATGCATGTAGTTGCATGGATGAGCTGTGCAATGGACACTAGCATACCAAGAAGGGGATAGCTTCAGTGTACCTCTCTACCCCTGAATAAAAGGAGGACTCCCAGTGAAACAACTAAATATACCGCAATAACATAAAACTAGATTCTCTACCTTTGCCTACACCTACAATGCCACTATGCATGCAAATAGCAGAATGTTAAAATTATAACTGTTACTAAAGGACTATACTGCTGTAATAATACAGGAGAAAATGGTGGGAGGGATTAAAGGGAAGGGAGAAAGGGGAAGAAAATGAGGGAATCCCTATATCCACAAAATTGTATCATGGAAAATAATAAAAATGATTAAAAAACAGACATCAAGGTTGTAGTAGAGATTCCTGTCTCACAGAATTTTCTGATACAATGGAATGTATAGAAATTTTCAGGTGACAATTTGCCTAACATTGTTCCCAGGGAATCTGAACCAGTGAATCAGAATGAATCCTATTGGTTACACCTTTTTAACAAGTGCATCAGGAAACTGTGCACAGGTCAGGAGAAATTTCTGCCAACAGAGTAAGACAGCCTTAAAGGCAGCTACACATTTTAGGGAAATCACAAGCCTTGAAGAAAGAGCTCTGAACTCCCTCTCTACTCTTTCCCATCGCCTCTTTTGAAACTTAATCCAAGCACACAGTTCCAGAATCTTTTATCCACACTATTTCAAACACCCAGCACTCATACTATAAGTAGCAGAAGCAGCAGCAACAAAGAAATCAGATTAATTCTTACCAATTATCAAGAAGTTGTTTGTCTATACTATAAAGTTAAGTAAAAGGAGGGGGGATATAGACAGAGAATTCCAGCAGTGAGGAGGGGGTAGAAATACAAACTTTTACAAATTAATTTCAAAATCTTTCCAAACAAAAGTGTCAACCTAACAGCCCTAGGTAAGCAATAACTTATACAAAAGAATATCACAGCTGTGTACACTCGCTTCTGTGTCTCAACATATTATTAAGGAAAAAACAAACCAAATTTTTGGAGATGGTAAGTCCATTAAAAATTCTGATCAGTTACAGAAAAACTCAGCAGTTTTTTTCTGTATTCAAACTATGGTACTTTCTATCCAGGACAGTTGCTTGTGCCTCCCACTACCAGAAAATCCTGAGCTGACTACTCAATATTATACTGTGAAACTTGTGGGTTATAACATTTTAAAAGAATAATGTGACATTCTAAGTCATTATTGCAGTGCTTTTTAAAAATTAATCAGAAGTTTTCAGAATTATTTTAGAAAGTCAAGGTTTGATTTATCTATTTGACCTTAAATGTGACCCTCTTCTCCAATAGCCTGTGGATTCTGCAGCATTTAGGAGACTGTTGGGGAGAAGAAGGAAATTTCTACTTTTATTGGAGAGCTGAAATACACACATTGTCTTTTTGCCACTTTAACAGTTCTTTGTGTTGCAGGGAAAGCAGTATTATTTCATGTCCAATAAGAAATATGCAAGATTTTTGTTGAGGTTGCAAAAACTAAGAACTAAAAATGACGCTTTGAAGAAAAGGGAGGATGTAGATGATAACTTTACAGGAAAAAATAACTGCTCAGAAGTGTAACTTGTTTATTACCTAATAGAGAGGAATGATTATTTCCAACTTCATTCCTTTGTGGGAGTGATTTATTTCACAATACAGACTTTTTAGAGCATTCTGCATTTCATCTTATTCTTCCTTGGGTATAGATAGTTTCCACTTAGGATATGTGAATGTCAAGCCTGTTCATATCAATAATGAAGAAAAGATTCTCTGTTGACTCATTTCCCTTCATTTTAGTGAACAGTTTGCATTAAATCAAGGTTAAGCTCTCTTGTCAACTCATCTCCAGGCAATTGCTTTAAGCCCTCTTAAGAAATCCATTTCGCATGACTGATGAACTCCCCTAAAGTGAATCTTCATTAAACAATAAAATTTTAGCCAAAGCAGTTTGGATACATCTGAAATAAAATCAGCCAGACTATTTCACACAATAAGTCCCGCATCTCTTATCCCACAGTGAGACTTTCTCAACTAGCCCCATCACACCACGTGTGTAACATACATGGAGAAGTCCCCACACAGGGAGAGCGAAATGAAGTTCTCTGTGCTGGATCTTCTCTGCAAAAGTATTATGCTTCAAACACTGACTCCTTTTAGTGAACAAATTCAAGTTAGTTCCTAAAGCTCTCAAAAACATTAAAGTAGTATGTGTATAATTATTTAAAGGCTGACACTGCTCTTATTTCACCTAATCATCAGTTGACTTCAGTAACAGTCATTTCCAGAAAATGGCCATTATGACCCTTCAAAAGCAAGAAAAGTATTCCTTGAGAGACTCTGTGTGTGTGTGTGTGTGTGTGTGTGTGTGTGTGTGTGTGTGTGTGTGGCTACAACTGGAAATTAGATTCTTAGTAGTGCAACTCTAAAACACCTCAAATGGTATCTGCTGGCCTGAAAAGTGTGAAAATCCATCCCCATTGAAAAATACTACTATGTCGTTTTACAAACAGTATCACAAACTATAAATAACCATGAACAAAATCAATAGTGTGGATTAAAATGAAGAGCCCTTATTTTGCATTCACAGATCTACTCCACCCTTCTCCACACCCATCACTTTAGTCAAAATGAACTCTCTCCCGCTGGGTTTCTTTATTGGGCTCTGGTGGAAACCTGGCTTCATCACTTCTTTTTCATTTTTCAGGCGCAGTCTCTCCCTCTGCACTGCTTCTTCTCCCTTTGCCTGAGGCTCATCCTTTCCACCCCAAAAATCTTCCTTTGACCCTGACTTCCTCTTTATATAACTATCCTATTTCTCTCCTTCCTCTCACTTTACAAATGAGAGGTAAATGTTCAATAAATATTTATGGATTAAGTGAATGAAAAGAAATATATTTCTTTATTGCTTCATCTCTCACTTTCATTCCACTGCAAACTTTCAAAGCTCCACTAAAGCTGGTCTCAAGAGGTGGCCAATAATTTTCCAATTTAAAAAACTCCATTCGCTCTCCTTACCCTTCATTCTAGTTGACCTTTACATAGCATCTGCATTGCTAACTAATGCTTAGTATTAATATTCTCTAAAGTTATCTTATGATAGCCAAAGTCTTCTCTTATTTATCATGTTTCCCCAGAAACTCATTGATGGCATGTTTTTGTAACTCTCTCTTCCCTTTTACTATGCACCATGCCAACGGGAGATTCAGAAAAATGAAACAATTTCACTACCTGCTCCAGTGGTAATTTCTAGTACTCATTCTTAAACATTGAAGACCTGCCTTTCTACATTTCTTTATCACTCGTCTTAGATAACATGCTAGCACCTAAAACAGACTCAAAATGTAACTGAAGTTTTCATAGCCACACCATCCTCCTCATTACATTGTTGAATCTTCAGAAAGATTCTTAAGAAAGCTACCATTTCTCTTTCCTGCAACTTTCCCTTAGCTTCAAGTTGTATTGATGCTTTTCTGAAATGTCTCTTGATTCTGTCCCATACTTTCCACTTTCCTTGAAACTGCCCTAGTTTAATTTTTATATCAGTCCTTAGACCATTACAAAGTCCATTATCTGATACCTTTGCCTCCAGTTCATTCCCTCCAATCATTTTTTTTCCCTGCAATAAAAGACCAAGTTCTCTGAGGGTACAAATGTCACAGTCAACTTCGTGTTATCCTGCACAAATACTGAATGCATATTTGTGGAAAGAAACTCTTACTTCCAGTAATCAACTGTCAAAAAACCAAAAATCTGATCCTATAACTTCACTACTGCTAAACCTTTGATGACTATCTCTATGGTTTGAAGAGGAAAAAAAGTCTCAGTGGGACATTCAGGATCCTCTGTGGTCAGGTGCTAGTCTACCACCTTGGTAATCTGCCATCTCATACCTGCCATGTACCTGAGACTCCTGCCACATCTATTATTTGTTCTTCCTGTTTATTTCTATAACATATTCTGTATAACCTACATCTAAAGCTTGGAATGCCAGTTTCCTATCTCTGCATCCTGAAATCCTGCTCAATTTTTAAGTTCAAATTAAAATTCTGGCCCTTCAATGCAGTTTTCGCTAAGTCTTCTTTATAAAAAGTAACTGCTGCCGACACTGTGAACACATGTGCTTTTTTATTTCCATATAGCACACGTTGCCCCGTCCCCAACATTATATTTAGATGTGGACACAAGTATTCTCTTTAATATACTGGAGAAAGGTCCTTTAGAATATCTCCAATCTCCTGCTGTGCTATGCTTGAGCCATAGGCTCACAAGAGAAAACATACAATAAAAGAATAATGAAGGGACTCAGTAACTCCTCTTTCTGTTAATTCATTTCACTAGAACCCAGCTGAATAACTGTAGTACTGTATTCTCTGTTATGGACACATTTGGTCAAAAATACCTAAATGTAGACTAACCACTCATGTTACCTTAATAACATGAAGCAACATTAGTACAGGTACTAGGGTTTTAGTTAACTGAAATATGCACATTAACTATACATTTATATATATATAGAAAATTAAGTTAAACAAATAGGAAAATATATCCACAAAATTCTGTCTTATCTTTAAAATATTATTTAACTATAATATCTATTTTTCATCTCACATGAGTGCTGTATTATAATAATGAGATAGGCAACAGCTGGAGATGGCTCATCTGCATTTTAGTTGTGTCTTACAGTAGTGACCATTACAGTCCCCAGTCAGGGATAGGGCACTATCTGCTAGCTTAAAAAATAATAAAACAAGTAACAATGTTACTACGCATTCTCCAAAAGATATTCAAAAGATATCCTCAAAACATGTCTTTGCATTTTTTTTCTCAAACTCCTATTCAAAAGTACACAAAACTATCACTACTTACATTGGGTCTAACTTCAAAGAATACTTCCTTTTAAGGCAGGAAGAGTAAATGAAAAACTATAATCACAAATAAGAACAGTCCTTTAAAACTAAATGTACTATATTAAGTTTCAGATTATTATTGCTTTCTGCAGTAAAGAATACAAGGATTCCCTACATTTGTTCTTATTCTGTGTCAAAATATTCAAAAATTTCAAACACATAAATACTATACTTTTGAAAATTATACTAGAATACAAAACTAAGTTTTAACAATCTTTTAAAATTTTCTCACTTGAAAATTTCTACTTAAAATGGTAAAATAGTAAGTTTTTAAGATATAGCTTTATCCATTTTTAACCTAAACAAAAAGCTATTTATCCATGTAAAAGCATTACAGTCTAGTTATTACTAAGGAAGTGAAAGTAAACATTGAAATTTATCATAATGAATTTAAGGGACAATGCAAATGTTGCAGCTTTCTCTCAATCTAGTAAGTCATAAACTTTTATATTGCACAATTATACACATATTACAATTATAATATCATTTCCTTCTTTGATTTCTTGAAGCTTCATTCTTTCATGAAGACCAAATCATCTGTGCTTCCAGTTTTTATCCAACCAAAGTGAACAACTGATATGGGTGATCACCCCAGGCTCCTGCCCTGCTGCCTAGAGAACTAGGCTTAAGCCTAACCCTCCCCTTGGCCTGAGACACAGCCTTCAGGCCTACACATGGAGTGTGACTTCCAACATGGCTACAAGGTCAAAGGGAGCATACCTGAACATCATCTCTGACATGACCTGAAGATCTAGGGAGATAGACGTGTCTAACAGCCAATTACAGCGTCTCTGGTGGACGTGGGATCTGCCAGAAGGCTCCCTCCTGCCCACCTCTTCCTTACCCTTTAAAACCTGTAACCTGTGCATAATAAAGCGGACATGCCTCACCAGCTTGTCTCAGGTGATTCTTGTGGCCAAAGGCCACTGTCTGCCTCACCCTTGGTGACCTCAGGTCCTGCTGGCAGTTCTAAATCCCGAGAAATTGAGACTTATTCAAGCAAAGCTCCAAAAGCTTCTTATCAAGAAGATATCTGAATTTGACAATGGTTTATAAAACACAGAATCATCTACTTTTTAATCTGCATTAGAAAACAGAAAGATCTAAAGGAGAAGTAATAGGCTCCAAAGTGTAGAAATGCTTATTGAGAACCAGGGTAGTGATAGTGCAAATATCAAAATGATAGACATCACCTCCAATTCCTGCTGGCAATAGTAGGCAGGCAGTTGTTTTGTAGGGTTCTGAAAATATACCAGAACTGGCAAGAGTGCTTTTTCTCTGTTGTATTTATTTCTGAAGGGCAGCAATGGATTGTTAAATATCATCTTCCTTGCGAAAAGATTGTGTTAGATAAAGGGAGAGATAAATGGGGTATGAAGTAAGTTTCCAATAATGCACATTTCTTGTGGTTTGTTGTCAGTCCTGTATTTTTCCTTTGACTCTTTCAGCTGTGAATTGCTGTGATTCTGAGTAAACTTTATATCCCTAGGGGCCTTCTTAGCCATCTTCTTATTCTAACACAAACAGATGTATTTCAAAAAATCCAGCATTTCAAAACCCAGCTAGTTGAGAGCCTATTGTGTTACAAGATGTTAAATTGTAGAGAAATCATACTAAGAGACTGAGAGACACAAAAACTGATCATCAGATGCAGCAATTTGGAAGGTATTGATGATCAGACAAGTTTAATTTTATGAAATGAAATGATAAGGAAGAAAACCTGACTGGAGTGTATTTAAGACAGACTGATGGCTTCCACAGAATGGTAAGCTACATTTTCTGATAGAATCTATCTGATGAAAACCAAGAAGATCATGAATAAAACATACTGTTTTAAAGAACTTTTGGATTTGCAGCAACAAAGAAAAAAATCTCAAGAATCTCCACCATGGCTACCAAAAAACCAACAAAACAAACCAACAAGCTGAAACAAATAAAGAGCTCTATGTAATACAAAATCAGAAGAGAAGGCAGGTTATGTGGAAGGCGAACACTTACATCATCACCATCAACAAGATCAAGTATTGGCCAAATGCAAGGCAAGAGAGACAAATCCCACATCCTCAAATCAATACAAATGCCTCAAAGAGAGCGAAAATCTCTAAACCGATGGAGCCTGTAATTCTAAACAATGCAAACGTTCACCAGTTCTGGAGAAATTCACCTCAATTCACACTCCTTCCTCCATATCTTGACCGTCCCCACAGAAATCAGTGATCCACATGGGCATACATTTTTCTCAACTATGTATACAACATTAAAATTGAAGAAATATATTAAGAATAATTTTTAAAATCTATGAAATGCAGCAAAAGCAAAGTTTTAAAAAGTTTATAACACGGAAAATGATGAGGGGGGTGATAAATGGAGGGAGTATGGTGAGGTGAAGAGAGTGTCCCTACATCTACAAAACCATATCATGAAAAATAATAACAACAATAAAAAATACAAAACAACTCAAAATAAAGGTCTAATGATACACCTCAAAAACAGACAAGAACAAACTAAACCCCAAATCAACAGGAAACAAGAAATAACTATCAGAATAGATTACAAATGAAACTGAAACTAAAAAGGTATAAAAGATCAACAAAACAGAATGCTAGCTTTTTGCAATGATAAACAAAAATGGATAAAACTTCAGCCAGACTAAGAAAGAGAAAACAGAAAGTAAAATCAGAGATGAAAAAGGATAGATTACAACCAATAACACTGAAATACAAAGTATTGTAAGAAACTACTGTGAAGAACTGCACACTAATAAACTGGAAAATCTTAAGGAAATGGATAAATTATTGAATAAATATAATAAATAAATAATGAATAATTATAATCTACCAAGATTCATTCATGAAGACACAGACAACATAAATGGACCTATATCAAGCAATGAGACTGAAACTGTAAATCAAAATCTTCCATCACACCTAAAGGTTTTACCACAGAATCCTACAAAACATTCAGAGAGGAAGTAACTAACACTTTTCAGACTATTTCAAAATATTAAACCTGATGCATTAGGGAAATGCAAATCAAAGCCACAATGAGATATCACCTCAGTGTATCAGAATGACTAAGACTCAAAACATGGAGAATAATAAAGGATGGAGAGGATATAGAGAAATGGAAGACTTACAGACCACAGATAGGGACATAAATTAGTGCAGCCACTATGGAAAACAGCTTGGAAATATCTTTAAAAACTAGAAATAGGGCCCAGCGCAGTAGCCTAGTGGCTAAAGTCCTTGCCTTGAATGCCCAGGATCCCATATGGGCACCAGTTCTAATCCCAACAGCTCCACTTCCTATCCAGCTCCCTGCATGTGATCTGGGAAAGCAGTTGAGGACAGTCCAAAGCCTTGTGACTCTGCACCCACATGGGAGACCCGGAAGAGGCTCCTGGCTCCTGGCTTTGAATCAGCTCAGCTCCGTCAGTTGTGGCTGCTTGGGAAGTGAATCAGTGGATAAAGATCTTTCTCTCTGTCTCTCCTCCTCTCTGTATATCTGACTCTCCAATGAAAATAAAATAGATATTAAAAAAACTAGAAATAGACATGTCATATGATCCACCAATCCCACTGTGCAAAAGATATTGTATCAGAAATATCTCCATCATCATGTTAATAACAACACCATTCGCAACCACCAAAATTTGGACTCAACTATAGTGCCCATGCTCAGATGAATGGATAAGGAAACTGTGGTATATATACATAGGGAATATCATTCATCTATCAAAAAGAAGGATGAAATTCTACCATTTGCAACAAAATGGACACAGCTGGAGGACACCAGGTTCAGTAAAATAATCTGAACTGAGAACAACGAATACTGCAAATACTGCATGATCTAAAACGTTTTTAAAATACTTATTTTTTCTAAATATATATTTTTTTGGAATTTTGAATTGTGAGGTACAATTTTGTGTAGGCTAGGATTCCCCCCCAAACTCCCACCCCCAGTCAGATTTTTCCCATTTTGTTACAATAGTGTAGTCCTTCATAAGGAATCATAATTCTATCTTAAAATACTTGTGTTTCGTAGTGCTGTAAGTACAGTTTCTTAAAACTTTGTTTTATATCTTCATCAAACTAATGGTTAAGAATGGTATACTACTATAGTTTCAATGTCTTGTGGTTATTTTAAAATTTTCTGTATATGGGAGAAATGATCTTTTTTTGTTCAAATTTTGTTTATAGCCACTGTCTGCAATTCCACTATGTTAGAGTCCTTTTGTTTATTGCTTTTTAAACTTGTTAGTAAAATATTAAGCCAGGTACTATAATTTAAATTTGAAGTATTTTATCTTAAAAACTAAAAACAAGCAAATGAATGGACAAAACCAGAAAGAAGGTGAGAGGAATCAAGGGTGAGGCAGGAAGAGATAAAGAGAATATCGCAATGTGAGTTTGCTTCATCCCATGACTTTAATAGCCACAATGTTAAGGACTCTCAAATTGGTTACCTGCATACCTCTGCTAGTTCCAAATTTGTATAGCCTGTGAACCATGTGACATCTACACTTATTATCTTAAAAAGAATCTCAAGTTTAACATGTCCAAAACAAACTTTCATTGTTTTATGCACCTCCGACACCTCAGTAAATTGCACCACCATTCATCCAGTTGTTCAGAGAAGAAATGCAGGCTTTTCCTTGATTTATCTTCCTGGTGTGCCTCATAGCCAATCCATGTTTGGTGTATGTGATCTCTACCATTAAAATATATCCCACATCTAATCCTCTGAACACCACCACCGCCTGCTTTAAGTCATCAGCATCTTTTCCTGCATCACTGCAGTATCATCATTGCCTCTAAACCAGCTCTACTCCTACCATTACCACTGTCTCACCACGCAATTATCCTCAGGCAGAGTAATTTTCTAATAACATAGATAATATCACAACTCTTACAATCAAACCATGCCACATGTTATTTAACATTCAGTACAAAAATCCAAAGACTTCACTCTGATCACCTGGCTGTAAAGTGAGCTAGCCACTATTGCCTCTCTGATAGTATCTCACTATTACTTCATTTGCTTTCCTTTGGTAAATCAGCATTCTCATTACTTCTAGACTGGGTCAAGCTCATCTATATTTTAGGTTTCTGCATCGCTTTTGAGTGATATTCCAGAAATTTTGAGATGGTACACTCACTGCTTTAGTCTCTGTTAAAATATCACCTGTTCAAGCTGATATTTTGATCTGAAAAAACCTTCTTCTATCTCCATGTTTTTGTTTTATTTTGTAAATCTCCTCCCTTTAGAAACAGAGTTACTTGAAAGCAGAAATGTCTTGTTCATCACTGTGAACTGTGAATAGTGCGTGATAAAATATATTAGATGGTTGAATCAATTCAAGCCCATTTTTAGCTTTGGTAATCACAACCAAATTCTTTCTTTCTAATTGGCAAATCTACATTTAAGTAATTTTGCTTCCATCAAGTTTACAGATTTTTAAATCACTGTGCACTCTATGCTTACCTCCTAGTTGAATAAAACTCATTTCTTACAATGACTTTCCCATGTTTAAAATACCAAAACATTTTGAAATAGAGTGCCCAAAGATGTGGTTATTCAGATGAAAATAACTCATCAATTAAAGTAGCAGACAGTACAATCTAATTTGATATTGAACTTCCATGAACCATTAAAAAAATGGAGGTGGTGCAAGGAAAATGCCGTGTACTGAACATAAAAACATTCAGAATAGATGTTTTATTTAGTCTCTAATAAGTACATAAAGCTAAAAAGGTTTCTGTTACTGAATCACTCCATTGCCTCATCTGTTAGGAACAACTAGCCTAAGAATGACTTAACAAAGAATTATCTATGCGTAAGGGAGTTAAATTATTGAAATTGGAGATATATTTTTATTAATATCATTGTAGGTACTATTGAATTATTCCATTGATTTCTATCTTTTTTTACTTACAGGAAAAAAGCAAAAAATTAAAGTGAGGTTAATACACATTCTAAGGCAAGGGAAATTTTAATAACCAAATATTAATAATAACCAAATATATAATAACCAAATATTCTTCCTATTTCTACTTACAATACTTTGGTAATAATATAATACAATGTATTGTATATATTATACACAATAATAATATATTAGCATATATATTATACATATATATCTACATACATATCTAGATAAATAATACAACGTTTTGATAGAAAGATGCTAAAATAACTTCGCAATACCACATTAAATAAAAGATGGATGTAACAGTCCTGATTTTCAAAAAGAAGGATAATTGATTCTGAATATTGAGATTTGTTTCTTTTCCAGATAAAGTTATTGAGTGGCTAAGTATTGTGTACATGTAAATTCCTCTTCAAATTGAGTGTGATGATATCCAGATACTCTTACAGTAAATAAAAGAATAAAGTCAGGCTAAGTTAATCTCATTTTATCTTTTGTTTTTTCTCTTTATTTTTCATTGTCTTCTTTGCTCTATTTAACTAGAACTATAGGTTAGCTCAAGGGTATAAAAACAAAATATCTAGATTTCATCAAGTCAGTTTTGGTGTTCATTATACTTTCATAGTTCTAAAAATATGATCTCAGTGACAGAACACTTAGGTAGAATTCTAATGGCAAAGCCTAAAATTATAAGGCTGCTTTTTTTTAGCAGCCCAGAAAATGGTAAAATATTTTTACCAGTTTCTCAAATTAAGTATAAAATAATATTAAATTACATATGTAAATGACTAGAAGCTGAAAGAGATGCATCTTATCTCAGTAAATGGCATTATGCCTCTCAATTAATGACATAATTATCTATTATCTATTTACTTTCCTGCCATTTAGAATGCAAGAGACCCCAAAATACAAAGGTTCAACAAAGATAGGAAATGATACCAATCACATGTAAAAATGCAGCATGACTAGAACCAAGTGAGGAGGCTCTGTTTCACCTGTCATCAAAAATAGGTTATTTCCATATTGTTCTATTAGCCCTTCAGATCATGTCCAATTCTTTATGGATGAAACTGGTTTATCAGCACCACACCATATTCCAGCCCATTGGGAAGAGCTTAAGAGTCCAGGAAAAGCAGTAGGGGACCTAGTTGTTGCCCGAAATACAGGCCATAGTGACAGGTAACTGAATTTGAGCCTAACAAATATAGGTGATCATGTGCATTGCTCAAACTCATGATGCAGTTCACAGCTCTACCTCTATAATGAAGAAAGAGAAAATGGATACTGAGACAAGTTAGCAAATTCAACCACAAATATTCTAAAATCCAACCCATCACTAAGGTTGGTCTCTTTGGCTCCCATATATTTCTTTTTTTTTTTCCACAGAAGTATCGTTTACTACCAAATCTATGATCTTGAAATGTCATCCCTTTTCACATATTTCATTACAATAAGCTCCTAACTGATGTCCTTACATTACACTTACACTAGTCTTTGCTCCCAAATCAAATGGCTTCCTTACAGCCAAAAGGGTTGTTTTAAAAGCCATGTAATCATTCCAAAATCCTGATTAAAATCTTTCAGATGCTTCCAATTGCTCTTGGAAATCCTAGCACCAATTCCTACATCTCTCTCCTTTCCTCTAGCCTAACCTCTCATTATTTGGCCTCCTGCCATGCTCTCATTTATTTTCCTTTGGTCTCATTTTCCTGTTTAATTGCTCACCCACAGCCTGTTCTCTCCTGCCACAAACAGTTTGAATGAATGTATCCTTCTGACAAGAATGCTCTTCTCCTCGGTCTGCTCCATTGCTCACGTATTGGTCCTAACTCAAATGTTTTCTTAAAAAAGGCTTCCCATGGCCACAGATAACATTGAATTCGCTATCACACAATATAATAGCACCCTGCAATGTCATCACTATTTGTAATGACATAGCTTTGTGTATGATTATATGAGATGGAGAAGGCAGACCAGTCAGTTTTGGTTTTGTGCTTCTAACAATGTCTTGATGTACCTGTTGTGTTTTCTCCCCAGGTACTTCTCTTCCATTTTTTAGACATTCACAAGGCTGGTGTTGATCATAAGAGAAGGGTCCTGAATTGCAGGTTCCAGTAATATTAGCTACCTTTTTTCATTCCTTTCCCCAATAGCACCCTCAGTAATCTCTCTAAAAAACTAGGTTATAGTTAATCAAAACAGCTAGCCTATGAGACTTCCCTATCTGTGCCATTACATTGAGGTCTTTGCTGAAGAACTTGGATTCTGTGATAATACTCCCCACATCTACAGCCGTCTTTAACCCCTATATCTATTCTCTTTCATTGAAAGGTAACAGAATAGGCAACTCAGAAATGCAATACCTATGTTGACCAAAAAAAAATTTCACTCAAGTTCAAGGAAGATTTCTCTTAGAACAAAATAATCTCTTAAATAATTTCCCTAAATTTGGATAATTGTATTTCTTTACTGTTTCCACATGAACATACAGTTTTCTTCCCTGAGTTTTTAATCCTTCAAGAATTTAACAGAAAATGAGATTTTTGTTTGCACATTTCTTATTCTATGAGTTTCCAAGAAGAAAGCCAAAATGCTTTTATTCGTTTACCTTTAATTAGAAGTATCTGTATCTATGGGTAAATGTTCAAATATCAGGAAGATGTGTTTGCTTATTTTGTGGTTTCACATCCCCAAGAGAATATTTGCTCCAGTTTAAGAACTACATTATAGTCTATTTTGATAGAATTTCCCTCAGTAAAGCAGAGCATATTACAAAATAAAATAATTATGTGTGAACTTCCTCAATAGATTCACACATTCTCTAATGAGAAAAACAGCCAGTTATTGCACTCATGGGGAAAGTTTTGTGGATTCCCCAAGCATCTGAGTAAGCACAGATCTAAAATTATAGAACTACAAATGCTTTATGCTTGCTAAACCTCTTGCTTCTGTTTTTTTTCTCCTTCAAACACTATTTAACTAAACACCATGCACATACTAGGCGTCAAATTTTCAATTATCTCATTTTTCATTCATAAAAGTATTTCATTTTTTAGGAAAGCTCTATGAAATGCCTACAAAATGATGCTAAAGGTCTTGGTCCAGTTGAGGGAAAAAATTCAAAAGAATACTATGTAAACATCATATAAAATTTTTAAAAAAGAAACACAACAACAACAACAACAGAATAATGGTAACTGTGCTGTGATCTCAGAGGTAGCTTTAAAGGAACAAAATCATCGTGAAATGTGGGGGAAGCAGACTAGTGCTTCCTAAATGAAGAAGTACCTAGCTCAAGCTGCTGTATTACAAGGCAGTTAGTTCTGACCACAATGAAAAGCACAAGGGCAAGAAGAATCAAGATGGTGAAAAGAGTAAGGACACATTTAAACAGACAGAGAAACATTAGCCAGTGTGAAGCAGAGAGAGCACAGTTCAGGAAATAGCAGAAGATAAGACAACAGCAGAAGGTCTCCTGGAGAATGACAGACACAGGAAAGTGGTGGACACAACAGTGTGGTGTTGCAGTGACTGATACCCCAGTGGCATTTAGTGAGCCATGATCTAAACTGAACCCGCTGATGGAACTCCACCAGCAACAAGGTGGAAAGGGGCATTCACCAGGAACGCAGGAGGTGAATGCAAAGAACTGCCCATCCTGTTAGTCTGATTGATTTGACTGAAACAGAAACATAGCAACAGGTACTAGATGGGCAGTGTGGGAACAGGGGGTATTTCACAGCCCAGTCTTCCCCCTTACTACTGAATCTGGCAACATTTTGTGTAGGGAGGCAAAAGCCATGGGACAGGACTTACCTGTACTGAGCTGGGAGTAAACTCATTTATGGCTCAGTGAACTGCAACAACCTGAAATATTACCAGCTCAACCCAACATAGGTTCAGGTAACCCTCATTTTGTACACTGTGGGGAAAGTTTTAAGACTGCAGGGATAACGGTGAGCTGTGTATGTGCTGAGCTGCGAGCTAACTCACTGAGATCAATGCATTGCACTGGTACTACAAGGAAAATAATACTGACTTTGGCATCGTACGGGATAAAATAGGTCCATGTGGCCCTCAGACCTAACAGTCAACAGGTTCCAGCAGGATTAGCACCAACAACAACCTGACTATATAGGACAACTGGTATATGCCTAATCCTGGGAACTGCTTGAACTGGAAGTGGGAAAAACATTGTACAGACAACGGTGCAGCCTCATCATGGGATCACAGGAGGTGGAGACACATGAGCCAGGAGCTGGGGCTAAGAAGACTATGGTGGAAATCTAACATAAGAACCCAGAGAACTTGCTGGAGGGAGTGGCACAACTGACTGCAAATAAAGAGCTGTTACCAACCACAATAAGTAAAATCAAATTGTAGTATTGTGGGTAACACAGCTTAGAAATCTATCCCAAGGAGAAGAATCTGATAACCAGAAGTATAAGGACCAAGAGCAAAAGAAGAAACAGAGGCACAATGAATATTACTGAAGACTTCCCTGCAAAGGAGCAAAAGCCTTTGCCAACCTCAGAGTTCACTGAGGAGGACAATGAGAAAATGGAGGATACAGAGCTCAAAACAAAGCTTCTTATCAACAGTGAGAAGCACGTAATACAGGAGTTCAAGAAATTTAAGGAATATGTCACACAGGAAAGTAATCAAATGAAAGCTGACATATCAGAAATGAATAATACAGTAAAACAAATTAAAGTACAGTGGAGAATTTCCAAAATAGAATGAAGGAAGCAGAAGAAAGAGTCTCACAATTGGAAGATATTTCCTGTCACCAGAGGGAAAACAAGCAAAAAGCTGGAAGCAGAGCTGCATCAAGCTAAAAAAAAAAAAAATTCAAGAATTGAAAGACACTACTAAAAGGCCAAATATAAGAGTTATGGGAGTCCCTGAAGGTGCAGAAAGAGAAGCTGGAAATTAAAGGTGTATTCAATGAAATAATAAGAGAAAATGTTTCTAATCTAGGAAAAAAATTGGAAAACAAGATCCAGGAGGGGCACAGAACTCCCAATAAAGCTAACCAAAAGTGATCTTCACCACAACACATGATAATCAAGCTCTTTTCAATTGAACATAAGGAAAAGATCCTTAAATGTGCACGTCAAAAAAAATCAATTGACATATGAAGGAATGCCAATTAAACTCACAAGAGACCTCTCACAGGAAAGTCTACAGGCCAGTAAGAATGGAGCGACCTATTCCAGCTCCTATTGTCAGCTCACGATAATGTACCCAGCAAAGCTTTCCTTTGTCTTTGAAAATGAAATAAAATTCTTCCACAGTAAACAAAAGTTCAAAGAATATTTGTCTTTTAGATCTATCCTACAAATGTTCTTGACAGTGAAAAGGAATGGTATCTATGTAAATGTGAAGAACATCCTGGTAAAATAACAGCAGAAGACTAAGTCAAACTACAAACAACCCATTGCTAAAATGACAGGACCAAATTACGACCTATTTGCATTAACCCTGAATGCAAATGGCTTAAACTCATCAATCAAACATAGATAAGTAGACTGGATTAGAAAAAACAAAACCCATCTATTTGTTGCCTACAGGAGACATATCTCACCAACAAAGATCAGCAGAAACCTTATCTCATGGGTTTTAATTTTTTTTTTTAGTTTCATCTCCTGAAAACAATTTCTGATTAAATTTTTCACTGACTCATAGACCATACAATAGCATCATTTTCTTTAAGAAGGTTTTTGGTTTTCTTTTTCATTTCTTCAGTGACACATTAGTCATTTAGTAGCATGTTATTTAACTTCATGGCAATGTAAATTTCTAATTTTCTTCCTGTTGTTGATTTTGTTTTATGGTTTTTCATTTAAGGGATGTAAAATAACTGTGTAATGGAGATTATCATACCCAGATGTGAGGATACAATGCAGCATGCCTCTCTACTTCCAGACAAAGAAGGCCTCCCAATGAAACTGTTTACTATATCTTGACAATAGGATGCTGGACTCTCTGCCATTGTCCATGCCAGCAATGATGGACATATGACTGCTTATGAAAAATTATACTATAGTATTGATATGGGGGAACTCAGTGATGGGGAGAGGACTTGGGGGGGTGGGAAGGGAAATCCCAGGACCTATGGAACTCTATCATAAAATGACAATAATAATAATATTAGAGGCAAAATTTTAAAAAACGCACAAAAACAGAGTACAGAATAGCAATCTGCTAACCATGCCCATTACATAAGTAGTCAGACACATCTGAAAAAAAAAAAAAAAAAACCAAGAGATAGGATGATGACACTGGAGCTAGAAAGGTTTTTCCAAAAGCAGTAAGAAAAAATCAGTGCAGGATTGGAGGTGATAAATGTCACGTTCTCTGAGACACCACCCAAACATAAGTAATTAAATGTTTGATGGGCTAGAAATAAATGTTTAGTCATGAGATTAAAGTGAAAGCAAGGAGCTTCACAGTAGAGGGAAATTAATTCCTGCTAAGAAACCTGAACTCTTTCTGTCTGAAGAGTTTCAGTCTGAGAAAAACATTAAACATGGGTTGATCAGTGCAATAATAGAACTGATCACAAATTTGAGAGGGACAGGCCAGGGTGAAGGGATGGAAGACTAGTGAAAAGATACTGCATAGCCAAAAATAGAGAATACAAGGGCTTGAACCACAATATTATATCACGCCTGAAGACACAGATAAAGATAAACTTGAAGAATTGAAGATGATGCTAGATTTCTCATAAATTAAGGAAAATAAGAATTGGACATGGTTGAATTTATTATAGACTGTATTTTTATTTTAGTCTGTAATCTTATTTACGTTGGGGTTTCCAATGACTTTTTATAAAGACATTTTCATAAAGACACTACTGCTCTCATAAAGTATCTAATCATTAATATAGCAGAATTCTTTAATGGAAATAATACTATGGGAAAAAAGGTGCATAAAACAGGATTTCAAAACTTGCTTGCACCAAACTACACTTACCACTTTTCTATGACTTTAAAAATGCTTTAATATGAAGAATTAATGAGGAAAGAAGGGGTTGAAGGAAATTATGAGTTTTCTATCAAATACCATGTGTTTGAGGATGCATGAAAAATAGTAGACAAAAATTATGTAGGTACAGAGCCCAGGAAAGGGACCCATGTAGGAGACAGAGAACTGGATGAGGTCGTGGGAAAGGGTGAGCTCAGAGAGTAAAAAAATTGGCAAGCCACAACGCCTGGGAGATACCATTTGAATAAGAATCTCACTTTATCTGACCTGAGACTCAAGAGTAACAATCTAGTATATTAAGATCCAAGAACATTCACTCTAGTCCAAGTGGGGAAGAACTTGTTCCCTTCTAATACTCACTATTAAATTATTGTTTGTTTTGTGAAATTGACATTAATCCTATGGGGGAAGAATTAATAGTTCTACTGCTTTGCTAGCATTTACAAAAGTTCTTTTCCTATTTATCTTTTTAAGTATAATTTACATATAATACAATTTATTTGGAGGGTATTCAGTTCTGAGTTTCAGTAAGTGTGCGTAATCACGAGCGCCAGAATAGTAAATAATAAAGATATTTCCATCACCTAAAAACTGTTTAACTGTTTATTTCCTGTTGTAGCGGGTCACCTTTTTCCATTCCCAGCACCTGTAACCGCTAACTGATGTTTGTCCATTTTGTGTGAAGTGATAGAAGGGTAAAGACATTATTATCTTTATTTTTCCAACAAGGAAACCTAGTAGATTTCAGAAGTCATGTCATTTGCTCAAATAACATTGCCAGTACCTAAGCCTTGATTCAAAACAAGACACATTTCCTTCAAAACCCAGAAAGACATCCCATCAGTGCATTGTAACCACATTGGTGATACATAATTCAAGCCAAGGCATTCATAACCTTTTAAAGTATTCAAACAATAGCACATTTTTTTTTGCAACATAAAACATTCTGGGACAGGTGTTGTTACAAAGCACATTAAAAGTTAAGCTGCCAGCATCCCATATGGAACGCTGTTCAAGTCCTGACTGCTCTGCTTCTGATCCAACTCCCTGATAATGTGTCTGGGAAAGCAATTGGAAGATGATACAAGCACTTGGGCCACTGCCACCCTGAAGACCTGAATGAAACTCCTAGCTCCTTAGTCTGGCAAGCCCAAACCCATCTATTGTGCCCAGAGTCCAGTGGATTGGCTATCTCTCTACTTATTTATCTCCTTCTCTCTATAACTCTGCCTTTCAACTAAATAACAATAAACAAACCTCAAAAAAATTCTTACATGCAACCAGTACTCAAGCATTGTTCTTAAAATCAAGTCAGAGAGGCAGAAAATAATACTTGAGTTAGCTTTATAAATAGATTGCTTGAGGAGCAGGTGATCTTAAAAAGGCGGACAACTTTATTAAATCTAATCACTACATATACATAGAACATAAACTACACAAATCAGCTTCCCTGCGTATTTTTTCTCTGCACCATTGTCTCTGAATGAATGAGCATTGCTGCAGGAGCTCTGAATGTCTGCTCTTAAACCCTGGAACTCTGGCCACACAGGAATTTGCAATGTTATGATAAGGAGAAGCCATATTTCAAAAGAGATGATTATGAAAGTACTCTGCTTTGAGGATGCCCTCCTATTTCTACCCAATCTTATTTGGAAAGAGTAACCATATCTATCAATATATTCACAAAATATAAGCTTAGCTTTTGGAGCATTACACATCTGCTCTAAAAATGCAGTTTTTACAAATACATGGTTATGGGCAAAATGAACCCTTCTTTCCAGGATTTTTCTTTTCTTTTTCTTTTTTTTAATGAAACTGAGGGATTTCAGCCCATTTGCAAACATAACAATTGGTCTCTCAGCAAACCTAGAGTGCAAATTTAAACTAGCTCACACATATCGCCCATGTTTATCAGCTTCCATATAGCTGTAGAACACACAGTTCTTTCAAGTGCTTTAGATAAAGCCATTCAATGGAACTTTGTTTTAGAATTCTGTATTCAGGATTCCAAGAACAAGAGTCTAGACATTAAAATTAAGATATCCTCCAAATCTCTATTGGTTTTATCCCTGTTTTTATTGCCAATATTCCCATAACAGGAACAACTTTATGTCAGCATTTATTAAACCTCTTTCTCACTTATCTTCTCTACCCTCCATATGCAAGACGGGTGAGGAAACAGCTCATATCTCAATTCAGTTATAGTTGCATAATTGTTTAGGTTCATAAAGGAATATGAGTGACTTTTCTACTCTTACAAAATTTTCTATTTTCTTTAACATCAGCTTTACATACTTGGAAAATTATCCAAAGTATGGGAAGAGTTTTAGTGATATCTATCACTACAGCATTAGTAATAAAAAAAAAATGGAAGCAACACAAAACTCAAGAATAAAATAATGATTATATATGGGCTAGTATATCAATTTAATTAACATGTACACATTTAGGATGGTTATATAAATGATACAGCCAGATGAAAAATGCTTCTGGCATAATAACTCTCCACATACACCAAAGGAGACCCTTTGTTGGATGCTTTAACTGAATCCACAGGTAACTGAATTCATTACTCTCATACATCAGGTTTCCAAATATTTTTAACCTGATTTCTAGACAGTTTTATCTCTTACAGTTTCCACCTGCACTTTTTCTGGCTTTCAGGTCACTTCCATTGCAAATTTCATCTGACTGAATCTTTATAAAGTCCAAAAAGGCAAATAATATGGTTACTTCATTTTCTCCCCCAGACATTAAATTTTCTTCATTGTCTTTTGGGGATCCCATTTCTACAAGTCAATTAGTTACCAAGCTTTAATTGCTAGTGACCAAATAACTTGTTTACTAGCACAAACAAAACCAAAATGTTCACATTAAACACGTGCTATTTAGACTAACATTGTTCAATAAAAATACAAAGCAAGTCATATGTACATTTCAATTTTTCTGATTACTGCATTAAAAAGTGAAAAGAAACAAATGACAGTAATTTTAACCACAATTTTATTCATCCTCAAGTATTTAGACTATCATCTCCACATGTAATCAACATAATTTCTCTGTTTGAGATATGTTGAATTGTTTTTGCTTTAACCAAGTCTTTAAAGCCTGGCCTTCATTTTGCATCTAGAGCTCATCTTCATTCAGACTAGCTGTATTTCTGGTGCCTATCAGCTGTATCTGGTGAGAGGCCACTATCTTGAATGGCTTAGTTGAAGACCAAGTAATTGACAAGAGAATGTTGAGAACACTTAAGTAAAATCTAAATGTACTGATCTGTACACCCTTTGCTTTTCAAAAAGACAATGAGATCGTTTATGCTACTCCCAGCTCAAACTATGATCACTTCTTTCCCTTGTTCCTTTTGGCATGTCACTCTGAAACCAGTATGAGTATAATTTATTTAAAAGACATTTGCAAAATGTTATGGGGTGTCACACAATGAAATTATTAGGTTACTAGTGGGAAAAGTACTCTGCTTATTGAGACAGATAAAACAATTTCTAAAAAGTAGTGGTAGAAGGGAATCTTTAAGGATGACCTATTTCCCAAGCAAGAAAATCTTATTTTAGAGGCAAGAGAAGAGCACTGAAAAGTTTGTGAAAATTCATGGAAATTCTATAATACATATTTTCTGTGAGCATTCTGAAGACTCCTTATCAACATGACTTTCAAAATTTTTTGCATCAAAATAAATTTATTTTCCATTTATCACCAACTATTTCATTTGACACTGTATTTAGGAATTGGTACAGTTGACATGCTTCTGTAACAGCAGTCACAGAATGACTCAGGAAAGATAAAGCCTTTAGATAAGACCTATGCTGTCAAATCAATCCTCAAGACAGTATTTTAAAAAAACATATGTATATATGAAGTAAAAGCTTTAATGTTCAAAACCCCAGGACTGCAGCTTAAAACAACAGTGAAAGAAAAAACCCATGCCCAAGGGTTGGCAGAATGCACAGTCCAGAGCAAGCAGAGTCAATATATAGGTTCCTCATGCTGTTACAGGACCCTGAGTTTGAAACAAACTTTGTACATTTGTATTCTTTTTTTTTTCAACAAAGGAACGTTTAAAATAACCCCCTGCATCCAATGCCTGCATCTGAAAGCATTTCCCTTTGTCTCTCCCTCTTACACACACACACACACACACACACACACACACACACACACTCACTCCATGAACTAAAAAAGAACCAATAGCAAATGTAGAAGAAAAGGGAAAGTCAGCACAGGTTAACTTTCAGAATCCTTGCCACTACCTGAACCTTGTCTCTCAGTCACATCAAAGGAGAGTACACACCCTTAGCAAGCCAACCATGTTCAGAGGGTGAAGATATAGTAAACACTTCTTTTCCAAATATCATTTATTGGGCATTTCCTTCTCTAGTTTGTTCAAGGTTTTTGCTTTCTCTGGCATTCCACTACCCCTCTTTGTTTTTCTTTTTTCTTTTTTATTTATTTTTAGAATAGACATGCCAAGTCCTATTCTCCCCAAAACTGGAACACAATGACTATTCAAGAAGAGCAAATATTCATGATATAATTACATTAAACAACAAAAATACACAGGTCGGGGAGAATCAAGATGGCAGAATAGGGTAAGGACATGTTTAAACAGGCAGAAAAACATTTAATCAGTATGAAGCAGAGAGGACCTATTTCAGGAAATAGGAAAGGACAGAACAACAGCAGAGTGGTACCTGGAGACTGACAGACACAGGAAAGCAGCGGACACAACGGTGTGGTGTTGCAGTGACTGATATTCCAGCAACATTCAGCTAACAGCCATCTGACCTCCACCAGCAGCCAGAACTCCACCAGCAACCAGGTGAGAAGGGACTTTCACTGGGAGCTCAGAAAAGTGAACCCAGAAAAAGGTCTGTCCGTCCTGCTGATTCGTTTGATTTGACCAGGAGCAGAGACAGAGCAGCAGATCACAGACAGACTGTGCGAGAACAGAGCGGATTTCACAGCCCAGTCAGCCCCCTAGAGCCGATTGGACACCATTTTGTGTAAGGGGGAAAGGGCAAGGGAAAGGACGGAGCATGCACTGAGTTGGGAGTGAGCTCATTTCTGACTCAGTGAACTGCAACGACCTGGCATTCTACTACGGGTTCCACCCAGAGGAGGGCTGGATAGCCTTCAGATCTGACGGCTAGCAGATCAAGAACTGCAGTGGTGGTACGTCAGGCGCCATTTTGTGCACTGTGGCAATACCTTTGGGACTGCAGGGGACAACAGTGAATTGCGCATGTGCTGAGCCGGCAAGAACTCGCTGACATCAGTGAATTGCACGGATCCTGCAGGAAAATAATACCGACTGTGGCATCATATGAACCAAAATAGGTCCGTGTGGCACCCAGACCTAACGTCCAACAGGTTCTGACAAGATCAGCACCACCAACAACCTAATTATATAGGACACCTGGTGTCTCTCTAATCCTGAGACCTACTCCAACCGGAAGTGGGAGAAAGTTACAGAGACAACGGTGCAGCTTCAGCACAATATCACAGGAGGTGGAGAGTGGTGAGCCAGGAGCCAGGGCTGTGGAGACCACAGTGGAAATCTGACATAACAACCCAAACCTGGAACTCACTGGAAGTTGTGGTACAAGTGGCTGCAAGAAAAAGTTGTGTGCTCACTTCGGCAGCACATATACTAAAATTGGAACGATACAGAGAAGATTAGCATGGCCCCTGCGCAAGGATGACATGCAAATTCGTGAAGCGTTCCATATTTTTGGTATACGCTTGCAATGGGGGAATCTCAACTGAACTTGAGCTGTGGTTATGCAACAAGGTGGAGGAATCCACCATGGTGGGAGGGTTTGGGGAGGGGTGGGAAGAACCCAAGTACCTATGAAACTGTGTCACATAATACAATGTAATTAATGAATTAAAAATAATAAATAATAAAAAAAGTTGTGTACCAGCGGCAATAAGTAAAATCACATTGTAGACCTGTGGGTGACACAGCTTAGAAACCTGCCCCAAGGAGAAGAATCTGCTAACCAGAAGTACAAGAGCAAAAGAAGAGACAAAGACACAATGAATATTACTGAAAACACCCTGCAAAGGAGCAAAACCCTATGCCAACCTCAGAGTTAACTGAGGAAGACATCGAGAAAATGGGGCACGCAGAATCCATAAGACTCATTTTAAAGATTCTGATCAAAAATGAGAAGTACATACAGAGTTCAAAGAATTTAAAGGAAGCAACAAAGCAAATCAAGGCTGGTATATCAGAAATTAAGAACACAGTAGAGCAAATTAAAGGTACAGTGGAGAGTCTCCAAAATAGAATGAAGCAAGCAGAAGAAAGAATCTCAGAATTGGAAGATATTTCCTGTCATCAGGGGGAAGCAAACAAAAAGCTGGAAGCAGAGCTGGATCAGGCCAAAAACAGTATTCAAGAATTGAAAGACACTATTAAGAGGCCTAATATAAGAGTTATGGAAGTCCCAGAAGGTGCAGAAAGAGAAGCTGAGTTTGAAAATGTATTTAATGAAATATTCAAGGAAAATTTCCCTAATCTGGAGAAAGAATTGGGAAACAAGATCCAGGAGGGGCACAGAACTCCCAACAGGCTTGATCAAAAGTGATCTTTACCAAGACACATGACCTTCAAGCTCTTTTCAATTGAACATAAGGAAAAGATCCTTAAATGTGCTTGTGAAAAAAAATCAATTGACATATAAAGGAATGCCAATTAAGCTCACAGGAGATCTCTCACAGGAAACTCTACAGGCAAGACGAGAATAGAGTGACATATTCCAGATTCTAAAAGAAAAAAACTGTCATCCTAGGATAACATATTCAGCAAAGCTTTCTTTCGTCTTTGAAAATGAAATAAAATTCTCCACAGTAAAGAAAAGCTAAAAGAATTTGTCTATTTCAAACCTGCCCTACAAATGATACTTCAAGAAGTTCTCTTGGCAGAGAAGAGGAATAGCACCTACCAAAACCAAAGGCAAATGGGAAGAACATTCTAGTAAAATGACAACAGAAGACTAAACCAATGAACAACCCATTCCTAAAATGACAGGACCAAAGTAACATCCATGTATATTAAACTCTGAATGTAAATGGCTTAAGCTTAAGCAAATGTCTTAGATTAATAGACTGGATTAAAAAACAAAACCATCTGTTTATTGTCTAGAAGAGACACACTTCAACAAAGATCAGCGGAAACTATATGGCATGGGTTTTGTTGTTTCCTGTTGGTTTCATCTCTTCAAAACACTTTCTTCTGATTAAATCATTCAGTGACTCACAGATCATGCAGTGGCATCATTTTCTTCAAGAAAGTTCTTGATTTTCATTTCTTCAGCTACACATTAGTCATTTAATAGCATGTTATTTAACTTCTTGGTGTTGTTAATTTCTTTTTTCTCCTTGATGTTGATTTTGTTCTGTGGCTCTTCATTTAAGGGGATGTACAGTAGCTGTGTAATGGAGTCTGTCGTATCTAGTAATATGTCACTTAACTTCAGGCGTTATAAATTTCTATTTTTCTTTCTATTGTTGATTTTGTATCATGACTTTTCATTTAAGGGGATGTACAGTAGTTGTGTAATGGAGACTGTCATATCTAGTAACATGTCATTTAACTTCAAGGCATTGTAAATTTCTATTTTTCTTTCTATTGTTGATTTTGTATCATGACTTTTCATTTAAGGGGAAGTACAGTAGCTGTGAAATGGAGACTAACATCCAGATGTGAGGATGCAGTGTGGTATGCATTTCTGCTTCCAGACAAAGATGGACTTACAATGAATCTGTTTACTATATCTTGACAACAGGATGCTGGACTCTCTGCCATTGTCTTTACCTGCAATGATGGACATATGACTGAGTATGAAGAACTATATGTTAGTAATGATACAGAGGAACTAGGTGTGGGAGAGGGAATTGGGGAGGGGATAAGGGAATATGGAACTGTATCATAAAATGATAGCAATAATAATAAAATGTTAAAAAAAAGCCACAGATCATTTCAAATATGATTTCAATTTTAAAAGTTGATTTATCACAGACAACCAGAAGTACACATTTTTAAAGAAATATTCAAAGGCCTTAAAGAATAATAAAATATGTTTACAAACCACTGCCTAGAATTGAAGCAAGCCACCTTTAAAAGGTCTGGCTTTGTTTTCAGCTTTCACTTGCCTTGCCCTAGAATCTTCATCAGTCTGATGATGATATTGCACTAGATCACTGGGGGTTTGGATTGGTTTTGTTCTGCTCTTTTTTTTTGTTTTCATTCCTGTAGCAGTGAAGACATTTTTAAAATTCAAGTACAAAGGAAGACAAAGGAGGAGCTGCTCTGGGTCGGCTGAGTGTAAGGGGCTGGAAGGCTGCTTCTTGGTCTTCTTTACCTTTATTAGCATTAGAATCTCCTTTGAGCCTTAAAACCCAATGTAGTCTCCAAGAAGGAGCTTTGCAGTAATGTGACGGGGTTAAGGTTTCCTAGTCTTAGAGAAGATTTGGTTGTGCTTCATCCCCCAGCATGGAACTGGCCCTCAGTAAATTCCTCTGAGTGGCTCGATGAATGAATAAATAGTACACCATATACATTAATTCTGGCGAAAGTCACAAGGTGGTATGGGAATACCCTCTATTTCTTACTCATTGTCTTCTGCTTATTATGTTTAAGCAACAGTTTTTGTGAACACAGTCTCTAACCTACTTTGTCTTGTGGCTGAAGGCTATTTACTCAGTCTGTCCTTGAAGAACATGGCCCAGGAGCCAGAGGGTTTTCTTAACTAGTCTGGATTTGCAACACTACTTCTTAACTATTCTCCCTGTCCAGGCTCCTATTCTGTTTTATGGCAAAGCCTAGAAAGCTGCCCACATTGTTTATTAAGTTGGACTAGAGATTTTATAAACCTATTCTAGGAGAGCTCTAAACACTAGGGTTCCAGACACTAGGCAGAGAACATCTCCCCTAGTTAAAAAAAAAAATAGTAAAACTTGGGCATTTATTTATTCCTTCTATGCTATTGGGAAGACAGATCTCAAACAAAATAAATAAATAAATAAAAAGCATAAAAAAATACTGTGGGAAAACTAAAGTTATGTTTAGGGTGACTTATGCAAGCAGGAGAGTCCCAAGCACCTGTCAGTAGGACCATTCTGATTCAGTCATGAGAACCAGTTTATCTCATTTTTTGGCGAAGAAGGCCAAGGCACTTTGAAATGCAGAGGTATTTAGGCTTGGTACTCGTCCTATAAAGCTAAGAACAATTTTGACGGTTCATTAATTTCAACAAGCCTGAAAAAATTACATTTCATGTTCTTTCTATCCAATAGTCATCCTTACACTATATTTTAGATAAATAATTGGCCATGCCGCAAATTAAAATAACCTTGATAATTATCAAGGAGGCTAGGGAGTTTTGAGTTTGTGCTGGTTTGTGAGATTTCAACACCCAAGGTGCCTTGAGACCATGTGTCATCTTATGATAACATTTAATTCATTTCTTGCTGAACTCATAAAAGCCAAGTTTTTCATCTAGTAGCAGAAATGACTGTTTTGTTTAGATAATATTCCTTCACTGCAAGGTTGGTCTTGATAGAATCTTTCTGATTAAAGTATAAATGTGTTATTTATGAGGACTAAGATTTGTGTCTCTGGCAATCCGAGTGTCCTTAACAGCCTGGTCACCTGTCCTTATTTCCTACATCCACAAAGTTTTGTAGACAACTGTGTCCTCTACAGTGAAATCCTTCTCTCCACAGACTATCAAGTGGCTAGTTTTCATTCCCATACATATCATAATCTTTCTTTATGGCATGCACTAAGGACTTCAGTTTTATGAACTGTCATTTCCCTCAACCTCAAAGGTAACGGGCTATATGATTGTTTTATATCCTGTTATTCATAGTCTTTGTGTAAAAATACTAGCTGTAACTCAATCTTGACAATGTGTTATTATTCCGAAAGCATTCAAACTGTACTTTTCAGTTTTAAAATGCCATCAGAACTTCCTGGTTGGATCATAGTCTAGCAGGCTGTCCTTTTTTCAGCATAGAAATTAATCACAAACATTTTCTAACATCTCTAGGGCCTACATGAAAATTCCAGGGGGAGTAACACTTCGCATAATCTTTCAAACACTTCTTCAGGGATATTCAAGCCAAGAATTGCTAAAGTTTTAAAAATGTGTGCTGGCATTTAGAAGAGGACAGAGCATAGCTCTCACATGGAAAATGCACTGATGGTTTTCCAGAAATAAAGTAGCTAAAAAATAGAAGTCCACTTTAGTGCCTGGTTTCCAAAGTGAAACTCCAAAATTGATGACATAAATTTAACCTATTGTGTTAGTTTCAGGTGAAGTTAAAGAGAAACTGAAATGTTGGTTGTGTGTTGGAGAGTTAAAAAGGATATGTTTCATGCTATTATTTGTTCTAAAAAATAATAAAATAAATAACACCTCAGAAGACTCATTCACACATAGATTTTTCATTATCCCCTCTTCCATGGTTTGAAAAATGTCTCTATGCTAACTTCAGGAAAGGGAGGTTGAAGGAGAGAGAAAAAGGATGGATGACTATTGTCAGAATTGCATTCATAAAATATAAAATTTATTCTCTTTGTATTAATAAAAATATTTTAAAAGGCAATAATTTTACAATTGACTTATGTTTTCTAGGCAGTGTATCTGAATACAACACAGTATCTTATTTTACAAGCTGTTTTTTTCTACTCTTCCACTGTAATAGACATTCTAGCCTTTATCCAATGGCAATTTTTCCATTATTGCTGACAGTGGAATATTCTGTCATATAGCCAGTCTGTGAAGATAGTATGGCTTCAAAAAATCAGGGATGCCAAATATTTCAGACTTGATTCAGTGCGACATGATATACACACATGAACTTGTTTAACATCTGCATCTCTAACCTGACAGTGTTTCTTTAGACCTCAAATTCTGCTCTTTCATGACTACTTGCCAATTAAATTGGGAGCAGATTTATTGCCTCACTGAATATTTATCATTCCTTCATTAAATCAGTTCTCTGTCAATAGACTTATTCTAAGATTCAGGTAAGAATCTGATAAACAGAAAAGGCATGAATCATTAACAATATACATTCTGACTTTATTATCATACATTCTGTACCTCTGTTATTTCCTGAGAACTGAATCTGTCCCATGTAAACTTACAAGGTTCATTTTGTGTTTTATTGTTAAATAAAGCCACTTAAAATTCCATAATAAAAGTAAATTTAAAATTGCTGCGGGACAACTATCTTTATATTTACTTACATTATCCATTAGGACACATTAGTTTCAATCTCATATTATTAATCCTCCCAAACACAAATCTTCCAAAACTCTCTCCTCATTTTGACATTGTACCATATCTGCATTAATCATCTGTATGTTAGAGGTATTTTCACTCAGAAAATTGAGGTAAAGATCATTGCTGAATCATGATAGTGAAACACTGATATATAAATATATAAATATTTTGTAACTCACTAGAAGACATCCTTATAAAAAAAAAAAAAGAGAAAGAAAACAGGATTTTGAAGCACCCGGTGACCAAATTAGAAAATACAGTGTCCACACTGCAGATGGATATTTAGAAACTGAAAGAACAGGAGGAAAGACTCAATGCAGCTCAGAAAAACAAGAAGGCCCTCAAAGACTTCAATAGGAAGATGCCCACATCCTTCCCCACACCGCCCTTCTCCCTCCTCGGTCCTGTTCCCACCCCACTGGAGGTGCCTCCATGTTCCCTTCTCCTCACTGCTCTTCCCACCACCTCAGTCCTGTTCCTGCCCCAATGGAATAAACCTTCTAAAGTGCCTCGTTGTGTCTGGTGTTTTCGGCTCACGGTAAAAGAACCAGGCTGTGGGAATCAGCTCTGCGTGATAACATAAAAAAATATAACTTTAACTGTTGTAAATAACTAACAGGTTTGTGTTGCCATTTAGTAGGTCAGGTTGATTGTAAGTTTTCAGAGTTTAGAATTATGTGGCTTAAGTCCATTTTCTAAGTTTCAGAAAATTTGAGTTGCACTGACCTCATGGTAAAAATACTGTAACTTCTTTCATAAAATTTCAGTTACATAGTGTCTCCTAGTAGATGGAGTAACACTGAGCTCTTCCAAAAAGCTGCTCCACTGACACAGCCCTACTAAGTCTTCTGGTAAGAGACTACCAGTTCAATGGCTGGACTGTCAGGCCACTGGCACAGAGCGAAACCACTGTGCATGTTCCCTGAATTAGTCATACCTTGGCAGGAAGTTAAATGAGCAGTTTGAATTCTGTGTCCTTTTCTACTGGCCTGTGTAACATTTATGAAGGAACCCTCATAATGCAAAAATCGTATCACACAATGGTGTCAGTAGATCATAAGGAAGCTTATAACATAGTCCCTGTCCTTAATAGTCTTAAAATATTTTGTTTCAAAGAATAAAGACAATTTGTAACTTTTTTCCATCATAGATATGTAATTTTTCCTTGTATTATTTGCTTAGATACTTAAGAACATTGGACATGCCAAGAAAATGCATGCATAAAATAAATAATAAGAAATGTTATGAAATAATGTAAAGAAATTTCATGGTAAAATATCATGTTACATTTTTATTCACATACAACTAACTAATAGGTACTGGATATTTACTATATACAGAGTATAGAAAATTAGGAAATGTTAGGACCTACTAGGTCCTTGAGGCCTGACAGAATCCATTAGGTCCCTGGGCCTAAATACTGGGCCACATGAAACTGGGCAAAGAGAGATCGCATAATGGCTGGAGTGATGTTTGTTGCTAGCAAACACCCATGCATGGAACTTTCCTAGCTGCTAACATGATGCACTGTAAACTTCACCAAGGAGCCTTTCTGTAGGTGCTCCCCCTGTCTTATCAGGGTCTCTATGACATTCTGTACCTTCCCCGACAAGCAGTTCAAGAAGGGACTCTGCCTGCTGCTCAGATGGAGGAAACCTAGTTTCAAATCCCCTGCCCTGTGTCAGGGCACGTTCAACCTCCACTCACTTTCACCCTGCCCACTTTTTCTATCCTAAAATAAAATCTTTTCAACTTGAACTAGCCTCTTCCTTGCCCTCTCTGATCCTAAAATCCTAAAATCTAACAGAAAAGCTTCCAAATAGCTAAAGGATGCAATAAGAAATTAGAAGTGGCTTTCCACCTCAGGACAAAGGCAAAACTGTCCTGGGAAAAAGACAGGTGATAGTTTAGAGGGGGGTTAGTTAATCCGAAGCTTAGAGATACAGAAGATGGGTTGGCATGGTAAATGAATGAGTTAGGCTTTGGTTCCAAACCCAAGATGTCATTTATTACCTCCACTGTATTAACATCAAAGTCCTGAACCTCAAAAGAAGCTTAAGGCATCTTATGCACCAAATTGCAAAATTGCTTCATAGTCCGTAAAATATTTCATGAAAAGGTTGTGATAAATTGAATCAAGATAAAACAGGTATGCTTTACGAAAAATTTAAACTAGATTAGCAAACAATCGAGCCAAAATCGTAGTTGCCAAAACATTATAGAATTGCCTTCTTTGGCCCTTTTTTAAAAGATAAGGAAAAATTATCCTTATCTACAGACATAACTTTTTCAATTTCAAGTACATTTCCCCCCAAATCTTTTGTAAATGTAATTTAATTTTGTTATTCCAAACTCCTGATTCAAAAATTACATAAATGTACTTTTTAAAATAATAAATAGTAATATGAAAATGCTAAAATGGTAAGATGAGAGCATTTTCAAATATGACATTTCCTCAGAAAACAGTCTTTTAAAAGATTTCATTCAAAAAAATAAATCAAATGCTTGCTGCTAAGGAATTTAAGAAAATTTGACACTCCGTACCTGATAGGAAAATAGGTAAATTATTTCACATACAACTCAATCAAGTAATTCTCTAGGTAATTTGTGCTAGAAAAACGCTGTGTCTATGCATGGTGCGTGTGTGTGTGTGTGTGTGTGTCCTTGTATGTTCGTACATGTATTTATGAAGATGGTGACACTGAAAAGTCAAATTGGGGATTCTTAACAAAAATAAATATGGTTAAATAAGCCTGACTTCCAAAAAGAAATCAAACCTGTATTCACTCTTTTTCTATTAGTTTGTCAAGGGTTGGGGAAAGAAAGACCAAGGAAATGATTTACCTATAAAGTTGATAATTGTCAATTTAGAATAAAAAATTTTAATCATTTAGAGTCAATTAGTCTTTTTGAAAAGCAGAAACTTTTTAACCATCCATTTTCTGTTCAGACTCCTACTATTCTAGATGTTGCATCACTTTAAAAATTATATCTAGGAAGGACTTAATTGCTTCCTTCTTTTATACTTCTTAAATCAAAGTCTAACATGGAAATTAGATCATGGTTGAAGTTAGATCAGATGGAGTCTTATTTGCTACATGAATAGAAGTTAGATAATAAATGAATATCTCCTGTTTGTGCTGGGAAAATGCTGTGTGTGGTGCATGTGTGTATGTGTGTGTTTACAAAGAGGGCTACACTGAACAACCAATATGGTGTTCTTCATGAAAATAAACACAGTTGAATAAGGCTAACTTCCAAAGAAATATAGTTTATTTTAATTCTTCAAACAAAAGTAGGATTCTGGAGACCTAGAAATTGATCCTAGGCCTGACACCAGGATCATTCATGTAGTCATTAATTACTTATGAAATACCTACTATGTACCTCTGTTTCAATGAAGTTGTCAGTCTCTGAGCAGTGAGAATAAGAGAAAACAAACCATAAATAAATACACAATTATAATTCAAGGCAAATAAAATGGTAGAAGGACAGCTATGAGTATAATGAGAGACACTAAGACGGACTCAGAAAGAATAAGGAAGGAAGGAAGGAAGGTAGGAAGGAAGGAAGGAAGGAAGGAAGGAAGGAAGGCAGAAACAAAGATAGATGGTAAAATAAAATGGCAACTCAGATATGATGGGTGATCTTTGGATGAAATAGATATGAGAGTCTAGGCAGCCATGCAAACAAGGAAAGGAAACAGACCCAGGCAAAGGAAATCCATGTCAGGTAGCCCTGAGGCAAGACAGATTTAGGCATTTTCAATGAATTAAAAGAAAAGTGTGAATCACACAGATTGCATGGGAAATGGTGTCTTGTTTAAGACTAATACATTGTCCAGGCTGCAAAGACAAATTCAATGAGAAGTATCTACAGAATTTATTCATATCGACCTGGACTATGGTCATTTAATTTGTTTAAGGGCATAGTACTCTGTTGAGCTGGCTTCTACATAGGTTTCAATATAAGTGGCAAAGCACTGAGTAATTTTTATTTGAGTCTGGAAAAGTGAGTGCAAATAATCTGGAAATATAATGGAATTTTCTCCTATTCTTCATATTTAATCTTCCAGATTCATTCTTATTCGATTATGCATTCAGATGTTGGCAATACCCAGAAACACTTGAACTTTAAGTCTTTTTTTTGAAAATGAAATTACTTCATGTGTTAATGAGATGTATGTGACATTTTTCAGTAATTATAGTATAATTTATATGTTCTGTAGTGAGATGATCTGATGACATATATACAATGTGCTAAAAATGTGTACAATTAAGTCAAATGTCTTTGATAGCTGATAAAGACCAATTTCAAAACTATGATAGCTGTTCTCCAATCTAAAATGAAAATAGTCTTCATTTACTAAGACCAGGATTTATTCATTGCGTTAGAGAACAAGGACAAAAAAAAATCAATAAAAATTCACCTTTGGTAGGAAAGGAAAGAACAGTTTCAGTGGCTTAAATATAAAGATATGCAGAAGTTCTGCTCAGTAACTCTTGACTCACTTCCCTAACATGTGCTTGAACCCAAACAACTGGGTGAAACAGAGGAATGTTCTGTCAGCTCTTGGCTTTCCCTCATCATGCATGTCAATGTAGCTATGGAATACAAAGCCAAGAGCTAGATTTCTGCTTGTCTGGTTGGCTGTTTTTAATGTATGGTTTCTTTACTGTGTGCTTAAGTCTTTGAAGTTTCAGAAACAGAAAAACAAAATACACCTAGAAAAAAAAATTTGTCAAGGAAGCTGACATAAAATAAGTTAATATTGAAGGGTATTTAGGAACCAATAATTTAAATCTGCAACTTTTTTATCAGATTTATTCAATTTGAATAAGAACTAAAAAAATCTGCTAAGTTAGGAATATTCTTTCTTTACTCAGCCTCATTATCCACTAACCCATATTAAAAGTTAAGAAGAGACTACATAAATTACTGTGTGCTGAATCACCCTTAGAGCATTCAATATCCAACAAGGATATTAATAGTCATACTCATTGGAACTTCAAGTTCCACAGGAAGACATTAAATTGCAAATATTTTAAGAAAGAACAACAAAAAAGATAAATAAATCACAAGAATAAATAAACAAAAGGCAAATGACTTTAATATTCATCTATTATTTTAATCAATAACCTATTCTTCCTACAAATCACTTTATAAAACCTATTATAGCTTTGATTTTCTCATACCTCAGCTTTAGAAGGAATAAATAATGTGTTGTATAACTAGAAATTGGAGAATCATTATCACTTTTAACAATTACTGATTTAAGTAAACAGAATGGTACATTTAAGAACTGTTATATATTCATGTGTTAGTTCATTTAAAATTGTTTATGTCTCCAATGAAGGCATTTGGGTTACCTTTGCATAATTCCTTTTATTTACCTACGAATGACTGTTTTTGGGGGACTTTCCATAAAAGCACTTTGAGATAATGACTTCTTTAAATCAATAGACTGGTACAGAAGAAATGTTGACTATTTGAAATGAGCTTTTTTCTCCAAGCCAGTTCATTATGCACTCGAGCTCAGTATCTGAAGGACAATCATCAACACACTGTTATTCACAGGCTGCTTCATTCTTACTGTCTTCATCAATCTGACCTTGACACTGTCACTTAATTAAAAGAGGATAATTTGTAGGAAATGTCTTAAAACATTAAACAGGATGCATGTCCTCACGTGTTCATTTCAGTTTCTACAAAGAATGCAAAGTAAGATCAATTCCATCTCTCATGGTCAGGGAATACACACCAGGGAGACAGACTAGACACCGAAGACAGTTGCCCACTATTCAATTCCCCTTCCTTCCTTGCTTGCTGGATGAGCTTTGATTTTGTACAATGTCCACCCTTCTCTATTACCCAAATAAGCTTGTTCTCTTTTCCAGGACTGGGGTTCAATCCTGGGTGGAGTGGTGAGGGGAAGTCAGCTGGGGCTGGTGGGCAAGTTTTCTCCATTCTGAAAAAAGAGACTCAGAAAAAAAAAATCCTTTCTATGGGACATTGCTGGAACTGGTTATGGTGCAATCTACAGTGATGAGACAAATTAGTCTGAGATCAAAATGGATAAACTGAAGGTCAAAGGATTTTGAGATGATGAGATCCTGGGATCCTGATGACACCACTGAGCTATGAACTAACCAATCCTGGAATCTCCAATATCTATAATACATTTTAGTATTGCTTCAGTCATGTGAATTGAGGATTTCCCGTTAGTTACACTTGGAGGGTGAATATGAATTTGGAGACAGGGGAAGAGCAAAGCAACACAAGCTGTATCAAAAAAGAAAAAAGAGAGATGAGAAAAACCATCAAATAAAAATTGATGAATGAATGTATTTTTGAATTTTTAAAAAGCTATTTTGAATTTTGAATTTTTTAAAAGCTATACTGTATTTCTCCCCTAAACTACCCAAAACTGTTCTGAGAAAAAATACATAGATTTAGAGTTTTTCAAACATATGAATACTCACACACACACACATGCACACACATGCACACACACATGCACACCCTGGTAGGTTTTGGCAGCAGTACAGGTTTTTATGAAAATACTAAGCTGTGAGGGCACACTGATTGCTTATTTCTAAGAAAAAGTATCTGTTAGGATAAGCTCTATATCTGGCTCTAATATATTTTTAAATGATTAACACAAGCAGTTGTCATAAGATACAATACAAAATTCTCATTTCATCCATTTCCATTTTTACATTTTACAGTATTTGATGCCACCCTGAGAAGCACTGGAATTTATTTTAGCAGCTGGGATCAGATATTGTTATGATGGATGATAGGCCATTTTGAATGCATGAATAATTCCTTAAGGGAATGCCTGGGTTCAAGTCCTGACACACTTCCTATCCAACTTTCTCTCAGTGTTCATTCTGGAAAGTGGCAAGGGATGGTTCAAGTACTCAAGTCCCTGCTACCCACATGGACAACTTGAGTGAGTGCAGCATTCTGGTCTTTAGCCTGGCATAACCCCGGGCTGTTACGGGCACTTTGGAAACCAGTAACTGGAGAACTCACGCTCTCTCTCTCTCTCCCCCTTACCAAAATAAAATAACTTGAACTCAATGTGTATGTTCTCTGTTTTACTAAAACTAGACATGTAATAGGTCCCACAGTTCCTCTTTGTAAGAAAATATTTTGTTTTGCTCTTTTGCCTGATCACATTTTGAAACACAGTGAGGAGTTTCATGCACCAATCCATTTTTTCTCCTTGATACACATCATGTCTAATATTTCAAAGGTCATTTTCTAGACTGTGCTTTTAAAATTATAATGCAAGAAAATGAAATGAACCCATCTCACTTGTCAAAACTTCAGTATCGGTTCGGGCCTTGGGTTTGGGGGCAAGTGCCAGTCCTCACAGTGTGGCGGCTGTGGGGGGCGCCCCTGCCGGGTCGGACCCAATGCTGGGGGCTCATGCCAAAGACACTGCCGCAAGGCAATGAATGAGTCCTCGGCCTCCCCCAGGACCCAAGAGAGCTCTTTCCTCAGGGTAAGTGCGCCATGAGGGAACTTGGGAACTAGGTTAACATTCCTAGCTCTGCCCAGCTGCTAATATCTTGAGGCTGGATGAGTTTGGGAGGGGTTCAGGCCTTGGGTTTGGGGGCAAGTGCCGCTCCTCACAGTGTGGCGGCTGTGGGGGGTGCCCCTGCCGGGTCGGACCCAATACTGGGGGCTCACGCCAAAGACAATGCCGCAAGGCAGTGAATGAGTCCTCGGCCTCCCCCAGGACCCAAGAGTGCACCATGTGGTGCCAGGCTTTGCCTGGTGGCCGCCTGGCAGCAAACTCTGGGGTTTTTTAAGATATGTCTGCTGCCTGGGGACACCCATGACTAAGTCCAGTTTTAGTGTAGGTGAGTAGTAAATCTTGGGTGATTCCCAGTGACAGGGTCCTGGAAGTTTTAGGCATGCGTGGGGACTGAGACCTGGTGGTTTGGAGGGAAGTACCCAGGAGACAATTACAGTTAGTCAGATACACCAACCCAATTGGGAATACAGAAATGGCCTGTTTGCCTAGAACATCACTGATCGTCACACACTAGCCCACACCAATGCTATGGATGGGGGCCTCTTTGGCAGTGATGGGTACCATTACCCAACTGTTTGGTGGAGTGGTGGAGTGGTCACATTTGGCAGAGTCAAGACTCTATCCAGCATGCGAGAGAACTTGATCTGGGGGTAGACTCTATGGGGTTGTGTGGGCCCAACCCTGTAGAAATACAAGTTCCCCTGGTTAGCTCACAAGCTGGGGTTGGGAAGGACTAAGCTAGATGTGACCATGCCACCTGCCATCACACACGGGTGCAGGAACCCAAAACAGTCAGCGCAGGTCAAGGCAACAGCACCTGAAAGTACATCCTTTAACAGGATGTGGGGTGGGCCATGCTGCCCCTGAAAGGGCAGGTCTGAACAAACCTTAACTCACAAGAAACAACAGAAATCAGGTTGGAGCATAGGTCTTGCCAAGTAGGTCCTTGCACCTACTGATGTGTGTAAGACAGGGATGCTAAGCCACAGCATCTAAGGGGACAGGACAAGAGAGGGGCTCTACCAAGTTGAATCAGAGCAACCACTGGCCTTCATGAGATCTAAGGCTGGGAATAGGCCCGGCTGGGTGGCTAAGGGGATACTCTAGCTGGGTTGAGTTTCCCACCAATGAGCGCATGGGCTGTAAATGGGGCTGCGTTCCAATCAGGATACGAGTGTAATCCCACTTGGCACAAGTGTGGACTGGGAATGGAAGCACCAAGCCGGGCCAGACTCCAACACCATCTGGTGCTCTGCAGGACCAGGGGAAATGTATGACAGACTAGGCTAGGTCTCAGCCCTTACTGAACCATGTGTAAGCTGTATGGGGGTATGGAAGAGCCATGGCTGGGTTGAAACATCCAACAATAAGAACCAGATTGGGTTGAAGAACAGTCAGGAAACACCACTGTTCCTGCTAGGACAGGAGGTGAACTGAACAGGGCTGGCTCATGGAACCACTGGTATGCGCGAAACCTGGCACTGGGAGAGTTTCTGATGGAGGAGCCTGGGCAATCCTCTCTGGCAGGACACAGTCCCTGCAGGTAAGCACAAGAAGCACAATAGGAAACAGCCCAGGACAGGCTATGGAAATTATCCCACTGGCATACACATGGCATGGATTGGGGGCAGACCAGGCTGAACCTGTTCACATCACCCGCTGATGAGTCCGAGCACCAGAACAGAGTGTGGGTCGAGCCAGGTTCGGTTGCGACACATACTAGTACACAATAAGGAATGCCAAGGTGAGATGAGCCATACCAGATGTGGTTGCAGCGCCCAAACAGCACATGTGATAACCAGGGGGAGGAGGCAAAACTGACGGGAATGTGGGCTCCCCTGCTGGACAACTGCTTCCATTGGAAAGTGTGAGTCGGGATGGGGGCAGATAAGAATAGGCAGGGCTGTTACACCTGTGGGCCTCATGTGGGCTAGATAAGGGAAGGGCCACGGTGGGCTGACTGTTCCGACTGGTGCAAGCAAAAACTAGAGTGGGTGAGGGTTGGTTGGGCTAGCCGCAGTACTAGGTGGCAGAGGCTGGCACTTGGAGCTAATTCTGTCAAGTCTAATGCCAGAACTACCTGGAGAGTGCATAATCTGGGAGTGAGTGTGGCCTAGAAGGGAAATAGTGGGCACCTCCTTTGGGGCTACCACTCTCATTGGACAGCACGAACACCAGGACAGGGGCAGGGGTGGCTGTACAGAAGGGCACCTGCCAGTAGGTGTGTGGGCTGGATAGTAGGTTGGTTGGGTTGAGCTGGACTTCAATGCCCATCGACACGTGCGAGAGCTAAACAGGATGTGGGACAGACTTGACAAGCCTGCGGTGCATACTGGCAAGCATGGGAACCAGGGTAGGGGGCAGAACTGGTGGGGGTTATGGGGAGTCACCCCAACTAGGCAGCTCCAACCGGTTTGCGTGACAACCGAGTATGAAGTGGGCAGGATCGAACTGGACTACAACACCCGTTGGTTCACGAGGAAGACAGGGCTGGAAACAGAACAAACCCAGCAATCCCAACGACCAGCATGAGCATAACCTGATTGGTGTGACGGACGGTGTCGGACTCTGTACTAGCAAACTTGCACAAGAATCAGGCCTGGGATCATCTCAGATGAAGTTTCTTTGGCGATCCCTCCAGCTGAACTGCTGATCTTAGCACCCCAACTATGAAGAGACTGTTAGCCAGTGGATTCTGAATAGGGTTCATTGCGATTGGAACTGAGAGACTAGTAGCAATCCAAAACTGATGAACTATCAAAACTGTATGACCAGGACCCTCAGAGAGCGCCTCCCATTGGGGATCTGGGATGGGTGGGAGGTTGGGTGGGGCTTTTCCCTTTGTTTTTTTCCCTGACCCCAGATACAGGGTAAAATGATATTTATGTGGAAACAATGGTATTACCCACTTTCACCCTGTAGCCCTTGACACTTTCTTCCCTAATCAACTAAGTAAGATTATTAAAAAATAATTTAAAAAAAGAAAAAAAACCTCAGTATCATAATAAAGACATTTTCTGAAAATATGCAGGAGGTTTTATTAAAGAAAGCATTTATTGAGCATCTACCATCTACCCAGTGGCTATCGTAGAGTCTGAAAAAACAAAGAAAGCACTCAATAAATATAGGATGGATGCATGAATAATAAATGAATAAGATGAAATTTATAAAAATGAAAAGGACATGATTGCTACAATAACAAGTAGCCTAAAAAAGGATCTATACACCACTAAAATTATAAAGCAAGGTGATAAACCTTAGAAAGAAAATATATTTGCTAAGGAAGCAAATGAAAATTATTAAACACATAGGTTAGACTAGGAAAGGCTCCATAAAGGCAATGATAAAGATATATTCTTAGAACAAGATTAGAATTTAGGACTGGTCATATTCTTTCTTTATCTTGAGAAAACAGAAAAAAATAAAAAAGATATTGGGATTATTATATTTGTCTACTCAGCACCTTTTCTGCTTTCCTTTTTAACTGACAGTATCCTCACACTGTTCTACAACAGTGTTAGCACATTTAATAGTCTGGGTCAACCATGGTTACTCCCACCACTTGAGCAGAGTTGGTTGGACAAATGAAGGGTACATGTCTAAAGGCAGGAGGATCAGAATTTCTCATAAAGGATTTTCCACCTGAATCTAAAAGATAATATGCTTTGTTTTTTAACATGGTTTTGAAATCTTTGACTACAAGGCCAGAAAAGACAGAAATTATGACTCCATTTCGTGAAGAGCCTTGACCACACTACAGGAAAACAAATACTGAAATGGAAGAAGTGCTATGGAAGCAATTAGTTTGTCTAGGTAGATAGACACATTGGGTTTTATTTTTGTACTTGATAATAAGCTCAACTATTAAAAGCCCCGTCTTGATTAAGCTATGTTGCATTAAGAATTGGCAAAGAATCATAAGCCTTTGTTTCTGTCAATCTTTCCCTCACAATAGTAGGCACCATTTAATCTGTATACATCTAAGCCAGCTGTCTAACAGTACAAGAATGTAGTTATGTGTTAGTGAGTACATACGCATCATCGGCATGTATGCACTTAACCATACTGCCTCGAAATGCATACTACCGGGCTTGGCGGCGTGGCCTAGTGGCTAAGGTCCTCGCCTTGATCCCATATGGCTGCTGGTTCTAATCCCGGCAGCTCCACTTCCTCTCTGTCTCTCCTCTTCTCAGTATATCTGACTTTGTAATGAAAATAAGATAAATCTTAAAAAAAAAAAAAAGAAATGCATGACAAAACTGTATGGAGAAATAGATAAATCAGCAATCAAAGGAAAATATTTCAAAGAGGAAACATAGACTAACCATAGAATAAAAGAATACTTACAGTATGATCATCAATCACAATAAAGATCAAAGGAACAATATCAAACACTCAAAATTCTGAAGGAAAATATCTTTCAGTGCAGCAGTTTATACCAAGTTCTTCATCTCTGAATAAGGACAAGATGCTGGTATTTTCAACTGTACAATGACTAACACAATTCAGAACAAACCATCTCAGAGTACATCAAAAAGGTGGCAAAACTGAAGATGCTGGATTCTGCCTGCATTCACAGATGCACAAAAAAAAATCATAAATAGTTAAACATGGATCTATTCCCTCTAAGAAAAACCCAGAAACTGGTGTATAGACTGCTATAGACACCAACATTATTTTAAAAAAAACTACTTTAGATACCAGTATCCCATTTCAGCGTGCCTGAGTAAGTCTTAACTCTGCTCCCAAAACCAGCTACCTGCTAATGTGTATCCTGCAGGGGAGGGGGAGCAGGGCGGGGAGAGGTGAAGTAAATGGACCCCTGACACCTGTGCTAGAGACCGAGATGGAATTGTCAGTTCCTAGTTTCAGCTTGGCCCTAAACCAGCTATAATAGGATGCTAGACTTTCTATCATTTTTTATACCTACAATGTCATGATACACTTAAATAGTAGAATGATCAGCTTGGAACTGTTACTTAGGGACTAATAATATAGGGGAAAACAGTGAGAGAAAAGGGGAAATGGGGGGTTGAAAAGAAAAATCCCTTAGCCTGTGGAACTGTATCATGAAAAACACAAATTTAGCTTTCCAGCAATGATGACCTCCCTGCCCGATCATGCCTCTCCCCAAGCATCTCCATCCCTCTCCATATGAGAAGAGGAAACACAAGAAGTGCCTGCAGAGCCTCGATTCCTATTTCACGGCTGTGAAGTGCCATGATGCTACAAAATCACGACGGTTTTTAGCCACATATAGTCGTTTTGTGCATTGGCTACTCCGCTGTCCTCTACCAGCCCACTGAAGGCAAAGTGAGTCTTACAGAAGGATGTTCCTTCTGAAGAAAGCAGTGTTAACAGCACCCTGAATCAAGGTGAGTGGGAGATCTTCCCAATAAACACGTTTTCGGTTAAAGAAAATAATAATAAATTAAAAAATAAAAATTTAAAAACAAAAAAAATCTACCTTTCAAATAAAAATACATCTTTTAAAAAATGGGCATTTGCAAGGTCAAAAGGAAGACCAGACTACACCGAGCACTGGCCTAATACCCAATGGCATGCATGAGAACTAGGTCTGGGAGGGGATCAAGTGGAGAAACTTGGGAAACCTCCCTGGTGAGTCATAGTTCCCGCTGGTGAACATGTGGTCCAGACCTGGGGGTCAGACAAGCTGGGCAAAGTAGCTCCAACGGATGGTCAGTGTGTGAAATGGCAATGGAACGGGTGTACTGGGGCAGAACTGAGCAAACCTTAGCCCATAAATAAAATTAGAAACCAGGATGGAGCACAAGACATGCCGAGCTAGGTTGTTGCACTTACTGGTCTGCATAAACCACGGATGCTAAGCCACAGTGTCTAAGGCAAGGGTCGCGACGGGCTGTGCCAAGCTGAGTCAGAGCAACCACTGGCATGCTGAACACTGGCTGGGAACAGGCCCGGTTGGGGGGCTAAGGGGACACCCTAACCGGGTGGAGATTCCCACTAAGGGGCGCATGGGCTGAGATGGGGCTGCGTTCTGGTCAGAATACAGTTGTAGTCTCCCTTGGCACAAGTGTTGTCTGGGCCTGGGGTGTGCCAGATTGGGCTAGACTCCAGCACCTTCTGGTGTTCTGGAGGACCGGGGTACATGTGGGACAGGCTAGGCTAGGTCTCAACTCCTACTGAGCCATGTATGAGCCATATGTGGATATGGACAAGCTGTGGCTGGGCTGAAACATTCAACAGCAAGAACCAGAATGGGCTGAAGGCCAGTTAGGAAAAGCCACTGTTCCTACTAGGACAGGAGGTGAACTGGGTAGGGCTAGCTCAGGGACCCACTGGTATGCGCAGAATCTGGCATTGGGAGGGGTTCTGATGGAGGAGACTGGGCAACTCCTCTGATAGGACACAGACCCTGTGGGTAAGTGCAAGAAGCATGGAAGGATACAGCCCAGAACAGGCCATGGAAAGTGTCCCACTGGCATGCATTTGGCATGGGTATGGGGCAGACCAGGCTGAATCAGTTCACGTCATCCACTGGCAAATTCGAACACCAGAACGGAGTGTGAGTGGGGCCAGGTTTGGTCACGACAAAAGCTGTACACAATACGAAATGCCAAGGTGAGTTGCCTGTGCCAGATGTGACTGCAGCACCCAATCAGCACATGTGAGAACCAGGAAGAGAGGGGGCAGAGCCGGCAGCTACTCCCACTGGAGAGCATGAGCTGGGATGGGGGCAAAACAGACTAGGCAGGACTATAATACCTGTGTGCTTCCTGTGGACTAGATCAGGGAAAATCAGGCTGGGCTGATTATTCCTACTGGTGTAATCTACAATTAGGGTGTGTGAGGGTAATTGGGGCTTAGCCACAGCATCAGCTGGCAGAAGCTGGCACTTGGGGCTAGTTCTGTCAAGTTAAACCACAGAACCACCTGGAGAGTGCATATCTGGGAGTGGGAGTGGCCTGGGAAGGAAAAAGTGGGCTCCTCCTTCTTGGGTTACCACCCCCATGGGAGGGCATGAAAACTAGGACAGAGGCTGGGTGGCTAGACAGAGTCACCCATCAACATCCGTGAAGGCTGGATAGTTGAGCTGGTTAGATGCAACTAAGCTTTAATACCCACTGACATGTATGAGAGCAGAAGGGGATGTGGGACAGACTGGACTAGTCTGCCACACATACTGGCAAACCAGGGCAGGGGGCAGGCCTAGTGGGGGTTATGGTGGATCGCTCCAACTAGGCTGAAGCCCACACTGTTTTGTGTGAGGGCGGAGTATGTGCTGGGCAGAACCAGGCTGGACTGCAAACACTCACTGTTCTCAGTGGAAGACAGGGCTGGAAACCCAGCAACTGCAACCACCAGATGATTGGGGCAATGGACTGTGCTGGCCCTGTTCTTGCTAGTACATACAAGAATCTTGTCTGGGAACACCTCAGAGAAAGTTTCTTTGGGGATTCCCCCCAATCGAACTGCTGGACTCAGAACCCTAACCATGAAAAGACAGAGGACTGAACAAGTCAATCAACCACCTCAGCTATATGTTGGCAGTCAAAAACTGGGCAAATGGAGACTCTATGTTGGACTATGTCAATAGTGGATTCTCCAACGACCTCATCGTGCTTGGAGTGGCAAGAGTGGCAGCAATTCAGAACTGTTAAATTATCAAAATCACTTGAGCAAGACCCTCGGAGCATGCCCCACATCTGGGACTTGGAGCTGGTGGGAGACTGGGTGGGATTTCGCCCTTAAAATCAACTTTTACCTCAGATATAAGAAGGAAACAATACGGAACTAATGGTCTTACCCATTTCCCTGTAGCGCATGAACCTCTTTACTCTAATTATGTCAAGATTGTAAAAAAATATATATAATAATTTAAAAAATGTGCATTTGGCAAGTGAACCAAAAGGTATCCTTTTCAAATGTAATAAATGTAAACATTTAAGAAATAAGAAAAACTCTCACTTTGAAATAGCTAAAGGTCTGGCTTCTAACTATATCCGGATGCTCATGAAGCAAGAAATCACAACTCTAAAGGGCTCATTAGGGCAGATGAGCACTTCCTGTAGTTTTGCTTTCCTCCAAAACTCATGTCAGTTTTTTCACTTTTTACTTAATCATTTTATTTAGATACAGATAAAGCTTCTGTTGGTTCATTCCTCAAATGTCCACTACACCTGGGGTTGGGTGAGACATAAGTTAGGAGCTGGATTCTCAAAGCATCTTTCTACATGTGAGGGAGAAATCCAACAGTGTGCTGCCTCACTGGGTACAAACCAGCAGAAATCTGGAATTCAGATTGGGGCCAGGATTCAAACACAGACACTATGAAATGGAATATAGGTCCCACCCATCAACCTAATCACTAGGCCAAATACCCACCCATGGCAGGTTGAAATTCAACTGTCATGGAACAGTACTAGATGTGGGACCTTGGTGAGGTGATTAGGCCATGAAGGTTCCTCTGTCATTACGGTAAGTCTCCTTTTTAATTTTTGTCCTTTCTCCTTCTGCCATGTGGTGACAGGTGACAGTGAGAAGGCCTCACAAAGATGCAGATATGTTGATCTTGGACTTATTAAAATATTTATTTCTGTTCTTATAATTTACTCAGTGTTAGGTAAGCTGTTACAGCAGCACAAAGTGTACTAAGATATTCTCCCAGCCTGCTCCAATAACAGAAAAAAAAAAAACACAAATCTCTAGCTTCTTTTAGAAGAACTTGGACTACAATTCTTGTACCCTAACTTTTACAGCTGCAACCCAAATGATGGAGCCTTAAATTTCATAGCTATGGAAACTAACAGTACTGGCATTCTGTAGTTTCCTGGGAACACAGAAAACAGAGTTGGCTTTAAAAGAGACAGAGCCTTTTCCACAATGCCACCTTCTGTTTCAGCTTAAAACATATAAGCATAAAGTCCATCTCGTTGAACAGGAGGTTACCTGGCCCAGGTCCTTGACCATGCCATCATGGGGGTGCCTGGTCCATGAACTCCCAAGATTGCAGGGGGTTTGGTGAGACCTGGGTTGCCTGGGTAGGGTCCTTGGGCCCACCTTGTGTGGTAGGTGCTGGGTCCATGAGCCCCAGGGATGGGGGGCCCTGTGGGACCCTGGTCAGGTGGCCTGGGGTGCCAATGGCATTGGGGAAACTCATTGGCTGCCAAGGGCATGCTTGTGTAGACTTAGTGCATGGGCTTGCAGGGTTCTGACGATGGCATAGATAGTGGTGTGTGGAGGCCCAGCTTCTCATGTCCAATGGTCTAATGGTCAGTGGCCTGATCATGGAGTTAATGTGTCAAAAGATGGGGCAGCAGATGGCTGGCCCAGATGCAGAGGAAGGAATTCAGAAGAAATTGGACAACTACCCCAGCCAAATGATGACAGATATTTGTGCGAATGGAGACTCTATGTTTGACTATGTCAACCAGTGGACATTGGAAAGGGTTCCTCACCCATGGATCAGCAAGACAGACAGCATTTTAAAACTAGTGAAACCACTTGGGCAGAACACTCTGAGTATGCCCCACACTGAGATTCTGGGATGACATTGGATGACTGCTTCTCATCCCTGGGTACAGGGGCAATTGGGAAGCTAGGTATGGCTTCTCCCCTTATCTTCCCCCTTCCCCTAGACACAGGAAGAAAAAATAGAAGGTTTGGAAACAATGATCACGTCCACTTTTAATCAACCCTTAATCCTTCTCACCCTGATCAACTATGTAAACATCATCAAAAATAAAAAAAAAAAATTTAAAGTCCACAACCTCACTTTTCTCTGGGACAGGATTTGGGTATATAAGCAATGCCCCCAATTTTCCAATTGTTGCTTAAGAGTCCAATTTCACAGGGCAGGCAATCACTAGTCCTCTGGGAGCTTGAACAGGTGTGTGGGCATTTCCTAAAGTTCCTGCTCACAACCCATGCTAGAAAATTTAAAAAAAAATTGAGAGAGGGTACAGTAGTTAATTCCCTACTTGACACCCTTGAAATATCAAAGTTCTTGAGTTTTGAGTCCCAGCTATGCTTCCAATTCAGCTTCCTGATGATATGTATCATGACTCCCAGCAGATGATAACTCAAGTACGGGTACCTTTGTGTGAGATCCAAGTTGAGTTTCAGGCTGTTGACTGTGGTCTGGCCCAATCCTGGGTATTGGGGGAAAATCCTCTCCCATTCAGAGAACTAGGTGAGTTAGATGCCAGATTCTAAGGTAATAGCTGGAGAAGTCAGAGCTATAAATGTGCAATCTAACCTCTTCCTGGGAGAAGCTGAGAGTTGGCTTTTCTTGCTGGACTGAGTTTTTTTCCCTTTTTGAATTAAAAGACTTTTAAAAATTAAAAGTAAACCTCAGTCTCTAAGGCTATACATTAGCACTCTGACTTTTCCAGCTACCGCCTGATGATTTGGTTACCTTTTTGTTTATCTCTAGGGACTGACAGAGTCCAGTATTTGGGAGTCTTTTGGAATGTACAAAGAATGAAATGACTGTTGAATCACTCTGCAAGCTCTTCTCCTGACTCATCCTCCACTCCCAAATAATTCCAGCAATAAAAGCCAACTCTCAGCGTCTCCCAGGGAGAGCTTAAGCTGCATATTTACAGTTCTGACTTCTCCAGCTGCTACCTTGGAATCTGGCTTCTAACTTACCTGATTCTCAGCATTGATATGGCAGGTAGTCACTAGTTTCCTGGGAGTTTAAACAGGCAAATGACAATTTCCCTCAGCTTCTGTCTTTGACTCAATTCAGCTATAACACTAACCCTACAGCTTCTTCCATAACAGTTATCCGTTTTGGAGTCCAACTACTATTTTCCACTTAAGGTACAGGCCTCTAACAATCTGTATCTGAGAGCTGATGGAACCTGGCATTTGCTGAAGGCAACAGAGTGTAAAGAGCAAAGAGAAATTTGGAAGAGTTATTCTTTCTGGCTTAGAACAACTCACAGAGGGGGCTATTAAACATTGAGAGAGAACAAACGTCAGGGCTCAGTTTCTCCCTGAAAATATGAAGAACAGTATCATAAAAACTAGAACCTTGACTTTGTCATTGCCATTGAAGAAAATGTCTCTTATCTCATCTGTTTTAGGACACTGTTAAAATTGGTATGGTCTAGCCTATTTGAGTCATTATGAGTATTTGGTGCAGTGGTTCAAACACTACCTCAGACATCCACATCCCACAATAAAGTATCTGGGCTTCAGTCTCATCTTTGCTCCCAATTTCAGCTTCTAGCTAATATGCACACCCTGAGAGGCACCAGGTGATGGCTTTTATGGTTGGGTTTCTTCCAACCCAGGTTGAATTCCAGGATCCTGGATTTCAGTTTGTCAGATACAGTGCTTTCTGTTGTGAAAATCTGGAGAATTAATCAGTAGATGGAGAATCTCTCTCTTTCAAATGAATATTTTTTAAATGATGGTTAAAAAAGGATGGTGATTTGAAGTTCAGAAGTTTGAAAAAAATTCAAAAGTTCTGAAACATAGATAGAGGTGGTTATTTTCACCTAATCCACAGAAACAAAGTCGTAGACAAGAAAATGAAGAAGTGGAGCAATATATTTCAAACAGAACAAAATACTAAGCCTAATTAAATGGAGATACATAGTTCACCTGACAAGGAACTCAAAATAAGAGTCATAAAGAAGATCATTAATGAGATGTATGAATGAATGAATAAAATAATAACTGCATCAAAGAGACAGAAAGCAAAAACATACCAAACAGAATATGAAAGAATATAACTAAACTAGAAATGTCAATAAAACAAATCAATAGCATGCTAGAGCAAGTAAAAGAAAGAACAGCCAAGTCAGACAACAGAACATCCAGAAACGGTCATTAGAAATCCTTCAGAGAAGTAAAAAAAAAAACAATGAAAAGGAATGAAAGCCATTACAGATTACCATCAAGTGGACAATACAAACAATACAGAAGTCCCTGAATAAGAAGAGAAAGACAAATAAAGAGATTGACAAATTTATTCAAGGAAATAGTGGGTACAACCCTGTCAAAGCTGTGAAAGGAAATAAATCCAGGTTCAATAAACCAAATAAAATGAATTTTACAAAAACCACAAAACCATGAAAAGCTAAAGACAAGGATAATCACCATGAAAGAGTAAGCATGCTACCTAATGAGGCTCAAAAATTACCTGGATTTTTCAGCAGAAGCATTGCAGTACTTTAAGGAAATGGGATGAAATATTCAAATTTTGGATAACAAAAAGGCATTCTAACTAAATCCACAAGTTAGTTGCATACATACTTGAGTCTCTTCTACCCATGTGGGAAACCAGAATGGAGTTCCTGGTTACTGATCTTGCCATCCCCAGCCATGATCAGTGTGAACACTTGTGAAGCAAACCAGTAGATAAAGATCTCTAACATTCTTGTCTATATATAAACACTTTGTTTCTCAAATAAATAAACACTTTGTTTCTCAAATAAGCTTTATCAAGAAGAAATTGTATCTATACCTAAATCTGACTAAACACATTTTAAGGAAAAATAAAACTTTTTCTTGAGAAGATAATTATATAGTAATAAAATGATCAACTAAACAGGAAAGTGCAATAATTATAGATACATAAGCCCTCAACACTAGAGCACCTAAATACTTAGGGCGAATATCAGTAACCCTGAAAAAGAAATAGTAGAAAAACAATAGCAGTAGAAGACATCAATGTACTAAATAATGAAAAGAACATTCAGACAGAAAATCACTAAAAGAACCGGTGGACTTGAAACTATTATAGACCCAATGGACCTGACAGTATATAGGAAAACTTTCAGCCAGTAACAGAATAATATCCTCTTCTCAATAACATTCTACACATTCTCCAGAGCGAGCACATGGTAGGTCACAAAAGAAGGCTTAACAAATTTAAGAAGACATATAATAACAAGAATCGGTTCTGACTACAATACCAAAAAGTAGAAAGTCATATTAGAAGTAAAGGTGAAAATTCATAGAAACATATAAATTAAACAATATACTCCTGAACAGTGACTGTATCCAAGAAAATGAAATTGAAATTTTAAAAATATTTCAAAAGGAGTGAAAATGAATACTTTTACCGAAACTTACCTAAACTTAGGAAATGCAGCAAATGACTTAAACTTAGGGAATGCTACTAAGAAAGGAATTTATAGTGACAAATGACTACATTTAAAAAGATATTAAATTAAAAAAAACTTAACATTGCAAGGGACTAGAAAAAAAAATAACAAAGTAAGCCCAATGCTAGCAGAAATAAGAAAATAATAAACACCACAACAATAATAAAGTAACAATAGAAAAACCACAAAAGAAACAAAACTAATAATGGCTTTTTGGAAAAGGTAAACAAAACCAGTAAACTCCTAGGTAACGCAAAAAGAAAGCTCAAAACCAAAACTGAAGAAGAATACATTACAACAAATGTCTTAAGAAGTAAAAGGAGAACATAAAGGATTATTATGAGTAATTATTACCAAAAGCAGTAATTCAGAATAAATGGAAACATTTCTTAAAACATACAATGTACCAAGACTGAATCAAGAAGGAATAAAGGAGCTGGCATTGTGGCATACATAAAAGGAAAAGCTGCCTGCAAAGTCAGAACCCACATGGCAGCTGCTTCAGGTCACAATGCCAAGGGTCTAGGAACAGCAATGGAAAATGAGCCAGGCATTCGTGACCCAGTCGTCTACATGAGACACCCAGACGAAACTCCTGGCTCCTGTCTTTGGCCTGGCCCAAACCCAGCTTTTGTAGACATATGAGAGGTAAGCTAGTCCATGGAAAGTCTCTCTCTCTCTCTCTCTCTCTCTCTCTCTCTCTGACTTTCAAAGTGAATCAGTAAATCTTTTTTAAAAAAAGATTATGTACAACAACCAGGTGGTATGCATTCCCAGAACACAAGGTTAGTTCACCCTGGGGAAATAGATCAATGTGATACACCACATGGACAGAAAAAAAGATGTAAAAAAACATGGTTATCTCAATAAGTATGGAAAAAGTATTTGACAAACTTCAGCATTCATTTATGACAAAAAACTGTAAATAAAATAATTACAGAAGCAATTCATCTTAACATAGTAAAGGCATTTGGGGAAAGTTTAGAACTAACGTCACAATATTTTTGGTGGGTGTAGGGGATTAACAAGCCTTTCCTCTGAGCTCTACAGGGTGAAGATGCTCACTTTTATAATTGAAAGTTCTCACAGGAACACCTGACCAAAAAGATACACTAGATAATCAAACTGAAAAGTAAAATAGCCTGTGATTTCAGATGATGTGATCTTACATAAACAGAAAACTGAAGAATACACACACACACACACACACACACACACACACAAAGCTATAACTAGCAAATAAATTCAGTAAAGCTTTAGAATATAGAAACCAGTGTTTTGCTCTATATCAACTAAAAATTATCAAAAAATCAAGATAACATTTAGGAACCAATTTAACCAAACAAAAATCTGAACATGAAAACTATGAAATATTGATGAAAGGAACGGAAGATACAAATAAAGATACCTTTTGTTCATGGATTGGAAGAATTGGTATTATTAAAATGTGCATAGATGATCAGTCTACAGACTCATGTAATTCCTGTCCAACTTTCAACGAACATTTTCATGTATTTCCATACAATCCTAAAATGCACATAGAGTCAAAGAACAAAACCACACAAACCAATATATCCTTGAGAAAGAATAAAATTAGAAACATCACAATTCCTGCTTTCAAATTTTATTATAAAGCTATGGTATACATATCAAAACAATATGGTAATGCCATGAAAAAGGACAAAAAACAGAAAGAATATAAAGCTGAGAAAAAATCCATACATACAGTATGAAATAATTTTTTAGCAAGGGCATCAAGAATGCACAATTAGGGAAGCACAGTATTTTCAATAAACATATTGTGGAAACTCCAAAAGGAAAAAATTAGACCCTTATCTTACAATGTACTCAAAATGGATTATAGACTTTATCATAAGATGTAAAACCTCAAATTTCTTAGAATATCAGGAGGCAATTCTTTAGTATTAGTCTTGAAATTAATTTTATGAGATATGATTCCAAAAGCAATCAGGCATTAAAAGCAAAAATAAATAAGTGAAGTTGTATGAATCTGGGGAAAACCTGTTGTATTGCAAAATAAATTATCAATAAAATGAAAAGGCAACTTGTAGAACAGGGATGTTAGTAAACCATAAGTCTGCTAAGTGGTTAATATTAAAAATATGTAAGGAATCCATAGAAAACAATAGAAAAAATACAAATAATTTAAAATTTAGCAAAAGACTTAAAACTTTGTCCAAAGACATACAGATGGTCATTAGTTTTATGGGATGTTCAATAGCACCAATCATCAGGGAATTGCACATAAAAACCACAATGCGAAGTCATGTCTTATCTGTTAGGATGGCTATTATCAAAAAGACAAACAAACAGGGAATTTAGCCTAGTGGGTAAGATACACATCTCATTTCAAAGTACCTAGATTTGGTATTCAGCTAAGGTTTCTAAATCCAGTTTCCTCCAATACAGACCTTGGAAGGCAATGACAATGGCTCAAGCGACTAGGCTTTTGCTACAAATAAAGGTGACCTGATTTGCATTCCCAGCTCCTGGTTTTGGTCCTAAGTCAGTCCCTGACATTGTGGGCATTCAGTGAATGAACTAACAGATGGAAGTACTTCCCTTTTGCTTGCTTGCCTCTCCCCTCAAAATTTTAACATTTTGTTTTAACAAAAGATAACTGTTGCACATTATAAGAATGTAAATTGATACTGTTATGAAAAATATTATGAAGGTTTCTCAAAAAGTAGAATTTCCATGTGTCCAAGAATCGCTCTTGTGGGAATATATCCAAATGAAATGAGTATGACAGAGATATCAGCACTTCTGCATTCATTAAAGAAACATTCATAATAAACAAGATATGGTATCAACCTACTAATTACTGATTAAATTAAAAATTGTCATGCACACACACGTAGCACACAAAGAAGGCTCCAAACATTTAATGGAAATTTTGTATTATCTTCTAATCTCACTTACATCACAAACTGTTTAATGTTCTGCTCCCCACCCATCATTAACAAAAAGATCTCTCAGCCTTGAAAAAGTAGGAAATCTTGTCATTGTGACAACATGAATGAACTAGAGCACCTTATGGAAAATAAAATAACCAAACAAAAAGAAAAATACTTCATGATTACACTTACACGTGGCATCTAAAAACTCAGATTCATGGAAGTAGGAGATAGAATGGAGGGCTAGGTGGAAGATATAGGAATGGGGAGATATTGGCCAGGTAATAGAAAGTTTTAATTTATGTACTCTAACGGACATTCTATATCTTATAACATTATACTATATCTCTTTATATCATTTCAAATAATTGAAAAAATCTTACTCCAATAGGCAAGATAATTATGGATATACTTTATCTAGAAGGAAGGTAAACCCAGAGAAGAAAAAGTGTTTTTTCAAAAAAAAAAAAATGTGACCACAAAAATGGTAATGTGAAGTCCTTTAAAAATGCAAAATCTTGGAGCCACTATTATGGTGTGGTGAGTTAAGTTGTTTCCTACAATGCCAGTTTCCCATATGAGTGCCAAATTGAGCTTTGAATGCTCTGTTTGCAGTTCAGCTGCCAGCTAACATGCCTGGGAAAGCAGCAACAGATGACCCAAGTGCTTGTGCTGCTGCTGTCCACGTATGAGACGTGAATGGAGTTCCAGGCTCCTGGTTTCAAACTGGCCCAGCCCTGACTGTTGCAGCCATTTAGAGGGAGAACCAGCAATGTGAGATTTCTCTCCTCACATCACCCCTTTGTCAATTTTTCTTTCAAATAAAAAAAATTATTTTTAAAAAAAATTTCAAACCAAAATTGTAGATAGCAAAACCCAAATGGGAAAGATATAGCTAATCAATGGGCTATGAAGCATATTACAAAAGAGTAAGAAGCCATGTTCAGAACAATAGATTACATATAACAAAAATTTCTGGAAGAAACCATAATTTTGTATCCACTGGAACTAAGACTAAATGCCCTGAAATTTGGTATTCATTGATTCACTCAATATACTATTCTAATAATATAGGGGGAAACAGTGGCATGGGACAGGGAGAATAGAGAGGGACGAAGAGGAGGTGGAATGAAATAGCAACACCAATGTCTTCCAATTTGAGATTGTTTTCATGAATTTAATCAAAATTTCTTTTGCAAATTTTAATCTTTGTTGCATTCTTTAAATATGCATAGGAAGCGACCTATTTAAAATGGATGTTCCACAGAAATGGAGAGAATCTAGGTTCCCAGGTCACTGTCTAGAGGAAAGATGATCCTAACAATTACAAATACAAGACTGTTGATTTTAAATGAATTGGAAATGGCTTCTGCCACATGCGAAACCTTACGTGCTTTATAGCCTTTTCGTTACAGCAATTACTGTAACTGACACAAATACTCTGAGCTTATTTGCAATGATGAAGCAACTGTTTCTGATCAACAAATTATTGGTAAAGTTAGAGAAACCTTGGAAACATCAAATCTTCAATGTCAGTAGAGTGGGTATGAAGTTCAAAGCATTTGTAAGAGATTATGAGAAATCTACTTAGAATGCCTTCAATCTTCTATTTTGTCGTTACATATTCTTAAACAATTCAATTTGTCATCCTGAAGCTGCCTTTTTCTCAGGTATAAATTGAGGAAAACTTGCCCTACTTTGTAGGGTTGTTATGAAAATATAACAATATGTTTAGGACAAAGATGGGTATGTAGAAGAGTTCTCAGTTAATTCTCGTTCCTCATTCTATTTGAAATTTAGATTATTAAATGAATCTTAGAAAACTAGTATTTTGTGCTGGTAGATGAGGCAACTTTTGTGAGGAGAACACTGAGTAAAAGACTCTGATCTGTAACTCCAAAGAACATTTCAAAAACATAATACAAAGGGACAGACTAATGCGGTGGGAGAGACAAAGAACCAGTGTCCCAGCAGCTCTACTAATGGCCCTTCATGGCATCCCATTTGCCTCTTCTCTCCTGATTTCTCTGCCTTCCTCAACCTCATGCTCTTTTGGAAAATGCTGAGGAAACAGATAATAGAGGAGATATTTCTTTGTCAGCTGTAATTTTGTTACTACATTCCCCCAAGTTGCACAAAACTAAAGACAGCAGATCTTGCTCCCTTTTCCAGTTAATCTTGTATTATTACGGGGAGCAGTTTGGTAAAACACAGATAATGATAGCAATACTTTAATGTTTGCTAAGTATTCTGTTAGGCTGAAAGCATTTTCACATTCATTTTCTCATTATATTGAGGAACCATAATCAAGTAATACCTACTGGAAATGGAACCTTGCAGTCATGAATCTCACAGACCAGAGATGTTACCGAGGTTTCATTAATCACCAATGAGCTGCCAACTCATCCCAACAGACATCTAAAATGGCTTACACTTCAGGTTCTTACAAAGAGGCTTCTTACACTTCTCTGAAGAATTGTTATCTGAATCAAAAGCCTCAGGCACAGAAAAATGACAGATGCCAATAAGTAATGCCAAAGACAAATGCTTAATAAAATGGCATTTTGCAGCAAAATAATTAACTTTTGTCACTATTCTAGAAAATCTGCTTTCTCTCTAGGCAAACATGCTAAAAATGGATATAAAAAAATCAAGTTGCACAAAGTTGATCATTCATTCGGATTCAATAAGAATAGAATTGCTGAATTTCTTTGTGAGGATACAATGGGTAGGATGAATTCAAGCTCTAAATGCAAGTGTATGAAAATCAGCACATGGTCTCCGGGAAAGAGACAATAATAGTTTTTCTCAACAAAAGCAAGAGAAGAGAAGCAGTATTTTGATGGGTGAAATCAATGACCAAATCCTGTAACACCACACACACACACACACACACACACACACACACACACACAGAGTTATTCTGCCTACAGATATTTTTCTTTCAAAATCAGTGATAGCTCTGAGCCTGCTATGTTTTGATTGCCTGCAGAAGAAAGCAGAAACCAGGCTGAATAACAATAAACAATACTGAAATAAAGGCAAAAGATTATGTGTGCCTGGACATATAATAGCATTTTTCATCTGGTGGCATTTTGCCTTAACATAACTTCATGGGAAATCTGCTCTCACATGAAACCAGTCATTTAAAGTACCAATGACACTGTGGAGCCAACATTCATGCATGAAGAGGATAAGAATGAATTCTAAAATTTCTCCTTCTTAAAATAAAATGTGTCCTGAGCTGTAGGCAAATACCAAAATTTCTTTGTACTTAGGCAAGTATTACACTGGTGGGAGAAAAGCAGCCAGTGGCTGGGAGGCATTCTGAACCTGGTTAGTGCCAAATTTATGCTAACTACAGCAGTGTGGCAGCATACTTGCTTATTCTTTTTCTTTTTAAAAGATAAATGGGGAAAGAAGTAAACACCAGGCTAGGACATGAACCCCCCCCCAGTCCCCAAGCAAGGTGGAGGATGCTACAGATTGCCTGGGGAAGGGGATCTGGAGACATATTGGGGTGGAGGAAGATGAAGGCATGTTTTATGGGAAGGAAATGACTGCTGGGGTCTTCCAGACTGTGCCACTACTTATGAATAGGTAGGGGAGCTGAGATGGAATGCTTCACACAGCGAAAAATGGAGGGGCTGTCTGGGTTAGGCCAAGGCACCTGCCCATGCCCATGTGGGAGACCTGGGCTGAGCTAAATAGCATTGTCCACCACTCCTTGACATATACAAAAGGTGGTACTGGAGAGCATGCCTGACTGGACTAAGCCACAATATTCATCCATGTGTATCAGAGTGTGGTGGGCCACATCAGGCTAGGCCACAACACTCACCAGAACATGAGAGAAATGGAAATGGTTAAGCTGCAATATCCATCTGTGAGTGTTACTAGGTCATAGATCCTGCTGGGGAGCATAATAGTGACTGCTGGGGGCAGGCTAGGTCAGGCTGGGATGAAGCACCTGTTAACACAGGGTTTTGGACAGGATGTATGGTCTGATGTTGGAGTACTTGTATCAGGACTGGTCCTCAGTTGCCAATGCTTATGCAGTGGACAGCATGTTCAGATACACATGGGGGACATGACAGCCAGGCCATCTAGGCCAGTAAAGAACATTCACTGCCTTGTCAGAAAATGGAAAGCAGAACAGGTTGGACAATTCTCCTAGCCCAAATTTTGCAGCATGTTCCCTGGTCTGTGAATATACTAATGTGAACTATCAATGAATATACCTTGGAAAAATTTTCTCAACCCTGGAACAACAAAATCACCAACTCAAAGCTATCAGAATCACAGACCCAGCTCAGTAGCCTAGTGGCTAAAGTCCTCGCCTTGCACATGCCAGTATCCCATATAGGCACTGGTTCTAATCCCCGTGGCTCTGCTTCCCATCCAGCTCCCTGCTCGTGGCCTGGGAAAGCAGTGGAGGATGGCCCAAACCTTGTGACACTGGACCCACCAGGGAGACCCAGAAGAGGCTCCAGGCTCTTGGGTTCAGATTGGCTCAGCTCCAGCCATCTGTCCTTCACCCCCCCCCCCCGCCCCTCCTCTGCTTTGGACACAGCAGGACAAAAAATAAAAGATTGAAAACTTATGTCCCACCCACCTTCCTCAGTACCTGAACCTCCCCACAGTAATCAGAAGCCCTCATGGGCATGCACCCCTTTGAACTATGTAAAACATATTAAAAAGAAAATAGAATCTAAGGAGCTGGTGCGGTGGTGGCACAGGAGGCTAGCTCTCCTCTGGTGCCAGCAATCCCCTATGGACGCACTCCTATGCCAGCTGCTCTACTGGTGATCCTTGCTTCAGATCAGCTCGGTTCTGGCTACTGCAGGCATTTGGAGAGCGAATAAGTGGATGGAAGATGTCTCTCTCTTTATCTCTCTCTGTAAATCTGCCTTTCAACTAAAAATAAACTCTTTTAAAATTAAAAAAATAAAGATTGATTTCATTGGGGCCTCTAAATTGACCTAGAAATATTCACATTTACAAGGTGTTTTATATCAGGGTTTCATGTAATTTTTAGGCAAGTCCATCCAAACATCGCTATCTAATAAATGTGGCACTAATAGAAAAATGGGAAGATGGTCAGTGGATAGGGTAGTTGTCTCCAGTCTTGGCTTGGTTAATAAGCTGCTCTCTGAATGCTCAAATCACTCAATTTCTCTGAAGCCTTAATTTCCCTAGAGAGGCTTAGGCTTTTTTGCCTAATCAACTGAATTATCCAGAGAATTAAATAAAGCAAAAATACTATACTAATGTTAGAAGTGTTTCATGAACAAAATATGTCACCACCTTGTTTTATTCAAAGCAGCATGTATAGGCTGGGTGTTTGGTAGGAGGGATAGGATGCCACTTGGCATGTCCATGTTGGGGTACCTGGATTCCAGTTCAGGCTTCACTTGATTCTCCCATTTTGCTAATGCATGTCCTGGGGTGAAGCAAGCGACTCAAGTATTTGTGTCGCCATTCTTTGGGGGCCACAGACTAGTCTCTGGGCTCTTGGGCTTTGGCTTGGCCCAATTCTAGCAGTAGAGAGTGAACAGTTTATAGAAGATATCGCTCTCTCTTCTCTTCCTTTCAAATAAACAAATTGTAAAAACAGAGAAACACAGTGACAGAAATAGATCTCTCTCTTCTTTCTCTCTTCCTTTCAAACAAAGTGTAAAAACAGAAACACTTACAGTGACAATAATAGTTGCAAAGTTACATGGATAGTCCTGAAAATTTAAGTATGATCTCAGCTCTTTCTCATCATTTCTTCCTAAGTAGTGCCAATTAATTATTATTGATGAAGTTAATTCATATTAATAAAGTTTATTTTTGTGGAGTCAACAGCTGGTTTTTGAGTCACATTCAAAACTTCAATTTTAGGAAACTCAAAAAATTGCAAGATCTCTTAAAATTTCTAGAATAAATTTTGCTATATTCAAAGCAGGTCATTGGCAAACAAGTTCTGAGAGGCTGACACAAAATTATTGGTCCACCACATTATTTATGCTGCAATGAAAGCAAGAGATTGTATCTACATAAATGGCCACAAAAGTGCTCCAACAATAACCTGCAGTGACCCACCATGATCACTGTCAATAATAGTAGTAACCTCACCAAAAGAATTGTAAAGGCCTAGACTTTATCTTGTAAAATATGTGTTGGAAGAAGATCCAAAGTCTGAGGGAATGGAGTCTATTTTACAAATTTTCCCTTACCCATATGTTTTGCTTCTCAGGCTATTTTTTCTTAAGGGGGTAAAATTTTTGTTTTAATATTTTTCATCCTTCCACTTGTAAAGATTCATTTTTACAATTTTTTGAGCTATTCAACCTATAAAAATGTTTTTACAATCCTAAGTTGGTAAAGTTGGTGTATGCATGTGTGTGATTAAGTTCTTGCACAATAAATAAAACTAGCATACAATATTTCCATGTACCCCAAGATTTTTCTTATTCTATGAATAAGAAATTATCTTTTTATCATTTTAACTTTGAGCCAAAACACATGCAAAAGTTATCACTTCTGTTAGAAGTTAAAATAATTATCTTTTGGTAAAGTGGTACTAATTGGAAAAGGGCATTAGAGAGTTCCTGAAAGACTTATAATGCTTATTTTTTGATATTGGAGCATGTTACTTGGATGTTTTGTAATAATTATTCAGGCCACAACTTCTAATAAGGTACATAATAGTGATATATTAACATAGGCCAATAAATGCTTCATTAAAAGTCATTGTACGAGAATGGCCATTAGGCCAACAAGTTAAAATACAAAGTGGGATGTTCATTTCCCACATTGCAATGCCTAGGTCTGATTCTCAGCCTAGTCTCTTCACTGCATTTTCCTAGGAAGCAGTAATGATGGCTCAAGTAGTTGATTCTGCTACCTAGGTGTGAGATCTGAAGTGAGTTTTATGCTCCTGGATTCACCCTGGCAGCCATAGGCAGTGGAAGAGTAGAAGAAAGATCTCTTTCTCCCTGTCTTTCCTTTGTGTGTGTGTGTGTGATTCTGCCTTTTAAATGATAAATAATATGTACCTTTTTAAAAATAATAACATTTCTAGAGGTATTTTGCTTATCAAAAACACAGGGAAGCTTTAAATGAAGAGCAAAAGTAGCAAGGAAAAGTACTCAGCTAAAGTTGTGAAAATAGAATGATTATTTTGGAGGACATTAATAATTCTAGAAGACTTGTAATGGAAAAAAGACCCAACAATTTATATGATTAGCTCATTGGTAAAGCACAGGAAGAAATAAGAATTATGACATAACATGTCTATACTCCAAAGCACAATGAGCAATAAATTTAAAAGACTAGCATAAGGAATTAAATAAAATTTTATTTATTGAATCAGTAAATATTTAATAAATTATGATTATGTGCTGTGTTCTGGGTTGCAGAGATGAAATACAGGACAGAGAACCTATAACCTACAGTTATATAACCTACAGTCTAGTGGATGACACAGAATAAGAGACTGATGGTTATAAAATCTTATTTTAAATACTGATAGGAAATCAGAGATGAGGCACACCTAACTCAGACCACAGGACTGTGGAAAGGTTGCTAAATAGAGTAGTTGGCCTTTTAGCTGAGTTTTAACAAGCAGAAAGGAAGTTTTAAAAAAATAAAATATTTCCAAAATTCAATAGGATAAAGTTGGTACTGAATTTCAGAGATAAAATGCCTATCTTCTTAAAAAGACACCAGAACTGATTACAGAACCATGATCAGAAAACTCAGAAAAGGAAAAATAAGAAGAAATTGGGGGCTATTCAGGGCAAATAGAGCAGGCCATTTGGCCAGAAAGGGGCATGAACATTGCATTAGGACACATTTTAAGACAAAAAGGCAATAAAATATAAATTTACCAAACATTCATCATATACTACCAAACTATACTAAGCAAATTTAAAAATATTATCTCAAGCCATGGCAATTACATGACACTTTTTTACTAGGGATACGCAGAAGTCTCTCAACTAAAAATTGATGTTTCTGATAAATATTTTATTTGCCCTAATAAAAGTCCTTCTTTTACAAATTAAAAGTAATAACAAATACACATGCTCTTTGAAACCAGTTCTGATCAACAAGGAATATCAGTTAATGAAGTAAAATCAGTAGCAATATTGGAAAAATATAATATATAGTAATCAGAACTTATGATAGTCAGGAATGAGAAAGTGAAAATAGACTTTCACCTAAATAGATTTATAATTGGACAGTATTTTTTAGACATTTCAAGTATGGTGATTTCTTTTTAACGCCAAGTATGTTTTACAGACTTTAGTGTGCTAATTACATAAGTTACACATAAAGATTATATGGACTAATAGTTTGAACCAACATTACTTTGAGAAAAGTACACATCATGTTTTGAATTTGCCTGAACATTCAGTCCAAAAAAAAGTAATGAGGAACGCAGAAAAATATAAATATCTGCCTAGCAGAATGTCCCTCATTTGAACCAATATTAGCTATGAAACAAATTTCAACACATTTTCAGTATACTCTGTACAATCTACCAGTATTCTTCTTATGATGTATTAATATAGTGTTGTAATTAATATCACATTTATGAAATCCAACTTTGCAGAGTAATACATAGAATTAAGTGCCTGTTCTATCCAGGAAAAGGTGAGCAATTTTTCTCTTCAGAGGTACATTTCATTATTGAGGCCAGCCAATGATCATTTGGTAAATTACATTTTCATGCACTAATTAGCTACTAACATCGAAGAGTTAATGTACCCTTTACAAAGCAAATGATGTATTTCATTGTCACAAATAGCCATATTTGAAAACCAGAACTTCTGATTCTTGATTTACTACAACTGGGAAGACATTCATATTCAAGTACAAACACAACATTTTGAAAGAGAATTTCTAGAGTAACTTGCCAAGGCAATTAGCATTACAATCAAGGCAAAACTCATTTAGAACTTGAGTTAAACTGGGATAATATATTCCCCAAGCACATTTGCCACCATGTATTGTTCTAATGGAGAAGTCACATGCATCAGAATGCAATCATTTTGTTTCTAAAATTCAGATTGTTACTTTTTTTAATTTATGGAATTCAATGTCTAAGCAAATTTACAGTCAAACTTTGTTCATAACTTTTATCTATTCGTACTGCATGATTGAATCAAAAAACATTTCATGGCACAAAATTTTAAAAATAAAACATGCTGAGAACAGGAATTGAGGCAAATAAGGTTAAATCTCCACTTAGGATGCCCGAATCCCATATATGCATAACCAGGATCACAACCTGTATCCACTTGTGATTCAGCTTCCTGCTAATGCACCTGGAAGACATAGTACCTCCACCTTTCTCTCTGATACTGTTTCAGGCAAATCTGTAAAAAGAAAAAAGTAACATACTGGCTCCCTGCTAATGCCCCTAGGAAAAAAGCAGAAGAAGTGGGCCACCCATGTGGGAGATCAGGACGAAATTTCAGACTCCTGTCTTCAGCCTGGCCTGCAACTGGACTTTGAGGCCATTTGGGTAGTAAACCAGCTGTTGAAAATGTGTTTGTCCTTCCCTGCTTCTCTGTAATTCTTCCTTTTGAACAAATCTTTTTGTACAATGTATCTGAGCATTAATACTAATGTAAAGATTATCTTAAGTGGTACATGCAAAGAAGAATAAATATGCTGTATTTTTATATCTAAAATAGTTCTATTTAGACTCATATTCCTCATAAAAGATTACCAAATCCTCCTTGGAAGTGATTATTATTCATCAATACTGACTGGTATATATCTAGAGGCAAATGTGGTACTCTAACATATAAAATGAAAAGGTATAGAAACAAATTTTTGTTTTTTATCACTTCCTACTAAAAACCCTAACCAAGGTAGGCATAGATGGAAAAATCCACAACATAATTAAAGCAATATATGAAAAACCCAACGCCAGCATCATACTGAATGGAGAAAAGCTGGAACCCTTCCCACTGAGATCTGGAACAAGACAGGGATGTCCACTTTCTCCACTACTATTCAACATAGTCCTAGAGGTACTCGCTGAGGCCATAAGACAAGAAAAAGAAATCAGAGGAATCCAAATGGGAAACGAAGAAGTCAAGCTCTCACTATACGCAGATGATATGATTCTTTATGTAGAAGAGCCAAGAGACTCAATACAGAGACTGCTAGAACTTGTACGAGAGTTTGGTAGAGTGGCAGGGTACAAAATTAATGAACAAAAATCAACAGCCATAGTGTATGCGAACAGCCCCAAGATGGAAAAAGACTTAACCAGCAAGATACCATTCAAAATAACAGAGAAAAGTATGAAATATCTGGGAATAAATCTAACCAAAAATGTAGAAGACTTATTTGAAGAAAACTACAATCTGCTTAAAAAAGAAATTGAACAAGACCTCAAAAGATGGAGTAATATCCCATGCTCCTGGATAGGTAAAATCAATATCATTAAAATGTCTATACTGCCAAAAGCAATATATACATTCAACGCAATCCCAATCAAATTGCCCAAAATATTCTTCATGGAACTGGAAACAATGATCCAAAGGTTCATCTGGAAGCACAAAAAACCATGGATAGCTAGAACTATCCTGAAGAACAGGAAGTTAGCAGGGGGAATCACAGTTCCGGACCTCTGGACATACTATAGGGCAGTGGTTATCAAAACAACGTGGTACTGGCACAAAGATAGAGAGGAAGATCAATGGAGCAGAATAGAAACGCCAGAAGGAAACCCACACAGATACAGCCAAATAATCTTTGACAAAAAGACAAACAACAACCCAGGCAAATGGGAAGGTCTGTTCAATAAATGCTGCTGGGACAACTGGTTGATAGCCTGCAGAAACAAAAAAATAGATCCACATCTCTCACCATACACTAAGATCAGATCTAAATGGATAACAGATCTAAACCTACATCCAGAAACCTTCAAACTTTTGGAAGAAAATGTTGGAAACACACTGGAACACTTAGGGGTAGGCCCTCACTTCCTAAAAAAGACTCCAGATGCAGTAGAAATCAAGACCAAAATAAACAATTGGGACCTCATCAAACTAAGAAGCTTCTGTACAGCTAGAGAAACAATCAACAAAGTAAAAAGGCAACCCACAGAATGGGAGAAGATCTTCGCACACGACATAGGTGATAGAGGGCTAATATCCAGAATATACAAAGAGCTACAAAACAACCAAAATGTCAAAACAAACAACCCACTCAAGAAATGGGCACGGGAAATGGGCAGACACTTCACAAAGGAACAAACCCAAATGGCAAATAAACATATGAAAAAATGCTCAAGTTCCCTGGCAATAAGGGAAATCCAAATTAAAACATCAATGAGGTACCACCTAACGCCAGTAAGACTGGCCCACATGAATAAAAGCACCAACGACACTTGTTGGCGAGGTTGCGGGGAAAAGGGAACCCTACTCCACTGCTGGTGGGGCTGCAGGCTGGTACAGCCTCTATGGAAATCAGTATGGAGAATATTCAAACAACTCAAATTCAACATACCGTATGATCCAGCAATAGCACTCCTAGGAATATATCCAGAACACTTGTTCTATGAGAAACCAACATGTACTCCTATGTTCATAGCAGCACAATCAGTAATTGCAAAAACATGGAAACAACCAAAATGCCCATCAAAAGAGGATTGGATAAGAAAGCTATGGTTCATCTACTCCATGGAATACTACTCAGCTATTAAAAAAAACAAAATGCAGTTCTTTGTGGCCAAATGGGCCAAACTGGAAACCATAATGCTAAGGGAAATGAGCCAATCCCAAAAGGTTAAATACCACATGTTTGCCTTAATTTAAGATGATATGATGTTATGTATAACATGTTATGTTTTGAATGTTACATGTTGTGTATAAACTAAATTGAAGTATAGGTGAGGTGGTCACAGAAGGTGGCTGGAAACCCGCATTTACTTTTAACATATTGGTTACTCATTACTATGTCAATTAATTCCATAATGATGTAAATTTTTGCTGATGGTATGTTGGAGCTTTCAATTGACTGGGATGATACTCTGCTGGCTCTGTCATCAGACCAGAGAGGGTATACCTAAGAAGCCGTTGAACTTGACGGGACAATAAGATGCTGGACTCTATGTTTGGTATACGCTTGCAATGGGGAAATCTCAACTGAACTTGAGCTGTGGTTATGCAATAAGGTGGAGGAATCCACCATGGTGGGAGGGTTTGGGGAGGGGTGGGGAGAACCCAAGTATCTATGTAACTGTGTCACATAATACAATGTAATTACTGAAGTTAAATAATAAATAATTAAAAAAAAAATTTAAAAAAAAAAAAGAAACAAATTTTTGTTTTTTATATTAACTTCTCTCTCCTCTGCGTGATGAACATACTGAATTTTTAAATTTTTCAATCCATATGACATAGAAGATCATCACCTACCACTGCCTATTCAAATTGTATCTACTCACATATTAAAGCTATTTGTTTGGATCTTAATATCTTTTCTTTACCTTTTACTAGAAATAAAAATTATCAGCTAAGATGTGATGGGTTTTTGCTTCTTGGAATCAAAGTTAAGCACTTCTACAGTCTTATATCCTTGACTCAGCCGACATTTGTCAATTGAAACAAGATCCTGAGGATGACAATTTGTAGAACTATATTACATTCCAGGACCAGTCAGTGCAGTCGAGACTTGGAGTACTCAGATATTTTGCACCTACTAAAGTAAAACAGTAGCATGATATTTAAGTAAAAAGCAGACACAACAAGCGTGAAAACATAAGAACTTTTCGATGCAGTAACCTTCCCTTCTAATCTTACACAATCATTTTACTAAACTTTTATTTGGAACAGAGTTATTTTGATACTTAGATAGGTAATTAGTATTTTCAAAAACACAACCTTGGGAAACATACTGATTGCACCAACCAAGCAATCATTTTAGACTATACAACGACAATAATAAACTTGATTTAAATATCCAATTAGCATTAAAAGCTGTTTTGGCCAAAAACTATATTAATCTACAAAGACAAACTCAGATCGTACGTCTGATATTACTTGGGGGCTTATGTTACAGAAATAAATTAGCATGTTAAAGTATAGAAAGCATAATTTTACTTTCTCTAAATTATAAAACTGTTTCTCAAGTGCACGAATCTTGAAAGCAACTGATAGCTACACAAATTAAGTCACAAAACATTTTCTTAAGTAATTGAAGGGCTAAGAGGTCATCCAGTCTAATTTTTCAGTAATAGCAAGAATATATTGTTAGGGTGACTTAATTCTTTTAAAATATTTTATATCAATATGAAATAATCTATTCTTGTGCAAGTGTCATTCCATGTGTAAAATATGAACTCCCAAATCCCTTAAATAATGCCTGGTTTCCCATGCACAATAGGGGACAGCAAGGCTTACTTAAAGTGGATTACTTGAAGTCAACTTCTCAGATTTTCTCTGTTCATGTTGAATACACAGTAAATGAACTGATAGAATGAGACCATGACCAGGACAGACAGCATATATGATCACCCATCTGCAAGTTCCCAGCACAAAGTACAATAAATACATGACTCATAGTAGCTCTACAATTATTTTTTGTTTACATCAGCCCTATGACTCTTCTTCAAGCTGAGGTAGGAGCTCTTGAGAAACCATTTTGGTGTACAGTAAGAAAGAATGGCATGTGTGTGAAAACTTTTAGATGGCTTTCAATGTTGCTCCTAACAGCTGCCTCTTAATATATTTCCCTATTACAAATCTCAACAATAATCAGTTTTGTTCATGGGAAAATTGAATGTGGCTCCAAAATAAGCATTCTTGAATAATCAAACAATTTTTGGAGATCTTCTTTCAAAATAATGATGAATCTCCAGAGTTCTTTCAGAGAATTTTAGTAGGAATGACATGCTAGGGAATTTTGCTTCTTCAGTTAGTTGCTTTTTAAACTGAACCCACTTTTGGAGCTGTTGTACCGTCAGTGATGAGAAGTGGGGTTTTTTTTGTTTTGTTTTGTTTTTTACAATTGACTGCTTCTTTCAATTTCAATTTTTTCCATTTACTGTTCTCTGTGAGTTACATGTATTATGTGAGAAGCTTTACAAATGAATACAGGAAAGTAAAACATATGTTAAATAGAGACAGGGGTGGAAGTAGAAAGGGCAGAAACATGAGAGAGAGGAGGAAGGGGAGAAAGGTGATGGAGAGAGAGACATACATATATAATATGATTATGAAACCACAATAGAATGAAAATGGGCAGCCATGTTCAAGAATGGAAAAACACCTTACACACCAGAATAGGCATTTGGTGCAGAAGTCAATGTCACCACCTGTGCATCCATATCACAGTGCCTGATTTATATCCAATCACTCCACTTCCACTCCAGCTTTCTGCTATTACGTCTCCTGGCAGACAGCAGATTTTGCTTCAAGCACTTGAGGCCCTGTCATCCACATGGGAGACCCAGATGGAGTTCCAGGCTCCTGTCTTCCACCTACTCCAGCCCTGTCATTGGGGGAGTAAACCAGCAGACAAGAAATCTCTCTTCTTCCCTTCCCGTCCCTTTGTCTCTTTCACATAAAATGAAATCAAATAAGTAAATAAATATTGATAACTTTATAACCACAAAAGGAGTAAAGATAGAGTACACAAACCAAAAACAGCAAACAGAAAATGATAACTCACAAAGAAGAGGAAAAAAATCTTAAAGCCAAGATGTATTCAGATGATCTTGACATCAAAGAGATAGCACGTAACAATATTGTTATGATGAAACAATCCCAAAATTAGAGTAAGCAAAACAGTCCCAGACTCGCCTACAAATGTTTTGTTTTGTCTTCTAAATCTGAAATTGTTCTACATTGGCTTTCATACATGTTAAACATAGAGTGCCCTATTACTGAGAATGAAATGGATGGCTAGATGGAAGGGTAGATAGATAAGTAAATAGATGGATAGAAGGGTGACTAGAGATAGATAGATAGATAGATAGATAGATAGATAGATAGATAGATAGATAGCCAGGGAAATGTATGGGACTAGCTAGAAAAAGGTACAATATGAAGAAGTGATTTAAAAAAAAGATGGGAAGAAGGAAACGAAGAAAACAAGAAAATTTGAGAATTTGAGAATTTCAGCTGATAATGAGAAGCTACAAGAAGTTTACTTTGGAGAGAAAATAATATGGCTTTGAAAGGTTCAAAAATTGAAATCAAATTCGGAAACATGATTTAAAGTCACATCATGATAGCTAAGTAATTTCTACCGCCATAGAATATGTCTTAATACACTGTCAGAAAATGGAGTGTAGCAGGGAGGAGAGACAGAGGACGGGGAGGAAAGAAGACAAGAATAAAACATTACAGGAGTGGGGAAGATAGGCTGTGCTATTTCAATCACACACTATTTTTCAAATATCCATTACTTCCTGAGGGAGCAATCTACCTCTGTCCTATTTAAAACAACACTGTTATGGTCAAGTGAGCTTTGTCCAGGGATAAGGTTCAAGGATTTTTAAAATTATGACTCAGCAATATATCCCTAGCTGAGTTGTCTTGACACAGGGTCACAGAGGTTGAAACATAATCATACCCAAGCCATTAACAGAAAGTATCATAAACTCAACATGTGATGAATGGACAGCCACAATGCTGCACAGCCTGACACAAGGAAATGGAGGTATAAAACATAAACAGGGGTAAGGAATAGCACTTGAATTTTAGACAACATGGTATTGCCTTGAAGTTGAAGAAGGCATAATCATTCTTTTAACAGCTGTGCACAGATGGACCACTTAACGATGCAGGCAAAACAAGAAAATGTCTAAGGGCAGAAAAATAGCATAATGTCTTGGACTACATCAGCAGCAGGGACGGGGGCAAGCATCACAATGCCTTGCTATTTCTAAATCTGTAATGTTGCAAACAAAGCAAAAAACAAAAGCAACAAAAATACAACATCTTCATGTCTTATTTCCTCTTCTGAGTGGTCAAAGTCTGCTGGACTTGCCCCTTGAAGCTGTTTGTAACCATTCGGTTAATATTTGTGAAAACATTCTAAACACATTAGCATTACTACAAAACATAAGGTATCTTTGAAGTTAAGAACAAACTAATCCAAGACTGCTAGTACCTCCTGTCCGAGGATACTTACTAGGCAAGGCTAAAATTTTCCATCTCAGACTATAAGAATTCACTGGAACTTTAAACTCTGCTTATTCAGGGAAGAAAACAACATCCAAAAGGTAGGAGCCCAAATATAAAAGATGCTGACAGCTGCTGAGTTTGAGCACACAGGTACTTCTTCAGGTTATTGCGAGGTCCTGAGTCCTGGAATCCTTGCACTACTCTGTAATGAGACCATTACAGCAACATACAAAGCAGGCTTTCATCTATGAGAATAAGAAACATGCATGCAGTATGTGAGCCTTCAGGACCTTTATTTAGTCAGCAGCATCCTTTTCTGTTCTTCAAGTCAGACAAATAAAATAAAGGGAAAGACCATTCCTGAAAAATTGGAAACCAGAAAGAAAGGACCAGGAATACAGGAGAGACAGAATGGACCGGGACTGGGTAAGTGCTTATGGTGAAAAAGTTAATGAGGAGCTCACTAGTGTCCACAGAAAGCACAAGAGATGAACTTTGCGAGGAGCCTACAGCAGTGAACAGTCTGCTGTAGCTTTTATCTTGGGTGAAATAACTAAAGAGGAGGAGGATCCTGTGACTTCAGCACAGGCTCCTGAACAGAACCACTAGCCTTCTGCATGTGTGTGCTTATGAAGCAAACTGTGTAAATTTTCTGAATATGTATCATCAAATATTCAGGAACACAGGAATTTAAAAATAGATTAAGCAGAGAGATTTCTAGATTTCAGATTCAGGGCACTTTTCTCTTGTCTGGTTTTCTGAGGAAAAGGATTCTAACGTAGCACCTATAAGTTTTCAATTCATGAGCCTTCACAATCAACCAATCCCCTAATTGGAATTGGAAAAAAAAAAGCTATAGGAATCTAGTTAGAGCTGAGCCATGATTCTTGAGATCAGTGTGTTTAAAATTTGAAGCTGAGTCTGAGCCAAACTTGTCCTCATTGTAGGATAGAGGGTGCTCTGCTGCTCTTTCCACTGTGCCATCCTCATTTGGACACTGGCTGGTGGTACTGGTGGAGCAACTCAGCACCAGAATGTCTGAGTTCCATTTCTGTCCACTCATTAGTCCTCTGTTTTCTCCAAGAGCCCTGTTGCCATCCAACCTAAAGCCACAAGAGACAGGTAGGATTCTATCCCAGAGCTTAAAGATGACTTTTTAAATTCTAAATGAACAGCTTTTGAGATAGAAGGAAAGAAGAGAAATCAACATTTATTCTCTTAGCTGAAACTGTCCTTCCTGCAGTTTTGGATACCCTGGAGCCTGTTTGCCTTCTGCTCCACTTCTTCAAAGTGTGAACCATCAACATAAGGGAAAGGGGGAGATCAGCGTTTGAAAGCAGAGAGGAAAGGATAATTAGTTCTTTTTCATTTGCTCCCCCTTTAAATCTTGTACGTATTGCTTAGCAGATGGTTATGGTACTCCAGTGCAGGTAGAGCTGGAAATAAACACATTTCTGTAAGTTGACTCTGTGTAGCCACTGCCACCTACAGATGGCAAAAAGTAAATAACAACTATGTTGGCAACAAACAGATCCCAAATGCTTGCCCAAAATTCACTGGGATGAGAATACTTCTTTTCACAATGTTTCCTATTTAGCAGACGCTAGTTTATGACAGAAGTACTAACATGTGCCCTGTAGAAGACAACGCCTGTGGAGAAGGATTCGAGGATAGACCCAGGATTCAGATTCCCACTTGGTCACATTTGAATACATAATCTCAAATACGTAATTTCAGCTATTTCCAGTCTATTAGATGAGCAATTCTTACACCAAATACTCACAGCTTAGGACAAATAAGCTAGAGAGGATATTGTTTTATTCTTCCTGTACATTTTCCTAAACCAGAACTCCACAGCAGGGTGACTGTGCCCCACAACAGATATTTGGTGATATCTGAAGATAATTGTTTATTGTAGTGAAGATGGAGGCATTACTGGCTTCCGGGGATTAAGGGCCAGGATGCTGCTTGAATCACACTGCAGTGCACAGGACAGCCCTTGAGAACCTGGAACTATGTGGGACAAAATGTTCACAATGCCAGTCTAGAGAAATTCTGGAAGGGAATAGAATATTCAAGGTTGAAAGCAGGTACATTTGTTGGATTCACTTCGTTAGGATGGTATGTTACTCATTTAAAAGAAATGCATGCAACACAATAGGTAGACAGACCCTTCACCATGCATATTCATAGTGTGATTCAGTCACTTCACTGTTAGTAATTTACTCTTATGAATGCAGCCAATGATTTATATAAGAGCAAATAGATTAGAAAATTTAAAACAGAAAATTGTTGATGATAGGTCAGATGATTATGGGAAAGCTAACCATCAATTTGTCCTCCAAACTAGAATGGTTCTAAGAGTAAAGGGAGCTGCTTCAGTTATTCTGCCAAGATGATAATGTAAGACTTCCCTGTGTGCATGAAAATCACTCCCCTGGTTAAAAGGGAATGGAATAAATAAATAAATAAATAAATAAGTAAACGTCCCTATTATAGAATGCATGCAGTCAACAAAAATATTATAAAGAATATTAGCATAATGAAGTAATAATGTACACCATTAACTATAAAAGTATTAAGTGTATTAATCTAATTTAGTAATACACATCTTTGTCGGATTTTTAAAACAATAGAGAAGGCTGGAGACTCTGCCATTGTCCCTACCTATAAGGTCAAAATACACTTAAAGAGCAAAATGATGGACTTATGACTGTTTATGAAGGATTATACTATTGCAATAATAAAGGGAAAATCAGTGTGCAGAGGGAATTTTGGGAGGAGGGAAGGGAACCGAGAGTCTATGGAACTGTATCATAAAATAATAAAATAAATAAATCTTAAAATGGAAATAAATCAAATATTTGACATTAATTCACTGACTATGGAGATTATGGTTTATGGTTTATTTTCTTTATATTGAAAATTACATACAGTTATTTTTAAATTTTTGAATTTAACCTATCTCTTTAGGAAGAAATGTAATTCAAGTGTTAGCTGATGATGGAAAGTTATTATTCATAGAAGAATGTCAACTAATAATGATAGAAGAAATAACACAAACTAGCTCCTGATTTTTAGATGTTCTAATTAAATATTTATTTCAGGCAAATGCTATAAATAGATTCTAAAATTATTAAAGACAGATTATTGGAACATCCACAAGATACTATCCTTCAAATTAGTTGTTAATTGTAAAGAGAAAAACATACCTTTAGAATGAACAGATACGGTGATAACCATTATTAACAAAGTGATCAAATTTAACATCATTTTAGCAGAAAATTTGGCATTATCTATCATAACATAATATGAAAAAAGACATCCTCTATGTGATATTTTTTCTAAAAGTATTTGCCATGAATCTAGTCATACTATTCAATTTATTTTAATTCATAAGAAATCTAGAGGATATAAAAACTAGAAAAGCTGGGAGCCCAGCACATTTCCTGAAATACCCACAGTTAGGTTGTGGGACTGTACAAATGGTTCTGGGAAAAGTTAAATGCCATTCCTGGGCCAAGAAATTTAACAGCTATGCAGTTACTTGCTTATTTCTCTTCCCTTCTCATGGCAATCTTGTGGACCAGATGAGTCCATCTTGTGGTTACCAAATGGACAAAGAAATCCCATTCACATTAGACTATGACATGCATACTAAACAAATTTATGTGATGCTAACTAAGCTACTGACATTGCAGGGTCTATCTGCTGCATCAACTAGTCTTAATTATCCTGATATACTAAACAATTAAGGCAAATACGCAAGATCCTTTTCTCTTGCATTTTCTTTTAAATTAATTTATTTTGTTTTAATTATAATAAGCCCTAATACTTGGTGCCTACCAGAGGTGCTTTGATTTGAAGTTTCCCTCACTGAATGCCATAAACAGGTACCACTATCATCGTCCCTATTTGGACAATGGGGAAACTAGGGCTCAGAGAAATTAAGTAGCTTGCACAAGATCACAATCTCAATCTGTTCATAAATGCTAATCCCTGGTGTTAATTACCCTGTAGGCCAATGGAGAGAACTGTGGATACCCATCCAATCTATTCCGACCGTCACAGGGTGCCTTTGCTCAGGCACAGACTTGTCCTACTCTCCTTAGGATTGGCCCAGGCTGCAGTCAGCTTTATACTTCCAGTGATTCTGCATCCCTTAGGGCCCATTTTTTAGGATTACTCTCCCCTCTTTATGATCACAAAATACATAAAGAAATTTTTTTATTGTTTATTTGATTTAGATTGGGCTCAAAGAGGTTAATTTTGCAACACAATGGGGAAATAGAAAATTGAAACAAATGTAGAAAAGTTATATCACTTTTAATGTAGTGGTCTCTGATCCATGTGTATTAGGCTGCACCACATGCAATTGTTACTATCGACTTACAAACGTATAATTTCATATTATTTAATCTAATATTTTCTAGATTCATTCTGGGATGTTAACAAAGCAATTCCTTCTTCCATGTTTTTGCAACCAGTTCACCCTTTCTCTGAATGCTGCCTTTTACACACAATTAAGAAAAAACAATGAGTGTCTCCTTGGGAAACTTGTATCTGAGGATTTAAAGATTTCTCTTTCTCTGATGCTCTAGTTCAAACAAAAACAAGCAGATTTGTCTATTTTCTCAGTGCACAATGAGGGAAGAAAGGAAAATAAAATGAACGAACAACTAAATAAATGAAAGAATAAGCAAGAAAGAAAAAAGGAAGGAAGGGAGAGAGAAAGAAAAAGAAAGGAAGGAAGGAAGGATGAAAGGAAGGGAAGGAAGGAGGAAGGGAGAAAGAGAGAGAGAGATTGGGAAGTTCACTTGCTAGAACTTCATTCATGACCCTTTCATATTGTTTTGCCTAGTAAGGACCAGCTGTGTCATATTCTGAAACATGGAGAGCGAAGAAAGCACAAAAATGACCTAAAATTTGGTGATTTGGAAACAAATTATATGAAATCACATAGCATTTTTTAAAAACAGCTTGTAAAGCTAAGAATGAATTATAAGCCTTCAACAGCACTAATTCTGGAAAAACATAGTTGGCCCTATATCAGAACTGTATTTCTCAATTTGCTTGCAGCCTATCGATTGGTAACATTTCCAAGAAGCAATTTTACTTCTTTTATTTAAAATTGATTTCTCTTTTTAGCAAGATTGGCTTTTTTAAGGGCATCGAGGCAAAAATTCATATAATGTTAGTTTTTCTAATCAATGTCGATAAGACCTTCTCAGTCAGTGGCCTACCCTTGATATCCATTAGACACCTTTCTGTGCTGTTGAGTGACCTTTCGTGTCTCATATAATTACGCAACCCTCTTAGCTGGTCTTGCATAGAATTTTTTTTTTTATCATTTTCTACCTTTGCTCTTCATGTCATTTTAAAACTCGGAGCTTCACTCTATAATTTCTCGACTTCTTTTTTGAACTTGACCTGTAGTACATGCTTTTTGTGCCTTTAATTACGTTTTGTGCTTTGGGTTCATCCATGTTGATCTTGTCTAATCCTACTGTATTGATTGCTATGCAGCAAACCTCCTCCCCTCTGCAGTACTATTTGTCTTTAAACTTTTTGGGAGGCCTTCAAATGCTGAGAACTATTGACATTTTTCTCTACCAATACTATACAGGAAATCTCAGGCTATCCCTAGCCAAAGTAACCAAGACGTATACACTAGAATAAAAATTTTGCTTAATACTAATGCATTGACAAAGGGTAGAAATTTGAGAAAGCAATCACATCAACAAAAGGCAGAAAATATATGTATTTCATGAGCATAAAAGATATTTTCAGAATAATTAAGAAGAAACAAAACGTGTTAATTGTAAAGAAGTGAGAAAAATAAAGTGAAGGAAAATTCCTTGAAGAAATAAAGAACAGTATAAACACTTGGAGCTTAGGAAAGTAACAGTGAATAATTTAAATAACCAATATATCAAATACAAAATCACCAACTATTAAGAAGGCCATCATTTGTCAAATATAGGCAAGCATTTTATCTTCTGGAAAACTATGCAACAGTCTCTGATGGGACAATAACAAGTGTCAGCGTTATGACCTTGGAATCTTCCACCAAGGACTTGCTGAGAAAGCATTACAGGCTCATCCACTCCTCGATTTTCCTGAAATTCCCCCACCCCTAGAAACACCCCAGGACCCCAAACTAAAAAGCCCAGCCTGCTGAAAGACCAGGTTTCTGCCACATAGTTACTCCATCTACACACAGCAGTTGGCCACCCTCTTTGAATTTATTAATCACTAATAAATCTTTGGTAATGCCTTTTCCCTGTAACCCATCAGAATGCGGCCACAGTCCTTGCATTAAAATGCATTTTTATTCATGTCTCTGCTAGAGAGCTTCCCATATCATCCAAAACAAAGTTCGAATGCTTAGAATATCCTTACTTTTCTACCCTCATTTCTAGCAGTTTCTCTTTTGTCCCAAGGTCTATATGCTCCAAACAAAAGATCTTTACGATCTGTTTCCTTCAGAAATTTGTATATATTTTGTTTTTTCCCATAATGCTTTTTGCTGCCTTTACTCCTATGAGCTTTCCATCTCATGCAGATGCCTCTTCTTACCTTACTCAAATAAAAGTTAAGAATCCTAAATATTCCTCTGTATCTCTCCTGTCATGGCCTATACCCCAGTTACACTAGCTTATTTACGTTTCTGCATTTGACTCTGGTCAACAAGCAATGTGATAGTGATGATAATGTTTACCATTTTTGCCCTGGCATCTCAGCACCCAGAACTGAACCTAAAACCTGATGAAAATTGGTCAGTAGGAGACTACATTATAGAGTATCAGGTAAAGCAGTCACCTAATGTGCCAAAATCCCATATAGGCATTAGTTGTTTCATTTCCAATCAATCTCCCTGCTAATGAACATAGGAAAGCAGCAAAGAATGCTGCTTGGTCTCCACATCCACATGACAGACCTGAATGACAGCTCCTAGCTCCTGACTTCAGACTGACCCCAGCTATAGCCACTGGAGCTATTTGCATAACGAACCCGTGGATGGAAGATCTATCTCCACCCCACAAACAAAAATTGATGAGTAAGTTACTCGATAAGTAGCTTAGTTTTTTTTAAAGCTGAGATCCTCTATTAACCTAAGGTTTAATTTGAACCCCTATTACCAATCCTTATTGAAAATCTTCCTGGCATGAATATCAGCAGCTCTTAGCAGATGCTTTAAACACAGCTCATTAGAAAGCTACCACTGTGTGGGACGGCTTCTGCCTCTGTCATCTTTCCCTTACAACTAGGGCTGTGATTGTTGCTAGCTGCCCATGCGATCCAAAATTCAGCACTTAGTGTGCTGTTAACATCCATGGTCCTCCCACTTGGTCTAAAGCTATGTTTCAGTTCCACAATCTCCAATGTCCCAATCTACTGAAGAATCAAGTTTGCCCACTTATAGGCTTCTACCTCACTGTTGCCCTGACAGTGACAAAATGAGATCTTAGAGAAGAAGCATTCCTTTCAAAGGTCATCAACTTATCCATTCAGTAATGAGTTTACTTTTCTGTCCTAGGAAATCTAGCACAGTAAGAAAAATTGAATCCCTTTGGGATTACTCAGTGGCTTATAGGATCTGATGATAGCATTCATGGAACTGTGGATTTTAGTGCTGAAGAAGAATGGGTTAAATCTGTACTGTGTATTGTGTATTTAAAATGTCCTCTCCTCCTCTCTGTATATCTGACTTTGTAATGAAAATAAGTAAGTCTTAAAAAAAAAAAAAAAAAGGGCCCCACGGCGTGGCCTAGTGGCTAAAGTCCTCGCCTTGAACGCCCCGGGATCCCATATGGCCGCCGGTTCTAATCCTGGCAGCTCCACTTCCCATCCAGCTCCCTGCTTGTGGCCTGGGAAAGCAGTCGAGGACGGCCCAATGCATTGGGACCCTGTACCCACGTGGGAGACCTGGAAGAGGTTCCTGGTTCCCGGCTTCGGATCGGGGCGCACCGGCCGTTGTGGCTCACTTGGGGAGTGAATCATCGGATGGAAGATCTTCCTCTCTGTCTTTCCTCCTCTCTGTATATCTGACTTTGTAATGAAAATAAATAAATCTTTTTAAAAAAATAAATAAAATAAAATAAGATGTCTACATACTCAAGTTTATCCCTAGGAAAAACTCATGGATGTCATAAGTAGAAATAATGGTACTAGCTTGATTTTTTAAAGAAATGATATTTTTAAATGTCAGGGTAAGGAAATAAAAAATAAAGATAGCTTTAAACATTTGGAGAAAAAATGCAAATCAAACATTCTGCACTGGTTTACTATTTTTGACATTAAAAAAAGCTGAAAATGATATAGCTTACTAACCAAAGCAAGACAATCACTGAGAAGGTCATTTTCACTATTATTACTAAAAGTAGCAAGTATTCAGCTACTAAAAAAAATGAAACTCCATATGAAAGAGACTGGTGACAAAACAAAATGCTGTCCAAAATACCAATAATTTATTACTAAGTATAATTTAAAATCAAAAGCTTTCTCAGTTACAGGATGTGGGAAAAATCCATGTTAGGATTAAAACAGGCCATAAATATTTCTGAAAGGATATATATTTATAGTAGAAAAGTCATTGTGTACTATTTTAAATCTAGTAACCCTGGTTCTTTTGTTTTTAACTAAAAGTTTTCTGACAAAGGTATCACAGGAATGTCAATCAATCTTGGGTATTTTTCTTTCATTCATTGAAAGTAATTGTTCCTGGTCATGCTTCCTACCTTTATTCTCATTAAGTTCATTAACAATAATACTGATATGTTCCAGTAGCTAATCTTCATTTCATGAGGCACTATCATCACCAACTAGTTCATCAATGTTCATCACAGATCAGGACTTGCAAAGCCTCAAAATTCTACTCAACATTTTTGTCCAAAATAGGGCTCAACCCTGGAAGTCAATCAGAAGCAAGGTTACATGGGCAAGTGACAGAATGATTATTTGAGCAGAAAAGGAACAGATACCAAAGCTGTAAAGGATAAGAAGGTTTCCTGATAATTCTGGAATCATTATCATCACAAAGGACCTATTGCAGCATTATTTATATGTGTTCCATGAGGCCAAATATTTTAGTGTATTTTACTAAGAGCTATCCCCAATATCTAGTATATGCTGTGGCATGTGTTTTTTTAAACACCAAAAAAAAATCATGTTAGTTGAATTCATGAAAAAACATTTAACTATTATCAATATTAAAAAAATTAGCAGTAGTAGTAACCAACATTTTTCTTCAATGGAACAGTTTATGCATTCTGCTTATTATTAAAAATTGTATTTATATCTTATCCATGCTTCATTCAGATTGTGCCCCATACCTATAATGACCATCTATATAATTTAGCTCCTGATAGGCTCCAGTTGTCTCTAATATCCTGTGACTAATGAACAACTCTTCTTTCTTGGTCTGTGCATGTCTACATTAGTTATTGTCTATACCACACAACTCAGTAGTTATGTATCTTAATTTAGCCATCAGTGGAATGAGTAACTTCTGAAGAATTCACCGACAAGGGAAAGTGTCATTCATGCAACAAAAATCCCATGAAAATGAAACAGAGAGCCCACAAAAGAAATCTTATTATGAATTATCCAGGTTCTCCTCAAATAGTAAAAACAACACTTTATATTTTACAAGGTGTTTTTATACACATCAACCTACTTTTGAAGTGATGATCTCAAAGTCTTTTGCTCTCAAGTTTTTGAATTATCATTAAGTAAACTATGTAGAGACCATTTTTAGAAGTGAAAAAATGCATATAAATCATCAAAACTCATAGCAGAAGCAGAAAATATCAAGTTGTTGGCAAATAATTGGCTTCTCACCCCAGGAACGCTGCCAATAGAGTCAGCAGGAGGCTACGTGCCTTTCCCTTGCAGGACTCCAAGACGAGGTGGCAGAGCAGGACACCTGCTCGCCATCAAAACCTATCTTCAAACCACCTACCTTCCAAGGACAAAGAAAACAGGCATTAAGAAATTTGAAGTGATGTGACCTGGCAAAGAATGGTGGTAGAACCAAGGTCTGAAACAGCCTCCTGGCTGAGAGTCCAGAATTCGGTATTCTGCCTCATCTATTACTGAAATGCAGTATTTAAATTGCCATTTTAAAGCAATCAAAACAAGAGCAGCAAGCTTATGACAGAGCTTTCATATTAATGATCATGTGTGTAGCGCTAAAATGAAAAACGATGGTTTTGAGTTGAGTGACAGGGCTTCTAGCCTGTTATTTTTCAGTGCAGTCTATTTACCTAGAGCTAGAATGTGTCCTGACTACAAATAGAACAGATTAATTCCACCATCCTTAGAAAGGGAGTACACTGCATTAATAGGAAATAGGCTCAAATCTAATCCTGAAATATATTACTGTCAAGTTTTTAAAGGTGACTTCTCTCTCATTAATGGAAAAGCATTATTTTAACCGTAGTTTAATCACTACATTTAAATTACATGAAAACATAGACTTGGAGGAATATAAAAAACTGAGGAAAAGAAATGAATAGCTTTTTTAATATAAATAGTGACCAATTCCTCATTATGGAAATTATGCCCAAATCTTAGAAATAGACTATTTCCACAGCCCCTCACCCAGTTTCAAAATATTATAATCATCATCATAATGAATGGTGCAATGAAACTGACTTGTCAGATTTGACCTAGCTGGCTGATAATTCTATCTTGATTAACTCTCATTTTTAGACATATTATAATTGACACTGCTTGCTGGGGAAGAACTGTCATCTAACAAAAATTGCCTCCAGCACTGTCTGCATTAACCAAGGAAGGCGGAATGACAACCACAAGTGCTGTTTCTTCCTGGAGGAACCTCTCTCAGCAATTGCATTGCTAAAGTCCAGGTTTTCAGCAGTTTCTCCTACAGGCTGTCCTTTCACTCCCGGAGGTGAGTCTGACCCATCTTTGTGGGAAGCAGGAGGAAAACAGCCAGAACACAGGCACGAAATTCTTCCTCCCAACACTAGTGCTGCTGCCGGACAAGTGAACAGAGGTGTCGGGGGCTGGGGCCGCACTGCCCCTGCTCCATGAACCGGAGTTCTGTCAAGGACGGGCACAGACATCCCAACAGGCATCAGAGGAATCCAACCACTAACTGAGACAGCCCCAGTAGGCTGCGGTGACTCTGCCACTTGAATTCCCTTATTCTCTCTAGAGATCACCACAAATTGGGTCAAAACAAGAATGAAGTCAGAAGTTCCTCAGTATTATACCCACCTAGGTGTGGATCCTTCAGACAAACAGCATAGACAGGACAAATCTTGACTTCTAGAAGCAAACCCCCATAGAACGTTTCATGAAATATTGTAGGCATCTACTCTTAGCCCTACTAATTTCCAAAGATCAATTTAGTTCTGTTAGATCACATTGCTAAATCATGTTTTCATTGAACAGTTCTACATCTGGAAAGGGAACAAAGGTCTCAATTTACTTAGAAGAAATAGTTCAATTGACAGTTGAGACAACATTCACAGTTACTGAAAAGTGCTTCATAACACTAGCTGCTATTTTGTAAATAAAACCCAAGTTCCTGGAAAAATCACTATGTGCAAACTAACGTAACACAGTAGGTACAGAATAAGGTTCAGTGTCAGAGAAATCTGATTTGGAATTAATTGATTGTTACTTTTCAACCTTGTGGCCATGAGAAAATACTGAAAGTCTGTGAGCCCATTTTCTTTCATAAAATAATCACAGTAAAACATATTTCAGGTATTGTGAAGATTAAATGAAATACATAGGGAAAGTGCTTCCATAAAATGCCTGATGAAAGATAGAAAGTAAACATTAATTTCCTTCCATTATCTTTTTACTAGTAAAGAAACTACACAGCACCAGGGTTGTAGCGTAGCAAGTAAAGCCACCCACTGCAATGCCACCTTCCCATATGGGCACCAGTTCATGCTCCAGCTGTTCCATTCTGAGCCAGCTCCATGCTAAAGACATGGAAAAAGCAGTAAAAGATAGCCCAAGTGTTTAGGTCCCTGTCACCCATAAGTGGAAGGCCCCAAGGAAGCTTCTGGCTCCTGGTTTCAACCTGGTCCAGCACTCACCACTGTGACCAATGGGGGAGTGAACCAGTGAATGAAAGAAGGCTCTCTCTCTTCTCTTCCTCTCTCTGTAACTCTGACTTGAAAAATAAATAAATGAGTCCTTAAAAAAACAAAAAACACAGAAAATATGTGGAAACAGTTTTCACCATTCTACATGGCTTAAAAACTCAAGTCAAAACGTCAGTGTTGTATATATTTCGTTATACTTCTTATGGTTCATTTGAACCTAATACTATTCAAATATGTACTTACATGTGAAATCCAAATAAATTACAAGTCTATGCCATCACCTAGGTGAACAATTTAAAGTAATACTATAATGTGGATCTGTTTTACCAGAAATATATTGCAACTTTATTTTTCTTTCTAATCAAACCCCATTATCATACAAAAAGAAAGTCTATCTTTTTCCAGTTTTGCAATACAAATGGCCTCTTTCTGATGAAGCTGATTTTTTTTAGATAATGTGCATCTATCAAAATAATTCTGCTTATCTATTTTTTCAATGTGCTCATGGAATCAATATTACAAAGACAGCACTGTATGCCACTTGCAAAAGCAAGAGTGAAAGAAAAACACATTTGAAGGCCCAGCGCATTGGCCTAGTGGTTAGTGTCCTTGCCTTGCACGCCCCGGGATCCCTTATGGGCACAGGTTCTTATCCCGGCAGCTCCACTTCCCATCCAGCTCCCTGCTCGTGGCCTGGGAAAGCAGATGAGGACGGCCCAATGTCTTGGGACCCCGCAGCTGCATGGGAGGCTTGGAGGAGGTTCTTGGCTCCTGGCTACGGATCGGCGCAGCACCAGCCACTGCGGTCACTTGGGTAGTGAATCATGGGGCAGAAGATCTTCCTCTCTGTCTCTCCTCCCCTCTGTATATCTGATTTTGCAATAAAAATAAATCTTTTAAAAAAGAAGAAGAAAAGAAAAGAAAAACACATTTGACGTCTGCATGAAAGTAAACAGGAATAGTCTAATTGCCAAGAACATCAGGCTTCTCCATCTGTCCATCAACACATTAAGCTGTGCCCACTAGTTATCAATAGGAGGTGGCCATGTGGGCATCAACTAAAATAGAACTCCTGCCACAGGGAAGACAAGGTGAGGAAGGAAGAAAATAATTAACTGTGTCAGAATAAATGTCTAGGCTAACATGATGCATACAAAGAAATGCTGCTCATTCCTTACACACAGATCACAAAAGGCTTCGCTAGATTTTTTTACATGCAATCACTAAGCATCTTTTGAATGCTTTTTAGAATCCTGGAGTTACGATAGTCAAAAGGAATCATTTCTTTCCATAGGAATTCTTTTTATTTTTCATGATACAGTTTTGAAGATACAGGGTTTCCTCTCCTATACTCTCCATCCTCCTTCTCTATTTTTTTGTTTTATGAAAGGGACAGAAATAAGCAAATAGGTAACCCCACAGGTTACTTCAAGAGATGGAGTGGTCGTGGACTAAGCTTGCAGTGACCAGGGAGCCTGCCATTGATCACAGATTGGAGAACCGATGGCAGTCTGGACTAGTCGGGGCAGTGGCGCTCAAGAGTGCATCCTGAGTGGGGTGTGGGGTGGGCCAGACTGCAACTTTCACCAACTCAAGCAGGGCCAAGGGGAGGGCCGGACTGCACCGGGCACTGACCTAAAGCCCAGTGGCATGTAGCAGAACTGGATCTGGAAGGGGATTAGGGGGAGAAACTTGGGAAGCCTCCCTGGCGAGTTATAGCTCCCACTGGTGAACAGGTGGTCCAGACCTGGGGTCGGACAGGCTGGGCAAAGTTGCACCAACGGCTCGTCAATGTATGAAAAGGCGATGGAATGGGAACACTGGGCAGTACTGAGCAAACCTTAGCCCACAAGTAAGACTAGAAACCATGATGGAGCACAGGACATGCCCATCTATGTTTTTGTACCTACTGGTCTGCATCAGCCATGGATGCTGAGCCACAGTGTCTAAGGCAGGGGTCACGACAGGTGACGGGCTATGCCAAGCTGAGTCAGAGCAACCACTGGCATGTGTGCAATCTATGGCTGGGAACAGGCCCGGTTGGGGGGCTAAGGGGACACCCTAGCTGGGTGGAGGTTCCCCACCAAGGGACACATGAGCTGGAATGGGGCTGCGTTCTGGTCAGAATACAGTTGTAGTCTCCCTTGGCACAAGTGTGGACTGGGACAAGACGCACCAGGCTGGACCAGACTGCAACACCTTCTGGTGTTCTGGAGGACCAGGGTAGATGTGGGATGGACTAGGTTAGGTCTCAGCCCTTACTGAGCCATCTATGAGCTGTATGTGGGCATGGACAAGCTGTGGCTGGGCTGAAACATTCAACAGCAAGAACCAGAATGGGTTGAAGGCCAGTTAGGAAAAGCCACTGTTCCTGCTAGGACAGGAGGTGAACTGAGTAGGGCTGGCTATGGATCCACTGGTATGGACGAAATCTGGCACTTGCAGGGGTTCTGATGGAGGAGCCTGGGCAACTCCTCTAGCAGGACACAGACCCTGCAGGTAAGCACAAGAAGCATGGAAGGATACAGCCAAGAGGTCATGGAAAGTGTCCCACTGGCATACATTTGGCATGGGTCGGGGGCAGACCAGGCTGAATCAGTTCATGTCACCCACTGGCAAATCCGAACACCAGAATAGAGTGTGAGTGGAGCCAGGTTGGGTCGCGACAAAAGCAGTACACAATACGGAATGCCAGGTGGTTCCCTTGCTGGACAGCTACTCCCACTGGAGAGCATGAGCTGGGATGGGAGCAAAGGCTGAAACAGCTGAGGGGCTAAGCCAACTGGGTCAAAGCAACCACTGGCACACTTGTAAATCTAGGGCTGGGAATAGACTCGGTCGGGGAGCTAAGAGGACACCCTGGTTGGGTTGGGATTCCCACAGGAGAGTGCGTGGGGCCGGAGTGTGTGCTGTACTATGGTCTGGATATGGTTGCAGTCTCCCTAGGCACAAGTGTGAACTGGGGTTTGGCGCACCGAGCTGGGCTAGATGCCAGCACCATTCGGTGCTCTGGAGAACCAGGGTAGATGTAGGACAGATTGGCTTAGTTCTCTGCCCCTACTCAGCCATGTGTGAGTAGTTTCTGGGTATGGACAAGCCTTGGCTGGACTGAAACATCCAACAGCAAGAACTGGAATGGATTGAAGGCAAGGAAAGAGAGCTGGCCCATGAAACAACCAGTATGCGCAAGATTTGGCATAGGGAGAGGTTCTGATGGAGTTCAGGAAACTCCTCTGTCAGGACACAGTCCCTGCAGGTGAGCGCAAGAACCACCATAGGGAGCAACCCAGACCAGGCCAAAGAAAGATACCCACTGGCATACATTTGGCATAGATGGGTGGCAGACCAGACTGAACCTGTTCACATCACCTGCTGGCAAATCCAAGCACCAGAAAAGCGTGTGGGTCAGGCCAGGTTCTGTTGCAATACATACCAGTGCACATTACAAAATGCCATGGTGACGTGAGCCATAACAGAGGCAAGCATGGGAACCAGGGTAGGGGGCAGGTATGGTAGGGCTTATGGGGAGTTACCCCAACAAGGCTGCAGCTCCCACTGGTTTGCTTGAGGGCTGAGTATGTAGTGGACAGGATTAGGCTGGACTGCAACACCCACTGGTTCTCGTGGAAGACAGAGCTGGAAACAGGACTGACCAAGCAATTGCAATGACCAGCATGTGCACAGGCTGACTGGGGCAACAGACCATGCCAGACCCTGCATTGGCAAGCCCACACAAAAATCAGGTCTGGGATCACCTCAGACAAAGTTTCTTTGGAGATCCCTCCAACTATACTGCTGATCTCAGAACCCCAACCATGAAGAGACTATGTCAGCCAGTGGATTCTGAATAGATTTCTTCATGCTTGGAATGACAAGATTGGCAGCAATTCAGAACTGATGAACTATCAAAACTGCTGGAGCAGGACCCTTGGAGCATGCCCCACATCAGAGACCTGGGATGGATGAGAGGCTGGGTGGGGCTTCTCCAGAAAAAAAAGTGATGATATTAGTGTGGAAACAATGGTCTTATCCACTTTCCTGTAACCCTTGACCCTTTGTGCTCTAACCAACTATGTAAGGATATAAATAAATAAATAAATAAATAAATAAATAAATAAATAAATAAAACGAACTTGCCATGCTTCATGTTGGTTGTCACTTGCTTTAGCATTCATCTTTGTTATCTTTAAAGCCATGTACTGCCCTGGAGTTATATAATTAAAAATATTGGTTCTGCCCTCCAGTTAAAGGAGTCATTGGTACATGGTGAAATATAGACAATGGTTAACACTTGCCTCAGGCGCACGCGTAAGATTCACACAGAGTCTGGACCGTCCTTGATACCCAGACTCTGGATCACACCACGGAACAAAGTCATAACTTGTCCTATGTTCCTATCTTGTCCCACTGGTCACCAAAATGGAAAGTTCTGTTCTTGAATTGAATTCAACACAATGGATCACAGTTACCTTTATCCATCATTTTCCCAAGCATGTCCTTCACTTTGTCTCTACTTTCTACTTCAGTCATATAAATAACTTTTTCACATGTCAAAACTTCTTTTGTACCCTACTGATATGTAATAAAAATACATATAGTTATTTGCATCCTGCTTTTATTGTCAATTTTGTATATGTGATTCCTGCTACTGTTCTTGATGAGTTTCTCTAATAATACTACCTAGCATAGCTCCATAGTTAATTTTATTTTTAGTGAATTTTTCTGCTACTAGTAGAGACGCTGGTAGTGACACTAGTTCCTCAATTGATTCTAACAAGTATATAAAGGTAGTTGTACTGATGTGGGCAGATAGGCAGATGACAGAAAGAAGATGAGGTCTGCCATTCCTAACTGACCCACATGGCAGTGTAAACTTCCATGTGGCAGCTTCAACTAATGAGAAATTTCTCTGTCAGCTGAAGATGTCTTGGCACAGTTCCCATTGCCTCATGTAGAAACCTCAGGCAGCTGGCACAGCAGCTGTGACCAGCCCCTGCGTGACAGCCTGGTCCACACCATTCAAACTTCCCTTTTTTGTACTACCCAGACCTCCTTTCCATGCACCACAAAGACCCTGACCCCTTTTCTGTGTAGCAAAAGTTGCTTTTGCAATGTTGCAAAGGTAAAATTGGCACCAGCTGAAAGTAACTAATATGACTGCAGAATATGTTCCCTTGATGACCTTTTAATCATTATGATAAAATTATCATAGGAGGACTTCCCACTCCCATCATGTACCTGACATTATAAGACCAGAAGTTGTATTAAAATCTGGCATTAAAATGGGTAAGCTTCTAGTCCTGTCCAGAAGAAAATGTAAGGGAAACACAAGGTTATGGTGTAGGTTCTGAATTTTTAGTTAAGTTCCCCAAAACCCAGGCCACAAAAGCAAACTAGGCAAATGGGGTTATATAAAACTCCAAATCTTCTGCACAAAGGAAACAATCAATAGAGTGAAGAGCTATATGACATATGGTACAAAATATTTGGAAGCTGCTTATATGGATAAATAGATGGAAATGGAAAAAGTCCTGAATAAATACTTTTCCAAAGTAGAAATACAAATGGTCTACAAATAAACAAGAAAATGCTCAATATCATTGGTCATCAGTGAAATAAATATGAGTCAAACCATCATGAATGATTACTTCAGTCCTGTCCGGATGCTTGTTAATCTAGTATCTGGTTAGGATGTGGGGAAAGGGAAATGCCTATCCATGGTTGTGGGCATCTAAATTAGTGAAGAAACTTTGAAGAACAGTATGGACATTTCTTAATCTTGAAATAAACTCACCACATGAGCCAGAACTCCTGTGATTGGATAAATATCCAATAGATACATACTCACTGCATCAAAAACATACCTGATCCATGTTTGTGGCAGCACTGTTCACAATAGGCAAAATGTATACAATTAACCAAGATTCCATCATCAGATGAATGGAATATTATTCAACTATTAAAAAGAATGAACTTCCAATATTTGCAGCAAAACAGTTGCAATTTGAGGACATTGTTTTGAACATCATAAGTCAGAGAAAAACAAATACTATATATTTTCTCTTATGTGAGGGGGTCAAAATTAAAAAGTAAACAAATATCCTCATGCACTAGTTTTCCTGAAAATTACAGTGTTTTGTCAGTGTTCTATTTTAAATCTCTGCCAACAAATTGATGCGAATTATGTTGTAATATATTTTAAGGTGTATGTGAGTGAAGTTGCACATCTCTTCATCTGATTATTGTTTATAGCCCTTGCCTCTTTTGTTTTTGGACTGTGCTCTTTTTACTTTCTAAAATAATTTATACTGTTTCAAGTTGTCTTCATTAACATTAAAACTTTTTTTAAAGAAAACCTGGGTCATAATTGTTTAAAATTGCCTAGAATTATTTTTCTTCAGTTTGTAACTTCCTGTGTTTATCTTTAATATTCGTTGTCACTTTGGTTAAACACCTAACTATTGTTTCAAAAAAAATTAATTGTACTTAAAAATAAGCTAACATAAAACTACCACATAGGGCGCTCTACTGTCATCATGCGTTTAACACCACAACACTTCCAATAGTTCTAAAATAGGATCAGAAAAGGTTGGCACAAAAGCCCCACCTCAAACACCAATCTCTCATACATTCAATTAAGCCTGCCTCAGACATCACCCCCACAGCCTCCTGAGAGTAGAAAAGATAAAGCTGAACCCTACTTACTTACAGGTTTTCCAGTGTGTGTGTGTGTGTGTGTGTGTGTGTGTGTGTGTGTGTGTGTGTGTGTGTGTTGGGGATTTCTGGTGTTTGTGTTTTTCTATTGGTTCATTCCCTACAATCCTTGTAGAGGGTGAGAAAGAGTTCTTTCTTTTTCGTGATCTTGCCTGCATTATTCCTTTGCCTTAAATAGCTCCTGTGTCCCTACACATTCTTATGTCTCCGTTTTGAGTTCTTTCATGCATAGCTGCAAGAGCCTGGAATAAGCCCAGCCAGGAGTGTTATTGACTACAATACTATGATCAGGTAAGTTTTAGTTGTGATCGTTATTATTTTCAATGACATTTGATGCCGTGTTTTCAATTAACATAATGAACATAGCTATCAAAATTTATTTTAAGTGTAAAAAGTGGGTTTAATCCAAAAAATGGAATTAAAAAAAAACAAGACCCTAATATGATGAGCTGAGAAATGATTTCACCCTAATGCAATTGATTCATAAATGCTATCAGAAAAGTATCTGTGGGGTTAATGAAGTTTTTCTCTCCATACTAATAGAAAAAAGTTGGGCCCGGCAGCCGTGGCCTAGCAGCTAAAGTCCTCGCCTTGAACTTGCCCCAGGATCCCATATGGGCGCCGGTTCTAATCCCAGCAGCTCCACTTCCCATCCAGCTCCCTGCTTGTTGCCTGGGAAAGCAGTCGAGGACAGCCCAAAGATTTGGGACCCTGCACCCGCGTGGGAGACGCAGAAGAGGTTCCTGGCTCCTGGCTTTGGATTGGCGCAGCACCGGCTATTGCGGCTCACTTGGGGAGTGAATCATCAGATGAAAGATCCTCTCTGTCTCTCCTCCTCTCTGTATATCTGACTGTGTAATAAAAATAAATAAATCTTTATAAAAAGTAGAAAAAAGTCAATCAATAACTTAATCTCAAAAGAGAGCAGGCTACTTGATATTAAACAAGGGCCAAAGGAAGCAGTGAGTAGCAGAAGTTAAAAACAATGAGTGCCATTGTAGAGAAAATGCTTCAAGAGGGCATTTAATTCAGCACGTAAGTTCCCAGTTGTGACACTACATCCCATCAGTGTGTCCAGTTTGAGTCCTGCTCACAGAACTGCCCATTCAACATGCTATGAGTGTTTGGCTATAGGGCTGGGGCAAAAGGAGCCTCCTGCAACTGGCTGCTGCAGGGGGTGCCCCAGCCAGGCTGGACCCAGGGCTGGAACTCAGGCCATCGTCACTGCTGCCAAGTGGTGACTAAGTCCTATGCAATTCCAGGCTTGAGAGCTCTCTTCCCTCAAGGTGAGTACACCATGAGTGAAACTAGGGAACAGGATTAAGGCCCTGAATGCACCCTGACACTATCATCTTGCAGCAGGAAAAGCCAGGGCAGTGTTCGGCCATGGGACTGGAGCGAAAGGAGCCTCCTGCAGCTGGCTTCTGCACAGGTTGCTCCAGACAGGCCAGACCCAATGCTGGGGACTCAAGCCATGGTCACTGCTGCCAAGTTGTGACCAAGTCCTAGGTTTTGGGTGTCCAGTGCGTCTATTTGGTGCCAGCATCTGCCTGCTGGCCACCCAGTGGCAAGCTCTGGAGTTCTTAGGGTATGTAATTGCTGCCTAGGGACATCCATGGATAAGGGCAGTGTGAGTGGGATGAGGTTTCTTTGAAGATCCCTCCAACTGTACTGCTGATCTGAGAACCTCAACCATGAAGAGACTATGTCAGCCAGTGGATTCTGGATAGATTTCTTCATGCTTGGAATGATGAGATTGGCAGCAATTCAGAACTGATGATCAAAACTGCTTTAGCAAAACTCTCAGAGCATGCCCCCACATTGAGAACCTGGGATAGGTGGGAGACTGGGTGGGGCTTCTCCCTTTGTTTCTCCCTTTACCCCAGATACAGAAAAAAAATATTAGCATGGAAACAATGGTCTTACCCATTTTCTTGTAACCCTTGACCCTTTGTGCCCTAATCAACTATGTTAAGATTATCAAAATAAAAATATATATAATATAAAAAAATTGCTAGAAATGCTCACCCTGGAAGGTAATAGGTGATTATTTGAGTAACATGTTGTTACCATGAGATCCAGATTGAACTCCAGTTGCCTGGTTTTAGCCTGGCCAGTTCCAGATGTTGCAGGCATTTAGGAAGTGAACCAGCAGATGGATGGGAGATCTCTTCCTGTCTGTCTCTTTTTCTCTGTCTCTCTGACTTTAAAATAAAGTGAAAATAAATTCTTTTTTATTTTTAAGAAAAAAATGGTCTGTTTCTGATGGTAAAGGCTGTGATGTCTCTTGTAGGTTATCTAGCAGCAAATATTCCAAAAAGAAAGGTTAATATGAAATAAAAAAACACAGAAAGGGGATAGAAACACTGAGTTGATAAGGGTTCCAAAACTCAGGGCAAACCAGTTGCAAAATTTTGAGAGCGTGCATTTAAACATGGTAGCAGTGCTTTGTTCTCAGACCACACAAACCAATCTGGTCTACAATGCAGTCAAAGTATGACATAGCTCTAGTACTTCTACTTTAAACTCATTCAACCATCTGTAAATTACTTCTAAATGTTTGAACAATATTGAAAATCACCATTAATTGGGCACGCATATAGCACTTTTCAGGCACTGCACCAATTTAATCCCCACTTCAGTCTAATAATTATTGTTATTCTGTTTCACAGAGGAGCAAACAGGCATAAAATATTAAAGCCATTTTCTCTAGGCAGAAGTATGTCTACAGCATGTATGCACAATGGAAAATGCCCTTAGGTCCTTTACTCTTTTTCCAGAATCAGAAAGACACCTCTGTCAGTGTCTGCCCACACAGCAGACACTGTGGACCTTATTAGACTTTTAAATCTTGGTTTTGGTCATTCTTTTAATCTTTTTAATATACCCATTCAAAGATCAAAGCTGCTGTTTAGCTTTAAGCTGCGTATTCTGTATTTTGACTTCAATTTGTTCTTAATGCCACATTTTTCATAGTAGATTTTTTTCATGAAGGAATAAAATTTGCCCTTAAGAAAAACAGCATTCATTTAAATAAACATTTACCAAGTAATTAACTTCCAAAGTCAAAAAGTAAGTCTGAAGAGGGCAAGAAGATGGGCAAAATGTGAGCTGCGCCTGCAAGAGGTTCAAAATACAATTAAAGCGCAGAAATAGTTTGGATCAGGGGTCAAATTCATGTTCCTTATTCAAGAAACAACTCAGACACTGTGTTGAGACACTGTGTTGTTTCTTCAAGGAACAAGCTCTCACTTTGTCCCAATATCAGAGAAGAGACTAACATGCTGTGGAAAGCAGCAGGCTCAGAATTGCATCAGTCTGCCCAGGGATGTATGTTCATTTACATAGCCCCTGCCTGCTGCCTCCTCCCCAAAAAGTCATTGCTATGGCGACCCCTATGAAGAATAGTGTGATGTCACACATCTCAGTTTTAAGTTAGAGGGACACATGAGTCCCACAATGTCTGACACACTAGTTTTTCAAGGCAAGCTCCCAATGACAACAAGATAAGTAACACTTTTCTAATTGTGCTTCTTTGAGTACAGGAAAAACAGTTGGCAAAAAAAAAAAGTACAAATGGAGAGGGGCTTAGTTCGATTAGATTATTACCTTCGTCACTCATTAAGGTGAGAAGCTGTCTCCTCAGAAGAAAGCCTGAATCACCGCAAAGCTGAGTTGGTTAGAAAGGAGTCTGTGATAAAAACAAGTTTGCAGATGGTTATGGAAAGCAACTGAATTTAACTGAGAACCAACCTCCCAGAGATAACTCAGTTGTCTACTCTAAAGGCTTTCAGCTCTTTCTTACTAAAATTCTCAGTGCCATAGAGTCCTGAATAATCTCAGTCCTTATTGACATTGGTTCTCTACCTTGCATACTTCACATGTCACCTGTGACATCTTACCTTCTATATCCACATTGCACTCGTTGCTAAATATTTAACATCTATAGATGTTTTCTAATTTGTATCTATTCATTGGAAAGGGGAGAAAAGGAAGAGAGGACAAAAGGAAAGAAAACAGAGAGGGAGAGAGGAAGAGATGAAAAAGAAGGGCAGAGGAAGAAAGCAAGAGCTCCCAACTGCTATTCAATCCTCAGATACCTGCATCAGCTGAGGCTGGGCCAGTCTGAAGGCAGAGGGGAACATAATATGGGTCTCCCATGTAGGAGGCAGAATCTCAACACCTTAAGTCATTAACTGTTGCTTCCCAGGCTGTGTATTAGTAGTACATTAGATTTGAAGCACAGCTGGGTCTCACACCTAAGCACTGTTACGTTGGATGTGCGCACACCATCTGGCATCTCAACCACAGCAAACACCCACCCCACATTTTTGCTTTCATGTTTCCTGCTACACTGGTTAATAGTTTGCAGTATGTAGCACTTTTGTTCTGAGTGTGACAGGATGGTTTTTCTTATTTTAATTATAGTGATAACACTTTTTTAGCGATTGCACAGAACATGGACCTTTATAAAAACTGAAGCTACAGAACAAATAGAAACCAATGTTAACATTTAGCAATTTTTTCCTCAGTAATTTTTCTGTATTTGTTTTGAACTTACATTTTGAAATAATTTTACATTAACTAATGTTCCAAAACCAGTAGAGTTCCCATACACTTTTCATCCAGCTTCTACCATTAACATGTTGACATCTCCCATGACCACCCTAAAATTATCTTGCTCTTGTATATATGTTTTATTGTTTTCTACTTTTTAACATGATAGCATAAGTATTTACACTATGCAAAATTATTTTAAATTTCACATCAATACCCAAGTAATGTCATATTACACAAGGACATATTTTTTAACACTTACTTATTTTTAGTGGAAAGTCAGACATACAGAGAGGAGGAAAGACTAGAGGAAGATATTTTGTCCACTGATTCATTCTCCAAGTGGCTGCAATGGCTGCAGCTGAGCCAGTCTGAAGCAAGGAGCCAGGAGCCCAAAGCTTATTCCACGTTTCCCATGTAGTCGCAGGGTCCCATGGCTTTGGGACGTACTTGACTGCTTTCCCAGGCCAGAGACATGGAGCTGATGGGAGGCAGGGCCACCAGGATTAGAACTGGCACCCATATGGGATCCCCGTGCAAGGCGAGGACTTTAACCACTAGACTACAGCACTGGGTCCAAAGACATATTTTTAACTACAAGTATTTCAACACTCATGGACAGCAAGATCATTTATAATTTGTTTCTGTTGTTGAAAACCCTCAATACAGGTTATTCTGATTTTTAAAAATACTAATTTGACAAACCATAAGTAATATCATTCATTTAAAAGCTTTTCATTCATTAGTTTGAGAGAGAGGTCCCATCTGCTGATTCACTCCCTAAACGGCCACAGTGATCAAGATGGGAACAGGCATAGGCCAGGAGTGAACAACTCAGTCTAGGTCCCCACATCTGTGGCAGGAACCAAAGCACTTAAACTATCCCTGCTGCTTCCCAGAATGCTGGAGTCAAGAATTGGAGTTGAGTGTTGAGCTGAAATATCCAATATGGGATGTATTAACCCATCTTAACTGTGAGGCTACACACCTATCCTGATCTCTCACTTTAATCTGATTACTCAAGCCCGGCAGTGTGGCCTAGTGGCTAAAGTCCTCGCCTTGAACACCCCGGGATCCCATATGGCTGCCGGTTCTAATCCCGGCAGCTCCGCTTCCCATCCAGCTCCCTGCTTGTGGCCTGGGAAAGCAGTCCAGGATGGCCCAAAGCTTTGGGACCCTATACCCATGTGGGAGACCTGGAAGAGGTTCCTGGTTCCTGGCTTCAGATCAGCGCAGTACCAGCCGTTGCGGTCACTTGGGGAGTAAATCAGGTCACTTGGGGAGTAAATCATTGGATGGAAGATCTTCCTCTCTGTCTCTCCGCCTCTCTGTATATCTGACTTTGTAATAAAAATAAATAAATCTTTAAAAATAAATAAATTGATTACTCATTTACTATAGGAGTCAAATATTTTTAAATGTTATTGATCATTTTAGCTTCATCTCTTGAGGCTGCTGTTTTGGGGGGGCCCTTTTCCATGTACTTAGTGACATCTGAATGCATTACCTACAAATTTGTGTGAGGCTTATATATCCTGTTTTAGACATGAAGATTACATTTTTATTGTTTTTTTATTTATTTTTGTTCATTTATTTTCATTCTTATAATGCAAAACAATCTTTGTAGTTGAGAACAAATATCTTTCATCATAGTAATTTATCATTCTGGATGGGCATTTAGTACAATGTTTAGGACACCAGTTGGGACATCTGCACTTCACATCAGAGCACCTGGCTCTGCTTCCAGTCCCTATATTCTGTCAACACACACAGTAAGAGGCAGCAGGGGATGACTTAAGTGGTTGAGTCCTTGCCACTAACATGGGAAACCTAGAGTCAGCTGGGCTTCTGTCTCTAGCCTGATACATAGAGCCCCCTCCCCATTACAAGCATTAGAGGAGTTAGCCAATACATGGGAAATTTCTCTGTTTCTGCCTCTAACTCTCTTTCAAATGGAAAAAAAAAGTGAAGTAATTATTTTAAATGTGTAGTCGAAAGATATTTTTATGGAATAAAACTTCCTTTCTTCAGCTTATCAAACTAATATCAGACAACCACGAAGTATTTAAAGATGTAACTTGTGGGAATTGTGGAAATTTCTTTCCTTAAAAGATTTCAAATATACTCAAATTTGGCAAAATAACTGCAATAGGTATCAAGGAAAATCAAAGGAGAAATATCCACTTACAAAGAAGTAGCATCTCAAATTAAAAACAGTTTATCAAAAAAGGGAGTATGCCTTATCTGCTCTCTAGTAGTAATTACTTGATACTATTTTGATGTGTTCTAAATATTCATACCTAAACTAAAATTTCATTTATTTTCATTGTTACAGATTAAGAATTAGAACACTATACTACACTTCGGCAATACCAATTGCTCAAAAGTTTCAAAATACTCCAACACTATGTTGTGTCACCTGCTCCTGACCTTGCCATTTCTGTTGCCTAAAACACTTAGTAATTCCAGCCCTCCACCCCACCGGCTTGAAAATCCTCTAACTCACTGTCATGGTCATTTCTCTTCACTACCCAACCCTCAATATTGACTAGTCATTGTATTCTCCACTAACTTTTTCTATGTTAATTCTGTTGCATGATTCTGGCTTGTATTTATAACTGTTAGCCTCCAAAATTCTAATAATTTTACAACAGGGAATTCAGTCATCACCCCAGCTCCAGTGCTCAACAAATCCTGGCACATAATCAGAAACCTCATCAGGTACAATCTCTTGGATGTTTCAGCCTTCAGAATTATAAGCCAATAAACTCCCATTCATGATAAACTACTAAGCTCATGTTATTCTCCTATAGCATCACAAAAATAGACTAGGGCAAAAGGAAAGAAAAAATAATCATAGTCACCAATTGCTATTTTGCCATATGATTTTCTCTCATGTGTTCATGCACATACACATAGGTGCTACAAAGCAGTTTTCCTGAGCAACATTAGAGTTACTTGCAAATCAAGACCTTTCATCCCTAAATACTTCAGTGTTGGTTTCCTAACACTAACGATGTTCTCATATATAACCAATGTACATTTATAAAATCTTACATACAACTGTCCATATTTATTCTTCCCAATTCATTACAGTTGTCCCAATATGTACCTTTGGAAGGTGTAGTTGCTCTGATTCAGAGTCAAGATCATACATTGCATCAAGTTGGCATGTTTCCTTCCTGTAAAATAGTTTTTCATACTATTTTCTATAATATTGGATTTTAAGTATCAAGGTAGTTATTTTGAAGGATCTCTTTGAGTTTCACTGATGTTTCCACCTGGCTAAATCCATTTTATCCATTTTAAGCAGGACCACTGTCTAAAAGGGTCGACAAGGACTGATCCTCAGAATGATATTTCTTAGGCCTATGAAGATTGTTCACCTATGAAATCCTCAAGAAAAAAGCCAACAGAAATTGTACACTGTTAAGACAACTTGAAACTAGAATCATGACATACAGAATCAGAGATTTTTTTTTTCAGAGATGATTGGACATCAATAAGCACATTCAACCCGAAATTACTTTGTAGACAGAGAAATTAAAGCAAGGAAGCATGAAATGATTTGCCCATAGTCAGTTCATGACAAAGCAGATAAGAACGAAATGCTAATTTAAAAGCAAAACAGGGCCCGGCGCAGTGGCCTAGTGGCTACAGTCCTAGCCTTGAACGCGCCGGGATCCTATATGGATACTGGTTCTAATCCTGGCAGCCTTGCTTCCCATCCAGCTCTCTGTTTGTGACCTGGAAAAGCAGTCGAGGATGGCCCAGAGCCTTAGGTTCCTGTACCCACATAGGAGACCTGGACGAAGTTTCTGGCTCCTGGCTTTGGATTGGCGCAGAACTGGCCGTTGCATTCACTTGGGGAGTGAATCAGTGGATGAAGATCTTCCTCTCTGTCTCTCCTCCTCTCTGTATATCTCACTTTGCAATAAAAATAAATAAATCTTAAAAAACAAGAGGAAAACAGCAGGTGGAGATCTGAAGAGTTAAATCCAGTAGTGTTTCCATAATACAACTCAAGCTTGATCAAGCCTTGCCTGGTCGCCCTTCTTTTACATCCTTTCTTTCCCAAAAGTTATGATTATAACCTACATTCATGCCAAGTTTCTAAAATTAAGCTTCATTTTAAACAAATCATATTTAAAGAAATCGAACCAAGCTTTCAAATTGATATCAAGTTAAGCATGCTCATTTTTTTTAAGTTTTGATTTTATATGCACAAGTCTTGCTTTCATTCCTTGATAAATTCCTGCCCAGAACACTTTGGACATACAGATGACCGCATCTGATTTTTCTCTGTGCTTGCCTGCCAATTATGGATATCTACCTTACAAAATATAAAATACTCAGATTAAGCCAAATTCTGCCTTCTCAGACAGTCAAACATGTACACAAATGTTTATAGCATTACTCAATAGCCTAAAAGTGGAAATACTCCACATTTCTACCAATTGAATAATGCCAAAACTGTGATCTATCTATATAACAAGTATTAGATGGCCATAAAGATGAATGGATTAGTAGCACAAGTTACATCATTGATGAATCTTGAAAACATTAAATAGGGCCCAGTGGCATGGCCTAAAGTCCTCACCTTGAATGAACCAGGATCCCATGTGGGCGCTGGGGTTCTAACCCCGGCAGCTCTGCTTCCTGTCTAGCTCCCTGCTTGTGGCCTGGGAAAGCAATCGAGGATGGCCCAGTGCTTTGGGACCCTGCACCCATGTGGGAGACCTGGAGGAGGCTCCTGGCTCCTGGATCCAGATCGGCACAGCACCTGCCGTTGCACTCACTTGGGGAGTGAATCATTGGACGGAAGATCTTCCTCTCTGTCTCTCCTCTCTGTATATCTGACTTTGTAATAAAAAATAAATAAATAAATAAAAAGAAAACATTAAATAAAATAGTAAAACACAAAGATCATTAATACATGATCCAATTTATATGAAGTGGAATGAATATGTGAATTCATTGAGATAGAAAAACAAATCGGTGCTTTCCAGATGGGTGAAGAGGAATATGGCATACCCTTTTAATGAATAAAGTAATGAACCTTCCTGGAATTAGATAATAATTGTGATCGAAAAACATTATAACCATAACAAAAGTTACCTAAATCACATGCTTTTAAAATAGTGAAAAAAAAGATTGGTTTTACTTTATAACAAACGAGAAAGGTTGTTCTTTGGACAACAGATTAGTTTTGGAGAACTGGGATTAGCTATTTCAGCAATTAGTCCACAACTGGACCTGAAGTCTGACTGCAAAGACATCGAAAAGGGGAAAAGGTAAAATGTACAAGATTTGAGATCAGGGACTGAGACTAGGGAGACAAACATGGACTGAAGAGATACCGTGTTTTAAAAGAAGATGAAGGGCTCAACTTCAGCCCATTAATCTTGGCTGCCCACAACCTGGATTTCCCTCTATTAAGAAACTTTCATTTTAAAATACATGACTTTAAGTTTTCCAAACTTCAGTTTCCTCATTTACAAAATAAGAGTGCTGTTAGTGGCATCTGGCTCATACGGTTGCTCTAAGAGAGATGTTCTGATTGATGTGAAGTTTTTGGCACAGTTCCTAATCCATAGTAAATTCTCACTTTAGAGATTGTGACTTTGCCTTGATTGCTGTACTTATTCACCAGCTTCTCTGCTCCTTTTCCTCAGCACCTGTAGACGTGTGGCCCACCCAGAAAGACATGAACAAGTACCATGCACTCTCTGGTTATAGTTCATGAGCCTACAACATGCTGTCATCTGAGATCAATATCTAGTGGTTGGAAATATTTGGATCCCTTAAGCAAGCAAGGATATTCCTCTGGTGTAGAAGGACCAGTGGGCTCCGATACTGCATGATGATTTCCTTATTAAAAGCATCCAACTCACTTCCTCTTAATTTCCTGCTTCCTTAGCATCTTCCTGTCTTTAATTTATTTCCCCAAGATTTCTCTCCCACAGGGAATAAAATGTGCTGACAAGATGACAGAAGTATTCTGGTCTACTTGGCAGTTAATTTCCTCATAGAGACTTAGAAATTGGTATTCTGCTTTGTAATCAGTCTTGTAAATTTGCTTAGAAGGAATCAATTTGTCTGAGCTTGCTAACCCCTGGGTAATCACAAAATAATCCAGCTTCTCCACCTTAAAGCTGCGTGTAAGAATCTGGGTAATCATGAACCTTTAGAAAGAGCACACACGCTGTAATACCAGGCTAGAAACAATCACTCAGATTCACCAGCACACTACATTGAGACTATTAAATGAGCTGACATATGATAGACCCTCAGTTAAACATTGTGAATTTCTAATTCTTGAAACATGGCATGCAATGGGGGTGGGGGGATCAAAGTGTGATAATTTCTAGATGATCTGAAATAACCCTATTTTGCTTTTTCACACTCCATCTCAATATATACTTAATCTTTCTTTTTCAAAAAAAGCTTCTGTTTCTATCTCTTACAATAAGCTGTCTTCATAGTTTGTCATTCAGTAATAAATGGCATTCAGTAATATTCAGAAATGAAATACTTCAGACAGTATTTATGCAAATAGAAAATATCTGGGAATAGCCTCATATAACCAGAGGAATGATTTATGCACAGACACTGTCATAATGACAAGTTGCTTAGCCTTTCTACCTATCTGTGTTTCATTGATCAGTAACCACCACCAAAAGGCTAATATTGGCATTTCTGTTGAATAATGGAATACATTTATTTTAAGACTATATTTTTCTTTCAAATTTCGTAACTTTTAGCACTGAAAAAAAAAAAAAGCTGGAGGGTCCAGTGCAGTAGCCTAGCGGTAAAGGTCCTTGCCTTGCATGCACCAGGATCCCATATGGGCACCAGTTCATGTCCTGGTGGCCCCATTTTCCATCTGCTCCCTGCCTCTGGCCTGGGAAAGCAGTCAAGTATGACCCAAAGCCTGGGGTCCCTAGACCCACATGGGAGACCTGGCAGAAGTTTTGGGCTCCTGGCTTCAAATCAGAGCTCAGCTCCGGCAGCTGCTGCTACTTGGGGAGTGAATCAGCAGACAGAAAGCTTCCTCTCTGTTTTTCCTCCTCTCTCTATATCTGACTTTTCAATGAAAATAAAAATAAATCTTTTTAAAAATGGAAATAAGTCACTAACTTGCTATCTATAGGTTTGTAATTTAGGGTTTGATGCTTAGCACAGTGGTTACATAATGGAGAGCTTAGTTCAAGTTCAAAGTTACCCACTTCTGATTCCAGCTAATGCACAGCCTGGAAGGCAACAGATGACGGTTCAGGCATTTGGGTCTGTCCATGCAGACTTGCAGACCCCGGCTCTAGGCATTTGGAGAATAAATCAGCAGATGGAGAAGACCTTCCTCTCTCTCCCCTCATCCCTTTCTCTCCTTGTCTCTCTCTCCTCTCTACCCTTCTAATGAAAATAAATAGGGTCGTAGCAAGTAACACCACCGCCTGTGGCACAGGTATCCCATATAGGTATTAGATCATGTCCTGGCTACTCTACATCTCATCCATCTCCCTGCTAATGGTCTGGGAAAACAGTGGAAGATGGTGCAGAGAATTGGGCCCCTACACCCGCATGGGTGACATGAAAGGAGTTCCCACCTGCTGGTTTTGGACTGCCTCAGTTCCAGTCATTACAGCTATTTGAGTAGTGAACCAGTGAATGCCTCTCTCTCTCTTTCTAACTTTGTCTTTTAAATAAGATAAACGAATATTTTAAAGTAAATTTAAAAACTAAAGTTATAGTTTAAAAATACATTTGACATAAAAAAGCATTGACTAATAATCAACAACAAACTCTACTAGGCTTTTACCATATGCCAACCTTAACACCACTGTGACAGGTAGATGAATGGATAGACTGAGGAATTGACCAACAAATAAAATACATCATTCATACTAAAAATACATCTTGCAGTTTTTCTCAAAACTATAAATTTCCTATCAGGGCTTTTAATTTTTCCCCAGCCAAGAATGCTCAAACACTCTTGCTCAAAATAGCAAGTTTGACAAATCTATCTCTTCAGAGTTTCTGATGTTTTTATGAAACTCTGACATCTTTCAATATATATTACAACCACAGTGTATCAGCGAAGTTTCCATTTGCAACCCTTTGATTTTATAGTGACACACTTATTTTCTAGAAATTGACTCTCTCACTCATTTCACATTTGTGATTATGAAATAATAATTATTGATGATAGCTTCTCCCATCTTTCACTTTTGATGATAAACAGTTTAGAGAATTGTGAGGAAATTATTTGAAAATCTATTTCAATCCATCACTGGTGGCATATAACTGAAACGAACAACAGTTTGAAAATTAACATACTGACACAAGAGTGAAAAAACCTGAGCCTGCAAAAGAGTTCTATTTTCTTTTCTAAAAAAAAAAAACTTAACATGTTTATCAGAAAAGGAAATGGAATACATTTCTGATTCATTTGTTCTACCCATATTTCTCACAATCCATAGGAAATTATTTAAGTTTTCTGTACTCTGGTTTTTCTCAGTTTTAATAGTTCAGTTTAGCAAGCATTATTGACCTGTAATCAAGAGCTGGAACCATGCTAGTTTTTAGATGTCAAAGACTGATAAGACATATTTTCTATCTCTCATGAAGTTCATATATCAATGGTTATTTTTGTTTATTCTTTAGTCTATGTCCTGTATACGCATTTCAATTAGAACGATTTTATTTTTACCAGTTCTAAACTTGGGAGCTAATTGTAAGACATTGTGGTGTAGGGATTGGAACCTTGGCCTAGAGGTGGCTGGCTGCCCTCGGGGGAGCGGCCCAGCCAGGCCGGATCCGAGAACGAGGACTCAGCATGCCAAGACTACCGCCACAAGGCAGTGAAGGGGTCCCTGGCTTTGGGCGGGCCAGTGCACCAAATGGTGCCAGGCTCTGCCTGCTGGCCACCCAGCGGTGAGCTACAGAGTTTTTATGATCAGAAAAAGCTGCCCAGGGACACTCTTGAATAAGGCCAGCTTTTGTGTAGGTCAGAGATGAATTTCTGGTGATTCCCAGCAATAGTAAACATAAACACTAGGGCAAGAGTGGGACTGAGACATGAATGGGAGTATCCATAAGAACTATTAGAACCAGATTGAGTTACCAACCAAACCAAGACCCAGAAGCTCGAGTGGCCTAGTAGGGAGATAGTGGGCATCTTCCTCTTAGGAAAACTACCCCTCTGATGAACACAAAACCAAGATAGGGGTGGGATAGCTAAACAGAAACGCACATGTCAGTATTTATATGGGCTGGGTAGAGGGCTGGTCGGGTTGAGTTGGGCTTCAAAATGCATCAATAATTTCCAGAGTTTAATGAGAGGTAAGACAGACTGAACAAGACTGTGGTAACTCACTCACATGCATGGAAAGCAGGGACGGGTGTAGATCGGGCAGAGGTTGTGCGGAGTCGTCCCAACCAGGCTACAGCTCACACTGATTTGTGTGGGGACTGAGTGTAAAGTCGGTAGGATCGAGCCGGAACACAATACCCGTTGGTCCAGGTGGATGACAGAGCTGGAAACAGAACTGACCCAGTGGAGTCCCATCACCTTAAGCAGGGCTATGACATTAACAACACGCCAGAGAAACATATCGGGGGAAGACTCAGTTGGGGAGGCGAGGGCCAAACCCTATAGAAATTCTAGCCCCACAGGTCACTTCTAGAGATGGAATGGTGATGGACTAAGCTAGGTGTGACTGGGAAGCATGCCTTTGACCACAGATTGGAGAACCGACGGCAATCTGGACTAGTTGGGGCAGTGGCACTCGAGTGTGCATCCTGAGGGGGTGTGGGGTGGGCCGGACTACAACGTTCACCAGCTCAAGCAAGGCAAAAGGGAGGGCTGGATTGCACCGGCACTGGCCCAAAGCGCAGTGGCATGTAGGAGAACGGAATCCGGGAGGGGCTCAAAGGGGAGAAACATGAAGTTCCCCAGGCGAATTATATCTCCCACTGGTGAACTGGGGGTCGGAAAGGCTGGGCAAAGCTGCATCAACAGCTGGTCAATGTATTAAAACGGTAATGGAATGGGCGCGCCGGGCAATACAGAGCACACCTTAGCCCACAATTAAGGTTGGTAACCAGGGTGGAGCACAGGACATGCCCAGCTAAGTTTTTATACCAACTGGTCTGCGTGAGCCACGGACGCTGATCCACAGTGTCTAAGGCTAAGGTTGTGACAGGTGAAGGGCTAGGCCAACCTGAGTCAGAGCAACCACAGGCAGGCAGATCACTGGCTGGGAACAGGCAGCGGTTGAGGGGCTAAGGGAACACTGGAACTGGGTGGAGGTTCCCACCAAGGGGCACATGAGCTGCAAAGGGGCTATGTCTAGTCAGGATACAGTTGTCTCCCTTGGCACAAGTGTGGACTGGGACAAGACGCACCAGGCCAGGCCAGACTGCAACATTTTCTGATATGTTATGATGTTTTTATGTCAGTCTGGTTGCTTCCAAATAATCTCTTTTCACTAGTAGAATTCATCACGTGCTCATGAAGTAGACGATAGAATCATTTTTCCCAAAAGACTTCTGTGTTTCCTTTTAGTTAAGCATGTGTTGGTTACTCAGAGGCGCATTATTTTATCAGGGTGCTATAATCTGTTGTTGGTGTTGTTGTTGTTGTTGTTGTGATTGATGTGGCTGTTATGAAATGATGTCAATCCAGAAAACAGTAATATTATTTCAACCCCAAACAGCCTGTATCTCATGCAATAAGACATTGTGAAGTAACCAATGAACCAATAATTGATATGAGTCAGATTGCTTATGATCTAGATCAAGAATTCTAAAACCTAATAAACTTGTAAGGCCCTATGATACTTGGAAATGGGGAGGGAGAGCAGAGAAATCTTATATCACCCTAGTAGGTGTGAGGAAGACTGGAAGTATAACCTATCAGGATCATAACTGGTAACTCATAGACAGCAGACTTGAGTCAGCATCAGACAAAAGCAAAACTACAAAGACATGTGGGGGGAATCAGGAGCAATCCTAACAACCTCTTAACAGGAGGTCATACGCATAGAGCAGGGGGGGACCCCAGAGTGGAGCAGGGGGACAGGAGGAGGCTTGTATCCCAACCCTGAAGACTCCAAGAGCCTCACCAAGGACTATCAGTATGAGCACCGAGGACTACATCCCTACTGCCAAGGAGACCACGGGGGAAATGGAGTGCCTTCAGAGGCCAAGAACTCTGAGGTCACCCATCCCCATTTGGATCTACAATGTGGGATGGAAGAAGCCCAATTCCTGCCTTGCAGGATCCAGGGTCATCGGAACAACAACCAGGATCCCTGAGCGGTCCACAGAAACGGAAGAACAGTAAACTTCCTTCGGAACTAGGGAGAGGAGCATTCTCTGGCCCTTGCCTGCTTCCAACTTTGGGTCCCCACCCTCTTTTGTAAGGACCATCAGGATCGCTCCAGAAACCCCTCATAACAAACAAACAAATGAACAAACTAGAATAGATAGACAGAGAACAACTAGGATAGCTTAGAAAAAGACAGGAAGCGGTCAGCGGAGATGCACTTATAACTCACTGGGTGGGACACAAAGATCAGTTACTCCTCTCTGGGGTGGTAAGGATTTCACTGCACACCCCTCCCAAAAACGTTCACCTAAACTGTTGACATATGTCCTGTTAAAGTTTTAGAGTTAGACTACCCAAAAAACAACCAGGTTCAGCAAAATCATGCTTCAATGCTATAAAATGTTAAATACTAACATTAAAATAGACAAGAGACAGCTGAATAGCAATCTATAGCCATTTTAAGGTATATAGAACATGGTTGAATATAAACCAAAATTGAAATGTCTATGAAGAAGTCACAGGTTGTGGTTGAGAACCTGCATTTCCCTAGTAACATATTGGTTAATCAATACCATGTCAAGTAATGCCATAATGTCGTAAATGGTTGTAAATATTATGTTGGGTTTTTTACCTGATTGGGATGATACTCTGCTGGTTCTACCTTCAGACCAGAGATGGTCTCACCAAGAAGCCATTGAACTTATCAGGACAATAAGATGATGGACTTTATGATTGGTCAAAACTGCCAATGAAAGAATCTCAACTGAATTTGAACTATGGAAATGCAACAAGGTGGAGCAATCCACCGTGGGGGCAATGAAATTAAAAAAAAAAAAAGACATTGTGGTGTAGGATGTTTTGAAAAATCACCAATTTGGGGAAAGATGAAAACATTTAAAGAATTAACTGCAGTACATCGTTATACAGGTAATTACAGAAGTGTTGCCATAGCCAGTACTCCCCAGAATGTAAAATTGAACCCAAAGGCATGTGATTTAGGCAACAAGAGTTGAAAAGGGGGGGGAACAAACCAGTAAAGAAAAGAGAGTCCAGGAAATATTATTCTAGTCACCTACACAAGATGCAGAAGTCTAGTCTTACAAACTATCGATTTTTAAAAGATTTATTTATTTGAAAGGCAAAATGATAGAGAGGGAGAGAGATGAGAGAAAGAGAGAGATAGATCTCAATTTGCTGGTTCACTCCCCAAATGTCCACAACTGAATCAGGCCAAAGCCAGGAACCACAACTACTTCCAGGTTTTCCATGTGATTGGTAGAAACTCAAATATTGTACCACCATCTGCTGCTTTCCAGATGTGTTAGCAAGAATCTGGCTCAGAAGTAGAGGCAGAATCCCAAGCTCTCTGATATGGCATACAGATGACCCAAGTGGCGGCTTATCAGCTTATCATACCATAACAGCACTCCCTACAAGCAATTAATGGTAAAGGGCACTCTGGTGCTCTCAGAAAAAGAAACCAGGAAGCTGTGACTTGTACTCCCAGTTAGTCAAGAGTAGGTCTCCCAGGGTCTTAACTCATTAGCACTTCTCATTTGCACATGCATCAGTGCTCAGCAAAATCCCAAGGTGCTTGACCATCAATAAAAAAGAGGGCAAAACAAAATCCTTAATATGTGGGGTGAGGAAGGGAAGAGTTAAAAAAACAAAACTGATGTAAGGCCTGGTCAGATCGTATCTGGATGAAACTAATGACACCTTCACAGGAATGGTCACTGAGCTGGTCACTGGAGTGACAGGCAAGGCGAGGACATCTGCAAGACTACTCAAGCAGCATCTGACACCCGTGTATGTGAACGACTGGATTTGAACTAAGAATGGTGAATTCTTCCTGGATGAAGAGGGATCAGGAAAATTTCACAGATAATTCCTCAGAATTCTTAAAATCACTTACGTTCCAAACAGTGAAGAGATGAGTAATTTAGATAGAAGAGACAGTATGTATAAGACACAGTATTTAAAATAGCAAGATGCATTCAAAGAATTGGAAGAAAAACATTATTCCTGTAGCTGAAACGGCAGTTGATGAATTTAAAGATACAGGCAAGTTCAAAACATAACAGATAACAGATAAACATAACAGATAATAAAAGCCATTAGAAATTCAAACTTAGTACCAGACTGAACGAAAAGTCATTTGAACGATTTTGATTAACTTCAACAAAAATAAATTGGAAAAATAATATAAATGGATTTATACTGAATAATTTTACTTCTGAAAGAGAAGATGTTTCTGAAAGTAAGTAGGAAATGCAAAAAGGTATATTATTGCCACTAAGTAATTCTACCATAATTAGGATACATATTGAAACCCTGCAGCAACAACTAAAAATATAGAGCAATTGCTGAAAATCAGAAGATTTTAGCAAGAAAGCCAATAGTTAAAATAAGGTGGAACACACACACACAAAAATACACTTACAAATATATTTTTAGCCCCGCAAAAGAGGGAAAAAACAGAAATGACAGAATTAAAACTAGTAGCATAATTGTTTTGATTTCACTTAATCCAAAATGTTTCAATAATTGTATCAAATGTAAATATAGCAATGTGACATGATTGTACCACACAGACAATGTGCAACTTAAAGAGAATGGACACAAAAGAATACATACTGAATAAGTTCATTCATATAAAAGCTGAATTAAATAAAACCACTTTATATCCATGGAAATCAGATCAGGCTGTCTGGGAAAAGCACAGTGAACTTTTGGATGGATGAAAATGTTCTGCATTTCACTTGGTTTGGTCACTGTAAGAGTGTGTACATGTCACACATACACCGTTAGAATGTGTGAGTTCCACATGATCCAGGATGCCTAAAGCTCTTTCAAAGTCTGGGTGGAGCCCTTCCTAGGTGATTTGGAGCAGAGAGGAGAGATGGATAAATGTGTGCAATGCTCTTAATGAAGCCTCTTTTCAATACCATAAATAAAAAGAAGTATCTTCTTATTAGGTTTTATAAAATTGTTACCCATTTACTTGCATTGCTAAAAATTTCTAGTCCTGATCACTGCATTTCTGAATTTATTTATTAAATAAATTTCTGTTCATTATAAAAAAAAAGAATGTGTGAGCTTTATTTAAATTGTATGTAAACAAATGATCAAGTTAAAAGCCAGCATCTAAGTTTCAGACTTAAATAGAACAAGAGGTGGTGATTATGGACACAATAGAGAAGAGGATGTTTTAGCCTCACTACACAAGGTTGTTTACATGGGGTGATAGGTCAAAGTCAAGTCACTATTTTATGGGCTGGAAAAGTAAGAGTAAGAAAGACACAGATCAACAGTTTTGAAGGGTAACCACAGAATCTAACGGATGATATATGAAAACAACTCAGTTTATTATGCTATAAGAAATATCCTGCTTGGGCCCAGCAGCGTGGCCTAGTTGCTAAAGTCCTCGCCTTGAATGCCCCAGGATCCCATATGGGCGCCGGTTCTAATCCCGGCAGCTCCACTTCCCATCCAGCTCCCTGCTTGTGGCCTGGGAAAGCAGTTGAGGACGGCCCAAAGCTTTGGGACCCTGCACCCGCGTGGGAGACCCAGAAGAGGTTCCTGGTTCCCAGCTTCGGATTGGTGCGTATCGGCCCGTTGCAGCTCACTTGGGGAGTGAATCATCGGATGGAAGATCTTTCTCTCTGTCTCTCCTCCTCTCTGTATATCCAGCCTTCCAATAATAACAAATCTTTAAAAAAAAAAAAAAAAGAAATATCCTGCTTGAGTTTTGTAAAGGAAAGACGTTTAACGTATTAAAGTACTGAAAATCCCCTATCAACAGATGAGACAAATATTTGTATATCAACACAATACTAATTCAACACAATAAAAAACAATCTGTTTAGCATGCAACATAAATAAATCATAAAATAACTATTAAAATAAATCAAATTTATTCCCTGCCCCCAAAATAAATAATTTTATTTATATAAAGCTCTAGAAAATGAAATATCAATCATTGTGATAGAAAGCATGTCAGTGACACTGTCAGAGAAGGAGCAAACGGAAGGTGATAAAAGCGGGAATGAAGAGGCATTGGTAGTGATGGATATGTTCATCAGCCTGCTGGTGGTGACGGTCTGAGATGTTCTAACCCTCCCTCTCTCCAAGTAGAATTAATCATATTCTGTTCTGTTCTATTTTCATCTCATATTATTTCACAGATAATACATATGCCAAAGTTGTCAGACATCCCTTTAAATATCTACAATTTGATGTAGGCAAGGATTCTTCAATGCTGACAGATGAGAAATACCATTTGGCACAATGGTTGGGATGCTACTTGGGGCACCCCACATCAGAAGTGCCTACATTCAGGACCAAACTGCTTCCAATACCCATCTTCCTGCAAATGTGCACCTGGGTCAGTGGTGACGGTTCAAACATGTAAGTCTACGCAACTCAGGTGGCAGACCAAGACTGAGTTCCTGCCGTCTTCAGCCTCACTCAGTCCCAGTTGTTGCGGACGTTGGGGGAGTGAACAATGGATAAAAGATCTCACTGTCTAATTGGTCTTTGCCTTTCAAATGAAATCAAAATAAATAGGAATTTTAAAGACAGAAAACATGTGATAAAAATGAACTAAGTAGTTGAAAAAAGGCTATTAAAAACAAAAAAAGAACTGAACTAAGTAGAACATTATCTAATAGTAAAGTCTGAATTTCTAACATTAAACATTATAAAGAAAATATTCAAATTACAGTACTGATATTGGCTAACCATATTCTTTGTTAAGCCTCATCCTCAGATTTTATCATTTCTTATTCATATCAGTGCTATTAAATAAGTGATGTCAACATTCCTAAGTTAGAGACATGTAAACTGAAGACAGAGTTGGTAGTATTATTAACTATGAGTAACAGAATACACAAAGTATGCAAATGAATCAGTATTCATGAAAAAGAAAGAATTAAGAGGGTCAGAGGAAGGCGATCCAGGTACTTTTAGCTGTTAATTATTTTATATCACAAAATCCTTCCAGTTTCCAGTTGAATTCATCCCTACTGTATGCAGAATAAAATCTGGTATTTTCAACAAATCTAAGAAAAAATGTTTGAGGTTACTAGTCACTGTCATGTGATGATTACTTAAAAATTATTGCATAGCTTGGTTGTAATTTACCCTGAAGTGATGATTATAATGATTCACATTGGAAAAACTGAAATAAGAAATTTACTTGGAGATTTAGATGTACTTGTTATAAGAAATCACATTAATATACTATTTTTCATTATTACAAACAGTTTTAGGGTCTTCTAATAAAACCCTTGGGGACCCAGCACAGTAGCCTGTTGGCTAAATCTTTGCCTTGCATGAGCCAGGATCCCATATGGGTGTCAATTATATCATAATATTTGCCTTGTTAAGTCTTAAAAAAAAATTTCTTTTGTCTTTGCCTTCTGTCACCCTTAGGGTCTATTTCTTTATTAAGCAGAGGTGACACCATCCATCTTTCTAAGTGATCTCTGATGTCTTGCTGCTATATTTTGTTTTATCTGTTATGACACCAAGAATCTTCAATATGTGAAAAAACTAAAAAAAAAAAAAGAGGAGAAAACAACAAAACAAGATGTTGCTATTTTTCAAATCAAATTGTTTTAAATATAAGTTTGGTATTTTTTTTCTATATGTTTAGCTATTTTTTCCTTTTTGGTAGATCATCATTACATTCTATGGTATTTTAAATATAAACTACACATATCCTAGGAGTATTATAAAATAGTATAGTATATCTCACAAAAATATCCACATAAAATTTTTAGGAAAATGAGAGAACGTGGAATATAAATAAAGTTTCCCAATAAAATCTTGAGGATGATTTTTATAGGAAAGTAAAACTAAACGAAGAGATGATGAGATTAGCAGTCCAGGAAATCTTACTCACTAACTAGTTAGCACTGAGGAGACATGTAAGGTAACGATGGGAAGGTAAGTGTAGATGACAGGTTTAATAATGAATAAATGATGCACAACTAAACAAAAAGTGGCCTTTTTGAAAAAAATTCTTTCAAATATATAGTTTATGTTTTAGACCTACATAACATTTCAGTATCTTGAATAAAGTTTTCTCCTGCATTCAAGTTTACATACTATCTTTCAGGTCTCTTTAGAAAAATTATTTTTTAAATATTTTAAATGATCAAAAAATAAAATTAATTTATTACCTATGTCTCTATGTACTTATATTGTAAAGATTTTTGCCATCAAAGACATCAAAATACATTTAACTGAATACATCAAGGTAATATAAACTCACTCGGGCTCTTTCTTATAAATTGTAATATTCAGCTCACATTCAAATGGTTATCTCTTAACATGGAAAAGAAAGTAAAAATTATTGTCATCTATTAACTGTAAACTTAAAGAAGCAGATTACAGGGAAATTGAGCTGTTGCCTCCTTTCAGTTGAATTCATTTTTGGATAAATTGAAGAGATCCACTGGAGAAAGAAAAGAGAAAATAGTATTTTCAAGAATCAACAGACACCATCAAAAACCTCCCAATTTGACTTTGAGAACTTTGCTAAGGAATCAACTTCCTCTCAGAAGACCCCCCAAAAGGAATTCTGCTTTCTGCAAGTGACCCAGGACCATTAACCTCGAGAATAAGAAAATAGAATACTAGAAGCGATCTGCGATCTTTAAAAATGTTGCCCATTGCACCTGGTATCTGGTCTCTACTTCAGATTGAGCATTAATGAAGCTGTGTACCCATCAGCATCACTAAGCCAGCTCATTTTTCTGGATAGCAAACCCTAAGGAAGTCTTTCCACCTATTTCCATCTGAATATCCTCACATTAAATTACACTGGGAAAAAAGACATTCACAGTATTGAAAGAATGTGAAACACTGGAAATATATTCATTCTGGAAATATTTAACAAGATCTCAACAGGAGACTAAGGGAAATCTACAGAGGAAAATCAAGCTCTGGCTAACTAGGAAAATTGACATAGCCTCTTCAAAATTTCCATTAATATTGAGTTTCAACCACAGCAGTAATTGTGGCCAATACTGCATCCTCGTGTATGGAAGCAAAACTTGGAACGGAAATTTCTGTTTCAGAGTGTTTTCTAGGTATGGGATAATTCTATAGAGGTTCCACCCTGTGTTAGTGTTTGCAATGACCAGGTTCATCACTGCTCGGACTGCGACTTGGCAGAACTGCTTCCAGATGGCCACCTCACTGAGGTTCACACCATGCACGTTTTTCTCCTTTGCTACAGGCAACAGAATAGAAAGGGTGGACTATTGTCGATATCAGATCTAGGCTCAAGTTCCAGCCCAGCTTTCCATTTCTCGTTTTGCAGATCTTTTTAGCTCTTTGACCCCCCTCCCCAGTTTCCTCCTTTATAAAAAGGATGATCAGTTCTACCTCTAGAAACTATTATAAGAATTAAAAAAGCATGATTTATGGATAATGCCTGGTGGTAGAAAGCCAAAAAATGAGTATAAAGCACTTTCTTGACCTGGTATGGATATTGCTTTATTAGTAGTAAAGTAGCAATCCCAGAAGTATCCCAGAAGACGAACTTTCTGCCTTGTCATTAGACTCCAATGTACCATTTACCAAACAGAAATAGGTAGCAGCAACCAAAGAGTATATGTGTGTGTATGCATGTATATGTGTGTGTGTGTGTGTGTGTGTGTGTATATATATGTAGATATATATATATAACTGTAGATTATGAAAATGATACTGGAAGGAGATAGGTGAGATTAGAATATGTAAGGGCTGAGGTGGGTATTGGAGGGCAGTGGGATAAGCCACATCTGGGAAAGCACATCATATCAGAGTCCCAGCTACTCAGCTTGCAACTCTACTAATGCACCCTGGGGAAAAAGCAGATGATGGTCCAGGTATTTGACTATCTGTGCCCCATGAGGAAGATCTGGATGGAATTCTGGGTTTTCAGCTTCTGCCTGATCCAGCCCCAGCTACTGCAGCCATTTTAGGAGTGAAGCAGCCATTGCAGGACTTTCTCTCTCTCTCTCTCTCTCTCTCTCTCTCTCTCTCTCTCTTTCATTCTCTCTCTCTCTCCCCCATCTCTCTTTCTCTCTCCACTCTCTACCTTTCAAATAAATAAATCTTTTTTAATATTTTAGGATCTCAAAAAAGCTAAAACACTGTTTTCTTTTCCATTTTGATTGTATTTGAAAAGTGGAGAGCTAGACAAACAGATCTTGCATTTTCTGCTTCCTGCTCCAAACGCAGGTTACAAATGCAAGTAACAGCCAGGACTGGGCCAGGTCAGAACCAGGAGAAGGAACTCAATGGCAGTCTCTCACTGGGGGCAGGGACCCAAGAACTTGTATTATCATCTGCTGTCACTCAGGTGTGCATTTGCAGGAAGCTGGAATCAGAAATACAGCCAGCACTTGAACCCAGGCATTCTGATATGTGTTGCAGGCAACTTAAAACTGCTGCACTATATGTCCATCAGTGAATAAGGTTTCAGTAGATGGTTATAGGCAATTTCTTCTTCCAAACACCTAAAAAAAAAAAGGAGTAGAATTCCCACAGATAACCCATTTATTGTATACAAGGAAAGGAAAAGAATTTCAGGATAACTTACTAGAAGATAAAAATACAGGTAACTGCAAATATCTGATATCATTTATATCAGTTATTAACAGAAAAGACAGATCTTCAAGGAACATGAGGAATGTTTAAATACTTAAGATTTGGAACTAAAATTTAAAAAGACAAAACAAAACAAAAGTCTGTTTATCGGTATTACCATAAACATTTTTTGTCAAACTTGGCTTTTATACTTTTGTCAAATCAAAGGTTAAGAATTATATACTACTATAGTTTCAATGATCTGTGATTATTTCAAAAATTATCATATGAATGCAGAAGATATCTTTTCATTTTATTCTTGTTTACAGCCTTTGCCTGTATTCCTGCCAAACTACTTCGTGAAGCATTAAGCCTTTGAGTATAACATAAATTAAAAATGCTATATCAAAAATTATAAAAGGAAAGAAGAAATAAAGAGGAAGGGAAATTTTATTATATTCATAGAATTGTATCTATGAACTATGGTGAATCTATATTAACACATGAACATGAGACTTGGTAAGAATTGTATTGTAGTAATTATCATTCATATGCTGTAACCCTGAGAATCTAATGCATTAATAAATTCATTTAAAAGCAAAGATTTAGGATACAGGGGTAAGCATTTGCCATACTGGTCAAGACTCCTGCAACCCACATCAGAGTACTTGGATGATATTCCTAGCTCTGGCTTCTAGCTCAAGTTTCCTGCTAATTGAGACACTGGGAAACAGCAATCGTGGATCAAGTATTCAAACAGGAGACCTAAACTGAGTTTCCATCTCCCAGCTCCAGCTTGGTCCAGCCTCAGTTGTGGTAGATATTTGAAGAATGGACCAGCCTTTGAGAGCCTTTGTAAATGAATGAATGAATGAATGAATGAATAATATATAGGGTCAGAAACAGCAAGTAATATATTACAATTCTAAATATCATTTAATAAGGTTAGAAATGGAAGGGAAGGACAGTAATATCATGATACAAGCTTTCCCACTTCTCTAAATTTGTTATTTCTGAATTAATTTTGTTTCACCCAGCCACCCGAGGAAAAAGAAATTGGAAGTAGAACATTTATTATTGGTGGAACAATTTCTCTAAAATAGTAGCTCATAACTTATTAATATGTAACCACAACTACCCATAGTTGTGAATGAGCAGTCTTCTCAGCATCTAGTTAAATAAGTTACTATACAATGTTCTCCCCACTAACAATGTGAATTTATGAAGTGGTGCCCAAGAAATCAATATTGTGGGAAAGCAGTCAATTCCATTTGCACTTTCTCTTCCTACAAGAAGGCATCATATGGAAATCAGAAAAATAACCACTTCAATTACAGAAATTAATCAGGTTAAATAGAAACATCCCAAATACAACTTGAGAATTCTGTCATATAAGCTCAGAATATTACTATCAATGAAGGATTTGGGGCCTGCTATTTTTTTTAATTATTTCTACTGAAACTCTATAAGGAAGCTTCTTCCTAAAATTCAAAATGCATACAAAACTAAACTCAGTAGCTGCATCTACCTGCATATGCATGGGTTGGTTCAGGGAGAAAGCCACGCCTGGCCCTACGCCAGGCCCAACACAAGAGAGGATTTCCAAGGCGGGATTTCTTTCTTTCATTTTTATAGATTTTTAAAATGTATTTTTATTGGAAAGTTAGATATACAGAGAGGAGGAGAAACAGAGAGGAAGAACTTCTTCCCGATGATTCACTCCCCAAGCAGCTACAACAGCAGGAGTTGTGCCAATCTGAAGTCAGGAGCCCAGAGCCTCTTCCAGGTCTCCCACATGGGTGCAGGGTCCCAAGGTTTTGGGCCATCCTCAACTGCTTTCCCAAGCCACAAGCAGGGAGCTAGATGGGAAGCAGAGCTCCCAGAATTAAAACCAATGCTCATTTAGGATTTCGGCACGTGCAAGGTGAGGATTTTAGCCACTAGTCTGCCATGCCGGGCACTCAGGTGGGAATTCTTAAGGGGGTTCCCAATTATACCACTCTAAGGAAAATCACATAGATATATGATCCAATCCTGAACCACATGTTGCAGGACTTAGTCATCCCTGCTTGCTAACTCCAATGTAAGATTGGAGAGAATACTCAGATGAGCACAAGACAGCCAGTTTATCTAACCCAACAGAGGAGTTAAGTACCTTTTCAAAACATGGAAAGAAAGGCAAGTTTAACAACACTTCTTGCTAGTATTTACAGCAAACACTGAGCTTATGGATACACTAAAGTAGATATGGTTAGCCAGCAGGCCTTACAATTTCTTACCTGTGATGCAACTAAGTCGACAGCTTCTCAGAACAATCAAGACCACTCAAGTATCACCTTCAGAACATTTTTTGCCCCCTCTGAGGTTTAAAAAGTGACATCAAATGACCCCCCCCATTCCCTGGCACTGATGTATTCTACCCCTTCTCCACTCTCCCACTCCATGGATACAATGAAGACGATGGAAACACACATCCGCTTTCTCCCCCATCCCAACCCTCTCTTTCCAAACTGGAGACCCTCGTGTGTCTGGAACCCCTGTACCTTTGTAATAAATTTTAAAACAAAATTAAAAATTCTTTTAAAAAAGAGAAATCATGTTGTGGCTGATGTAGTGGGTAAACATCTTCATATAGAGCTGGCATCCCATATGTACACGAGTTTGAGTCCTTGCTGCTCCCCTTCCAATCCAGCACCCTGCTATTGGTCTGGGAAAGCAGATGTTTCATGTGCTTTTGTCCCTACATCCTCATGAGAGATCCAGTAGAAGCTCATGGCTTCTGGTTTTGCCTTGGCCTAGCCCCAACCACTGTACCCATTTGGGGAATGAACAAGTGGATAGAAGGCCTCTGTATTTCTCTCTCTTTCTTTCTCTTTCCCAGTACCTTTGTCTTTCAAATAAATAAAATGTGTTTTTAAAAAGAAATTATGCTATCCATTTCTCACCCCTATTAATCTGTTCCTCGCAAAAAGAACACATCCTAAGCCACAAAATTCTCCCTTCAAGATGTTTTCCATTCCCCTTTGCAGAGGAATCTAATGACTCCCATTTGCTTCCCATACCCATATAAACTCGTAATTATATCAATCATTTATTATCAATCTCCATCAATATTCTTATGAGTATCTCCTTTTAATTAGTTCCACAGGGCTTCTGGGCTTTCACAAGTATTTCTACTTGCCTACATGATTTTGTCTTCTTCCTTGGAGATGGAAGGCCTATCGTGAGTCAACCATTCCTATTGAAGATGAACTGAACTCTCCATTTTCTCCCTAGGGATGTCCAGCCCCAATATTCTGCTTCCAGATTGATTTCCCTTTTCCTCATCTCAACTGCCATCTGTTCCTAAAGTTATTTCTAATTAAATACCCACCTGCAAAGAACTTTCAATGCCTGCTAAACTCCATGACACATAAATCTTAAATTCTCTCCACAACATTTTAAGCATTCTACCATGCGGATTACCTACTCAGTAGAAACACAACCTTCTTTCAGAAAGAACTGTAGTCTGATGTCATCTCTAAGGAGTTGACCCATGGTAAGTACTCGATTTAATATTAGTTAATAGCATTCAGGTTCAATATAATAAAAGAACTACTTTAGTTATTGTTCCTCTACCTGAATTTTCATTAAATTGTAATAAAAATTTAACTCACAATATTTCCCTTTGGGTTATCTAGAAGCAAACCCTGAGAGAATTGAACACACACAATTTATATGAGAGGTGATTCCAGGAAACACAAGTACAAAGGAATAGAGAGTGACAAATGAAACAGAGGAGTCAATAAACAGCTCATTATCAAATTGAACAGCATTGGGCACCTTAACCTTAATTTTATTAGACAACTCTGGAACAAGGTGAACCTCAACACAAGGGCCTGGAATAATTTATTTTCACCATCGATTGAAATATTCTGTCTTTAACAGCCTGTCCCATTGGCAGGTTAAAACAAGTTCCTAAGCCAAACAGAAGCCTCAACTAAAAATTGCAGGTGCCGGAATTTAAAAGATGGGAGAGTGAATGGTTAGTATTAAGAGAATTATGCATACCAACAGCATCCACCACACACAATAACAAAAAGAATGGGGAGGGGAAAGACTAGTGACTGATAAATCATAACTCAGTTCAGAGTTACCAAGAATGAAGTCTCTGGGTCATATAGGAGACAAATGCTCAGTCCATCTTATCGAATCCCCATCCCAGAAAGGACAGACTCAAAAGTTGAGAGTGAAACATGAGGCTGAAACAGAGAGACTAACTACACATCTCTTTTATACAAGTTAGCAAACTACAACTGGGCATCTAGTTTCTGTAATTTTTGCATACTTGAAGCATTGCTTAGAAAAACGAATACGTAACAAAAACTAAACACAGGATCTACAAAAAGTTCATGGAAACTTCATATTATGAGGGAGAAAATTGAACTAATTCTTTACACCAAAATAAACACCTTTTCATTCCATTTTTCCATGCACTTGTCCAAGTGCCCTCATATATGCCATATTACATCCAACTGCCTAGTTTGCATACAAAAAAAATGCTGAATCCTGATTTATTAACAGTTAACACACATACATGTCCTTCTTCATCCAAACAAGTGGCACTGCCTAGATAGGCACTAAAGCTTTACTAATATAATTTCTCTGAGTATACCAAAAGGACAAGAAATGTGTGGATGTGCTAATTAAAGCCTTCCTCAGTCTTGCAACTCGCAATTTCCAAGCCTAATACGCCTACTGCTCCAGCCATGGACCAAAAAGTAAAAACACCTGTTAAGGAACCTCCCCACATACAGAGTCCCCAGTCAGTTACATTCTTCCACCTGAACAGTTTACCAAATCCACCTCTTGACTAAAACAAACCTGTGATAATAAAGAGAAATAGGGCCTGGCAGCGTGGCCTAGCAGCTAAAGTCCTCGCCTTGAACGCCCCGGGATCCCATATGGGCGCCGGTTCTGATCCTGGCAGCCCCGCTTCCCATCCAGCTCCCTGCTTGTGGCCTGGGAGAGCAGTTCAGGATGGCCCAAGGCTTTGGGACTCTGCACCCGTGTGGGAGACCCGGAGGAGGTTCCTGGCTCCTGGCTCTGGATCGGCATAGCAACGGCCGTTGCGCTCACCTGGGGAGTGAATCATCGGATGGTGGATCTTCCTCTCTGTCTCTCCTCCTCTCTGTATATCTGACTTTCCAATAAAAAAAAAAAGTCTTTAAAGAGAAATAAAGAGATGAATTAGTGGGGGGAAGCAATAATAATTCAAAGTATGTAATAACAGAAATTTTTAAAATTTCAAAATAATATTCTCAGAGACATTACAGAAAGTGTGGACTCCAAATAGAGAAAAAAAAAATGTTAGGAAAAGAAACACTGGTAAATAAGAAAGTTCTCTTAGATTAAAAAGTAAAATTCAAGATAAATAACAAAAGGTAACACAAGAAAATCTCCCAGGACACAGAACAATAGGATGGATGCAGGTTCTTGGTTCAGCAGTTAAGACATTCCTAGGGACACACACATCCCTGTTTCAGTACAATAATAATAATAATAATAATAATAAATTAAAAAAATAAATCAAATAAAAAATAAATGAGAATGAATACCTTAGAACTAAAAGTACATGAATACATACATGAAACACCAAAACAATTATCTTAAAAACTTCCACAGATTAAGAAAAAGGAAGGTAATCAAAAATGAATTAAGACTTATCTGACAGTGTTATGGAGTGCAGCCTGTGATTGCTCCTTCACCTCTCCTTGTATACTCTTCCCCCCACGTCCTAATTCGGCCGGGATGTTGGACACAGATGAGTCCAATTAATCTTTTTAGCTACAAGCCCAGTTCCTGTTCCTGCCCAACCCAATGAGTGCCAATTAACTCCTTAACTCACAACACTTAGGTATTGGCTCCTACCCACCTGTGACTCACCTATCAACTGAGAGGGGGAGGTATTGCATTGTTGTGTAACCACTCCCCTCAAAAGCCCCTTTAAAAGGTCAGTGAAGCCCGGGCCCACACTGTTTATGGTCAGGTGTTTCCATTATTCTGGTACCTCGACTCTTGGCTGATCCAGGACAGGTAATCCCCTGAGCATGGTCTCTGTGTATTACTTAGATGGGACAATGGATATAGTAATGAGGTTTCTGTTTTGTGTACTATCAAGAGTTCCAGGAGAGGTGAGGCCTAGCAGTAGTGGAATGTGGGCAGAAAAGCCAAAGAAAGGTGAATGCAGCTTTGTAAATGTGTCCAGGTCATTTGTTGCATGTCTCGTAGACATCTGTTACATATTGTTGGGAAAGCTGGGACATAGGTCTTCAGCTTAACGGATGGATTTAAGGGTAATGACTCTTTGTTCCCCTTTGGATTATGATTGGTTGGATTTCCATATGGACTTGTGATCTGCTATTTCTAGTATGCTCTGTTATCACCAAGCTTGGTTAATAAAGACTCCTTAATAAAACCTTAGACATGTCTGGTGTTATCTCACTCGTACCCCGTAACAACAGGATTTTTCCTAAAAACAGTATTGGAAAACAATCAAGCAATACTTTTAAAGTTGTGACAACAAATGCTCTTATCAATTCTATTTCCAATAAATATGAAAGTAGAACGAGGACTTTTCTGATTGACAAAGCCTCATTCAGTTTGCCTTCTACGTATTTTTGCTTAGGTAGTTAACTTGAGGATACAAATCAGAAAGAAAACAGGATCCAGAGAGCAGGGTGTTTATAGAGAAAGCAAATCTGAGGCTAGAGGAGAACCATTTCAGACGACACATAGTGGATTCTGTTTTCTGAAAAAATGTCAATGGAAAAGTGGGGACAATGAACCAACTCTTACAAAGATAAGAGTCTAGTGTTAGAGCGTTTTGAAAAAAAAATCATTGAATTTGAAGCTACAATCATTTTCTTCTAAGTGGCGGAGAAACAAAACCATAGAGAAAGAAGTTAACTGCCATAGATTCATAGAGTGTATAACATTTAACAAATTCTACCTGACACTGCAGGTAGACAAAAGTGATCTGGCCATGTTATTTTTTTAAAGATTTGCTTATTTTTATTAGAAAGGCAGATTTACAGAGAAGGAAGGACTGAGATGAAGATCCTCCATCTGCTGCTTCACTCCCCAAGTGGCTGCAACAATCAGAGCTGAGCCGATCTGAAGCCAGGATGGCAGGTGCAGGGTCCCATGGTTTGGGGCCATCTTCAACTGCTTTACCAGGCCACAAGCAGGGAGTTGGATGGGAAGTGGGACGGCTGGGACAGAAACCGGAGCCCATATGGTATACCGGCCCCGCAAAATAGCAAGCTGGACCCCATCTGGTCATATTAATGGGTATGTTGTTTGTTGACTCAGAATTCTGAGAAGTATTAGGATGAAAAGAAGTTCAAGTAAGGCTTAGAGTCATAAACTATTCATCCTAAAACAGTGCCAGATTTGGAGAATTAAAAGACTAGGAAATTACTATTAAATTATGTATTTTAAATGTGAAAGTTAGCTTAGAGGGTATTAGACCATGATGGGATTATATTTACAAAAGGGGAGAAAAGAGTATGTCACATCCAAAAGAAAACAGTGTCTAATGCAATTAACAGTGGTGCATTGCTTCAGAGGTATATACATGACTGCCAGATCAAACAAAACAGAAATAGCTATAAACAGGTTATCTGGAAGAATAGATGGCAATAATGGATCTTTATGATAAACTCTTCTGTATGATTTTACTTTTTAAAAAAGATTTATTCGTTTTCATTTGGAAGTCAGATATACAGAGAGGAAGATCTTCCATCCATTGATTCACTCCCCAAGTGACCGCAACGACCAGGGCTGTGATAATCCGAAGCCAGGAACAGGAACCTCTTCTGAGTCTCCCACACAGGTGCAAGGTCCCAAGGATGTGGGTCGCCCTCGACTGCTTTCCCAGGCCACAAACAGGGAGCTAGATGGGAAGCAGGGCTGCCGGGATCAGAACCGGTGCCCATATGGGATCCCGGTGCATTCAAGGTAATGACTTAAGTTGTCAAACTATTTTTATGCATTTTTAAATGCATAAATTTACTATTTCAGTAAAGACAAATGTTTGGCAACACATGAATAAGTGAAAATATTCCTCAGAGTGACTGCCTCCAAGTAGTGTAAAACAAATTTGCTTGCCTCTTTGTGAATATGAACTTGATTACTGAAGGTCAAACTAGGTTTATAAGTAGTACTGGTATCTTCTACTTGCACATGAAATTCATTATAAAGATTGTTAGGTATCCCATGTACTGGTACACACACATACATCAGCAAATATGGCAAATCTATAGACTGTCAGCATTAAGTTCCAACTCATTTTAACCAGCTGAATAAGCTTCATAGATAGTATTTGGGAAAAGATAAAAAGCAAAGAAATTAAAATGCACCAAAACCAAAACTTTAAATTGTACCTAGAAATAAATTGTGGAAATGGAAGACAAAAATGTAACACCCACCTCTGTCCCTGGCTTGTTCTGTTAAGAAACCAGGCCTCATTCATTTTCTGAGTTGCATTTTCAAAATTTTTTTCAGGCAGGAACCTGGTATGCAGAAATTATACATACTGCATAGTAAATGACTTAAGTGGTACCACTTTGCTTTCCTCTGCCTAACTGAAGGAAGAGAACATCTTAATCATACATATACGTCTGTCACCAAGCATAAGACCTTTTCGTGTCACCTGACACTTATACAACTTTTGTAAAAAATATATAAATCTTGATGAAATACTTAAAATAATAAATACTCTTAGAACTTAACTATAACTCAGCAGTGCTGATAAACTGCTAGCAATATAAAATCAGAAACAGGTCTGGATTTTTAAGCACAACCGTACCAAGTGCCCCTCAGGACCCATCTCTTTCAGAGCTACAGTCCTACCAACTCCCTGTAATCCAATACATGCCCCCTCTAAAACCAGCCTGCTGCCATTTCCACCTTGTAAGACAAAAGTCTCTTAGATGTGACTGCACTATCCTTATTTCAGTCACTAGCAGAAAGCATTAAGCCATCATTGTAGGAACCTAAGTAATATTTAAAAATTATTTGTAAAATAACAAATAAAGGGAGAGAGAGACTATCCATTTAGAAACACATACATACAGCATATTCCAGAACTAATGGTAGTAAAGCACAAAAGAGTTGGCCGTGTCTGTATGGAAATGACAGCAGTGAACATTCTTCTGGGGTGATGAGCAAAGACAACGATGAGTAAGAGAAGAGTTAAGCAGAGGACCTGGTGTCTGCGCCCAGTGGAAAAGGATGCTATAATTTCTATGTTTGAGAGAAAGCGCACAACATTAAAATGCTCATAAAATGCTAACCATCACTTAGACAAGAGGAAAATCCAAAAATAATTTCCTTTTCATCAAACTACTTAATTTCTACATGCTCCACATTTTAACAGTTAATCAAGCTTCTTAACTCCAAGTCATATATTGCTCCAGTGCAGCATAATATTAAATTCCCTCAACAAATTATACTGTTTCACTAAATGCTTCCAACCACATAAATTATTTGTATCTATGAAATATAATGAGTTTAAGCCTCAATGCTTTAGTTTAATCATAGAGTGACACAATGTACAATGTAGAAAGAAAATTTAGCTTTTTTATAATGTACTTACTCTGACGGCACCAATTGCCAAATGACAAATGAATCATGATTGACTGTGTACTACATTTGTATTGATTTGGTGAGTGGATTGCTGAATAGTTAATGCTATGTCAACCTTTCCTTTATGAATACATATTTGCAAGGATGTCATACCAATATGTAAGATATTTCCAGTGAATCAGTAGCAATATTATCCAAAATCATATAGAATTTTTTAACTAGATAATTTTTAAAACTTCATTGTGATTGGATTTTTTAACAGTCCACATTAATGCTACTTCACTTAATACAGAAAGTATTATCTGAATAGTAAAAATTTGTTTTGCTGAGTTATACAATACCCAGTATAACAAAAGTTTATATGAATAGTTTGGTTAGATTAATTGACAAAAGCTATCTGAACAGATGTTGTGTGATAAATTAACTACAAGCACATTTGACAAAATGGAACTGTAAGACTATATTAACCTGGAACAGTAACATTAAATACAGCTTCCCAGGAATTAGAATGTTGAGTTAACCAAAATTCAGGAAGTGCTAGGAATGGCAGGAACTTCCTGGACACTAAGATACTGGAGAACTTGAAACTAAGGAGCTTAATCACAGACAGCAACAGATGTGGTGTAGTGACCAAAATGGAGACTATTTCCAGAAGCTATTTACAGCTACATAATATGGGGACCAGAGCAGCTGCTCTGTGGATTGAGTCACAGCTGCGGTGGCAGCATCCCTCATCAGAGTGTTGACTCCCGTTTTGGTTACTCTGCTTCCAATTCAGTTTCTTCCTGGTGGTTCTCTCCTGATGACCACTATCCTGGCCAAAGGCAGGAGTCAGAGACTCAATCCAGGTCTCTCATGTGGATAACAGCAGCCCAAGTATCCAGGTCATCTTATGATGACCTCCAAAAGCATTAGCAGACAGCTGCATCAGAAGAAGAACAATCAGGACTAAAACTAGTGCTCTGAATTGGGATGTGGTCGCACAAGCAGTGGTTTAACCCACAGTGCCACAATGCTAGCCCCTGATCGCTTTTCCTAATACTAGCCTGCACATTATCTGTTCCCAATGTAACAGATAGTGAAGACTTTAGAATGAATTTATGGAGATGAGCAGCTGGTTCAGCAGCTGAGGTGTCACTTCAGACTCAAACACCTCATATCTGATTGCCTGGGTTCCATTTCAGTTCCTCTCCTAATATTAGCTTCATACTAATGCCTATTAGGCACCTTTGGATAAATCAGGTGATGGCTCAATTCCTTGGGTCCCTGCCTCCCACACTGGAGACCAGGAGTGAGTTCTCCACTGGTGGCTTTAGCCGGGCCCAGCCTCAGCTATTGCAAGTATTTGAGGAGGGAACCAGCATACAGAAGAAGATTCTCAATCTCTCTCTCTCTCTCTTTCTCTCTCTCTCTCTCTCTCTCTCTCTCTCTTTCTCTCTCTCTCTCTCTGTTTCTTTCATGTAAATAAAAATGTATTAAGAAAAAGAATGAAAATCAACTTGTCTCACTTCTCTCAAACCCTTCACCAGTTTTTCAGCTCTTTCAGAATCACAACCCAAGTACACATGGCTGGGCTTTCATCAACCTTCTTCCTACTGCACCTGGGAAGACAGAGGAAGATGATCCAAGTGCTTGAGCTCCTGCCATCCATACAGAAAATCATTAACAAAGAGCAAATTGAAGTCAACATAATCTGTGATCAAAGTATGTACTGGGAAGCCTTGAAAACCTGGGAGTAATTACCCAAATATCCTGAGGAAACAGGACCGAACACTAACTGCATGCTTAATATGCATCACACATTTTTAAATGTTTCATGCGTATTGAATTAAAGTATTTAATAAACATTGTTTTCTTGGATACCAAGTTTGTGCTGGTTAGCAGTTCAAACTTTGGAAATGTATACAGGAGCATAAACCATAAAAGTATTTCTGTTCTCAGGGAATTTACACTTGATTGGGAAAGCCACGTAATGAAAAACTTATTAAGTAAAACATACAATGTGATATTATGGTAAATATAGGGAGGCTTGAAGCAATACAAAGAGAAAGGAAATGGCACTTTAATTTTAAAAAGCTTCATTAGGGAAGTCCTCACTGAGATGGTGACATTTGAGTATAGACTTAAAATAAGTGCTAAGGACATTTGGGATAAAGGGACAAAGAAGGGACAAATACAAAAACCCTGAGGTAGGAGCATGCTTTGCATGTTTGTTACAGGTACCTCTGAGAAGTCCATGGTCAGGAGAAGAGTAACAAAAAGACAGGAAAAGTACTGCCAAGAATGTGCAGAAAAGAGAAACCTACATATGTGGATGAGAATGTAACACAGTATGGAGTTAACCCCACAATTTAGAACTAAAGTGATGCTGACGCTGCAATTAGGTTGCTACCTAGAACATCTGCATTACATATCAGGGTTTCACAGTTCAGGTTCAGGCCTTGTTCATGACTCTAGATTTCTACTAACATGCACACTGGAGGGAGCAGATAATGGTTCTTGAAATGCACATGAGAAACCTGGACTGGCTGTGGCTAGCATTTAGAGAGTAGATTAGTGGATAAGATCTCACTCCTCTTTCTCTCTTTCTTTCTCTTTCTGTGTGTGTGTGTGTGTGTGTGTGTGTGTGTGTGTGTGTGAGATTCTCCATGTCTATGCTTTTCAAATACAATAATTTTTAAATTAAGAAATATATCATATAGCACCCGTGTGTACATCCGAAGAAAGTATAACAGCATGCTGAAACTATATACATTAACGCCTATGTTCATTGAAGCATTAATTACAGCACTCAAAACATGAAGTCAACCTAAGTGTCCTCCGTAGATGACTAGATTAAGAAAATGTGGTATATATGCATGCATGCTTACACTCACAACAAATGAGTAAATATCATGCAGCTTTTACAAGAATCCTGTCACTGCAACATACATTAGCCTGGAGAACAATTTATGATTAATGAAATAAGCCAGGCAGAGATACACATAGCATAATCTTATTTACATAAATTAAAAATCAAACTCAGAGAAGCAAACAGAACAGTTATTTCCAGGGTACACTGGAGGGAGGGGAGTTAGGGAGATGTTGGTCAAAGGGTCCACAGCTTCAGGTAGGGAAGAGAAACTCTTGACATATACCATGATGTATGCCATGACAGCATGGTGAACACAGTTAATAACAGATGAACAAATAGATGGTAAATGTTGTCACCACCAAAAATAGATGAGTAGGATGTGAGAATAATGGATATGCAGTCTAAGTCAATAATTGTTTTACAGTGTATACATTATCAAAACATCATGTTCGATATCACAAATATATACAAGTTTTTCAATATTTTAAAAATCATCCAGCATTTTAAATACAAAAATAACAGCACAAAAATCTACACCTCTGCTAGAATAAAACATATTGCTATAAACATTAATCGTAGTGGTAATATCAATCAAAAACAGGCATATTCAGCTTTAAGAGCTCAGTATAAACAAAAGAATTAAAAACTCATTAATTACTGAAGGCTGGAGCTCTTCAGTCAGAAGATTAAATTGTCTCTGAACCATTACCATTAGTTGACAAGGAAAACATTTGCTGTAATCAAGAAATTGCTACATTTGTATGTCTACTGAAAGCAATTGAGAATGAAAGAAAACGCTTGACTAATCAGCTAGGTCAGACCAGAATTTATAAATTTAAGTCAGAGACTGTAGAACAAGAATAAATTCCAGATCTCTACACAGAATCTTTCAAAAATATTCCCACTCATTCATTTTTTACGCTAATATATTGCTCTTCATCATGAATTTCAATGGGTGCTCTTTTTCCATAGACCCATTACATTTAAGAGATATCATCCTAATGAAACCTTTCATTCTAGTTACATTACATCTTTCATTCTAATTACATCTTTTGTCAGAAGTCAAATATAGTGGGTTAAGACCTAGGAATGCTTTTGGAATGACAGATGATGAAAAAATATCTCAGTAGATGAACTTTAGAAAAGACAAAATATATAAAAGAACAAGTCTGAAAGGCTTAGAAAGACAAAGTATGTAAAAGAACAAGTCTGAAATGACTGTACAGATTCTCCTTTAACAAAGAGAAAAGTTTGAGAGGACAAAATTCAAATATCTATGCTAAAGATAAAAAAAGGAGTTAGCCTATCTCCAGCTGCCAACCAGGGAATGGGAGGGGAGGAAAGGGCAGGAAGAGTAAGTCAGGAGGTAACAAAAATGGCCAGCTTTTAATCTAATAGCAAGCTTGTGATGTTTCTAAGGAGTGCATTGTAAGGAGTGATGATAACATTCTCTGTGTGTTTACTAGAAAGTTGGTGATTATCTAGTATGTCTCATGGTCATACATTGTCATGCATCTACGAATAAAATATAAAAACAGGGTCTATGCATTGGCCCCTGCATTAGCATTTTTGTTACTACAAAGAAATACCTCAGACCACTAACTCAAAAGGTTTATCTTATAACTGGAAGTTCAAATCTGAGATTATCCTATTGGTTTGACCTTTGTGAGGGAGGTGAATGACAATTACAGAGCACATGTAGAGGATCATCATTTGGCCAAATAAAAAGATAAATTCTAAGTTACACTTTAAAGACTTATCTATGGACAATTTAAGGATTTAACCGTCAGAAAGAAATAAAACTTGTAGCATCCTGAACAACGAATCACCACCCTCTAAAATGGACACAGTGAGCCTACAACTAAGAAACTTACAAGTTAGAGAGTCACTTATAAATACTTGTGTTTCTTATGTTGTTCCCATTACCAAAAAAAAAAAATCCATAGTCTTTTGTTCATGGGAAATAAATAAACTGATCACTAAAACTAAGTTTATTAATAGAAAAAGCCCTGACCCTCCTAAAGCAAGTTCAGCCGAAGGACTGGTAGGACTTAGAAATATGAGTTAGCACCAATACACTCAGTGTATTGCACAAGGAAGTTTTTATTTTATCAAAATGTACTAAACATTTTAGTGCTTATTGGGAGAAGAAAATATTTTCTTAGACACCAACCATCCACAAAACTTAATAAAGATACGTCAAAAACCCAAAACAAAGGCAGCAAAATTTTTAAAAGCATGTAGTATGATTTAATTTTGACAATTTAAAAGTTAGGCCAGATCCTGACGGCTGGTGAAAACAGCCAGACGGAATTTATAATGACTCCAATGATTAAATCCTTCATTCCCAAAAGCGAATCAAGGATCATTAACATTATTAAATGCTAAAAAAGCAACTGTAGGGAGACATAGCACTTATATTACACTCCATAACCACACTTTTTTTTTAAAAAAAGCTCATTGTCCAGAAATTGATGATAGAGTTTATTAAAACAATCCCACATTATGATTAGCTTGGAACAATGGATGAGCTAAATGAAATTGCTTATATTCAAAAGACAAAAGCCATTTTAGTCCACTGGCATAAAATAATTAAAATGTCAACTAATCCAATGCTACCAGTAGGATCAAGTATTTAAAAGCTGCACTGTCAGCAATGGAGAAAGTAATTTTTGATGTTAAGTGAAAATCCCTATAATAACTCATAAAACTCATAAAAATGATATATATGAGATGAGACAGAATATGAAAGGCAGACAGTATTCCAAAACACTATTTGATCCTGTTATGTACTACAGCAGATTGAGGCCTGAAAACATTATTCTTGGTAATAGTCCATTAAAAAGTTACAATCCTTGGGGCTGGTGTAGTGGTGTAGCATGCCAGTCTCCCACCTGTGGCACCAGCATCCCATGTATGGGCATCTGGAGTTCCTGTTGCTCCACTTTCAATCCAGCTCCCTGTTTATAGTCTAAGAAAGCAGCGGAGGATGGCCCAGGGCCTTGGATGCCTGCACCCATGTGAAAGACCCAGAAGAAGTTTTCTGGCTCCCACTTTTAGATTAGTTCAGCTCTGACCATCGTGGCCATTTGGGGAGTGAACTAGTAGATGGAAGACCTCACTGTGTCTCTTCTCTCTCGGTAAAATCCGCCTTTCAAATAAAGATAAATAAATCTTTTTTAAAAGTCACATTCCTCAAAGCCTTTGGCCATGGAAGTGAAGTTTCTGAAGTCTGAAGAAATCAGTCTCTTATTTAGATGAGTATTCTTGGAGCCAGTGTGGTGGCTCAACAGCCTAATCCTCCACCTGCACGGCCAGCATCCCACTTGGGGGCAGTTCTAGTCTCAGCTGCTCCACTTCAAGTCCTTCTCTCTTCTTATAGACTGGATAAAGCAGTAGAAGACGTCACAAGTGCTTAAAATCCTGCACCCGTGTTAGAGATCCAGAAGAAATGCCTCAGCTCCTGGCTTCAGATCAGCTTAGCTTTCACCGCTGCAGCCATTTGGGGAGTATATGCAAGATCTCTGTTTCTCTCAGTAAATCTGCCTTTCAAATAAAACGAAATCTTTGAAAAAATAAATGGGAATTGCTGTTAAAGCAATTTTACAAATAATTCACAAATCAGAAAGTAAGATAATACCCATCTTTTCTTTTCTTTAAATATCATTTGTTAATGGAACCAGGCCCTTCACTATTCACTGCCGCAGGAACGAGGCTCAGTAGCAATCAGGAAACAATTTCATTTTTCTCCCGTCACTGCCTTCACACACTCTATCAGTCCTCTCCACCTCTATCCTTTTCAGCATTTCTTCCAGATTTGACTTCACAATAACAATTATGCCACGAGGCATTGTCTAACTCATAGTATTCATCCCATCTTTGATCTTGAGCTCCTCCCCTCCCACTGAATCAGAAGTCACTCCTGATTGAGCTGGGGAAGTAGTGGGAAGACTTAAAGGAGGACTCTGTTCTGTGCTCTCATGGTCTTCCTTCCTCACCCCACTCCAGGTTTGCTTTTCCATTTCTGAATCTTGGGTCTGAATTGAAACAGGAGGTCTTATTTCTAAGTCTTGTTTGTCCATCCAGATACTCTTTGTCATGGAAGGGTTATAATCATTGGACTTTACAAAGCACAGTTCTGAATTCTCAGGAGACCCTCAGCAAGTTTCGTGGCATACATGCGTACTGAACGGACAATGAGTTCTGTTGACCTCCTGTAATCTCCACATCCCCTCAACAGTGCCCCAACTGACAACCTAGGTAGGGCCCACCAGGCTCAATAGGGTTTACGATCAGTGTGCAGCTTGATGAACCAAATGGACAGCTGACAAACTTCTGACAGTTCCTGTTTGCCCTGTTGTCAAAAGCAGTCTGACTTAACCTTTCTACCCTTGGTTTTCCCCACAGAATTAGAGAGCAGTCGTTATGGGGAAGAAGGGTACGTTTGTACTGCTCTCAAGAAAGCAGTGTGTGCCTTGAGAGGCATAGAAAAAACCCACTAGTTAGGGGCTAGCGCCCTGGCTCAAGAAGCTGATCCTCCACCTTCAGGCACAGGCATTCAATATGGGCGCTGGTTTGTGTTCCTGCTGCTCTGCTTCCAACTGCCTCAGTTACAGCTATTGCAGCCACTTGGGTAGTGGACCAGAAGATGGGAAATACTTCTTTCTGTATCTCTTCTCGGTAAATTCACCCTTTGAATAAAAATAAAATAAATCTTAAAAATATTTTAAAAGTCCACTAGTTAGTACAACTTAGCAAATCTTCAATCAAGGACTGAAATGCCTTCTCCTACCCATTTTGTATAAAACCCTGCCCTCTATAAGCAGAGCTTTTGGGTTTCTCAAAACTTCTACTTGGTGGTAAAGCAAGCCAGATGAAAAGGCAGAAAATGCTCCTCAAGTCTGCGAATTCCCTTCAGACAGTTTTTGGTGAAACTCTTCTGAACAGATTAGGGACAGATGAAAAGCAGATATTTAGCCAACATTCAGCAACTCTTGTCAGGCCGAGTCCGAACATTTCTCTTTGGAGTCTGACAGAAATCATCACACAATGTCCTAGCTTTTTTGTTTATAAAAACTTATTTATTCATTTATTTGAAAAGCAGAGTTACAGAGAGGGGGAGAGAAGGAGGAAGGGAGAGAGAGAGCTCTTGCATTTCCTCACTCCCTAAATGACCATAATGACCAGGTTTGGGCCAGACGGAAGCCAGGAAGCAGGAACGTCATCAGGGTCTTCCATTTAGGAGCAGGGCCTAAATCCTTGGTCCACCTACAGCTGCTTTCCAAGGCACTTTAGCAGGGAGCTGTATTGAAAGTGGAGCAGCTGGGACTAAGTCCAGGGTTTATATGGGATGCTAGCATCACAGGCATGGGCTACCATGCTGTGCCACAACACTAACCCCAAATATCCTAAGCTTTGAGGTCTCAAATTCTGAGACAATAGGACCATCCCCCATCTTGTATGTTGTTACAAATCTAAAGCAACTTTTTAATAAAGCTTCTTAAATGAGAATATGTCTTTCTGAATTGGCACCCAACTACCTAGAAAGGAGAAATACAAAGAGCTTATGTACATCATCCCAAATGGCTCTGCCCATATAAAACACACTTTCCTTTTCAGTTTCTGTGGTCTTGCCTACAAGAGAAGGACAGAAAGTAAAAATAATTAAAAGGGTTGTGACAGAAAGGCCAGCGCAGCATTAGCCTAATTATACTCTTCCTGATGTGAATAAATTAACCTGCTGCCATCACCACACAGCAAACTAGTTGAAGTACCACTTCACATTGGATTATAAAAAAGTTTTATAGTAAAATCGCTAAATATATTTTGGATTAGCAGTGAATTAGGGCATTGTTACTAGACCTACCAGCTCATTAGACAACAAGCTAGTTCCAAATTTTTAAGATACATGAATTCACTGACACTTTCTTCAAGAATCAGGGAAATAAAATCAAGTCATAAATAATTAGCCTGAAAATGTTTATTTGTTTGATTTACAGAGGCTTTAAAAAATTACTAAGTGAATCTAACCACCAGGTCAGTAATTAATCCTGCAGCCTTAGCTTCTTCATCCTAACGTTATCCCTGAGCACGTCATTAAGGGTAGTAGTAAGGGAAAAGCTAAAATCTCAAATCAGGAAGACTGGCTTTGCATTCAACACTGGGATTTTACAGATGGTTATTTCAAGCAAATCACTTTATATTACTCAGCATTAATTTTTCTAATTTGTAAAATGGCAATGATAATAACACTGCAATACTGTTATGTTTTACAAAGGAATTGTAAATCACTTTACAAATATTAGTATGCTCTCTCTCTCAAAAAGCACTACTTTCCCAGATCATATACACCGAATTTACCCAAATGATTAGCACCACAGTCAGAGAAGTTCCACAGTCAATAATCACTAAGTGTCACCGTGCAGAAACCAACGTCATCGCAAAGACAACCAGAAGCCCTGAGCGGTCCTCAGAAACAGAAGAACAACAAACGTCCTTCGGGACTAGGGAGGACAGCTTTCTCTGGTCCGAGCCTGGCTCCACCTCTGGACCCCCACCCTCCCTTGCAATGACCATCAGGGTCGCTCCAAAAACCCCTCATAGCAAACAAACAATCATACAAACTAAAAAAACCTAAACGAAATAGACAAACAACAAAAAGTAGAGCTTGGAATCTGACAGGAAAGAGCTGACGTGGATTGGCTCATGCCTCGCTGGGTGGGACACAAAGATTAGTCACTCCTCACCATGGTGTTGAGGATTTTCCTGCACATCCGCCCCCCCAAAAAAGTGTTCTGCACCTTAATTGTTGACAAATGTCTTGTTAGAGTTACAAGCCAGTCTAGATTATCCTATCTGCCAAGATCAGCAAAATTATCCTTCAACACAACAAATGGCTACATACTAAAATGAAATACACACGAGACAGCTGAATGGTACCTTATAGCCATTTTAAGGTATATAGCAGCCGGTCCTGTATATAAACTAAAATTGAAATGTCAATGAGCTAATCATAGGTTGTGGTTAAGAACTTGCTTTTTTTTTTTTTTTTTAAACATACTGGTTACTCAAAACCATGTCAATTCCATAATGTTGCAAATTGCTGTTGATGTTATATTGGGACTCTTAATTGACTGGGATGATATTCTACCAGCTCTAACTTCGGACTAGAAATGGTCTCCCCAAGAAACTGTTCAACCCATCTGGACAATAAGTAGCTGGACTTTATGCTTGGTATAGGTTTGCAAGGAAAGAATCTTGATTGAATTTGAACTGTAATACTGCATCAAGGTGGAGGAATCCACCAGGGGGGAGGGGAGAGAGAGGGGTGGGGGGATTCCCAGAGCCTATGAAACTGTCACATAATGCAAAATAATTAATAAAAAAATAATCATTAAGTGTCAATAAGTATTTGCTGAATAAATCAATTAGTGAAATATTGGTCATACTAAACCAAAACCACTAGTCGAAAGATGTCTCCTTTCTAACATCAATGTTCATCCATGTAAAACATACAAATAAGAATGCCCTCTTCAGTGATTTCAGTGGTTCTCAGCCACAGATACAGCAGAGACCCTGCATCTGTTTCAGTGGGACTGAGACACAAGGCCTGAACAACTGCATCTGAGCTGCCTGGTATAGGGTAATGGACTCGAGCCTGAGGTCAACTGGCCCTACTGAGCAACGCTTTGAGCATTAAGCACGACACATGCACGTGCTTGATATACATAAATATATAAATCATACATTTAAAATGTTAATGAAATTAATCATAGAACAAATTTAAGAATTAATGAGGAATTATTAAAGCAGTGGCCCTTTCCCAGAGTTTTTGATTCAGCAGGTGTGAGGTGAAACCCAAGAATCTGCATTTGTAACAAGTAAGTTCCCCGGGTGACTGCTGATCCAAGGAGGACACTGAAAGTCACCCCATCAGGCAAACAGAGATCCCATTTGTGATGGTTTGTTTTATAGGTCAATCTGATTTAGGCAGCAGGTGTCCAGATACGGGGTTAAACACTTCTCAGGACAAAGGGTAGGAGAGGTGTCCATGAGAATATTTCTGGATAAGATTACCATTTTAGTTAATAGGCTGAGTAGTATGGCTGTGCCTCAACCAATCCATTGCAGATTGGATACAATACAAAGGAGAAATACAAGGAGAAAGAAGAAATTAAATATGCAATTATTGAATACCTACTATGTACAGCAAAATGCTATATACTTTACATTGTCTAATTCTCACAGTGAGAAGATACATTAGCATAGATATTACTGCCTCCAATTTTCACATAAGGAAAATGCAATTAAGGGGTTTAAGTAACTTTCCCAAAAATCATCAAGATGAGATTTCATTACATATTTATCTGATCCCAAAATTCAGAAAAAAAGAAAGAGACCTTCAGTATATTTTAGGGGTAGGCATTAGGCCTGGGAGTTAATACACTGTCTGGGACACCCACATTCTCTATCGGAGTGTGTGTTTGAGTCCCAGCTCTGTTCTCCATAGCATTCAGTCAGAATAGGAGACTTAGACTGAGTTCCTGTTCTCAGCTGCATCCTGTACTAGCCCCAGCCTTGTAGGCATTTACGGAGCGAACCAATGGATGGGTGATAAATACGTTTTAAAAGATAGTTTAAAGAGAAATCATTTTGGGAACATAGTATCAGGCGCAATAGGAACCTGAATTGAGATATGAGATTTCTTCCTAAAACAGAAATATCTAATTCCAATATCTACCCCATAATATTTTCTTACAAAACAATATTTATTAATTCATTTCCACTAGAATTAAGTATGGGGCACTGTGTGTGAATAAGGCACCAGGTTAGTAATCATTGAAGGTGTAACTGTGAACAAGACAGAAATGTTTTGCCTACTGGAGAAAAGAAGCAAATGCAAAGTTATGATATAATTTGATGAATGCTGAAACAGGTGTGGCAATATGTAAATGTTGACAGGAAAAAAAAAAAAAGGACCATCAGACTACGTTTCAAGTAGCATTGCACTAAAAGCCATATCTAAATTTTAACTTATGCTTGACCAAGGGCTGAAGGTGTTGCTTTTGAAAAGTAATCCTAACTTCTCTGAGATAATGCTTTTTCGTTGCTAAAGACAATTCAGCTAACCAATTTTTAAAGACTTCCTTTACTTATTTGAAAGGCAGAGTGACAGACAAGAAGAGATAGAGAAAGAAAGGGAGCTCCTATCTTCCCATCCACTCCCCAGATGACCTCAAGGGCACAGGCTGAGCCAGGCTGAAGCCAGCAACCCGAAACTTCTCTCACACTGGTGGTAGTGGCAACAGCACTCGGGCCATCATCCACTATTTTCCCAGATACAACAGCAGACAGCAAGTTTGGAACGGCAGTAGCTGGACTGGATTGGGAATTCGCATGGGTGGCATTACAGGTAGCAGCTTGACTCATTGTCACAATGCTGATAAACCATTTCTAAAACCTATCCTACTTTAAACACTCTATAAAGTTTTAACTGGAACACACAATACATATTAAAGTCTGCTAATCAGAAAATTGGTTTTGAAGTCTCTAATAACTATATTATTATATTGCATTATATTATGTCACTACATTAGTAATTATTTCAAATTAGCATCATTTTAAAAATAAATTGGGGGTCCCGGCGGCATGGCCTAGCAGCTAAAGTCCTCAACTTGCATGCGCCACAATTCCATGTGCACCGGTTCTAATCCCGGCAGCTCCACTACCCATCCAGCTCCCTGCTTGTGGCCTGGGAAAGCAGTTGAGGACAGCCCAATGCCTTGAGATCCTGTACCCACGTGAGAGACCCAGAAGAGGCTCTGGGCTTCTGGCTTCGCATTGGTGCAGCTATGATTGTTGCAGCCACTTGGGGAGTGAATCAACAGATGGGAGATCTTCCTCTCCATCTCTCCTCTCTGTGTATTTGACTTTCTAATAAAAATAAAATAAACTAGATAGATACATAAATAGATAGATAGATAGATAGATAGATAGATAGATAGATAGATAGATATAGGTATAGAGATAGAGATACAGATATAGATCATAGATATCACAGTCCTGGCTTGAATCCCAATTGTTCTGCTTCTGATCTAGCTCCCTGCTGATGTACCTAAAAAACAACAGATAATGATCCAAGTACTTGGGGCCCTGACACCCAAGTAGAAGACCAGAAAGAGCTCCTGGTTCCTGGCTTCAAAATCTTCTTATAACTTTTTTTATTTTTAAATTTAAAAAATTTTAAATGTATATGTGTTTACATATACACGTACAAACATATGTATGAGAGAGGGAATAAATCATGTGGATTTCACGATCAGTATTAGACAATGTAAAAAAAAAAAAAAACCTAATATCACAAGTGGAAATACACCACCTTTTCAAAATTCTAAAGTGATGCTCTGAAGGGAAAAGCGAGTGTTTTCAAATATAAAAATTAAAATCATCTAAGCTAGATTCAAATATCATTAGAGTCTCCAAAATAAAAAGAAATGCTAAAGGAAGGCCTCACACAACTGCCTAGTGGTAAATCCTTGCCTTACACGCCCCAAGATCCCACATGGCTGCCAGTTCCTGTCCCTGCTCTTCCAGCTCCCATCCAACTTCTTGCTTGTGGCCTGAGAAAGCAGTAGAGGATGATCCAAAGCCTTGGGACCCTCCACCTGTGTGGGAGACCAAGAAGAAGCTCCTGGCTCCTGGCTTCCAATTGGGTCAGCTCTGGACATTGCTGCCACTTGGGGAGTGAACCAATGGACAAGTCTTTCTGTCTCTCATCTCTATAAATCTGTCTTTCCAATAAAAATAAATATTTTTAAATGCTAAATGTTAGCATTTTCCCTTTTTGTATTACCTTAATACCAACACAGAAGGAAAATAGTAAGATTAAAAGTTAAAAAAAGCTAGGGTCCGGTGCTATAACCTAGCAGCTAAAGTCCTTGCCTTGTACACACCAGGATCCAATAGGGGTGGCAGTTCTAATTCCAGTAGCCCTGCTTCCCATCAAGCTCTCTGCTCATGGCCTGAAAAGCAGTTGAGGATGGCCCAAAGCCTAAAGACCCTGCACCCACATGGCAGATCCAAAAGAGGCTCTGGGCTCCTGGCTTAAGATTGGCGCAGCTCCAACCATTGAGGTCGCTTAGGGAATGAATCATCAGATGGAAGATATTCCTTCTCTGTTTCTCCTCCTCTCTGTATATCTAATTTTCCAATTAAAAAAATAAGTTAAGAAAGCTTTGGGGGAAGGAAGAAGCAAAGCGGGTGGGAGGAACCCCTATACCTACAAAACTGTATGATGGAAAATAAAATAATAAAATTTTTTATTTAATTTATAAGTTACAAAAGCTTAATTTCAGCCTGAATAAAATTTATTTATAGGAGAAGCCTTTTAAACAGTACCAATATGTAAAATGTAAGATGATATTCCAAATTATAATGAAGTCACTTGATGTGACTTGATAGGAAACACAATAATTATATGCTTCCTGATCTATAAAAATGCAAAAAATACACTAGAAAGAAAACTGATTATGTCAACATCTAGAAACAAAGTAATATTTATTTTTAAAAAGGGGGCTGTGCCCAGTGCATTTCACCAGTACTTAAATGAATATTATCTATGAATTTCCTGGACTCCATTACTTTCATGTCCACTTCCTGATTTTTGACTATTAATTCACTTATTAAGGGACAAAGAATGAGGGACAAAAGGAAATGCAAAAAATTACATATTCAAATTTTCCCTGCCTTTTAATTAGTTAGCATTCATAAGGTTTCTACTCCTTAGCAGAAAGCTAACGAAACAGAAGACAAACGGAATATGGTACCTTTTTATCATATTAGTAAAAAAAAAAAAGTAAGCTTATAATGTTAAATAATAACAACCCAAAAACACAGTTGATAGGTTAAGACATAAGATTTCGTCCCTAGGGCCCGGCGGCGTGGCCTAGCAGCTTAAGTCCTTGCCTTAAACGCCCCGGGATCCCATATGGGCGCCGGTTCTAATCCCGGCAGCTCCACTCCCCATCCAGCTCCCTGCTTGTGGCCTGGGAAAGCAGTCGAGGACGGCCCAAAGCCTTGGGACCCTGCACCCGCGTGGGAGACCCAGAGGAGGTTCCTGGTTCCCAGCATCGGATCAGCGCAGCACGCTTCGGATCGGCGCAGCACCAGCCTTTGCGCTCTCTTGGGGAGTGAACATCGGACGGAAGATCTTCCTCTCTGTCTCTCCTCCTCTGTGTATATCTGACTTTGTAATAAAATAAATAAATCTTTAAAAAAAAAAAAAGATTTCGTCCCTAATTGCAATGAACTATATAAGGCTGAATAAAAATATATAAATTCATTCAATCATTCAATTACACTTGGTATCACAGTTTTCAAATTTAAATAACCTTTTATAATTAATTATTTCCATTAACTAAGACTAAGTGAAAAATAAGAAAAAAATTATAGTCTAAGAAAGTAAAGAAAAAAGGAAGGTTGTAGGGATGAAACAAAAAACATTTTTTTGTGTAGTTCAGAAATAATTCTAAGTGGTAAAAATATTTATTAGGAAATAACTAGAGACTGACTCCAGTTAGGCAGTGTAGATAGTGTTAGGCAGTGTCTTTTCCAGCTCTGTAAAAGATATCGCCCAAGGGAAGCTCGCCATACATTACTCATATACACACCTAATTCCATTGTCTAATATTTAAATTGTTGCTTATTTAAGAAATGAATGGACAAGAATGAGGAGAGCTAGAGAACAGTCCACCCCCTTGACTGGTTTGCTCCCCAGATGCCATCACGTGGGGCAGAAGCCAGGAGCAGGCAGGCAGTGCAGGTTTCACACACTGCTAGCTGCGGACCCATGCCCTGTGCTACCACGCATCGCCACTGCCTCCCAGGGTGTGCACTGACAGGAAACTGAAATTAAGAGCCAGAAGCAGGTAGCAAACCACTAAAACACTTGCCTGTTTATAGTTTTAAAACAGAAATTCTCTCATGTAAGGCATCCCAGCTTTAAGTTACTCAAAAACATCTCAAAGGCCTGACCCAGGAGTTCCTTACCCCTGATACTCATAGAACCAACTTTTCTACCAAATAGTTAAATATTTGAAATCTTGGAAGGATAAACAGTTACTAGTTAATCTGATTGTCCAGAGGGAGATTCTTGCCACAGATTTTGCAGGTACAGCCCAGCTGAAATTTGCATAATTTAAAAAACTGCACCTTAGATTTTACTCTTATACTTATTCAATAAGTAATTATTGAGCTAAGTGCTCACTCAGTACTGGTAGAAAGATTCAGTAGTCTGTACTTTCAAGAGATATATAGCTTAACAGTATATTCATGTGTAAATGTACCATCAATAAAGAAAAAGGCAGAAAAATAATATTTGAACAACTCACACAAGTCTTACTATTTTCTGTAAAATAAAAAATTATTTAGCATTATATATCTGACCTAAAAGACAACTTTCTGGGAATTTATAACAATATTCCAAGACAATATTGCCATGATTTAGAGTAAACATCAAGTATTCTAACATCTAGTTGGTAGAAGTCCCTGGATATAATAATAAAAAATGCATTTTACTTTTCATGGGCCACACTTTGCTTTTAGCTTCAGATGCTACAGACTCCCTTTAACCTAGAGAATTCAACACTGTAAATACTAATAGATACATTAAACCATTTTATTCACACAGAACATTCAATTATGTCATGCATGCTAAAGAAATATAGCTGAATATTAAACATATGAAAAATAAAAATATATTTGCTTGATTCATTCAGTATCTGTTATATGCTTAGACTTCTGCTGGACTCAAGGACAAATACTACACAATTAGATCCCGCAAGTAATTCACAACCTAGCAATGGTAGCCAGGAAGGGGCTTAGGGAAGAAAATGGCTATTAGACACATGGCCAACATCAGGCTTCAAGATGGCAGTTCTCTTAGTTGCAATCCCATAAAATTCAGGTTTAGTCCATGCACATAAATCCTATCAATAATCTGTCTTAATCCAGGAAAATTAGTCTGGGATGTAGAAAGATAGGAAAAAACTCCAGTAAGGAGTTGTAAGTCTCTAGTTGAAGGCTTGGAAATAGGTCACTGTTCTCTTGGAAGTCCAAGCACAGGCCTAATGACCTAAAACTGGCAGTCATTGCAACAAAAGAAAAGAGAAAAATTATAGCAACACTAACATTGAGAGCCTAAGCCACTGGCTGACTTCTCATCAGGTTTCAGTACTTTTCACTTCAGAGCAGAGGTGGAGTTAAAACCTCCATAAGGAAGAATGAAGGCAGGCGAGTACTCTATGCAACAGTATAAGAGTAAATCACCACAGCATTATAAACACAAAGAAGCATAAAAGAATGTGTGTGACCTGCAATATTTGGGATTGTGGGAGCACAAATTTAGCGTGGATTTGGAAAGCGATGGGAAATGAAGGTAGAAAGATAGAACCATGGATCAGATCCTAGCTTCATTTGCTTTGTTATGGAATTCTAGGTTTGTCCTCTGTAGGTAATGGAAAGCCATGATTGGATTTTAGACATGTGAAATGCAGGCTTATCTTTTGGGAGCAGCGTGCTGACAGCAGTATTAAAAAAAAAAAAAACTGGAGACTATCTAGGAGACCTGCTACTGCATGGATTGTTTTAATCATTCCAGAAATGATGGACATTGAATGGTTAATGTGGCATTGAGATCAGAGACTTGGAAAGAGGATGTGAGAGGAAGGTGAAGTCAAAGATTCTCAGCTTGTACAAGCAAATTTAAAAAGATGTCCATCTGTAAAATCACAATAGAAAATTCCATAGGACCAAAGCTACACTGTAACGCTTAAGAATGAAGGGGAACAAGTTAACATGATAGGATCATTGGTTTCCCTCAAAATTTTTAAAAGTTGCTTAGTGTGCACAAAGTTTTGGGGATTGAATGATGGCGGCAAAGGGTGCAGACACATTCGAGATGATGGAGAATCATTAGGGTAAAGAACAGAGAGCAGATAGGGGAAAAAGATAGGGGTCAGGCAGTTAACAGGGAAGTACCTGGAGACCTGCTGGACGCAGGCAAGAGGTGACGGTGGCGGAGTGGTGTTACAGGCAAGAGAAAATCCATCAGCCACCAGTGAAATGTGATCTGGACTCCAGCAACAACCAGGCATTCAGCAGCAGCCACAGATCAGCCCGTGCGGCAGCCAGGAAATGAAAAGCTAAAGTCATGTATCACAATTTCCTGGGATTCTGAAAATCCCTTCAAGAGACACATTGATGCCCATGACGGAAACTCTGTTGCAGGCTTGGGATTGGTTTATTTCAGGGGTTTCCCACACGGGTCTGATTCCAACCAGCCAGTGCTCCTGGATTATAGCAGATGGGTAAGATTTTTTTCTTCTCCTTGGGAGTTGGGGGTAGAACGTCATTAAAGCCTATATCATTATATCAACAGTTGAGGTTTGACAATGATTAGAATTTTTAGGTTTTTTGGTAAAGATAGAAGATGAAATGCTTTAATGCTGTACTGCCAATGGGAGGGTTTTGCCTTTATTGTTCAAGATTTGCTAAAAATAATAATACACTTTTTAAAAAGTCAGAAAAAAAGTTTTTGGGATTGTATGTGGATTTAAGTGCTAACTCTACAAGTTACTAGCTTATAACCTTGAGTTAATTATCTAATATCTATAAATTTAATCTCATGCAATACTTGTTTGTTTAAAAGTCATCTTGTTTCCAAGAAGGTTTAAAGCAGTTGGCAAAAATACATCATGGAGTGGACATTTCACACAGCAGCTAATAATCTAATTGAGACATCTACACCCCATATTGTAGTTATGGTTCAAGTTCTGCCTATCCCACTTCTAATTCGGTTTCCTACTTTGTGCCTGAGAGGCAGTAGATACAAATCAATTACTTGGGGTGATGGAACCCACATGGGAAGTATTGATAGAGTTCCTAGCTCTGGCTTCGGCCACATTCAGCCCTGACTCTTGTGATAATTTGGCAAATAAACCAGAAGATGTAGGATCTCTCTCTCTCTCTCTCTCTCTCTCTCTCTCTCTCTCTCTCTTTCTGCCTTTCAAACAAAAATAAAATAAGTAAAAATAAAAATATACACAATCAAAATAAAATATTTAAAAAGTAACAATGAGGGAAAGAATAGAATATGCAAATCGAAAGTGAATTTACAGGTTTATTACTTACAGTGATGTAATTTTGAGTAAGAAATGCGTTTCCTACCTGTACATGCATCCTAGGAATCATGTTGAGTTCTACGACTCACATTCCCTATTGTGACTGACTCCTCTAGAGTCTTGGGAAAACAATGATCAGCACAAAAAACAACATCCTTGAATGTAACACAATGTAAAGTTTCTCGATGCCAATCAATGTTAGAACACCTAAATACACATCTAACAAAAGCAACAACAACAAAAAAAAACTTTCTTCCTCTATGGAAACGAAAATGAAAAAAGCTGGATGAAGAGCTATCTCAGAGTCGGGTTGATTTCAAGAAACAGTTTGAGCTTATTTATATAGGGGGGGAAAGTGTCTTTATTCAGAAAACCTCCAATAAACAGTTCTCCCATTAAGGTCACTCAAGGACACCATCTAACCATCTTCCCTCCAATAGTGGTCTCCCTGATAATTCCTGAGCCACTGTTTTGACAGTCTCAGTTAGTAAGCTTCTCAGCCTCAATGTATACAAGAACCTAATTTTCAGAAATAGGATGTGCAGCATAAATCCTGACTAAACAAGACCAATTGAAAGAAAAGTCTGGGCTCATGGAAATTCTAAATATTCAAAAGATAGTCCAATCCTTTACTATAATATAAGCAATCAAAATAAAAGATATTATACACTAGATTTCCTTACAAATTTACTTTAGTAAATGAGTATTTCTAATGAGTTTAATTGCCTATCATTTAATGCTATAAAAAACTTGAAAATGCTGTTTTCACAAATATGCTACATAGCTTAAATGCCTCTCTTGACCCATGTGAACTTACATTGAAGTTATTTGCCCACTATTAAAGACATTGCTGTTGAGAGAAGTTATAGGAGCTAAAACATAACGAGTCTTGATGTCAGAATTAGTCCTTCTTTGTAATATTTCTATTCATCACTAAAGAAAAACCTACATTGCAGTATCATTGGGTTTGGGGAGAGTAACTGTTATTCTTTGGTGTCAGCAAGCAGCCTTTGTTTGCATCCCATGAAGGCCTCAAGCACATCAGGACCCCCATCTCAGGGACTAGAGCCAGTGGGTGTGTGGTCTGGCCTCGGCACATGCATTGCATGATAGGCCAACTCCATTACTGACTCCTGTACAAAGGCTAAGAACACACCCAAGTACACACAAAAGACAAGACTGCCTAATACTCTGTTCCAACCAAAGACCTCAAGTATCTCTTCAAAGACAAAAAAAAAGAATCTAATTATTGCTTTTGGTCAATTGAATTGCTCTTTAGGCGAAGACTTATAGCAAAGTATCCAAGTCTGTGAACACTGTGTCTGAGATGATCATGAAAGACTGACAGCCTTAGAATTTATATTTGGAGAATAATGAGGAGCCTGTGGGGAATAAATGGAATTTGTCACCTCTTCCCCAATGGAGCCAACAACTTCTCAGAATAGTGAGGACAATGTGGGGGACATAGCCATTGGCACTGAATGGGAGTTCTCTGGATCTTGAAGAGGGATTCATTAGATGAGATAGACTTCCAAGCCACAGATAGGTAAGTCCTACAACCATGACCAGTGAGAAATAATTAGAAAAGATGTGAAGTATTTACATCCCTCAGCAAGACTTAAGATTCATGGTGGGAAAGCTCTAAGGAGGAAATGAAATGGGACAGCTAGGTAGCCTACTTAGGATCATGATTTGGAAGCCACACCTCCCCGACTCTATGTAAACCCCACTAGCCTATCAGTCACATGACCCCGCCCCCCACTCAGGACATTCTTCCCCTGACGACAGACTTCAGGGTAGTGTCAGGTAATCTCTCACACCTCCCAAACGCATACATAGAATCAGTCAACAAGAAAGGCATTCTGTCTCTCCCCACAGACAGAGGATGAAAGGCAAAAACATTTCTCTCTCTCCCACCTTTCTTCTCCTGGCCCACATGTTTCTGTGATCTCCTAACCTTTTAAAAAAACTTTATAATTTTTTAAAGAATTTCTACTAGAATATATACTGAACAGTGGTTAAATCTGGGAAATGAACCAGTAACAAAGGAAGGAAAAAATATTTGTTTCTTTTATATTCTGTTTTGTTTTCATTATTTGAATTTTATTATCTTTATATACATTATTTTTAATAAGATTAAAATACTAAATTGAACACCAACATTATGTATTAATTAGAAAAAAGAAAAAGAAAAACCTATTTAAGGAAAATGTGATAATTATGCAATGATGTTTCCGTAAAATTTCAAAATACTTTAATTTCAATGTAAGACGATCTTAATGTTTGAGAGCAATGGGAAAGAGGTGGATGCTAAAGCTATTCTTTGTCACTTGAAGTTTGTCATAATCCTACAATTAAGATATCCCATTTATTTATGAGAAAATTTTTCTTTAAAAACAATGATCCGGGGGCTGCAGGAGAGAGCATCTTGCTCGGATCCCGATCCCAGCCAACATGTGCTCATGCTGAGCTGGGCCCAGGCCCACCTGGATTCAGGGGCTGCTTCCTTTCCGGTGAGTACACCGAGGCGGGGGGGTCTCTGGGACTGGGTGAGTCCGGGGTCACCCACCGCCCTCAGTGGGTGGTGGACGGGATTGGGGTGGGTGCAACCTTGGGCCTGCGGGTTTAAACTTCAGCAGCCAGGAGGCTGCTGGGGGCTGCAGGAGGGAGCGACTTGCTCGGATCCCGATCCCAGCCACCATGTGCTCATGATGAGCCGGGCCCGCCTGCTGGCCGCCCGGCCGGGGAGCTCTAGGGTATTGGTTGTCTGAATCGTTGCTTAGGTAGCTCCAGGCTGACAGCACTTTTTCTGGAATCTGAGTCAATCGTAAAGATTCCCAATGTCAGTAACTAACATCTAATCACTTAACAATGCTGAGCTGTGAAATTGGTAATGGAACGGAATGTACTGGGCAGGACTGAGCAAACCTTAGCCTACAAGCAAAACTAGAAACCAGCATGGAGCACAGGTCATGCCAAGCTAGGCTCTTGCACCTACTGGTCCTCAGAGCAACCACGGGCAGGTGCGCGATTTACGGCTAGGAACAGGTCCAAATGGGGAGGTAAGGGGACACCCTAACTGGGTTGAGGTTCCCACCAAGGGGTGCGTGTGCTGGAATGGGGGCTGCATTCTATCTAGGAAACAGTCGTAGTCACCCAAGGCACTAGTGTGACTTGGGATTGGATGCACCAGGCCAGTTCAGACCCCAACACCATCTGGTGTCATGGAGAACCAGGGTAGACGTGGGACTGACTAGGCTGGGTCTCAACCCCCTACTAAGTCATGTGTGAGCTGTATGTGGGTATGGATGAGCCATGGCTGGGCTGAAACATCCAACAACAAGAACCAGAATGGGGTGAAAGCTAGCCAGGAAAAGCCACTGTTCCTGCTAGGACAGGAGGTGAACTGAGTAGGGTTGGCTCAAGGACCCCCTGGTATGTGCAAAATCTGGCATTGGGAGGGGTTCTGATGGAGGAGCCTGGGCAACTCCTCTAGCAGGACACAGTCCCTGCAGGTAAGCGCAAGAAGCATGATAGGAAACAGCCCAGAATAGGCCATGGAAAGTTTCCCACTGGCACACATTCGGCATGGGTCAGGGGCAGACCAGGCTGAATCAGTTCATGTCATCCACTGGCAAATCCGATCACCAGAACAGAGTGTGGGTTGAGCCGGGTTTGGTCGCAACAAAACCAGTACACACTATGGAATGCCAGGGTGAGGTTGCCTGTACTGGATTTGACCGCAGCACCCAACCTGCATGCGTGAGATCCAGGAAGGGAGGGGCAGAACTGGCAGGGGGATTAAGGGGCTGGTCCCCTTGCCAGACAGCTACTCCCACTGGAGAGCGTGGGCTGGGATGGGGACAGACCAGACTAAGCAAGGCTGCAACACCTGTGCACCGCATGTGGCCTAGATCAGGGAAAAGCCAGGCTGGGCTGATTATTCCTATGGGTGCAAGCATAAATTAGAGTGGGTGAGGGATGTTTGGGCTTAGCCACAGCATCAGCTGGCACTGGGGACTAATTCTGTCAAGTCAAATCACAGAACCACCTAAAGAGTGCATAAACCGGGACTGAGAGAGACCTGGGAGGGAAAAAGTGGGTTCCCCCTTCTTGGGTCACTACTCCCGCGGGAGGGCATGAAAAGTGGAACGGGGGCTGGGGTGGCTAGACAGAGAGGCACTCAACAACATCCGTGAGGGCTGGATGGTTGAGTTGGTTAGATAGAACTAAGCTTGAATACTCAGTGACAAGTACAAGAGCCAAATGGGATGGGGGACAGACTGGTCTACTGCTACACATACTGGCAAACCAGGGTAGGAGGCGGGCCTGGTGGGGGTTACTGTGGGTCGCCCCGACTAGGCTGCAGCTCCCAATGGTTGATGTAAGGGCTGAGTATGTGCTGGACAGAACCAGACTGGACTGCAACACCCATTGGTTCCAGTGCAACTCGGGACTGAAAACAGAACCAACCCAGCAATTGAAACCACCAGCTGATCGGGGTGATGGACTGTGCCGGACCCTGTGCTTGCTAGAACATACAAGAATCTAGTCTGGGAATACCTCAAAGTTTCTTTGGAGATCTCCCCAATCGAACTGCTGGACTCAGAACTCTAATCAAGAAAAGGCAGAAGACAGAACAGGTCAATCATTCATCTCAGCTGTATGTTGTTGGCAGCGAAATATGGGGCAAACGGAGACTTTATGATGGACCATATCAATCAGTGGACGACCTCATCGAGCGAAACTGGCAGCGATTCATAACTGGAGAACTATTAAAACCACTTGAGCACATATCTCAGAGCATGCCCCACATCCGGGACTTGGGGTGGGCGGGAAACCGGGTGGGGCTTCTCCCTCAATATTCCCCTTTACCTCGGATACATGATGGAAACAATATGGACATAATAGTATTACCCACTTCCCTATACCCCCTGAACCTTTTTTAAACCGCAATTAACTATGTAAAGATTGTCAACAACAATACAATAAAATTAAAAAAACATAATGATCCTTTTATAATTACTAATATTCTTTTCCTGAAGCAAAGCTGTCAAGTAAACAGAACACCGTATTACCATGGGACAAGAATGTGATGATATTTTCATACAGCCAAACCAAAATATGTGAATAAGAAGCTGAGATTAGTGAATAAGGAGAAATTATGAAGATAAGGAAAAAAATTAATACTCAAAATGAAAAGGACTGCTGATAATGTTATCTTTGAAGTATGAATGTACAGTAAGTAGCTTTTATTTTTAAAGTTTTATGTTTTTGTTTTTAAAACCTATGAAACCAATGAAATGTATATAATCACAGGCTAACCTTAAAATGACAACTAAATACCTCTAAGGCAAGCCTTAGAGTGATAATAAATGTTTAATAAATGTCAATTTTAAAATCTTATTTTTTCACTTTGGATTTCAACACTGCAACACAACCTGATGAACTACCAAATGTGTAGCTATAACTTGTCCTTCAAGCTATTAAAATGCACACATTTAAAATAATTTTTAATTAAACTACATTTATTATTTACCATGATGCATTTATAGGTTTAGGGCTTCTTCCCTCCTCCTCTCTTTTCTCCCTCCCCATTTTCCTCTCCCACTATTTTTTCCCAAATTATGTAATACAGTAACAGCTACAAGTTTAACTTTCTGCTATTCTGCAGTAAATGCCTTTTACCATCTCCCAACCAAATTGTTTTTATAAACAACTATTTTATTTATTTTTAAGTCTTATTTTAAGATATTTGACAATGAAGATAGCCTGTATTCAAGAAGCATAGCTTTATTATTTGGTATACTCAGATACTGCATAATGACTGTCACAATAATATTACGCACTATATCACCATCATTCTACATTAGGTCTTCAATCTTACTTATCTTATTTTTTAAAAAAGTATTTACTTTTCAGCCAAGATTTCATTTCCCCCAAATCCCACATCCCAAAACCATTACTGTCTGGTTCTGTGAGTTTCACTTTCTTAAATTTCACATGGAAGTGACACCATACATTGTGCCTAGCTTATTTCTATTAGTATACTGTCCTCCAAGTTTATCTGCGGTATTATAACTCAGTACTAAAAAAAGTAAATAGTATGTTTGGTGTCATGGTTAAGACCAGCTGGAACTCCCACATCCTATACCAGAGTGGTTCAAGACTCAGTTCTTTCACGTCCCAATACCCTGATAAATGTATAGCCCAGTAAGCAGTAGAGGATAGACAATCCAGCTAGTTGTGCCCCTAGCCCACAAGTGAAACACCTGGATTTGGTTTTCAACCCCTAGTATTTGATTGGTCAAAACCCAACCACTGCAGTCTGGAGGGTAAACCAGCAAATGAAGGCACTCTATCAATCTCTCTTTCTCTGTGTCCTTATGCCTCTGAAATCATTAAATGTATATAAGTCAAGTTATTTTTTAAATAGGTAGAGGACTCAAATGGAAATTTTTCCAATGGAGACATACAAATAGCCAACAGGCACATGAAAAAGTGCTCAACATCATTCATCATCAGAAAAATGCAAATAAAATCATAGTGATTTATCATCTTAGACCAGTTAGGATGTCTATTATCAAGAAGACAAGAAAGAGTAAGTATATTCCTGACATACTGTTGGTAGGGACATAAATTATAATAATCATTACAGAAAACACTATGGTGCTGCATTATGGTGCAACAGTTGACACTTGGAATACCAACACCCTATACCAAAGTGGCTGGTGTATATCCTGGCTCCTCCACTTCTGGTTCAACATCCCACATATGTGCACCCTGAGTGGCAATAAGTGATGGCTCAAGTATCTAGGTCCCTGTATTCCACATAGGAGACTCCAGTGGGTCCCTGGATCCTGGCTTTAGTCTAGCCTAGTCCTGGCTCCTGCGGGCACTTGGGGTTTGAACCAGCAAATGGAATACTGCTCCCCACCTGTTTCTCTGCCTTTCAAGTAAAACAAAAATAGGCAAGATTTTTTTTTAATGCAGAAAACAGAATGGAAGAGCATCAAAAATGTTCTTTAAAACCTAAAACTAACTGCAGTAGACACAGGAATCTCAATTCCTGATACACATGCAAAGCAAATAAAATCAGCACCTCAAAGAGATATCTCAACTCCCATGTTCTCTGCAATATTATTCACAGTAGCCAAGCTAGAGATGCAACCTAATGGCAATCTACAAAGAAAAAAAAAACACATTGTGTATGTAAAAAAATAAAACTAAATGTATTCATGAATATTACTCAGCCATAAAACAGAAGGAAATATCAACTGAATTTCTGCAGATTTTTCACTTGTTCTTCCAGCATCTCTCCTCACCCAAACGTACCATACTGATATTCTCAACACAAGTGCCTGCAGATATTCTTTTCAAATACCAATCAGATCATGTTACTTCTCTGTTCTGGATAGTGGTGCTCACTCACTTAGGGTAACAGCCAAAGCCTTTGAAATTGCTTAAAGGACCTAACATGAGTTAACCTTCCTTGACCTCTGACCTCTTATTCTATTATCTATTCCAATCTCCCTTCCAAATTCCAGTACTCCTTTGTTCTGGTGATCACACCTGCCAGCCATACTTTCATGTGATGTTCTTTTCCCTGGCTTCCTCTCTTTATGAAAGTCTTTACCTCCTTCAATATAGCCTTTCCAATTAGGCCTATCCTAATCACCTATTAAATTTCACAGCTTGCCCCCCTACTTCATCCATTACAAATGGTTTAATTCCCCCTAATAGTGCTCTTTTCCTTTAAGTCATAATATTTTTTCAAGTTATATTAACATAAAGAAAACAGGTTTCATGTATTTTACAAGCACAACAAATGAAAACCTTTTCCTTTTGTCTTTATCCTCAGTCTCCTTGTTGTACATAAAGGGCCTGGCTGGGGGAAGGATTCTTTAATAGAGTATTAATAAACACAGATAAAGAGAGTATGTATGTATGTATGTATGTATGCATGTATTTTTATTTATTTGAAAATCAGAGTTACATAGAAAGCCAAGAGATTCATCTGGGTCTTCCATATGAAAACCTACACGCTTGAACCATACTCAGATCCTGTTCCTAGGCAGTTATAGCAGGGAGCTGAATTGCTAGTGAAGTAGCTAGAACATGAACCAATACCCATATATATGCCAGTATCACAGGCAGCAGCATAACTCACTAAACAACGCAAATCCCAGTTGGAGAGGTATTTATTGGAAGATCTTAGATATAATTTTTTTGTTCTTTTTTCAACTCACAGGTTAAATTGAATACTTTTTAAAGATTTATTTATTTTTTATTGGGAAGGCAGATGTACAGAGAGAAGGAAACACAGAAAGATCAATTGATTCACTCCCCAGCTGGCTACAATGGCTAGAGCTAAGCTAATCCAAAGCCAGGAGCCAGGAGTTTCTTCCGGATCTCCCACATGGGTGCAGAGTCCAAAGACCTAAGGCTGTCCTCTACACCCCCTCCCAAGTCACAAGCAGGGAGCAGCCAGTACATGAATGGGCAGCCATACAGCATCCTGGCCTATGCAAGGCAAGGACTTTAGCCACTAGGTTACCACACCAAACCCAAAAATCTACACATTTATGGTATACATATGATGTTATGATATTAGTATACATTTGGAATCAAGCTATTTAGTGTATATTTTATTTCACATAGCTATCATTTTCTGTGGATGTACAACATTTCAAATGTTCTTTTTTTAAAAATTGCCATGCATTTATTTTCATCTTACTTGAAAGGCAGAAAGACAAAGATCTCTGTGTTGATTCACTCCTCAAATGCGCAACAGCCAAGAGTGGGACAAAAAAGAACAGGAGTTGAGGCAGTGAAACCAAAGAACTGCCCGTCCTGCTAGTCTGTTTGATTTGACCAGGAGTAGAGACAGAACAGCAGATCCCAGATGAGCAGTGCAGGAACAGGGTGGACTTCACAACCCAGTGTACCCCCTGGAACTAATATCAGGCACCATATTTTGTTTAAGGAGACAAGGGCTGTGGAAAGTACTGCGCATGCACTGAGCTGGGAATGAATTTATTTCTTGCTCACTCAACTGCAACAACATGTCATCCTACAGATTGCACCCAAGACAGGTCCCTGTAGCCCTAAGACCTGACGGCCAGAAGATCAAGAACTCTAGTAGTGATACTTCAGGTGCCATTTTGTAGTATGACAAAGGCATAGAGTCTGCAGGGACAGTGCTAAGCTGCACACACACTGAGCTTGGCAAGAACTCATTGAGTTCAGTGCATTGCACTGGTCCCACAGGAAAATAATACCAACTATGGCATCATACAGGTCAAAAATAGGTCCGTGTGGCCCTCAGAACTAATGGCCAACAGGTTCCTGCAAGATTACCACCAACAGCAACCTAGCTATATAGAACTCCTGGTGTCTCCCTAATCCTGAGAATTGCTCCAACCAGAGTGGAAGAAAGATCATACAGACAACGGTGCAGCCTTTGCACATTGTCACAGGAGGTGGAGAATGGAGAGACAGGAGCTAGGGCTACAGAGACCATGGTGGAAATCTAACGTAAGAACCCAGATCTGGAACTCACTGGAGGGAGTGGCACAACTGACTGCAAACAAAGAGCTGTGTACCAACTGCAATAAGTAAAATCAAACTGTAGACCAGTGGGTGACACAGCTTAAAAATCTGCCCAAGCATAAGAATATGCTAACCAGAAGTACAATGATCAAGAGCAAAAGAAGAGACAGAGGCACAATGAGTATCACTGAAGACTCCCCTGCAAAGGAGGTACAGGACCAGGACTCCAACCCCAGTACGCTGACAATGGGCTGCAGGTGTCCCAAGAAGCATCTTAATTACGGCACTAAATGTCTACCTTAGATTTTAGGTTTTAATGGATTTCCTGTCTTTTCAGTCTGGATAGAGAGGCAGCTATGAAGTTTTGAACTACTGGCGCATTTAAAAACTTTTATGTTCTTTTATGTCGTCCAAATTTCTGATTTAATGGTACTTTCCTTTGGAAAACTAGATCCAGTGAACTAGTGAAGCAGGGAAAAAAATCAAAGGAAACAAAAAAATGAGAACTTCAGATTTTCAACTAAACTCAAAACTTAAGAAAGAAGGCTGAGAGCCAATGCTGAGATTAGTAAGGAAATGTTCCTTTCCGTTCCCCTTAGGAAGCAGGAATCAGTTGGTGGGGATGCAGAATAAACCCTGGAGTAATTAGATAAATGTATAAATTAATCCCACTGAGGTACAAAGTTTTTTATTAACATTCTTTCACAAACACAGTATCCCCCTCTATTATTTGCAGACATGTGACAGGGTCTGTACCTTCTTTTTGAAATTTATTTATTTTTATTGGAAAGGCAGGTTTACAGAGAGAAGGAAAGAAAGAGACTAAGAATTTCCATCTGCTGGTTCACTCCCCAAGTGGCCACAATGGCCAGAGCTGAGCCAGTCCGAAGCCAGAGGCTTCTTTCTGTTCTGCCAAGCAGGTACAGGGTCCCAAGGCTTTGGGCCATCCTCTACTGCTTTCCCAGGCCACAGACAGGGAGCTGAAAGGGAAGTGGAGCAGCCAGGATTAGAACCCGTGCCCTTATGGGATCCTGGCCTTTGTAAGGTGAGGATTTAACCATTAGTCTACCATGCCAGGCCCAAGGTCTGTACCTTCTAAGATACATAATGAATCACAGGTGTATTCAATATCTAATGCTGTAAACAAATTACCCTTAAATTTAGTGGCGTAAGACAAAAGTATTTATATTGACTTTGCTGCAATCCATGGGTTTTGCTATTTTTGTTCTTACTTCCATTTCTTCAAAAGTTTATTTTACAAAATTCTTTATTGAGTCATAGATCATATAGTAGCACCATTTTCTCCAAGAATGTTTTTTTGTTTTCTGTTTTATTTCTTTGTCGACACATTGGTCAACCTGTAGCATGTTATTTAACTCCATGGTGTTGTAAAATTTTTTAACTTTATTCCTGTTGCCAATTTTGTTTTATGGCTTTTCACTTAAGGGAATGTGTAGTAACAGCATAATAAGATACTTGCATACACAGATGTGAAGATGCAGTGCAGTATGCATCTCTGCTCCCAATCAAAGGACTCCCAGTGAGACGTTGGATGTATCTTGACAATAGGATGCTGGACCGTCTGCCATTTTCTGTACCAGCAATGTGAGGACACACTTAAATAGCAGATTGATGGACTTATGACTGCTTATGAAGGACTATACTGTTGTAATAATATGGGGGAAATCAGTTTTAAGGGAAATTTCAGAGCCTATGGAATTGTAGCATAAAATTTTAAATGTAATAAAAGAGGGGGTGAGGAAGGTAAATAGTTACTACCATAGTCTCAGCAACTGGGGAAATCCAGAAGCAGCCTGGGTGGGCACTTGTGGGTCAGGGTTAATCATGGAAGTCAGATGTTGCTACAGCTGTTGACACCTGAAGGCTTGACATGGCTGAGGGAGCTCTTTTTAAGGTAGATTGCACACAGGACTGGAAACTGGATGCTGGCTTTTAACAAGAAGCCTCAATTCCCTCCCACATGGGCCTCTCCAAGGGATCTTGAAATGTTTTCACAACAAGGCTGCTGGTTCCCCCCAAAATGAGCCATCCACAAATTCAAGACACACGAGACAGAAGCCTCGGTGCCTTTATGTATGACCTGGCCTTTTGTTGAACTGGAAGGTTAATTTGAGAGGGAAGGACACAGAGCATGAATAGGAACATTAAAGACTGTCTTGCAAGGGGACTACAACAGTCCCAAGAACTTAACATAAGAATGGCAAAATAACCTCAACACCTCAGAGTTTATCCAGATGTATCCATTTATGCCACCTGAAAATCAGAGAATATTTGTTTATCTTGTCTTCCTCCCCTAAAAACACCTAAAATATCGCATTAGCATCTTCAAGCAGTTGTACGGAATGAATTACTCATTTTAAAAGTAGATCACAGACAATAAAGTTACAGCACTTCAGTGAAAGTGTAACAATATTCAGCTAGGGACACAAGTCAGACTTAATAGACCGTGAGAAAACAGAGCAGCTATGACAATACTGACAGTACATAAAATAAAAATGTAGATAATATTGCCATACTACGCATATAAAGAGTGAATTCCAGATTTAAAGTAGGAACAGAAAACATCTGCATAAATAAATATTATATATGTATCTATGAATCTATGTACATATATGTAAAAATGTAGAGCAACTGTTTTACATTCAGACTTCATTAAACATGAGGATATATATGCATGTATTTCTTCACTTACATGATTTATGCATTTAAAAAATAATAAGCTTAGTCAAATTCATATTTGGCAGTATCACTTACCTCTTACTGTATCAATCCTTCAACAACTCTATAAACACTGAGTCTTCTAATCCTTACAAGCCCTGACTCCCACTATTGTGAGAAAAAGCTGATGTCATAAACACACTGTGTTACAGTGTCACTAACGGCACAATCCCTGAGACATTACCAGTTTCACTTGCTTCCAAACAACTGCTTGGAGTCCGAAGAAAGTAGAGGCAAATAAACATAGCACTGGAGCTATCAAAATTCTTATTTTTCATTATTAATCCTTAGCAAAAAGGAGACAGTTCGGAGGTAGACAGGAATAGGATCATTTGAAATAATCTTAAATCTTTCCTAACAATCATATTGTCTCATAGTCACAAAAGTTTCAGTGGAAGAAAGTCATTTCCCCCTTCCCACGACCTCCACCGTAAGATCTGGAAACCAAGAGCATAATTTCTGTGCTGTTATGCAACCTCCACCAGCAAATGGTAGTTATCAGTAACGTTTTCACCTGCAAAGTCTGTAATCTTTAAGACAACCCACCAATGATTAAATAAAACTCAGAGAGACCTTTTAAGAGGTTTTATTGTATCAAATGCTTCTCTAAGTAAAAAGTCTAAGCATAAATGTATCCCATCGTGAGCCTCCTTTTGTGCTTACACTGAGTGATTCATTTGGAACACTCCTACATTAAGCTTCTGCTTTTCTTGGCAAAATCTTGAACTGGCTGACGTCTTAGAGGCTTTCCCATGTACCCATTCTTAGCCTCACTTTTCCTCTCCTTTCATGGACTCCCGTTGTTACTAAGGAGCTTCTCATGTTGCCTTCCACATTCCATCTTTTGCAAAGCCACATTCCAGACTCTTTAGGATTCCTCCTTCTCCCATTAGGACATACTTTCCTAGGACTGACTTACATTGGAAGGCTTGCTAAGTGAGTGTCTAATCTGATCATCCCAACTACCATATTGATTCAGTGTTCATTGTCTCCGGAATCATACTTTAAGCCAGTTCCCAGAGATGTTATAAATATCCCAGCCTACGTATTTTAGGTATTTTGGTAAATAGTAAGAAAAAATCTGTGAATAGAACTGGGCCTCCTGGTAAAGTGATTTCTGTTGTTATGCCTTACTTAGACTAGGGAGTTGATCTTGGAAAATTATTCTTCCTGAAGTTATTTTGAAGGATAGGAATGTAGCTCCATGCATGGAATGAGTATTCTGTGATTTCCCATTGCACTTAAAAATGAAAACTACAATTCTTTTCATTGACAAAATGATCTGATGACTCCTTTCCTGTCCCCACCTCACATGCTACACTCCAGCTACACAAGACTTGTCTGTCCTTGAACATTACTGGGCTGCAACATCATACCTGTCTTAAGGTCTGTAATGGTGTTTTTCAATTATCAGCAGAAAAGTTGCTATTTTCATTTTCTTTTTCTCAAAGCAATGCAAATGTCATATTTTTAGACGCTCTACAGGAACCTCACAATCACTTTCTAGTTCACGATCCTATTTTATTTCTCCATTGTATTCGTCATCATGTGATAATTTCTGGGTCCCCCTCCTAACATATGTCTCATTGTCTATCATGTTCATCACTGTGTCCCTAGTATTTGACATAGAACCTGATACATATTCAGTGTTCAATAAATGTGTGCTGAATGAACAGATGAAAGCAAGTACAAGTTAACCTTTAAACTTCAGTAATTGGGTAAGAAGTTCTGGTGAACTACTTTGGAGGAGGTGTTGCCATCATTATAACCAAAGTACACTACATTATTTTTGTTTAAAATATTGTAAGTAACGGATTGGTAAAGTTCATTTGTCCCTTTGAAGAAATATCAAAAATTCATGCTAGTATCCCATGAGAAATCCCGCCAAGGGGATCATATTCTGCCATTGATAAGAAACTGCATTTTTCTGTGGTCAATTAGTGGCTACTATAAATATGTAGTTTCTGCTGTGAGGACTTCAGAAGCCAATGAGCAAACAACTTGCCTGTCACAAGAACCAATCAATGATCCCTGCCCCCCTGCAGTGTAGCTAAGCGGAGAAGCATTTCCAACATAACATGCAATAGCGCTAAACCAATAGCTGATAATGCAACAAGGTTCACCCAGTAGCCTGCCCTCAATGCCTCCTCTCCAAAAAAAGGAAAGTCAAAAATGCAAAATTTCTAGGCAGTCTTATTTCAGTTGGTTGCAGTCTGAGAGCAGTTCAGTAAGCCTGTGGTGCTTCTTTCACAGTACTGGCCTCTTGAAAAGCAAATTAAGGCAAGTGCATGGATTACAGCCACCTCGGGTTCCTTCTGCCACCTAGACAGTAATACATTAATTTTGTTTTGGCTAATTAATTTTGGTTTTGCTACACTAAAATTCCAAGAGTTTTTAAAGGCATCTTTCCTTTAAGTTAGCTTTTATTATATATATATATATATATATATATATATGAGAGAGATATGCACAAGGGGCAATGAATAATGTGTTACTCCTTTAAGAAAAATATGCATCAAAAGAAATCTTATGTTTAAAGAACTACAGTAAAATTTCTTGAAATTATTAGTCCCGGGAATGCTTGATCACTAACTCTTGTAGGGGAGATTGTTGACAATTTAATCTGGGAGACAAAACTCTAAATACTATCCTTCAGTTATTTCACTGCCAAGTTTAAGAAAACGCACACAATTCCACCATAACATATAAAATAAAAACTTCCTAATCTTGTCTTCTTTAGTCAATCTCTTATACTAGTCATTCACTTGATCCGATTTGCATCTTTCTGTGCCTCTGCCAAGATATTTAAGAGTAAGATAATAGCCAGCTCCCATGTACAGTGAAGCTGTGAAATGTTTTCCACCCTCTCTAGCCCATTTACACTCAGCCAGGTTGGGGGTGGGCATAGAACAGCATGCCTGCCCGTAGACAGCCACATCAACAGAGCTGAAAAACCAACCCTTCTGCTTGCCTCAAACTGCCATGTGGCTCCCTAAGAAGGGTAGCACACCAGGTAGCAAGCACGCCTGGCCAATCTGATGTCCTGATGAAGAAGGTGAACTGGAAATGAATATTTTCTTTCTTTACTCCTCTACATTTATAAACATGTGCTACTCCACGAGGAAGAGAGCGGAATCAGAGGTGTTAGGACTCTCCTATTCTATGGGAGCTAAACTATTTTAAGAAAATACAATCAAATTGTTTTTATAGGTTACAGCTTCCACAACAATTTCTGAGTGCTTTGTGCTTGATGTCTTCTAAAAAATTAAAAATGGTGATGCTTGAATGCTGAGGAGCAATTAAAAAGCCAGCTGAAGCACCAAGATAAAGTTGTGACCCCCTAGTGACCTCTAGCGTGGAGCTGAGCTCAGGAGAACAAGCGAGGGGGGGAGGGGCAAGAAGCACTCAAGGCTAGAGCGCCGATGTGGATCGAGCCCACGTTTTCTGTACTCCTCAGCCTTCCGCTTTCCTCTGAGTTGAGGTCCAATTTGAAGGCAGCCCCAGAACTCCCCTTCTGGAGCCGCCGGTCACTCCGGGTCGAAATCAGCTCCAAATACCACATCCTCCTCTTCGCCACAACCCTCAGGTACGATTTGACAGCACACAGCCCTGCTCACCCCTCAACCGCGCACGGTGTCAAAACTGGCTTCGCCTCTTCGCAGTGCTGCAAGCAACCTCTCGGGAACTGCGAGCCCCCAGCGAGAGCGAGGCCGCGCCCGGGAGTGAGCGAGCACCGACCTCTGCCCGTGGGCGCTGCGGGCGCGCGGTGGAGCACCTGCTCGCAGCGCGAATGGCTCTGCGCGGCCGCGGGAAGCCCTAGCAGACAACCGCTCCAGGAGCAGCCCCGCAGTCCCTTCCCGAACTACGCTGCCTCAAGTCACCCAGGCAACAAGCTCCTCCTGGCCCTCCCTGCCGTCGCCGACCTTCTCCCAACTTTGCAACTTTTGGATGTCCTGGTTCCGAAGGAGCAACAGGGGGACAGTCACCCACGGCCCACCTGGAAAGGTTGAAAGAGGGTTGGTAGCATGCAGGGATGCGACCAGTAGCCGGTCTCCTTGACCGTCTGGGGAAAACCAGAGCCAGAGACCAGCTCTACTCTGCTTCCGGGGACTAGAGAAATAAGCAGAACTTGTCACGGTAGATGAAACGAAGCATTGGAAGGAAAAAAACAGAGATCAGGGAAAAATCTCGGGAGAGAGGACAGAGAAAAAGATTCCAGAAGGGATGCGTGACTAGCAGTCTGGAGCCCCTTTTCTTCCTGCTGCCCTGAGAGGAAACAGTGCAACAGATTAACACCCAAGCTCCTGGAGTCAAAGGAAGTGGGGTGAGAGAGAAACAGTCACCAGGTTTCCCCAGGTTACAAAAGGGACAAACTCCTGTCAGAATATTCCCGGAGGCGGAAAGAGGGAGCCACTCCGAGGCTCCCAGCTCCCGGAGCAAACTCCAGCCTGCTGGCAGCTTGGCACTTGGCTGAACCTGGTTGTAAACAGGCCCGCCGAGGGGCAGGGCACAGGTGTGAGACGGTGGGCTCCGAGACGCGGATGCAGGGAGACTCACCCTTAAGGCTGCGGGGCTTTCTCCTCCGGGTCATCTTCTGGCCTCGGCCCTCCCTCCCAGACGCCCGACGCGCTTCCTCCGGCTGAGGCGAAGCTCCGGGAGCTGGCGCCGGGCTCCCCGACGAGCTGTGGCCGCCGCTCGGCGCTCAGCGAGCTCTTTGTTGCTGTGATGGCATCCGCGAGGCGGCGGCAGCCCGGCGGCGCGCTCGGCTCGGCTCGGCTCGGCTGCTGCGCGGGCGCCGCCGCCCCTCGGCTTTCGGCCCCGCTGGCTGGCGGTGGCCGCGGCTGCTGCGCCTGCTGCTGGAGGGGGCAGCGCCGGGGTCCGCCAGCGCCCGCCCAGCGCTGACCTCCCCCTTCCCCGCACCCTCCCTCCCCCACGCCCCCACCCCGGGCGTCCCGTCGGAGCCGCCAGCGCCAATCCCACCGGCGCCGTCACCCCTGAACTGCTACTGGGGACCGAGACCCGGGCGGCGGCGGGGAGCTTGGGGAGAACCGGGAAGCCCGCGGCCATCCGGGGACGGGAAGGAGGGAGTCAGGCAGCCGGATTCTGCTCGAGCCCGCGGCTGGCCTGCCTGCCTGCCTGCCTGCCTGCCTGCCTGCCTGCCTCGGGGCTTCGGAGGTTGCCTCCCAGGCGGGCTGCAAGACTCAGTGGGCCCACGAAAGGCGTCAGTCTTCCTAGGCCAAGAGCTCCAGCTAAGTGCCAGGGCTCGGAGGGTCCCTAATGCCCTGGCCGGGCGCTGTCCTTCTCTGTAGCCTCCTCAGGACAGCGATCCAGAGCTCCAGCCCCAAGAGGCGGAGAGCCCCGGGGCGCCCGCATCTCAATGCTTCCCGTGCCTACTGCGAAAGGGGGAAGAGCGGGCAAGTGCAGGCTGATGGAGAGAGAAATTCCAGAAGCTGACGGACATCTGCAAGAATGACCTTGTTAGGGGCCCTAAAGCTCTGTAAAGCCCGGGGCCTGGGACAGTTCCCTTGGGGCTGTGGGGAAAAGGAAGGAAAGTTCGAGGTCGGGTGCTAGTGAGAGTGGGGAGGGGAAGTTGCGATTGCTTGGCCCCCAGACGGAACTTTTACCCTGGGGTGCCCTTCCTTGATGCACTGGTTGTGGAGTTTGCCCTGGGAAAGCTTCGTCTTCCCGGAAGGAACTGTCCTCGTCTCCCGTGCTGATGGAGGGATGCGAAGGAATCCTGCCAGGATCATGCGGTGGTACAGTGGTGGAAGAACAGCCGACTTCAAAAGAATCACCGCCACTGTGATTCTTTGGTGTAGCACTACCGGAGAAAGCCTACAGTCTTCTTTCTTCCTTCTTTCTTTCTTCCTTTCTTCTTTCTTTTTTCTCTGCCTTCTTCTCCTCTTCCTCGTACCGTCTTTTTTCCCCTATGCAGGAGCTAGAATTTCAACTCAAATTCACTTGCTGATTCACAGGATTTCTTTTTTTTTAATATTTCCCCCTTTGACTTCATGACACTCTAAACACTCAATGACTTAAATCAGCACTGGTAGCCAGAAGCTGCCCCAGCGGCAGTGCAGCGCTGCCCCAAGAACACTGGAGCCGAAAGCTCCAGGTCAGGGCTGGGGCGCGGCAGCGAGTGCTACAACGCCTCTGCTCTTCTCTTTCCTGCTAGGATGTCCTCTCAAAGTCTTGAAACTCATTCTTTTTCTAAAGTCTTTCTAAATTTAGCTTTTTCTAAGTATAATATATCCAAGTAAATATTCTGAGGACCAGGGTGGAATGGCCCATTTATCTCACCACAGAGGTGTTAATCAGAAACCATACACAACTAGTAAACTTATTTTAATAAGCAAAATAGACCTAGTTCACATACCTAGCCAGAGAGACTAAGAGTTAACTCATTCAAAAATCTACCTCTCATTTCATTAAAACCACTCTGTGAGATTCTCATGTTTTTAAAGATTTATTTATTTATATTGGAAAGTCAGATATACAAAGCAGAGGAGAGACAGACAGGAAGATCTTCCGTCCGATGATTCATTCCCCAAGTGACACAATGATTGAAGCTGTGCCGATCCAAAGCCAGGAGCCTGGAGCCTCTTTTTGGACTCCCATGTGGGTGCAGGGTCCTAAAGCTTTGGGTCGTCCTCACCTGCTTTCCCAGGCCACAAGCAGGGAGCTGGATGGGAGCGAGGCTCTGGGATTAAAACCGGCGCCCATATGGAATCCCGGGCAAGTTCAAGGCAAGGACACTAGCTGCTGAGCTATAATGCCAGGCCCAGATCCTCATATTTTTAAAGAATAGGCTTTATAAATATTCTCACTCAATTTGATGCGCTAATATATTATCATTAAGTGTCAATTATTGCCTCCCAGAATGATTTTTTTTTTTCAGTTTAACCATCACTTTCATGCTTTATTTCACTTGCTTTTAACACAACCCTGTAAGCTGGAGGCAAGTCCTACTTTCCAGGCAGTTTTTTTTTTAAGATTTATTTATTTTTGTTTCAAAGTCAGATATATAGAGATGAGAGACAGAAAGGAAGGTCTACTGTCCATTGAATAACTCCCCAAGTGACTGCAAAGACCATAGCTAAGCTAATCTAAAGCCAGGAGCCTCTTATGGGTCTCCCAGGTTGGTGCAGGGTCCTAACGCTTTGGACCATCCTCAACTGATTTCCCAGGTCACAAGCAGGGAGCTGGGTGGGAAGCAGGGCTGTCGGGTTTAGAACTGGCGCCCATATGGGATGCTGCACATTCAAGGCGAGGATTTTAGCCGAGGGCTACCACGCTGGACCCAGCCATCTTTTACAGATGATGAAATAGAAGGCGTGGAGGTGTGGTGAGTCAATTACAACTTCTAACATTTAATCACTTCAAAGTATTTTTACATGATTATTCAGTTGAGAGTCACACCATCAAAGAATATCACGAAAAACAACAGAACCCCATTTAATCAGTATTAGCAGTTCCTCTGGACACTTGACACTAAGACCAAAAGACACCAAGGTCACAACCCAGACTTTGAGTTTTCTGAGATCTCTTCATTGAGACTGCACTGTGTGTGTGTGTTAAACAGTTCCTCCAGACAGAGTGCCTGCAAGCCTCAGTGAGGCAGAATCAATGGCACAAGCAGTGTCCACACATGTGCTGTGCTTGAGGACTGTGAGACAGAGAGTACAAACATCGTGAGTCAACCACAGGTTCCCTAGGGAACAGAGACCTTGGGTTGCCAGGATTATGATTGGCCAAAAGAAGTCAGAATTTCTGGTTTTCTGGTGAAATATCCTTTGTAATGTTGATTTAGATTTATATTTTAAGTAAAAGAAGCCAAGGTATCCCTAACAGAACACATTAGCCAACCACACATTCTTTTTTTTACTTCTTTTATTATTATTAACATTTTATGAAAGAGTCCTGTAGACCCTAGGATTTCCCTTACCACCTCTACACACACACACACACACACACACACACACACACACACACCTATTCTATCACTATAGTATAGCTCTTCATATACAGTCATATGTCCATCATTGCAGACATGGACAATGGCAGAGAGTTTAGCATCCTATTGTCAAGATATTGTTAACAGTTTCATTGGGAGTCCATCTTTGATCTGGAAGTGATGCATATGACATTGGAGCTTCATTTCCAGATATGATACTCTCCATTACACAGTTACTGTACATCCCCTTAAATGAAAAGCCACAAAACAAAATCAGCAACAGGAAGAAAAAAGAAATTAAAAATGACATGAAGTTAAATAACAAGCTACTGAATGACTAATGTGTCACTGAAGAAATGAAAAAATCAAGAATGTTCTTAAAAGAAAATGATGCTGCTATATGATCTATGAGTAAGTGAAGAATTTAATGAGAAAGTATTTTGAACAGATGAAATTTTAAAAAATCAAGATCTATGAGAAACAGTTTCCACTGATTTTTGATGGTGAAATGTATCTCCTGTAGGCAAAAAATGGATGAGTTTTGGTTTTTTAATCCAGTCTACTAATCTATGATGTTTGATTAATGAGTTGAAGCCATTTACATTCAGGATTAATATGTATGGGTGGTAATTTGGTCCTGTCATTTTAGCTGCAGGGTGTTCATTGTTTTGTTTAGTCTTCTGTTGCTATTTTACTGGGATGTTCTTCGCATTTGCCTTTGGTTTTGGTAGGTGCTATTCCTCTTCTCTGTCAAGTGAACATCTTGAAGTATCAGGTTTGGAAGAGGCAAATTCTTTTAACTTTTCTTTACTGTGGAAGAATTTTACTTCATTTTCAAAGACAAAGCAAGGTTTTGCTGGATACATTATCCTGGACTGACAATTGTTTCCTTTTAGGATCTAAAATATGTCACTCCATTCTCTTCTGGCCTGTAGACCTTCCTGTGAGAGATCTCCTGTGAGTTTAATTGGCATTCCTTTACATGACAGTTGCATATCTAAGTTTCACGTGCATATCTAAGGATTTTTTCCTTATGTTCGATTGAAAAGAGCTTGATTATCATGTGTCATGGTGAAGATTTCTTTTGGTCAAGCCTGTTGGGAGTTCTGTGCCCCTCCTGGATGCTGTTTCCCAATTCTTTCTCTAAATTAGGGAAATTTTCCTTCAATATTTCATTGAGCGCATCTTTAATCCCAGTTTCTCATTCTCATTTGCACCTTCTGGGACTCCCATAACTCTTTTTATTATAATTATTATTATTGGAAAGCCGGATATACAGAGAGGAGGAGAGACAGAGAGGAAGATCTTCCGTCCCATGATTCACTCCCCAAGTGAGCCGCAACGGGCCAGTGCACGCCGATCCGATGCCAGGAGCCAGAAACCTCTTCCGGGTCTCCCAAGCGGGTGCATGGTCCCAAAGGTTTGGGCTGTCCTCAACTGCTTTCCCAGGCCACAAGCAGGGAGCTGGATGGGAAGTGGAATTGCCGGGATTAGAACCGGCGCCCATATGGGATCCCGGGGCTTTCAAGGCAAGGACTTTAGCCACTAGGCCATGCCGCCGGGCCCCCATAACTCTTATATTTGGTCTTTTAATAGTGTCGCTCAATTCTTGAATACTTTTTTTGGCCTGATCCAGCTCTGCTTCCAGCTTTTTGTGTGTTTCCCCCTGGTGACAGGAAATATCTTCCAATTCTGAGATTCTTTCTTCTGCCTCCTTCATTCTATTTTGGAGACTCTCCACTGTACTTTTAATTTGCTCCACTGTATTCTTCATTTCTAATGTATCAGCTTTCATTTGATTCATTTCCTGTGTGACATATTCCTTAAATTTCTTGCACTCCTATATTACCTGGTTTTCATTGTTGATATAAAGGTTTGTAACAAGTGTTTTGAATCCTGTATCCCCCATTTTCTTGATGTCTTCCTAAGTTAACTCTGAAGTTGGCAAAGGCTTTTGCTCCTTTGCTGCTGATTCTTCAGTAATATTCATTGTACCTCTGTCTCTTTGTTTGCTGTTGGTGATTGTACTTCTGGTTATCAGACGTCATAGTTAGTATTATTTTTCCTGAGGAACATTTGCAATGCATTGATCTCAGTGAGTTTGCTCCCACCTCAGTGCATGTGCAACTCACTGTTGCCCCTGAAGACTTAACGCCTTTGCCACACTACAAAATGGCACCTGAAGTGCCACTACTAGAGTTATTGATCGGCAGGCCACCAGGTCTTAGGGCTACGGGGACCTGTCTTGGGTGGAACCTGTAGGATGACATGTTGTTGCAGTTGAGTGAGCCAGAAATAAGTTCACTCCCAGCTCAGTGCATGAGCAGTACTCTCCATAGACCTTGCCTCCTTAAACAAAACATGGTTCTAGTGGGCAGACTTGGCTGTGAAATCTACCCTGTTCCTTCAGTACCTGTCTGGGTCCTTCCACTTTGTCTCTACTCCTGGTCAAATCAAACAGACCAGCAGGAAGGGCAGTTCTTTGTCTGGGTTCACCTCCTGAACTCCTGGTGAATGTCCCCTCCCACCTTGTTGCTGGTTTAGTTCTAGCTGTTGCTGCAATTCAGATGCTGTGTACTGAATGCTGCTGGGTATTGGTCACTGTAACACTACACTGTTGTGCCTGCTGCTTTCCTGTGTCTCAGTCTCCAAGTGTCCCTGTGCTGTTGTTCTGTCCTTTCCTATTTCCTGGAATGTGCCTTCTCTGCTTCACACTGGCTAATGTTTATCTGTCTGTTTAAACGTGTCCTTACCCTGTTCTGCCATCTTGATTCTCCCCTCACCACACACACACAGAGACTATATGCAGTTTCTGTGTGTCTCTTTTTACATTCCCATCTTTTGTGCTTATCTTTAAGGAGCAGGAACTGAATTGAATTCTTGGATGTGAGTCTGATTATAATGGCATCTAGAATTACCAACAACCAAGACTTTGGGTGCCATTAATCATGATTGGTGCTTCTCAATTTCTGCCTATTTATTTTTATTTATATAAAGAGAACCAATTTGATGTAGTTCATAGGTATAATTCTAAGAAGATAACAAAACTTTTCTCCTTCCCCTTACTCCCATTTTCCTGCCCTTTCTTTCCCTCCTTCCTTCTGAAGGTTTTGGACACAATTAATCATGATTCTTACGATTACAAGAACTAGTGTTTCTAAACTTCTGATCATTCTCAAAGCCATGGGTATGAATGATCACAGTAAACCAAGTAGCATTTAAATTGCATGTGATTCTTATTTAATGATGATGACAAAGTACTTATTTGGGTAGTGATGATAAAGACAAAAATGATCCAATTTCTGTTTCTTTTCTGTTCCAGGAAAGTTTGGATGAGCCACTTTGAAAAGCAGCCACAAGACTAGAACTGTAACTTCAGTTATACACAGTGTAACCATTTCATGTTATTCCAGCCTTTTCAAGATTACCTCCAGAGAGAAAGATAGGATGGAGAAAAATACACATTCCACATGTGGGAATATTAATTGAGCTCAACAGAGGAAAAAGGACTTGTCTGATAAATTGTACTAAAGGCCAAAATGATAACGCAGACTGCAAACAGAAAGCATGACTGTCATTAATTGTATGTTAGTGCACTTGCAATCAAAATGTTGGGAATGCAACCTTTAGATTAAATTTGGCTGTAGTATTATATATTGAATGTCTATCCATAAATTAACAACTCTGACTTAGGTAAAATGAGAAGGAAAATAAAAGTTCTAACAAACCTGATCATATTATGATGCTAAAGGATGTCAAAAAGTCCAAACTTGCCATTCTATTGAGAAAGTAGTTGGTTTTTAAAGATTGTTATATGCAAAAAATCTACTATTCACCTCAGATGAGGATTGAAGAGACACTGCAATTCTATGACTGGACCTAAATTAATGTTAAAAATAGAAAGAATAGTGGGAATCCCCACAATGCTCTCAAGCTGTCTCATTGTAATTATAATTCCTGTTTAAAGCTTTGTTCCCAGATTGGCTTACCAACTGATTCTCTCATATGTCAGTAAACAATTAGCATGCAAAATTTAATAGTACACAGAATATCAGGAATCTTTAAAAAGTTTGTGGAAATACATATTATGAAAAAGCTATAAACAAAATTTTAAGTTTTTTATCAAATATGTTTTAATTCTAATTTTCCACTAATTTGGGGGAGCATTCTCATAACTAATTGTGATATATTTTTTATAGCAGACCAACTAATTTTTCATTATTTCTCTTGTTTTCTATTTATGTTTATTCATCTGCTATCCAACATTTGCTCAACAAATACACACTGAGTGCCAGATACTGTCCTAGGTAATTGGTTACACAAAAGATAAAGAAAATAGGATGGCCTTTGTGTTTATAATATTCATAGTATTATATAAAGGGGGCAGAATTAACCAAATAAATTGACAGTTATAAATTTTTTGAAGTTCATACTGATCTCAGAACTCCAACCATGAAAAAAAGTGCAGGTTCCATGGTCTGACCGTGGAGCATATGTGTCAAAGCTGAGCCTCCTCAGAGGCTCAGATGAAGCAGAGGACAGCAAATCCAGGTGCATGTGGAGGACATGGCAGTCCATTGGAACCTGCAAAGGACACCTGGTACCACAATAGAGGATGGAGGACAAAAGAAATTGATCAACTACCCTAGCCACATGTTGGCAGTGAAAATCTGGGCAAATGGAGACTCTAAGGTGGACTATGGATTCTGCAGTGACTTCATCGTGCTTGGAATGGTGAGGTTAGCAGTAATTCATAACTGTTGAACTCTCAAAACCACTTGAGCAGTGCCCTCGGAGCATGCCCCAGTTTGGGAACTCTGGGATGCATGGAGGCGGAGTGGGGCTTCTCCTTTTATCTCTCCCTTTACCCCAGATACAGAAATTTTAAAAAGAGAGAGAATGTGGAAACAATGGTCTTACCCGCTTTCCTTTAGCCCTTGATCCTTTGTCCCCTAATCAACTATGTAAAGGTTATAAAAATAAAATAATAATAACGATAATGATAATAACAAATTATTTAAAGTTTAATGGAGAGAAAAACACATAATGCCATGAGCAAAATAACATAAATCATAATTTAGATTGAGAACATGAAGGAACAACCATCTGAGGAAGTTACGCTCAAACAATATGAGCTAATTAATTTAAAAGAAATAACAGATTGCAAGGGATCATCAATGGATGATAAAGTCATCAAATAAAAGTGTTGAAAATACATGCCATGGCTTCAAAGTAGCATTTCATACGATAGTCATTAATTTAAAAGTTGGAAACAACCTCTAGCATGAAAAATTTGCACAGCTACCTTGTTAATCAACTAACCAGTCAAGCTTAGCATCAACAGTAGTTGAGGGTTGGACATTGTGGCACAGTGTGTTAAGCGGGCTAGGACCCTGGAAGGCAGCAGCAGATGTCTTAAGCATTTGGGTACGTGTGGGAGACCAGAAAGGAATTGCAGGTTTCTGATTTCAGCCTGACCCAGCCCCATAATGAATAAAAGAACATGCAATCCATGTAGTATTCCTGAAAAACTGTTTAAAATAAATCTAAACTGGAGAGGAGAATATTAGAAAATTTCAAAACAGAAAATTCTACAAGACAATTGACCTGTACTATCCTAAAGAGGGAAAAATTGTCATGAACATGAAGGGGAGTGTTCAAAAGCCTAAAGGAGCATAATGTCAAATGTGCTGCATGAATCTCAGTCAGATTCCATATCAAAGTGCAAAGTTGAACCATTTTTATTTTGGGCAACTTTTAAAAGTCAAATGTGGGCTGTGAAAGGGTGACTTCACAATATTTGTGGAGAAATGGTATTAAAAAGCTAGTTTTCTCTGTAATACACATGTTTCATGAACTTTTTGAGGACTCTTCATATATTGGGTATTATTCAACTAATGTGGATTTTTCTAGGTGGGGTGGTAACTTTGTTCTCTAGGACAATACCCTTCATCTTGGGAGATGAATACTAAAGAAGGAGATGAATACTAAAGAATAGTTAAGTATGATTTCACCTATTTTTGCACCTGGATCTCAAGATGTTTGTAACTTGCTTTTAATGGTCAGGCTAAATAAATAAATAGTTATTAGTTAATTAGGTACATGAGTGATATAATTGAATAATGAAAATGTTAAAAATTGATGAATGGTGGAATGACATAGAGACATTCATGTTAAAAATCTCTCAAGCATTTCGACTGGATTGAAATTTTTCAGAATTTAAAGTTGTAGAAAAACAGGAAAAATTGAAAAATAAGATCTCTCCCAGTTAAAGTAAAACAGATTATTCAGGATAGACTCAATCTCTTAGGAGATTGGTTTTCATTTTTTCAAAATTTCTCCCCTTCTTGCAAAGTGATTACTCCTAAAAAGCTCATCCTTCTTTTTCTGGTGGTCCATATGTTTACACTGATTCTCATTCCTGCCTTTGTTGTTGGGGACTTAGCACTATTTTCTATCTGTATCTCAACTTTGAGTGGCCACCCACAGCCACCACTACCATCTTCCCTTGAACAGACACATCTATTCAGATCTCCTCTGCTGTGACTTCCAGAAAGTTTATCAAATCTCTAGATTACTTTTTATTTCTCTCAGCATAATTCAAGAACCTCTATATATCTTCCATAACATGTACCAACCTTAGGGAACCATGGAATGTTCTGCAGAAAACTGTATGCTACCATTTCTAAGGCTACCATTACCACCTAACCTTAACTAAAGACTTATCATGGAAGTTTCCAGCCTCTCAGCTATCTCCCAAATTCCCCCCAAAAGCTATGAACTCATGAACTGTGTGGTAGGTAAAGGACACTACTGGATTTTCTCTCATTTGCTTGTCTCTTACATATACGCTTTAACTCCTCTTCCTGGATTTTCTACTTTGCACACAATGGGATTTCTCTTGCATCATATTCTCTATGCATTCTACATTATGGCCCATTATAAAATTCTATTTTCAAGAGACTCAACTTTTCCTTTTTTTTGTAAGAGGCCATTTCTGAAAGTTAGAAACCAGAAAGCAATTTTCCATTTCAAAAATACTATACAAGGATTCAACATCATTTTCTCACAAAAAGATAAAGATTAAAAATTAGAAAAGATCCCTTTTATACAGGCAAATTTTGCTTTCCTAAAAAGTAATATTACTAATTCATTGTATAATGGGTCAAAAGGCAAAGAGTTTATGAGGTATTATATTCATTGATTACACAAGCCCAAAATACTATCTTTATTAGAATTATCAGAGCATATTGAATCAAGAAACTTAACTTCACTGAATCTGGAAACCTGATTTTTAGTCACAATATGTCTACTAAGGTACTATGTGACCTTGAACAACTCCCATAATAATGATAAAAATAGGGCCCGGCGGCGTGGCCTAGCGGCTAAAGTCCTCGCCTTGAAAGCCCCGGGATCCCATATGGGCGCCGGTTCTAATCCCGGCAGCTCCACTTCCCATCCAGCTCCCTGCTTGTGGCCTGGGAAAGCAGTCGAGGACGGCCCAATGTATTGGGACCCTGCACCCACGTGGGAGACCCGGAAGAGGTTCCTGGTTCCCGGCTTCGGATCGGCGCGCATCGGCCCGTTGCGGCTCACTTGGGGAGTGAATCATCGGATAGAAGATCTTCCTCTCTGTCTCTCCTCCTCTCTGTATATCTGGCTGTAATAAAATGAATAAATCTTTAAAAAAAAAGAAAAAAAAAATAATGATAAAAATAGTAATGGCTTTTATTGAGCTTCCATTTTGGGCCAGTGAAACCGGGCTATCAGTGAGAGTGGGTCTTTTAATTTACTTTTGGCTACTCTTAGTATAGTCTCCCCATAACTATCCTAAATCTTTACCAATTTTCCTTTTGCCTCTGATCATAGCCTTCTTTAAGGGGAAAACATAAATTCCTATCATTGAAACTACTATTTGTGTTTCATGAAATCTGCTACCACTTTGCTAAATGATACAGGTGGGTACACCTGCAGGTACATTGGTAGATCTGCCCAAAAGTTAGAAAGTTGCCAGTGACTTCTAGTTTCTCTTAAAAGTGGGAGGTGATGATGCCTACTGAGTTTGAGGGAGCAGATTCTGGAAAAGAATATCTGAAAATAAGAGAAATGATGTTACATGCCCACTGTAGAGGCCAGGAGAAAAGAATCATTGAACAAACACTGAAAGAATCCTGATCACTATTGAGGTCAAGATGTTATTGATGGCAACGAATTGTTCATTGCAGAATCAATTTGACCATTATGTTGTTTTGCATGATGGCGGATAGGACCAGAAAAAATAGGCCATTGATTGACTGATTAATCTAGGGTGTGTATTTTGCAGGAAGGATTGACACAAGAATATCCTGGCATAAGCATCGAAGAAATTGGTATAAAAAAAAGAGAAGAAAAAAATAATATATTGTGGAATCTAGCCAAAGTTAAGAAGGATGTGAGTAAAAGAGATTACCCTCTCATTTTTCTGCTAATACCTGTCAAATGGGATCTTGGTGCTTCAAAGAAGTATTACAATCCTCCACATACCTACACAGGATTGAACTAACCCCTGCCTATTTCCAGCCTTCTCCTGTGTCACTCTTCCTCTTGTTCTCCACAATCAAGAAATGCCTAAATTGCACTGAAAGAAAACCAAATGCACAGTTTTTGATGAATCCTATTTGTGTTCTTTTTCATGGGCATCTGTTTGGGTCCGGATTTTTTTAATCTTTCCTTTTTTTCACCGGTAGACCTATTGTTCTTTAGCCTGGCTCTCCTTCAAATTTTATTGCAAAGCCCTACAATTAATTTTTCTTTTTTAATTACTTTTCCTTGAGGCCAAATTGGTCTCCCTGTCTCCATTCTGTCACCCTTGTAATCTCTATACAGTGATGAAGAGGTTATCTTCCTGCTACACACAGGAAAGTACATTCTTTTTTCTTTAATTAATTTATTCATTAATTACATTGTATTACGTAACACAGTTTCATAGGTACTGGGATTCTCCCCACCCCTCCCCAAACCCTCCCCCATGGTGGATTCCTCCACCTTATTGCATAACCACAGCTCAAGTTCAGTTGGGAAGGAAAGTACATTCTTTTACTGCTCTAAAACATATGTGAAATACCACAAGCTACCTATGTCAGCAAAATCTCCACTGTTGAGGATTGGCTTTACTTTTCAGCCCTCTCTTCTGCCTTCTGCGCTCAACATACGATATTCAGCCACTCTGGAATCTTCACAATTCTTTTTATCTCATGAATTCAAGTGCTTTTACTTTTGTTCACATTATTTACTCAATTCTGACCTTTTCCTTTTTAATGTTCTAGTCATTCCTTGGTGAGCTGGTGTGACTGTCTGTTTCCCCATTAAACAAAAGTGTTTATTTGGACTGAAATTTAGTCTTGGTCATTGGAGTTTAGCTTCCAATAATGATAGGACTCCCTTGCCTAGAGCAGTAGGAGTGGAAGTAAACAAGCAATTTGGGACAGGTTAGGGAACCCCTGACTAATAAGTTATATGAAAGAAGTAAAATTAGTATTTGGTAAATATTTAGCAAGTGCCTATTAATAAAAGACTTGTTAGTAACAAGTATATTCTCATTTGATAAGTTTCCTATTTGCACATATGCATATTTTTAAAGGGCATTATGTACTATGAATTGAAAAAGAATTTAGGGCCCAGAATGGTGGCCTAGCGGCTAAAGTCCTCACCCTGAATGCCTGGGATCCCTTATGTGCACTGGTTCTAATCCTGGCAGCTCCACTTCCCATCCAGCTCCCTGCTTGTGGCCTGGGAAAGCAGTTGAGGACGGCCCAAAGCCTTGGGACCCTGAATTTGTGTGGAAGACCTGGAGGAAAGTTCCAGGTTCCCGGCTTCGGATCGGCGCGCATTGGCCCATTGTGGCTCACTTGGGGAGTGAATCATGGGACGGAAGATCTTCCTCTCTGTCTCTCCTCCTCTATATGCATATCTGACTTCACAATAAAATAAATCTTAAAAAAAAGAAAAAGAATTTAAAGTCTATCTTGTTTCTCAATTCTGGTACTCAAAATATTTCCAGTATAGTCAGATTTGACCATCAGGAATTTGAAAGAATGTTAAGGAGTCCCACTTACAGGTATTAGTACTTTATAAATCCGTACTCTCCATCAGGTGCTTTACCATTACCTATGTCAAGTGAAGCTGCAGTCTCATATTTTATGGCAGACAGCTCTTCCCCTCATAAAGTTTCAAGTATTACATTTTCAGGAAATGAAACAATTTCATCCAAATTCACTTGACTGTCATCATCAAGGTAGGTTGTTGCACTTAAAGCAACTTTCTTTCGATGTTGATTTTTTTATGAGACTCCAATTGCTGAGAGATTTGACAAAACGGTTTGCACCACGAAGACTTGAAGCAGGAAAGATCAGATAGCAATGAGAGAATCTGGGAAAGATTCTCCACCTGGGTTTGATGTCTGTTTCCAGATTCAGAGTAAAAAGTGAGGCTTCTACAACACTACAGTTCTAGTGTTATGTCCATACATGTAAACATACATACATACATTTCCCATACAACCTGGTCTTTCCAGGTTTTTACTTATCTCACTTTCAAGAGCAAAGGTTAAAATAACATGAATTTTCGGGCCCGGCGGTGTGGCCTAGCGGCTAAAGTCCTCGCCTTCAAAGCCCCGGGATCCCATATGGGCGCCGGTTCTAATCCTGGCAGCTCCACTTCCCATCCAGCTCCCTGCTTGTGGCCTGGGAAAGCAGTTGAGGACGGCCCAATGCATTGGGACCCTGAATTCGTGTGGAAGACCTGGAAGAGGTTCCAGGCACCCGGCTTCGGATCGGCGCGCATCGGCCCGTTGTGGCTCACTTGGGGAGTGAATCATGGGACGGAAGATCTTCCTCTCTGTCTCTCCTCCTCTGTGTATATCTGGCTGTAATAAAAAAAAATGAATAAATCTTTAAAAAAAAATAACATGAATTTTCACTTTTGACTCAGGCCAAACCCACTGCCAAAAAGCAGTGACTGAGTCCTAGGCTTTCTCCAGGCCCAAAAGATAGCTCTTCCCTCAGGGTAACTACACCATGAGAGAAACTTGGGAACTGGATTAAAGTCCTAGCTCCACCTTACCACTAATATTTTGCAGCAGGACAAGTTAGGGAGGGGTTCAGTCTTTGGGGTTAGGGCAAATGCAGCTACCTGCAGGGTGGTGGCTGTGGGGTGTTCCTCAGCCAGGCCGGACCCACAGCTGGGGACTCAGGCCAAAGTCACTGCAGCCAGGAAATGACCAAGTCCTAGGCTTTGGGTGGCCAGTGCACCCATAAAGGTACAAGGCCCTATCTGCTGGCCTGCCGGCAGCAAACTCTTTAGTTTTTAGGATATGTAATTGCTGCCTAGGGACACACATGAATAAAGCCAGTGTTAGTGTAGCTGAGAGATGAATTCTGGGTGACTCCAGTAATGGGGTCATGAAACTTTCTGGTAAGCATGAGGAGTGAGACCTGATAGTTTGGAGGGGAGTGTCTCTAAGATCTGTTTGGGCCAGACTAATTCACCAGCCCAATTAGAAATCCTGAGATGGGCTGTTAGCATAGAGCATCACTGACTACCACACACCAGTCCACACAAAAGCTATGGCTGGGGGCCTGTCTGGCAGGAGTAGGTACCAGTACCTGACTGCTCATACTTGGTAGTGTCAAGACACTAACCAGCATGCAAGAGAACTTGGGCCAGGATAGACTCTGTGGGGATGTGTGGGCCCAACCCTGTGGAAATAAAAGTCCCGCAGGTTAGCTGGCGAGTTGGGGTGGTGATGGGCTGAGCTAAGTATGACCATGGTACCTGCCATCACTTACGGGTAAAGAAACCGACAACAGTCTGGGCAGGTCAAGGCAGCAGCACCCAAAAGTACATCCAAAAAGGATATAGGGTGGACTGAGCTACAACTGGAAGGGGGTTGAACCAGGCAGGGCTGAGCAAACCTCAAATCCCAAAAAAGAACAGAAATCAAGATGGAGCACATGTCATGCCAAACTAGGCTCTTTGACTAGTCTGCCCGAGCCAGAGATACTAGGCCACAGCATTGAAGGCAAAGGCTGAGACAGCTGAGGGGCTAAGCCAACTGGGTCAGAGCAACCACTGGCACACTTGTAAATCTAGGGCTGGTAATAGACTCGATTGGGGAGCTAAGAGGACACTCTGGCTGGGTTGGGGTTCCCACATGAGAGTGCGGGAGCCAGAAAGAAGACTGTGTTCTGGTCTGGATATGGTTGCGATTGCTCTTGGCACAAGTGTGAACTGGGGCTGGGTGCACCGAGCTGGGCTAGACCCCAGCACCATTCGGTGCTCTGGAGAACCGGGGTAGATGTAGGATGGACTAGGCTAGGTATCTGCCCCTACTGAGCCATGTGTGAGCAGTGTCTGGGTATGGACAAGCCTTGGCTGGACTGAAACATCCAACAGCAAGAACTGGAATGGATTGAAGGCAAGGAAAGAGAACTGGCCCATGGAACCACCAGTATGCGCAAGATTTGGCATAGGGAGAGGTTCTGATGGAGTTCAGGAAACTCCTCTGTCAGGACACAGTCCCTGCAGGTGAGCGCAAGAACCATGATAGAGAGCAACCCAGACCAGGCCAGAGAAAGATACCCATCATCATACACATGGCATAGGTGGGGGACAGACCAGGCTGAACCAGTTCACATCACCTGCTGGCAAATCCGAGCACCAGAAAAGTGTGTGGGTCAGGCCAGGTTCGGTCCCGACACAAACCAGTGCACATTATGGGATGCCAATGTGAGGTGAGCCGTAAAAGATGTAGTTGCAGTGCCCAACAGCACACGTGAGAACCAGGGAGCAAGGGGACAAAACCGGCCGGGGGATGGTGGGCTCCCCTGCTGGACAACCACTCCCACTGGAGAGCGTGAGTTGCAATGGAGGCAGACCAGACCAGGCAGGGCTACCACACCTGTGGGCCTCATGTGAGCTAGATCAGGGAAAAAACAAGCTGGGCTGACTGTTCCAATTGGCGCAAGCAAAAATCAGAGTGGGTGAGAGTTGGTTGGGCTGTGCCGCAGCATCAGCTGGCAGAGGCTGGCACTGGGGGCCAATTTAGTTAAGTTAAATGCCAGAACCACCTGGAGAGTAGATAATGCAGAAGTTGGAGTGGCCTAGTAGATAAATAGTGGGCACCTCCCTCTTGGGTTACCACTCCCATTGGAGAGCATGAAAAACAGGACAGGGGCAGGAGTGGCTAGACAGAAAGGTACCCACCAGTATGTGTGTGGGCTGGATAGTAGGGTTGGTTAGGTTGAACAAGGCTTCAGTGCCCATTGACATGTATGAGAGCTAAATGGGATGTGGGACGGACTGAACAACTCTGTGGTACATACTGGCAAGCATGGGAACCAGGGTAGGGAGCAGACCTGGTGGGGTTATGGGGAGTCTCCCCAACTAGGATGCAGCTCCCACTGGTTTGCGTGAGGGTCGGGTATGAAGTGGGCAGAGTCAGGCTGGACTGCAACACCCATCGGTTCGCGTGGAAGACAGTGTTCCTGTACTGGCAAGAATCAGGTCTGGGATCACCTCAGACGAAATTTCTTTGGAGATCCCTCCAACTGAACTTCTGATCTCAGAACCCAAACCAAGAAGAGACTATGTCAGCCAGTTGATTATGAATAGATTTCATCATGCTTGGAACAGTGAGATTGGCAGCAATTCAGAATTGTTGAACTATTAAAACTGCTTTAGCAGGACCCTTAAAGAATGCCCCACATCAGGGACCTCGGATGGTTGGAAGGCTGGGAGGGGCTTATCCCTTTGTTTCTCCCCTGACCCCAGATACAGGGCAAAAAAGTGATGATATTAGTGTGGAAACAATGGTCTTACCCACTTTCCTGTAGCCCTTGACTCTTTGTAGCCTAATCAACTAAGTAAGATTATTTTTAAAAATGACATAAATTTCGACTTTTGCTATTGCATGTGCATTTGAAATAAGTTGGAACATGCACACAAACCAACGGAAGGAAAGATCATCAAGATAAAACTGTAGATAATAATTCATTACATTTCCTTCCATCTCATCATGAGAATTTGGACAAAGGCAAAATGGAGTACAGTTTCACAGCATATGTTTTTATTTTAATATGATGTTATACATGCATATTAACATCCATAAAGTCATTTTTCATGCAAGAGTCCATCCACTTTAACTTCCTTACTTAAGTATAAGAAACGGAGTCTCCAGAGAATAAAGGAAGTTGGCACAGGTCACAGAGCTTGTCCATGGCTAGAAAAATGATCAGCACCTAAGCCACACTTTGCTTCCTAGCCAAAGCTTCCCAAATATAACACAAAATTCTTACAGATTCTAGAATGTGATAGATGAATGGTACTCAGAAAACTAGGAAGAAAAAGGTCTTAATTAACAAATTCAAAATTTTCATGAAAAAAGAAATTTTACTCACATCAGTGTCTCATTTCTTTATAGCTGATTTTAAAAAGTCATTTCAGCTTGTTTTATTGTTTTCATAGTTTCCTCTGTGCAAATTCATGTCACGTATTTTATCAGGCCAGATGTCAGCTCCCAACCCTAAAATGAATGTTTCATTTCATCAGCCACCTAATTGAAAATCACACATACTTTCTATTGATTACACACTAGAATATTGATTATAGGATAAAAGGCCTAGATTCAAATCATGACTCTGCCTTTCCATTTTCTTCACTAAGCTGTGCTTTGACAAAAATCACTGAAACATTATAAACTTTAATTTCTACACCTGACAAAGAGTAATGTGAGAGAGTTCAAGGTTTAAATATTGAAGTTTAGCCAAACCTAAAATCCCTCCTGCATAACAGTATTATATGAATAGCAATGGAGAGAAAACTTACAGCAGGAAAAAATATATCTATAGTATTCAAGCAAAAAAAAAGTTCATGTCATAACTTTCAAAGAAAAGTGCTATCAGGGCTCGGTGGCGTGGCCTAGTGGCTAAAGTCCTCGCCTTGAATGCCCCAGGATCCCATATGGGCACCGGTTCTAATCCTGGCAGCTCCACTCCCCATCCAGCTCCCTGCTTGTGGCCTGGGAAAGCAGTCCAGGACGCCTTGGGACTCTGCACCTGTGTGGGAGAACTGGAAGAGGTTCCTGGTTCCCGGCTTCGGATTGGTGCAGCACCGGCCATTGTGCTCACTTGGGGAGTGAAACATCGAATGAAGATCTTCCTCTCTGTCTCTCCTCCTCTCTGTATATCTGACTTTGTAATAAAACAAATAAATCTTTAAAAAAAAAAGAAAGAAAAGTGCTATCAAAAGAAGAAGAAGAAGAAGAAGAAGAAGAAGAAGAAGAAGAAGAAGAAGAAGAAGAAGAAGAAGACACAGAAGTTTCCAGGAATTGCTAGACTAAAGCTCTGACAATTAGTTAACATCATCCTCAAAAAAAAAAAAAAAATTCATTATGTGGAGAAGGTGTGCAAACAAAATATTGAAGATTCTAACCATCTACCTCAGACACAGCCTGGAAAAGGCAGAGTCAGTAGAAATATGGCTGGTTCTTCCAAGAGACAAAGAATGTTGTAAGGGAAAAAAATCACACTCTAAGCCAAAAATTTTTATGTCCTACCAGCAATGGGAAATTCAGAGATTTTCTATTTTGACATTTTCCAACTCAGAGAAGATGGAGAGAAGAGCAAATCAATCCTGACCAGTCAGTTAATTATCTCCAATAACAAGTAGTGACTCGGGAGCAAGGAAGAAAGAAAGAAGATAATTAGGACAAGAGGCTCTGAGGGATGGAGAAGTGAAGCAGCAGCATGCTGAGTGCCTCAGTAGAAGTAATCTCCACACAAATTATTGATCCAGGGAAAATTATTTAGTGGATTGGTTACATTTTCCCTAAGACAAGAGAGAATGAAGGTTAGAAGGAGGAGAAATTATTGTTGGAGAGAAACAGGTGACTATAAGAAAAGAAACATTAAACAAAAAGTAGTGAGACTAAAGTAGGGAAACCAATAAGGTTATCTATTGTTTAGCTAAAGGAAGAAAGAATTGGGGATCTAGGATTATTAAAAGAAGGATCTAGGATTATTAAAAGAAGTAATCCAAAGCCCAGCGATAGTTCTCAGTGTGATGAAGACATCCCCAATACCATCAGACAGCATTTAGCACAGAATACGTTTGCTTAATTAGCAGAGTCCAGTCCAGGTCCTCCAAGCAAGGTCATGCACTGCCCCTATCAAGCTCCTTCCTTCTCTTAATCCTAGGGTATTGGAGCCGCAGTTGGAGTCCACCCACGCTCGAAAAGAACAAACAGAAGGCTTAGGAAAAGATGCTCTATAGAAAAAAAAAACAGATAAGGGCAAAATATGCAAACGTTTTACAAATAAAAGATCAGCAAAAACAAATAAGCATGAGAAAGTCTCAGGATACATGGACTGGAACCTCTGAAAAATAAGAATCACGTAACATTTTGCTGTTGACTTTATCTACCTTCTGTCTTATTTCTGACTTGCTTAAGGCAGAGATCTACTTTCTTTTTCTTTCTTTTTATTGTTGTTAGTATTTTCCATGATACAGATCTGTAGGTATAGAGATTTCCCCCTCCACCTTCCCACTCTCATCCACCCCGCCATATTTTCACCCATGTTATTATAATAGTATGGTCCTTCAGCAACAGGAGAGACTTTCTCTTCAGTGCCTAGAATGACCCTTTTTTCTTGACAACTCATAATATTAGAGTAACTGATTAAAATAAAAGATTCATTTCTTTATTTGAAAGTCAGAGAGAGACAGGGAGGGACCAAAAAAGAGATTCTATCTACTGTTCCACCTGTCAAGTGGCTGCAACAGCCAGGGCTAAGTCGAACTGAAGCCAGGAATCCTTGATCCAGGTCTCTGAGAGGTGGGTTTGGGACCCAGGCAATTTTGCTGTCTTTCACTGCTGTTGCAGGCCACTAGGAGAATGCTGCATTGAAGTGAGGTCACCAGGACTCCAACAACAGCTGATATGGGATGCCAGTGTCACAGGAGGCAGCTTAAAAAAATACACTGCAATGTCAGAACCGGGAAATCAAAATCAGATTTCAGGTGAAATTCATACTTTGTACATATTATACACACTTTAGTACTGGAATAGGGCTGCCATTTCCATGAAGCGTTCTTTTTCATTTCTTTTCCCATTAATTTTTGTCTGTTTCTGAGTTATTCTATAATTTTGTTGATGGGATGCTTATATTAAGACTTTTTAAAAATTTTTCCTGAACTCTATGACTTCTTTAGAGACATTTTTTTTTTTTTTTTTTTTTACAAAGTCAGATGTACAGAGAGGAGGAGAGACAGAGAGGAAGATCTTCCGTCCGATGATTCACTCCCCAACAATGGCTGGAGCCACAACGGCCGGTGCTGCACCAATCCAAAGCCGGGAACCTGGAACCTCTTCCAGTTCTCCCACACGGGTGCAGATTCCCAAATCTTTGGGCCATCCTGGACTGCTTTCCCAGGCCACAAGCAGGGAGCTGGATGGGGAGTGGAGCTGCCGGGATTAGAACCGGTGCCCATATGGGATCCTGGGGCATTCAAGGCGAGGACTTTAGCTGCTAGGCCACGCCGCCGGGCCCTAGAGACATTGTTAAGCTTTCAATAATATGAAATAAACACCACAGCTGAATCAGATTAAGATTAAAATTAGTCTTTTCATTTGTTTACATTTTATACTGCACTGAACTAAACACATTCAGGCAAGAATTGCTACAGAACGTTCCAAGGAGAGGAGGCTTCAGCGGATTAACTTCCTGCGGTTTACACCAATTATTGTAGGGATATACTACAAGTGTTGCTTCCCTTCACCCTCTGCTGTCCATTCTGGTAACTGCACCTTCTTCTTTCAACTCATTTAGAAGAACCTGTATTCCTTCAAGCTCTTGCAACTGACCAAAATCAGTTTTCCAAAATACTATTTATAATATCACTTAATTTTGCAGAGGAAGGGTAAATTAAAAGTCCACAAGCAGAAAGAAAGTGACTTACTTAGCACGAAAGGACACAAGTTGCAGATATTTTATAAAGTCGTTTGTCAAACTACTGAGTATTTGCAACGTTCTTTAGACCTGCTTTGCCTAAAATGAGAGTCACTAGCCAAATATGCCTAAGGGACTGGAATTTAGTCTGCTTTTAAATAATGTACAGGTAAAAACTGAAACAATCTGGATAAGCCAGTAATTCCACTCATAGTTACATACCCAAGTGCTGAAAGCAAGAACTTTAATAGATTCTTGAATGGAAATCTACATTGTAGCAATCTCATAACAGCCAAAATATGGAAATAATCCAAGCATCCATCTGCACATAAATGGATAAACAAAATGTTATATATTTTGAAACATAATTATAGAATTATGTTTATATATATTCATATATATGTTTATATATATGTTTTATATATATTCATATATAAAGGTATTTAAAAATGATCCTGGCACATGCTACAACAGTAATGAACCCAAAAAACATAATGCTAGGTGAAATAGGCCAGTCACAAAAACACAAATATTGTATAATTTCACTTAAATGATAATAAATCTGCAGTAAACAAATTCCTGGAGGCACAAAATAGATTAAAGCTTACTAGGGGGTAGAAATAATGGAGAATATGAAGTTATTATTTAGTAAGCACAGAGTTTCTGTTTGAGTGATGAAAAGGTTTGGGAATAAATACTGGGAATATAATCATTGTCACTGAGTTAGACACCTGCAATTATTAACACAACAATACTTTGTTATTGCTTTAACCCAATTAAAAAAAAACTTTAAACAGAACAGGTGTTTGGCCCAGTAGTTAAGCCACCACGGGGGCACTTGCATTCTACGTCAGAGTGCCTGAGCTTGAGTCCTACCTTCCCCTCCTCCTTCTTCTTTTTTCTTCTCCTCCTCATATTTGTTTGTTTGAGAGAGAGAAGAAGAGATGTTCCATCCTGTGATTCACTTCCCAAATGGCTGCAATGACCGGAGTTGGGCAGGTGTGACGTCAGATGTCAGGAGTTTCTTCTGGGTCTCCAACATAGGTGCACTAGCCAAAGTACGTGGCCTGATCTTCTACTGCTTTCCCGCAGGATCCTAGATGAAGCAGCCAGAATTGGAACCAGCACCCATAAGGGATGCCAACACCGAAGATGGAGGCTTAATTTGATATACCACAGTGCCAGCCTGCCTTTTGTTTCTGGTTCTAGCTTCCTGATGTACAAGTGATGACTCAAGTATTCCAGTTCCTGACACCCATGTGGGAGACCTGGATTGAGTTCCTAACTCCTGGCTTCAACCAGCCCAAGCTCTGGCTGCTGCTGGTACTTGGCAAGAGAAACAGCAGCTGGAGTATCTCCCTTTGTCTCTCTGCTTTTCAAATATATTTAAAAATTAAAATTAATAGAAACTTGGAGATAGAACCACAGCTTTGCTAGTGACATTTTCCCTAAACTGGCCTAAGCCAAACCAGTACCTCCCTGTAAGACTGGCTCATTTGGCCATCTCAGTAACTCCAGCTCCCCATAAACAAAGAGTGTGACCACAAGGCAGAGAACAAAAATGTGGACACGCCAGAAGAGATGCAACAGGATTTGGTAATGTCACACTCAGGTGCTGGAGAAATGTAGAGGACAAGGTGCTCCATACCAAGGAGGAATTTGACAAGAAGTTCAACACCATCTGCCACTGCAATGTGAGGAACAACTTGGATTGTTCTGTGACACCTGAAATGAAGCACTTCCTCTTCTTCTACCTTGACCACCACGAGGCTATTCTTTTGTTCAATTCTGGTTAAAAGCACAGACTGCCACAGATTCTGTGATTTATCCTACAACAAGGACTGCAGCCTACATTCCAAATTTCTGAGACAGTCTTCAGCCTTGCAAGGGGCTTTGCTATGTTTGGACCAGGGCATTCTCTGCACTAACCGCTTCTTACAGGAAAATGCGCTAAACAGCTTACATTTGTATTAACTTTCTATTCCATACTTTTATGTATTTCTACTTATTTTCAGTCACATACTTATCGGCCCCATGTTTTTGTTTTTTCTGACTCATTCCTCCAAAAAATTAATCTTTTAGAAGTGGGAAAAAATAATTAATAAATTGAAAAAACAAAAAATTAAGCAAAGTAAAATATTTTCCTGCTAAACATAACTTGGTTTTGATAGCAATACACTCCATTTGAATGTTATTGTTGTGCAGTAAAGTGTATCAAGCACAGGTATATATTTTTTGACATTACTTATGAACACACCACCAATTGTGCTATGAAGTTGGGGGTGCTTAGACATTTGGTGAAATACCATCTTAAGTGTGTCTGTGAAGGAGTTTTTGGATGAAATTAATGTTGAATCAGTAGACTAGGTAAAACAGATGCCCACTTCCCCATGTGGGTGTATGGACCACAACTAATCCATTAAGGAGCTAAGTACACAAAATTCTTCCTATCTGAGTGGCAGAGCTGTAATCTCTCTCTCTCTCTTTTTTTTTAATGGTTTATTTATTTTTATCACAAAGTCAGACATAAGAGAGGAGGAGAGACAGAGAGGAAGATCTTCTGTCCAATGATTCACTCCCCAAGTGACCACAATGGTCTGTGCTGTGCTGATCCAAAGCCAGGAGCCTGTAACTTTCCTCCAGGTCTCCCACGTGGGTGCAGGGTCCCAAGGCTTTGGGCCATCCTGGACTGCTTTCCCAGGCCACAAGCAGGGAGCAGGATGAGAAGTGGAACTGCCAAGATTAGAACCGATGCCAAAATGCGATCCCGGGCATTCAAGACAAGGACTTTAGCTGCTAGCCCATCATGCTGGGCCCCAAGAGCTGAAATCTCAACCTTCAGACCCAGCCTGTAAGCTGGCACTTTTCCCAGATCTCAAGCATCTAGCCACACATCTGAGATCTCCGGGACCTCCACAAAAATGAGACTCAATTTCTTTTAACAGATCTCTCTCTTTACTCCCTTTATCTCTTCCTCTGGATGGGTAGCTAGGGGAGAAGCTGGGCAAATAGATGAGAGAGAGAGAGAGATGACAGATAAAATATAGCAGTAAAACTGCTTTATAAAGGAGAAGATGGGACAAGTGGATATCACTTGCAGAAGTAAGAAATAAGATCCCACCCTTCACCTTATACAAAAATCAGCTCTACACATGGTCCAGGCCTGGGTGTCGGGAAAGCTAGTCAAGGTAACTTTATCTGTCGGCAAGTGTGTGGACTACCTTTGGAAGGGGACGGACCAGGCTGAGCCGAGCAGATCTTAGCCCATTGGCAAGTGCAGAAACCAAGCTGGAGTGGAGATCGTTCTGGGTTAGGTTACCAGACCTTCCAGTTTGCAAGAGCCAGGGATGGGAGGAGCCTCAGCAGTGCCAGGTTGCAGCACCCACTAGCGAGAGTTGTAACTGGGGGTAACTGGGGTCAGGCCAAGCTGTAGCATCCAAAGGCAAAGGCCAAGACAGGTCGGGGCTATGCCAGTCTGGCTCAAAGCAAGCAAGCACTGGTACACGTGATACCTGTGGTTGGGAACAGGCCCAGGTGTAGAGCTAAGGGGATGCCCTGGCTGAGTGGTGATTCCCACTAGTGAGAACTAGGGCTGGAGTGGGGGCTATGGTCAGGTCTGGACATGGCTGCAGTCTCCCTTTGCACAAGTGTGGACTGGGTCTGGGGTGTGCCAGATTGGGCTAGACTCCAGCACTAACTGGAGCTCATGGGAACCAGGATGGTGTCAGATGGGCTGGGCTAGGTCTCTGTCCCTCAGGAGCCATGTGTGAGCTGTGTCTGGGTGTGCATCAGGCTTTGCTGAGTAGTAGCACCCAACAGCAAAACTCAGAAAGGGTAAGGGCCGGTCAGGAAAGGCCACTGTTCCTGCTAGGACAGTAGGTCGACTAAGTAAGGCCGGCCCATGGACCCATTGGTATGCGGGAGATCTGGCACTGAGAGAGGTGCTGATGGAGAAACTTGGCAATTGCTCTGTTAGGACACAGTCCCTGCAGGTGAGCAAAAGAACCAAGCCAGGGAGCAGTCCAAATCAGGCCAGATATATGAGTCTGCTCTACATATTGGCAAGCATGGGAACCAAGGCAGAGGGCAAGCCTGGTGGGCTTATTGCAGGTTACCCCAATTCGGCTGCAGCTCCCACTAGTTTATGTAGCCAAGTGTGTGGTGAGCAGGACCAGGCTGGGCTGCAACACCAATTGGTTTGCATAGAGGACAAGGCTGGAGACAGAATTGACCCAGCAATTGCACCCATAAGTGTACGCATAGGCTGACTGGGGGAACAGACTGTGCTGGACCCTGTATTGGCAAGCACACACAAGAATCGGGTCTGGGATCATCTCAGATGAGGTTTCTTTGGGGATCCCCCAATTGAATCACTGGAGTCAGAACTCCAACCATGGAGAGAATTGCAGGTTCCATGGTCCAACAGTGAAATGTATGTGTCAGAGCTAGGCCTCCTCAATGACTTAGACGAAACAGTGGACAACATAGCCAGTTGCACATGGAGGATACAATGGTACATTAGAGCCTACAGAGAACACCTGGCACCATATCAAAGGACAGAGAGCAAAACAAATTGATTAACTATCCCAGCCAAGAGTTGGCAGTGAAAATCTAGGCGAATGGAGACTCTAACATGGACTATGTTTAGCCAGTGGATTCTGGAGCGATTTCATTGTGCTTGGAATGGTGAAATTGGCAGCAATTCAGACCTGTTGAACTATGAAAACCACTTGAGGGGCCCAGCGTGGTGGCCTCGCAGCTAAAGTCCTCTGCTTGAATGTGCCAGGATTCCATATGGGCACCTGTTTCAATCGCAGCAGCCCCACTTCCCATTCAACTGCTTGCTTGTGGCCTGAGAAAGCAGTCCAGGACAGCCCAGAACCTTGCATTCCTGCACCCAAGTGGGAGACCTGGAGGAGGTTCCTGGCTCCTGGATTCGGATTGGCACAGCACAGACCATTGCGGTCACTTGGGGAGTGAATCATCGGATGAGTGACTCAATCTTTAAAAAAAAAAACCACTTGAGCATGCCCCACTTCAGGGACCCTGGGATGCGTGAAAGGCTGATGGGGCTTCTCCCTTTATCTCTTTCATTACCCCAGATACAGAGAGAGAGAGAGAGAGAGAGAATGTGGAAGCAATGGTCTTACCCACTTTCCTGTAGCCCTTGACTTGTATGCCCTAATCAACTATCTAAAGATTATAAAAATAACAGTTAAAAAAAACAATTTAGCAAGATGGACTTCAGCACTACAGAAAAGAAAATCTGGTGGTACCTAAATCAGTCACCAGAATTTGGTTCTGCCACATGTACACAGTCATCCTGGTGAGACGAACTGCATTGGTGAGACTATTTTTTTAAAGAGGTATTTATTTAGTTTGAAAGGAAAAGTTACAGAAAGAGGAGACACAAGGAGGGACAGTCCTCTATCTGCTGGCTCACTCATCAAATGACTACAACAGCCAAAGCTGGGCCAACTTTTTCAAGTGTACAAAACACAAAACACATTTCTCTCAGGTAAGCAGGCATGTGGCACAGGGGTTAACACACCACCAGGGAGGCCCGCATCTCATATTGGAGAGCCTGGGTTTACACTCCACCTTTACTTCTAATCCAGCTTCTTCTAATTTACATCCCAGAGGGGCAAGCTGTTCAAGTTCTCAGCTCTCTGCCATCCACATGGGAAACGCAGGCTGTGTTTCTGGCTCCTGTTTCAGCATGGCCCTACCCTGGCTCTAGTGGGCATTTAGGAAGTTAATCAGCATATGAAAGATCTCTGCCTCTCTTTCTTCCTCTCACTTCTTTTCAAGTAAATGAAAATAAACTTTTAAAATATTTTTAAAACCTCTGACATTGCTTATATATTTTTAGGTGCTCAATGCAGAAAGTTTCCAGGAAGGATCCAAAATATGTGAGTCACCCATTTATAACATTTTTCTTGAGTACAAACACAACTGGCAGGTGATGTGCCCTTATGTCAATGTCTTCCTCCTTAAGCTTGACCCAAAGTGCTCTTGAGTTGCAAGCCTGTTATTTAGATTCCCTGTTCCTGAGGCTGTTGTATTGTTTGCCAGCCTAAGGTCTACGCCATCTATTTACTCCGACTCTGGCATGGACTTGGGACAGTCAAACACACTTAATCTAAAACCTGAAACTCTGCTGGGACAGCCCCAACATTATTTTGCCTTTTATCAGATCATTTCACCCAGTGCAGGATACATGAGATCTTATGTCAAATTATAACTACTGAACAATTTAAGAGGCAGCAGAGGTAGGTAAGAAACTCTTTAATTTCTCAAAACCAATAGTTGGGAAAGCTCCTGGTTGGGAAATAATCTCAAGACAAGGTAGGAAAAAGTCACTGTGATGTCCTGCCACAGACAACTTTAAAAAAAAAAGATTTATTTATTTTTATTGGAAAGGCAGATCTACAGAGAGGAGGAGAGACAGAGAGGAAGATCTTCAATCCGATAGTTTACTCCCCACGTGGCCGAAACAGCTGGAGTTAAGCCAATCCAAAGCCAGGAGCCAGGAGCTTCTTTTCCGGCTCTCCCACGCCGGGGCCAGGGTCCCAAGGCTTTGGTCTGTCCTCGACTACTGTCCCAGGCAACAAGCAGGGAACTGGATGGGAAGCAGGGTCGCCGGGATTAGAACTGCTGCCCATATGGAATCCTAGCATGTTCAAGGGGAGGACTTTAACCACTACGCCATTGTGCTGGGCCCACCACAGGCAACTTTAACAGAGAAAATTCCACCCTCCCCCTGATTGTCAGTGCAGCCTGGGGAGCTAAGAGACACCACTTGGCTCTGTAAGGAAAGCCCCATTTCTTCCCTCCTTTGCCAAACCCCGTTCCGTGCCTCCCAGCCCCCGCAAGTGCTAAACCCAGTTGGGTGTGGTGAAGCCCTGGCTGACTATGCTCTACCCAGCAGACAAATGCAGTGATGTTGCTATCAGAAGTGACAAGAATCAGTCAGAGCAACTGACAGGGTGGAAAGCAGAACGCCCACTCCGCACATCCTGCAGTCGTGAGAGTTCTGGGTGTAAGTCTGGAGCTACACTGACTCAATGTGGTCAGGGACGAGGGGTCCATCAGCTTCTTGATACTACAACAGAAGCATCACATTAAAAAATCCAGGGAAGCCGCCAGGCTGCGGGGGGTGGGAGGGCCGGGACCGGAGCGTCTCTTGCCAGGATACACACGGCAGCTCCCGGACCTGCCTAGGCTCCCTGGGCTGCCCCCTGGGGTATGTCTCAGGGCTTAGTTAAACGGGTCCAGGCCCTCCTACTGTACTGCTCGCCACGGCTGGGGAGGGAACTGGGAAGGGGCGGGACCAGGGCCTGGGAGGTTGGACTTGCGGCAGCCGCCAAGCTGGTGGGGGGCGGACCGGGAGCATCTCATGCCTGGATACACACGGCCAGCTACCACGTGCACGTGGTGAGCTGCCCCCGGGCGGCCAATGCGCCATTTGGCGCCAGGCTCCGCTTGCTGGCCGCCCAGCCGGGGGAGCTCTGGGATTTTGGTTTTTTTTATTTGCTGCCTAGGCAGCCCCATGCTGAAGTAATAAGATAATGCGATGTAATCTATAAATCAACAATTAATGTCAGACTGCTTATGATCTACATCAAAAAACTGTAAAACCTAAAACACTCTTAATACCTTATGTTACTCCATAATGGGGAGGGAATGCGGAAAAATCTTCCATATCCCTAAAAAGTGTGAGGAAGACGTGAAATATAGCCTATCAGGATCAAATCTGGTAACTCATAGACAACAGACTCGTGTCGGCACGAGAAAATGGTAAAGCCACAAAGGTATAGGGGGGAATCGGGAGCAATCCTGACAGCCTCTTAACAGGAGGTCATGTGCATGGAGCGGGGGGCGGGGGGGGGTACTGAAGAGTGGAGCAGGTGGACAGGAGGAGGCTTGCATCCCAACCCTGGAGACTCCCAGATCCTCACCACGGACTATCAATACGAGCAACAAGGACTACATCCCAACTGCCAAGGAGACCACGGGGAATTGGAGTGCTTTCGAAGGCCAAGAACTCTGAGGTCACCCACCCCCATCTGGAGCATCAACAGGGGATGGAAGAAGTCCAGACTCTGCCGGGCAGGAACCAGCGCCATTGGAACAACAACCAGGAGCCCTGAGCGGTCAGCAGAAACAGAAGAACAGTAAACTTCCTTCGGGACCAGGGAGGGGAGCTTTCTCTGGTCCTTGCATAGTTCCGGCTCTGGATCCACACCCTCTCTTGCAATGACCATCGGGATCATTCCGGAAACCCCTCAAAACAAACAAACAAACAAACAAAAACCTAGAATAGATCAACAACAACAAGGAAGCTTTGAATCAGACAGGAAATGGCCAGCGTGAATTTACTCATACCTCACTAGGTGGGACACAAAAATTAGTTACTCCTCACTGGGGTATTGGGGATTTCTCTGCACACCCCTCCAAAAAAATGTTCTGCACCTAAACTGTTGATGGTATGTTGGAGCTTTTAATTGATCGGGATGATACTCTGCTGGCTCTACCTTCAGACCAGAGAAGGTCTCCCTAAGAAGCCATTGAACTTAACTGGACAATAAGATGCTGGACTCTACGCTTGGTATATGCTTGCAATGAAGGAATCTCAACTGAACTTGAACTGTGATTATGCAACAAGGTGGAGGAATCCACCATGGGGGTAGGGCTTGGGAGGGGTGGGGGAAATCCCAGTACCTATAAAACTATGTCACATAATACAATGTAATTAATAAATAAATTTTTAAAAAATCCAGACCCAACTTTTAGAAGTTCCCTCTGTACCTCCTTTCAGCTCACAGTGTTGAGAGCCTTGGACACTAACTCCAGAGTTTCCCTTGCAGGCTGTTGAGAACTGGAGACAGTTCCACCTATGTCTTTCAGAACCGCGCTGATTAATAGTGATGTTACAATGTTTAGATAACTGACAGTCACTCATTGTATCTAACATGCTCTTCTGCATTGTTCGGCTTCAGGTAGATGGATTCCACTGTGTCTGACATCTGGCTCCCACTCCGGGTGATCTAAGTAATGACCCCAGAGTGCCTTGCAATATGAACACTGTAACAATCAGTAGTAGTGTTCTCAAACCCACTGGAATCTACCCAGTGGTACCTAGGGAAGAACCTACCTGTATTGGCCACTCTGAAGCCATACCCACCAGCTTAAAATCTCTTGTATACTGTGTGTTGTCACCTTTTAGGCCTGGAACAGGGTTCAGTTCACACAACCCTTGGCACTAGGACCAGGGTTCTGGAACTAGAAGCCCCAGCACCAGATACACTCTCCCAGCAGGACCTCAAGAAAGTCCCACCTGCATCCCACAGCCTAGCCATGGCTATTGGTCCCACAGCACCGGCACCTCTCAGGCTTGCCAATAGGACAATGGCACAGCACACTTTGTATGCCACAGCTCCAAGAACACCCTATCACACGCTTTAGTGTAATGGCTAGCTACTCTCCACCTCCAAGTCATACTTTTATCCTTAAAAACTGCTCAGGGTTGGCCTATACTTCTGGGGTCACCTAGAACCAAAGCCAAAGAAACAAGCCAAATGACACGCTGTATTCCACCTAAACAATAAACTCTTTTTCTAGTAAAACCCACCCAAGTACTGGGGCTCCGGCAATCACAAGGAAAGTCCAGATGAAGATGCAGGATGCTGGCATCATCCTGGCCTGCCCCTGGCTAATCTAGCTAATTGGGAAGTGAAACAGCACTTGGAAGATATCTCTCTCTCTCTCTCTCTCTCTCTCTCTCACACACACACACACACACACACACACTACCTTTCAAATAAATTAATTAATTAAAAAAGAATAGGATCTAAATTTAAATCTTTGTAAAATTTATTTTTACATTTTAACAATTATATGAATAGGCTTAATATTTAAAATGTTTAATGACATAGAATTTAAAATAGAAAAATCTCTGTAAAAGATAAAGGTGGCCAGACCAGGATTTGCTGTTATTAGGTATGGCAAGATATGCAAACCATGGCAAGATGTGCAAACAAAATTGATCATCATGAAGCTCTACGCTCACAGAGTCCTTGAAATAGGATATACCGCATGCCTCAAGGGAAAGTGCATGCTTAATGAAAGGGCAAAGCGGTAAGGGAAGAGCATGAGCCAAAGGCTTCACTGCATTTTTGTGAGGAGGAAGAGGTGAAGAAGAGCAAGCAAACTCAGACCTGGCTAGTTTGCATATTTTCAGTGAGCTGGGCAATAGGGACTGATGTACTTACTTGATAGATGGCTCTGAGAAGATATTATGGCAAGAGATAGTGAGTCCACCCATATGAGCCCCAAAACTGTGGCGACTGGAGAGGCAGAGTTTGGATTCACTGGTTTAATGTAAGAGGAACACTCATAGCAGAGGTATTCACTAGGAATTTGCTAACTCTGGGAGGGGAAAATTCTTGAATATTAGCAAGGTACCAAGACATCATAAAATACAGAAAGTAGCAGCATAGCTAGCATAGGAATGTAGACAGGGGAGTTACAGGAGCAGAGAGACTCATTGAGAGAAGTTGGTAAGCAAAATTCATAAAGCAGTAGATATCATTAGGAAATAGAACCCTAAAAAAGCAGAAAGGCATGAAACTGTACATTCTCAAAGAGCATGAATTGAGTCAATCTCATCCATAGTGGAATATTCTCAGTGACTTTCACATCATCATAAAACACATATTGAATGAATGACTAGATCGTTTGTTTTATAAGCCAATCACAATTGAGACAACATGAACAGAAAGAATTGACATCAATGAATGCATGGGAAGCAAAGACAAGATGACCGAGAAAGGGCAAAGTCCACAGGCAGCTGCTACATCGAGGACCAGAGCAAAAGCCAATCTCCAGTAAGAATGTGCATTGTGACCTAGAATAAAGTTCTCTGAAATGGCTGTAGAGAAAATGCAATTATTTCATTCCTCACTTCTACACGGTTTTTAAAGATTTTCTGTTTATTTCATTTATATATTTACGACAGATAGTCACACTGAGATACAAACTCAGTTGCAGGCAGATATCTGTCCACTCATTCACTCTTCAAATGCTCAGTTTGGGTCTCTCATGTAGGTAGCAGGGACCCAAGTATCTGAGCCATTTGCAGGATGCTAGATCCATAAAAAAGTGAGACTTGAACCCAGGTACTTTGAGATGAGGTATGGATGTTCCAAGCAGCTTTTTACCACTGCCACTGAACTACACAGTCCAAGAATGAAGCTCACATGATTCTCAAAATAGTCCTTATTAGCAGAACCTAGTATAAACAGATATAGATTAAATTTAACCTTTTATCATTAGAAGCATTCAGTCTAATAATATTTCACTTTTAAAGGGTGAAAAATCCTTCTTATATTTGAAAAATACTGATTTTTAGTCTCAAGTCTGATTTTACATATGCTCATTTTGCAAAATGTCCTCAAGCTTGGTATCTAGCAAAGGTGTATTTTTGCTGCATATGTTACCTTCAAGGTTTACTATTACAAAAACAATTCTAGGCCCTGGTGTGATAGCCTAGCAGCTAAATCCTTGTATTGCATGACGCAGTATCCTATGTGGGCGTCGGTTTGTGTCCTGGTTGCTCCACTTCCCTTCCAGCTCCCTTCTTGTGGCCTGGGAATGTAGTAGTAGATGGCTGAATGTCTTGGGCCCCTGCACCCATGTAGGAGACCTGGATGGAGCTCCTGACTCCTGGCTTCGGATTGGCTCAGCTCTGGCTGTTGCAGCCACTTGGAGAGTGAACCAGCAGATGGAAGATCTTTCTCTCTGCCTCTCCTTCTCTCTGTAAATCTGACTTTCTGATGACAATAACAAATTTTTTCAAAAGCTCTTAAAATATTTCACAGGGTGAATGGAAGAAATAAGCATGGAATTTGGCAATATGGAAATGACTGTCTTTGGAAGAGCAGTTTCAATGGCAAAGAGACAAGGAAAAGCCTTAGATGGGCTCAAGAGAGCTCAGTAGGAGAGAATGTAGCTGTTGGCATGTGGCTTGGCGATTAAGATCTCACTTGATATACTCGTATATCATATCAGAATGCTTGGGTTTGAGTCCCAGCTCCACTCCAGTTTCAGCTTCCTGTTAATGTGCACCCTGGGTGGCAGCAGGTGATGGCTCAAATCTTTTTTTCCCTGCTTTCCATGTGGGAATCCTTCAACCTTCATTGAGTTCCTGGCTACTGGCTTTGATGGGTTCTACCCTACCTGGTCCAAGTAACTGGGGAAAGAGCCAGTGAATAAAAGATCTAAAAAGATCTGTATCTCTGACTTTGAAATAATTTTAAAAATTAAAAGTTTTTTAAAAAATAGGAAAGAACCAACAAACACAGTAACGCATTGTATAATTATGTTTTGGAAAACTACAGATTGCATGTACAATTATAGTGTTGCTGAAATTTTTTTCTGATTTATTTATCTTTACTTGAAGGTCAGAATTAGAAAGAGACACACAAAGAGTGAAATTCCATCCATTGATTCATTCCCAAATGGTCGCCACAGCTATTCATGGACCAATCCAAAGCCAAGAGCCAGGAGATTCTTCTGGTTCTCCCACATGGAAGCAGGAGTCCAAGAACTTGGACAAATCTTTACTGCTTGTCCAGGTGCATTAGCAGGGAGCTGGATAAGAAGTGGAGCAGATGAAGCATGAACCAGCACCCTTATGGGATCTGGCATTGCAGATGGTAGATTAGCCTGATATGCCACCACATTAGCCCCAACTGTTGCTGAAAAATTCTTAAAATTTACTTACATTGCTGGTGTCTTACATAATACTGACAGTACTATGTATTGCTCAACATTTGTGATGACAGTTGTATAAAAGTATAGGACATAAATTTTGTATAACACATAATACTTAATAATAATAATCAACCACTATGTACTAGTTTGTGTATGTACTATCTATCCTTTTTATACTTATTCTATAGTATATCATATATATAAGTATATATAAGGCATATGAATGTGTATATATAAAATAACACAAGGCAGCTCCTTTAGGAGGTATTCTAAAGCCATTATCATAACAGAGGACTAATCCTTCCCTATGCACATGGTTGTCTCTAAATAGATTCCAGGAAGACAGTGGTATTTATGACCTTGACTCTGTCTAGGCTTGGACTAATGTGTCTGTTGGATTTAGTTTTTAACAAAAGTGCTTAAATGTTGTCATGACTTCAGATTCACACCCAGGAAAACTTCCCATCCATTCATGGCAAATGCCCTATAGAGGCGTATCATTTTTATTGTTTATGGCATATTTATACTGTGCTTTTTCTGTTTGAATATGCTTAGATACACAAACACTACTGTTGTATAATTGCCTTCACCATTTTGTATAGTAACATATTGCACAATATAGCAAACGGATATTGAATTCACACTTCACCTTAGGTTCCAGTAGGTCACACAACCAGGTTTGCGTAAACACACTCTGTGATATCTATACAATGATGAAATCACCTAATGGTTCTTGGAGCATATTGCAATAATGAAGCAATACATGACTACGTTAAGTATGAAGCTTTGCTGTAAAGAGATAGGAAACCAAAGGAGAGCTCTTCTTCTTTTTTTTTCTTTTTTTGAAAATTTTGTTTTATTTGAAAGAATTACAGAGAAAGAGAGAGACAAAAAGAGAGTAAGAGAGAGAGAAACCTTCAACGTACAGACATTTCTCAAAAGAATAGGTTCAAATGGCTAACAGATATATGAAAAGATGCTCAGGCTTGTGTTTGTAAATGGATAATGCTATGAATGCTGCCTTCGTGCTTTATAATAATTGAATGAACTCATGCATCTGAAGCACTAAAAACAGCTTCCTTCTTGGGGAAAGCTCATGCTTAAGATATTTGAGCAGTTAGCAGCTGATCTGACTTTATTTTTATTTTTTAAAGATTTATTTATTTTAGTGGAAAGGCAGATGTACAGAGAAGAAAAGAGACAGAGAGGAAGACATCCCGTCCAATGATTCACTCCCCAAGTGACCGCAATGGCCTGTGCTGTGCCAATCCGAAGCAAGGAGCCAGGAACCTCTTCCAGGTCTCCCACGCAGGTGCAGGGTCCCAAAGCCGTGGGCCGTCCCCAACTGCTTTCCCAGGCCACAAGCAGGGAGCTGGATGGGAAACGGAGCTGCCAGGATTAGAACCGGCACCCATATGTGATCCCAGCACGTTCAAGGCGAGGACCTTAACCATCAAGCTTTAGGGCCGGGCCCCTGAGCTGACTTTAAATGGCTGCTCAGTCGACTTGGGGATTGCTGCTAGGTTGCTTATGTCAAAGACTGTCTATTCTATTCTTGATTATTTTTATGATATGATCTTTCATTTCCATCAATAAAGTATGTAAAATGTGACTCTTAAAAAAATTTTTCTGTCCAATTTTGAAGAATCCCAACACAGGTCTCATTGAGCTAAGAACAGAGTGCTGACAGGGTTGTATTCTTCTTCTGGAAATTCTAATGTGGGGGGGAAACCTGTTTTGCTGCTTCTTTCCAGCCTCTGGAAGCTGTATATACCTCTTGGTTTTTGCATCCGTTCTTCCATCTTCAAAACAAGCAATGATGGGTTGACTTTTTTCACATTACTTGTCTCCGGACCTATTTTGCTCCTTCTGCTGTTGACCAATTTTTGTGATTGGAGTGTGCCAATTGGATAATGCAGGGTAATGCCCCCATCTAAAGATCCTCAGTCATGGTCACATTTTTTTTTTTTGGAAGGTCTGTTTATTTATTTGAAAGGCAGAATTATAGAGGATGGCAGGGAGAAAACTTCCATGCCCTGCAGTTCACTCCCCAGATGATTAACCCAGCTTAAGCTGGGTCAAACCAAAGTCAGGAGGCAGGAACAGGGGCCCAAGCACTTGGGCCATCTTTTGCTGCTTTTTTCAGGCCATTAACAGAGAGCTGGCTCAGAAGTTGAAGAGCCAGGAAATTCATACAGTAAAATTTACTAACAGAATTTGACAGCATTTGGTTGTGAGGTAGATCACTAGTGTCCTTATCAAAAAATAGCTAAAGACCAGCATGGTGGTGTAGCAGGCCAAGTCTCCACTTGTATTTGGGCACTGGTTCAAGTCTCGGCTGCCCCACTTCTGATCTCTTAGAAAGTATATGGCCATATCGCCCTGAACGTGCCCAACTCATCTGTTCTCTTGGAATAATAGTGTCTGAGCAAGGATACTACATACTTTTTCACTGCTATTATCCCCAGTAGGTAAAAAGGAAATAGGAATCTTACCTCATAAGGTAAGAGAATATTATACTGGTATTAAAATAAATTAGATTTTACATGACAAAACATTCAGTAAAACATGTCAATTTGTGATTATTAGACAGCACAGCATGTTTAAGGTTGTATCAAGATGTTTGATGGAACTTATCATATCTACACTGTTGACCACCAATTTAAACTATAATAATATAAGCAAATATGTTATAAGAATTTTTAACTATATTCAAGATGGATGACCCAGATACTAATGATTGTAGAGTTACTTAAAAGCAATGTTGGGGGACAGGTATTTAGCAGGGCAAATAAATATCACGTGGAATGCTAACATTTCATAACAGCATGCCTAGGTTCAAGCCCTGGCTCTCCTCAAATTCCAGCTTTCTGAAAAGGCAGTAGTGATGATCAACTAGTTGAGCCCCTACCACCTGCGCTGGAGATTCAGACTGAGTTTCAGGCTCCTGGCTTTGGCCTGTGCCAGCCCTGACTACTGTAGGCATTCACTGCAGGAGTAAGGATGGGAGACTGACATCTCTTCCTTTCTTTCTGTACCTCCCCTTCTCCTCTTCCCTAAATATAAATGAAAAAATAAATTGATTAAAGTTGAATAAGATCCTTAACATTGAACGTGGTTTTGTCATATCTATAGGACATAAAAATATTTTTGTGCCAAATAATTTTATCATAATATATTTGCCAAAAAGAAATTTTGACTAGTTCCTGGAAGACTACTTACGAGATGCAATTATTCCAATGGTTTAAAAAACCATTAATGTATCAGAATACATGCTTTTGTGAATCAACTCTTTTGCACTTAATAAATGTCAACAAATTTAATTTTATAAGTGGATATAACCATCAGCCTACGCAGATGATCCTCATGTATGACCTTTATGGTAGCAGATATACCATCCATGGCAGTTTGTGAATTGACATTACAGTGCATAAACGTAGTTTCTCTTGAGTTTGATGGGTCCAGTGTCCTGTAATTCAACTGATCCTAAGTAAATGTATAAAATCAAGTTTCTAAATCTATAAAAATTAAATCTGCATTGGACAATCCCAGGTAATGTTCAATCTGTGAATGGTATCCACTGAAGTTATTTTTTTAACAACTTTATTTTTATTAGAAAGTCAGACATACAGAGAGGAGAGACAGAGAAGAAGATCTTCTGGTTTTTGATTCACTGAAGTTATTTAATGTGATGTGTTAACCTGAAGACCAGCTGGCTGGGAAGTTCAATCACCACTGTATAGAAGACTATACTGTATAAAAGGTTATGTTTGTTTGTTTTAATACTTGTTTATCTTTATTTGACATGCAGACTTACAGAGAGAAGGAGAGAGAGAAAGAGATCTTCCAACCACTGGTTCAAACCCAAACCCAAATGGCCCTACCAGCCATGATCCAAAACCAAGAGCCAGCTGTCATGAGCCAGGAGCTTCTTCCAGGTCTCCCAGATGGGTGTAGTGTCCCAAGGCTTTGGGCCATCATTCACTGCTTTCCCCAGCCTCAAGCAGGGAGCTGGATGGGAAGTGAAGCAGCCGGAATATGAGCCAGTGCCCAAATGGGATGCTGATGCCTGCAGGTGGAGAATTGGCTTGTTAAACCAAGGCACAAGCCTTTATGTTTGACTTTTAATAGACTCAGATATTTGGTAATCTATTAACTAAGCAAGATCTGAAAGCATTCTCAATGCCTTATAGAGTGTATGTCTCCAATGCCTGGCACAGCATTTCAATAGGAGAAAAAACAACACAAAGACTTGTTGATCCAGTTAATTTGACATATTGTTAACAAATAAATTATGAGTACTACTTAATTATGTATATATATGGGCCTGGCCCAATAGCATAATGATTAAAGTGCTCGCCTTGAATGTGCTGGGATCCCATATGGGTGCCGGTTCTAATCCTGGCAGCTCCACTTCCCATCCAGCTCCCTGTTTGTGGCCTGGAAAGGCAGTCGAGGACAGCCCAAAGCCTTGGGACCCTGCACCCACATGGAAGACCTGGAGGAAATTCCTGGCTCCTGGCTTCAGATCAGCACAGCACAGGCCATTGCAGTCACTTGGGGAGTGAATCATCAGATGGAATATCATCCTCCCTGTCTCTCCTCCTCTCTGTACATCTGCCTTTCCAATAAAATAAATAAATCTTTAAAAAATAATTATATATATACACATACATATATATAATTATTGGAGACTATATATATGATGTTTCTTGGTGCCATGGCATAGCATGCTAGACTTGTGTCTACGTCATTAACATCCCCTATGGTGCCGGTTCCAGTCCTTGCTACTCTATTTCCAATCCAGCTCCCTATTATTGATGAGGGAAAACAGGAGAGGATGGCTCAAATTCTTGGGCTCCTGCACCCATGTGGGAGATTCAGAGGAAGCTCCTGGCTCCTGGTTTTAGATCAGCTCAGCTCAGGCTGTTGCAGCAATTTTGAGGAGTAAACCAGCAGATGGATGATTCTCTCTCTCTCCCTTTCTCTCCTTGTCTCTCTCTGTCTTTCTGACTCTCCTCTCTGCTACTCTGCCTTTCAAATAAAAATAAAATATATTTTTTTAAAAATCTGTTTCTGAAAACTTCAAAGTTAATCTCATAATATTAAAGGACTAGGAACACTACTGAGTGAACTCACAGCAGTCCTACACAATGGGAAGCCAATAGCTTTTTTGCAGTATGTACATGACTGAAAAACCACTTTAGGAGTTTACGGTAACACTTATTATGAGACAGAATGTGCTAGATTACACTGCAATAACCAAGAACTCTACAAAGTTTTGACTTTGAATAATGAAAGTTTATTATTTGAAACATGTTATTCATTTAAAGTGCAGAGTTACAGAAAGAGACAGACAGATACATGCACACACAGGGAGGGAGAGTCCTTCCATCTGTTTATTCATTCCCCAAATGGCCACAATAACCAGGGCTTAGCCAAACCGAAGCCAGGAGCCAAGAGCTCATTCCAGGTCTCTCACATAGTTACAGGGAGTCCCAGCACTTGGGTCATTTTCCATTGCTTTTTAGGTGCATTAGCAGGGAGCTGAATCAGAAATAAAATAGCTGGGATATGAGCTGGTTCATATGGCAGATGCTGGCTTTACTTGCTACATCACAATGCCGGCCCCCAAATTTATTTCTTACTCAGAACATTGAGTCAGGTGAGGGACTGTTACAAATATTCAAACCCTAGAAATGGGGATAACAGAGACCCTAAACTATGGAACACTATCCGTTGTTGTGTCAAGAGAGGTATGGCCCAGTAGTTGTGCACAATGGTTGTGTCCACAAGTGACAATTATCGCTTGCTACATTTCATTAGTCAAAGCACATAACAAGGCACAATCTTAACATATGCCTAATTGAAAAGAGATAGAAGGGCCCAGCGTGGTAGCCTAGCAGCTAAAGTCCCTGCCTTGCATGTGTCAAGATTCCACATGAGCACCAATTTTAATGCCGGCAATCCCGTTTCCCATCCAGCTCCTTGCTTGTGGCCTGGGAAAGCAGTAGAGTATGGTCCAAAGCTGTGGGACCATGCACCCACATGGGAGACCCGTAAGAGGCTCCTGGCTCCTGGCTCCTGGCTTCGGATTGGCACAGCTCCGCCGTTCTGGCCACTTGAGGAATGAATCAGTGGACAGAAGTTCTTCCTCTCTGTCTCTCCTCCTCTCTGTATATCTGACTTGCCAATAAAAAGTGAAAGTTTAAAAAAGGAAAAGACTTGTGTGGGCAATTGCCCCAGTCTCCCACCCTGATTACTGGAGGGCTTGACTTAATCCTAACTTTCCCCATGGCCTGAGGCACAGCTTTCAGGCCTACACGTGGAGTGTGACCTCCAACATGGCTGCAAGGTTAAGGGGAGTATACCTGAACATGACCTCTGACGTGACTGGAAGATCTAGGGAAATACAGCCAATTACAGCGTCTTTGGTGGGCGTGGGTTCTTCCGGAAGGTTCCCCCTGCCCTCTCCCTCCTTACCCTTTAAAATCTGTAACCTGTGCGTTACAAAGCAGACATTTCTCACCAGCTTGTCTCCAGTGGTTCGTGTGGCCAAAGGCCACAGTCTGCCTCACTCTCGGTGACCTCGGGGCCTGCTGGCAGGTCCAACCCCGAGAGACTTATAAAGAAAAACCAGTGTATTTTAATTTAAAAAAAAGAAATAGAATGTTTGTGAAAAGATTTTATGACCATCAGAATAGAAAAAAAAAGAAAAAACAGAGGTTAATAAACAGAGGTTATGTCACATTAAGACATAAATTGAAACAAGAAATTACTGTTAATACAGGATCCAGAACTTGAAGAAAGCTAGGCAAATATCTGTTCATGTCACCAATTTAAGTATCAACAGTTCAGAGAACTAACACACAGACAATGTTGGTTGATCAAATATTACAGATAAACGTTCTAATCTCTTACTGTGATCAAGACTGGATCCGGGTTCTAAAAATCAGAGATCAAAAGTAATTAAGACATTATATGTATATATATATACACATACACATTACATACATATTATATACATTATATACATTATATATATACATATATAATGATCACATGGTTGATCAGGATGAGAAGGATCAAAGTTTAGGGAAAATTAAGTGAACTAATTGTTTCCAATGTTGCTATTTCTTCTTGTTGTTTCTGGGGGAAGGGAAGAGACAAAGAGGGAAGCCACACATGACTTTCCAAACATCCCAACACCCAGAGCTGAGGAACCACCAGCTCATATCAATCCAGAGTCTCAACGCATACATATTCCGAAGGTTCTGCCCAAGTGGTTTGGACAGTTCCGAAATGCTGCCGATTTCACCAATCCAAGAATCCCTCCCAATGTCCATTGGCTGACATAGTAAGCCTCAGGTGACCATTTACTGAGACTTTTTTTGCAGTCATTGTTTGGGGTACTTGTCCAGTTTGTTCTGTTCTTCTACTATGTTACCGAATGAGCTGCCTTATTCTCCTTTTACAACAGGGCCTGTGTACACTGCTCTGCCTTTTTCACTAAGCAGGATATGTTCTTGCAGGTAAGCCCAAGGATCCAAGCCCAGGCATCACAAGCCTTGCCAGATCCTCCATCCCAGGGCTCATGAACTTGGCACCCACCTCAAAGGTAGGCCTAGGCGACCCGAGCTCCACCAGAATCCCCACCCCTGGAGCTCATGATCCCAATACCCCCCAGAAGCTGGGCTCAAAGACCTGGGCCAGGCAACTCAAGCCTCACCGTATTCCCTGCCTTTGGGGCTCATGAATCCAACACCCACCTCATAGGCAGGCCCCAGAACTCAGGCTAGGTAATGTTAGTCATGCCAGATCCTCCACCCCTGGGGCTCACAAACCCAGCCCCCACTGGGCCCAAGCTGGCATGACTCGCCTCACCTCAGCATCCACAATCTTACTGCGCGGCTTGGCCTGGTCTAGCCTGCTCCCTGTTCCGGCTCCTGCTGGTGGGTACTGCAGCCTATCTCAGCACAGCCTGATTGCTGTCCCGGCCCTAACGTGAACTGGCTAGTGTTGCAGCCTGATCTGGCTCCTCCTGCCCCCTGTCCTGGTTCTCAGATTTGCCAATGGGTGTTAGGAACTTACCCAGATTGGTCTGCCCACATGTATGACAAAAATATTTTGTCTTGATTTCCTCTTTAACAGATTGAGTCATCTGAGTCCATTGTTAAGGTTTCAAGTGCATGGAAACTCATCATTAGAGAACAAAGAGTGTAAAAAACTAGATCAAAGAAAATTTGATGATATTTCCTTTGACCTTGAATACAATTTTTACATTCCAAATATGCTTTTTTTACTTTTTAAATTTTCACTTGCAATATTGTTTACATAGTTGAGAAGGATGCATTCCTGTATGTATCTCTGATTAGGTGGGAAGCGTTAAGTTATGGAGGAAGGTGGAGGGACAAATTTTTCAACTTTTTCCCTCCTGTGTCCACAGGGAGGAAAGGGAAAAAGGTTACTCCTTGCTGTCAAATTACATCAACACCTGGGGACAGGGGACACTCTTTTGTTACAGTACAACCTAGCATGGCCTACACTTCAGCCTGGCTCTTGCTCATGCCACCATGTGTTGTGAGTTGACTGAGCACAGCCCTCCCTTAGAGCTGGTTCATTTGTATGCTAACAGGCCTGGTTTGCCCCCATCCCTGGCACTTGTACTCACCAGCTGGAACTGCAGCCTATTAGGGGACTTCCTCAAGTTCCCCTACCAGAACTGTTCCCAGCACTGTATCTTTTTTTTTTTTTTTTAATGGTTACTTTAAAAAAAAAATATATATATATATATATATATTTTCATTAATTACATTGTATTAAGTGACACAGTTACATAGATACTTGGGTTCTCCCCACCCCTCCCCAAACCCTCCCACCATGGTGGATTCCTCCACCTTGTTGCATAACCACAGCTCAAGTTCAGTTGAGATTCCCCCATTGCAAGCGTATACCAAACATAGAGTCCAGCATCTTATTGTCCAGTCAAGTTCAACAGCTTCTTAGGTATATCCTCTCTGGCCTGAAGACAGAGCCAGCAGAGTATCATCCCAGTCAATTGAAAGCTCCAACATACCATCAGCAAAAATTTACATCATTATGGAATTAATTGACATAGTAATGAGTAACCAATATGTTAAAAGTAAATGCGAGTTCCCAGCCACCTTCTGTGACCACCTCACCTACACTTCAATTTTAGTTTATACACAACATATAACATTCATAACATAACATGTTATACATAACATCATATCATCTTAAATTAAGGCAAACATGTGGTATTTAACCTTTTGGGATTGGCTCATTTCCCTTAGCATTATGGTTTCCAGTTTGGCCCATTTGGCCACAAAGAACTGCATTTTGGTTTTTTTTAATAGCTGAGTAGTATTCCATGGAGTAGATGAACCATAGCTTTCTTATCCAATCCTCTGTTGATGGGCATTTTGGTTGCTTCCATGTTTTTGCAATTACTGATTGTGCTGCTATGAGCATAGGAGTACATGTTGGTTTCTCATAAAACAATTGTTCTGGATATATTCCTAGGAGTGCTATTGCTGGATCATACGGTATGTTGAATTTGAGTTGTTTGAATATTCTCCATACTGATTTCCATAGAGGCTGTACCAGCCTGCAGCCCCACCAGCAGTGGAGTAGGGATCCCTTTTCCCCCGCAACCTCGCCAACAAGTGTTGTTGGTGCTTTTATTCATGTGGGCCAGTCTTACTGGCGTTAGGTGGTACTTCATTGATGTTTTAATTTGGATTTCTCTTATTGCCAGGGAACTTGAGCATTTTTTCATATGTTTATTTGCCATTTGGGTTTGTTCCTTTGTGAAGTGTTTGCCCATTTCCCGTGCCCATTTCTTGAGTGGCTTGTTTGTTTTGACATTTTGGTTGTTTTGTAGCTCTTTGTATATTCTGGAGATCAGCCCTCTATCACCTATGTCGTGTGCGAAGATCTTCTCCCATTCTGTGGGTTGCCTTTTTACTTTGTTGATTGTTTCTCTAGCTGTACAGAAGCTTCTTAGTTTGATGAGGTCCCAATTGTTTATTTTGGTCTTGATTTCTACTGCATTTGGAGTCTTTTTTAGGAAGTGAGGGCCTACCCCTAAGTGTTGCAGTGTGTTTCCAACATTTTCTTCCAAAAGTTTGAAGGTTTCTGGATGTAGGTTTAGATCTGTTATCCATTTAGATCTGATCTTAGTGTATGGTGAGAGATGTGGATCTATTTTTTTGTTTCTGCAGGCTATTAACCAGTTGTCCCAACAGCATTTATTGAACAGACCTTCCCATTTGCCTGGATTGTCGTTTGTCTTTTTGTCAAAGATTATTTGGCTGTATCTGTGTGGGTTTCCTTCTGGTGTTTCTATTCTGCTCCATTGATCTTCCTCTCTATCTTTGCCCAGCACTGTATCTTATCTGTGCCTGCAGGTGCTGTGGCCCAACCTGATACGGTCAGCCCCACTCCCAGCACTGATTGCAAGTACTGTGGCCTAGTTCCACTGGCCTGCACACATTTTGGATCTCATTACAGCCTATCCCAGCTTTGCCCACCACCTGGCGCAGCTCCTATGTGACCCAGTGGGTGCCATGGCCTACTCTGGCCTCTCCCACACGTATTGTTTTTCTCTGAGCAAGTGTCAGCAAGTGCTGACGCCTAACCCGGTCTGGCCAGCCGCAGCCCTGTCTATTGTGCTATCCAGCATATCCAGCATATCTAGCAAGAGCTGGAGTCTGGCAGGGGAGTTCCCCAAGTTCCCCTGCTAGGGTCACTCACAGCCATGGATCTCACACATGCTGGTGGGTGCCATAGTCTACTTGGCCTCATCTGCTCTTGGTCCTTTGCAAGCGCTGGCAGTTGCTGCGGCCTGGCCCATCCAGTTTCCTCTAACTCCCCAGTTCCCAAAACCATCAGTTGAGCTCTGCACTCCAGCCTGACTCAACCCATCACCAACCCCGGCTTTCCAGACAAACCAGCAGGTGCTGCAGTCCCACAAAGGCAAGTCCACAAAACCCCTACAGAATCTGACCCCAGACACAGTTCTCCCACATTCTAGTGGGCGCTATAGCCCAGCCTGACATGACTCACTCCTTTCCCTGACACTCATGGGGTCAATGCAGTGGCCTAGCCCAGCCAGGCATCTCCCAACCCCAATTCCTGCTTTCGGGTGTGTCAGTAGTCAGCAGGCAATGTTATTTAGCCCAACCTAAGTCTCCCACATGGGCAGGTGCTTTGGCTTGAACAAGACATGCCCTCTAATTTCCTCTCTCTAAACCAGCTAGTCTCAGATTCTCACCTATCTGAGAATGCAGTGACCTGGTCCATGGAAGACCCCAGAAGTCATACCTCCCTGTCAAACATGCCCTCAGCCACTCCCACTACAATTTGTCCCCACATCACCTCCCTGGGCAATCTACAGCCCCCAGCTTCCTGCCTGGGAACAAGGGTGGGTGGTATTCCCAGCTCGGCATTCCCTGCTTTCCTCACATATCTAAAAAAATAAATAAATAAAATTAGTAAACAATGCTGGCATACTGGCACAGTTAACACAAATTTGGCATTCACCAGGCCCAGAATGCCCATCAGCTTTTGAGTCCTTTTCTCCCAGCAGCATTAATCCTTGCCAAATACAAGACAACCAAGGCAGTTCCTACAGCTGGAGCCAAATATGCTTTAATTAAAAAAAGAAAGTTTTCCCTATTTGTTTCGTACAGCTGTATACATTATTACAGTTGCTTATTGTTTTTTTTCTTTCAGAAATTTCCCCTTCCATTCTCCCTTCTCCTCCTCCCCTGCCCACTCTTTTCCCTTATATTTTCTAGTCACTCTTAATCTATTTTTTTATCTTCTGATTAAGCTAATTTCTAAGGACAGTGTTAAAAATGTCTTAACATGCTTATAAATCAATCAATTTTTAATACGCCTATTGTTTTAATTATTATGGACTCAGGCATCTGTTGTTAAGTACATGCAAAATTTGACATCTCTGTATTTTCTCTTTCTGTATAGATTTACTTTATATTTTTTGGAAGCAAAATATCAGTATTTTCAGGTGGCATTTGTAACCAGTGATGTTTCAAAATTTTTGGAAAGTTCATGCAAATGTGCATTATGGAAAAGCAATGCATGCTTTTCAGCCTCAATAGAAATCTTTAATTCTGTTTTTTTGAGAACCTTCTGAAGTACCCTCATATTTATCTAATTCCTTTTGTAATATTTTATGTGCAATTTGCCATTTTGTGTTTCCTTTTTTAATTGGATTACCAATATTTTTTACATTTCCTTTTCTTTCTGACTGCAAGATTGGCATCCACAGCATCTGACAAATGTAAAATACTTCTTGTGATTGGCTCACACTGCATCTCAGTTTCAGCTTTTCTGGAACATGACTGCTTGGATAACTAAGGTACCTTCTAGAACTCCTTAAAGAAATATAGAATTCGGGCCCAGTGCGATGACTCAGTGACTAAATCCTCACCTTGCTAGTACTGGGATCTCATACAGGCACCAATTTGTGTCCCATCTACTCTTCTTCCCTTCTAGCTCCCTGCTGTAGCCTGGGAAAGCAGTAGAGAATGGTCCAAAGCCTTGGGACCTTGCACTCATGTGGGAAATCGAGAAGAAGAAGTTTCTGGCTTCTGGATTCAGCATAGTCCATTGCAACCACTTGGGGAGTGAACCAGCAGATGGAAGATCTTTCTTTCTGTCTCCTTCAATCAGTAAATCTGCCTTTCCAATAAAAATAAATAAATCTTACAAAAAGAAATATCAAAAACGACAATTACGAGCATATATTAATACAGCCAATGTCCGGGATCTACAATATTTTCAAAAGGTATATTTACAGTCAGTCATACTTGCACTAAAACATAATTTTCTAATGAGACTGTGAATATATTCATGCTTGTATTATATGCAAAGGGAATATAAAGTTATGTATCAACATATTATTTTATTTGTAGGGTTTTTAGATAATTAGCTGGTGCAAACATCAAGTACATAGATCTGAATTTGAAGACGTCAGTTTAAACACAGTGCAGCAATTTTCCCTGGGGCCTCTTGCAGACTCTTCTTACAGGCTGTTCTCAGCTCCAGCCATTGTTGGGGAGTGAATCATCAGAGGGAAGATCTTCCTCTCTGTCTCACCTCCTCTCTGTATATCTGACTTTCCAAAAAAAAAAAAAAAATAGATTTTTAAAAGTCTTTCAAAACACGAAAAATAACCAAAATAAAATTCCCCAAGTCTAGTCTACCAGCACACCATGGCAGCATCCCAACCTAGGGCTCTCCCCATCCTACCCACTCCAACTGTGATCAAACACATGCAAAAATCCTAAGGCTCACTCTGCCCACCTTAGCACATGCCAGGTCTCCACATGCCCCCATCAGTGCCATACCTCAGGACTCCTGAAAGCCCACACCCCCAGACTCCCAGAAGCCTACCCACACCAGTACAAGCCAGGCACTCACACTACCAGAAGCTGTACTGCAGTTTTAATATCTCAGTAACCCAACCACTTAGGACCTTAATCTCAGAGTTTTAACCTGAATATTTTTGGATTATTCTGTTTCTAGTCATGACTCTTTACCCCTACCTCCTAAGTATGAACTGGTTCTGCAAGTTTAAGACTGGCTGCTTTTAGAACTGCTCCATTAGCCACATACAATTCACTCCTTGATAGATAATCCCAACTACATTAACAATCGAGAGAAGCAGTGAGTCTTTCAATGCTATGTTCTAAGCCAATGGTTAGCTCAGTTCACCTTGTACTGCCTCTCTTTCCCTTCAGATCCCTGCCTATATCCCTCCATCAAAGTTCTTTCTCTCCAATGTTAGATTTGTTCTATTCACTCTTGTTATAATTTATGAAGCACAAGGTTTCTAACTTAGCCTTTTTTTTTTTTTTTGAAAGGCAGATTTACAAAGAGAAGGAGAGACTGAGAGAGATCTTCCACTGGTTCACTCTCCAAATGGCCGTAATGACCGGAGCTGCGCTGATCCAAGACTAGGAGCCAGGAGCTTTTCCCGGGTCTCCCACATGGGTGCAGGATTCTAAGTCTTTGGGCCATCCATGACTGCTTTTCCAGGAAACAAGTAGGGAGCTGGATGGAAAGTGGAACAGCCAGAACATGAGCCATTACCTATGTGGGATACTGCCCCTCAAATTGGAAGGTTCGCCAGATGAGCCATTATGTCAGCCCTCTCTTTTGGTCTTAAAGGCATTTTCTTTATCACTTAGCAGTTCCCAAGAAATTTTATTGCTGACCCTGTCTTGCTTCTGGTTTCTGGTTTAAAGAATGTATACCTGTCAGGAAAGGACAATAATACACTTTGGTGGTATCATCTAATTACTTCTATTACAGTCTAAACAAGAATCTAGTCTTGTTTTCACAAGCTGGCAACTTCACATTTCTGAATCTGCAAAGTTAAAAAAAAATTCAAGATCTGGTTCCAAGGTGATCACATCTTTAGATTGTCACTAAGTATGAAAGTATATGTTAATCCTTCACATGGAACAGACAGGTGTTTAAAGCAGACAATTCCACTAAGGATTAGTCCGTGGCATCTGAGCAGGAATCAAAGCAGAAAATCAATGAATGTGTAACTTTATATTTATTTATTTATTTTGAGAGGCAGAAAGATGGACACCATGGAGTCCCCTTCTGCGGATTCACCTCAAATCACGGTATCCGAATTAGGAAGCTGGGATTTCCAAATTCAGTTCAACGGGTGGCAGTATCCCTATGATTGAGCCTGCGTCACTGCCTCCCAGGGACTAAATTAGAAGAATGCTGGAGTCAGAAGCTGGCTACTGAACCAGGTACTCTTATGGTGGACACTGGTGTCTGAATAGTTGTGTTAACTACTAAATCAAATGTGCTTCTCCCTCCACTGGAATTTACTCAAACAAATGAAATCCATGTATCAAGGAGTTACCCGATATTGAATACCCAGATATCCAATATGACTGGATAAAGAAAATGTGATACTTATACTCAATGGGATACCACTCAGCAATAAAAAATAAAGTGCAGCAAATTAAAAGTACAGTGAAGAGTCTCCAACATAGAATGAAGGAGGCAGAAGAATGAATCTCAGAATTGGAAAATACATCCAAACAAACAAACAAAGAGCTGGAAGCAGAGCTGGGTCAAGCTAAAAAAAGTATTTAAGATTTGAAAGACACTATTAAAAGACCAAATATAAGAGTTATAGGAGTTCCAGAAGGTGCAGAATGAGAAACTGGGATTAAAGCTGTGTTCAATGAAATATTCAAGGAAAATTTCCCTAATCTAGAGAAAGAATTGGGAAACAACATCCAGGAGGGGCACAGAACTCCCAACAGGCTTGACCAAAAGAAATATTCACCATGACACATGATAATCAAATGCTTTCCAATTGAACATAAGGAAAAAATCCTTAGATATGCACGTGAAACTTAGATATGCAACTGTCATGTAAAGGAATGTCAATTAAACTCATAGGAAACCTCTCACAGGAAACTACACAGGCCAGAAGAGAATGGAGTGACATATTTCAGACCCTAAAAGGAAACAATTGTCGGCTCAGGATAATGTATCCAGCAGAACTTTGCTTTGTCTTTGAAAATGAAATAAAATTCTTGCACAGTAAAGAAAAGTTAAAGGAATATGCCTCTCCAAACCTGCCCTTCAAATGATACTTCAAGATGTTCTTGAGAAGAAGAATAGCGCCCACCAAAACCAAAGGCAAATGCAAAGAATATCCCAGCAAAATAGCAACAGAAGAGTAATTAATGAACAACCTGCAGCTAAATAACAGGTCCAAATTTCCACATGTTTATAGTCAACCTGAATGTAAATGGCTTCAACTCATCAATCAAACATCATAGATATGTAGACTGGATTACAAAAAACAAAACCCATATATTTGTTGCCTACAGGAGATATATCTCACCAACAAAGATCAGCAGAAACGATATCTTATGGATTTTTATTTTTTTTAATTCCATCCCTTCAAAATACTTGCTTCCTCATTAAATTCTTCAATGACTTATATATCATATAGTAGCATCACTTTCTTCAAGAAGTTTCTTGATTTTCTTATTCATTGCTTCAACAACACATTAGTCATTCAGTAGTGTGTTATTTAACTTCATGCTGTTGTTAATTTCTTTTTCCTTCCTGTTGCTGATTTTGTTTTGTGGCTTTTCATTTAAGGGGATACATAGTAGCTGTGTAATAGAGACTATCATATCTAGTAACATGTTATTTGACATTATAGCATTGTAAATTTCTCTTTGTCTTCCTGTTGTTGATTTTGTATTGTGGTTTTTCATTTAGGAAGATGTATAGTAACTCTGAAATGGAAACTAACATATCCAGATGTGAGGATACAATGCAGTATGAATCTCTACTTCCAGACTAAAGATGAACTACCAATGAAACTGTTAACTATATGACAATAGGATGATGGGCTCTCTGCCATTGTCCATGTCTGCAATGATAGACATATAACTGTTTATGAAGAAATATACTATAGTAATAATATAGGAGAACTTAGTGGCAGGGCAAGGGTCTTTGGGAGGGGGTAAAGGGAAATCGCAGGGGCCTGTGGAACTGTATCATAAAATGATAATAATAATAAAAAAGAAGTAAATAAAATAATCATGGGATTATTTTGAAATTTATTATATATGGGTTAAATTGACATTCCTTCATTTGCTTGTTCATACCTCTTGGCTATATTCCTACTGAATAACAGTCTTTTTATTTGTCAATTCTTTATTTAATTAAATCTTTTAAAATAAAAAATGTTAGCACAAAAATTCCAAAAGAAAGGAAGGAGTGAGAGGAGCACCGTTAAAAGAGTTTTACCTATGAACTAAATGAAATCTGTTCTCTCTATATTAAAAAAATAATAGCTAAAAATTGTATGCCATTAATATTATGTTCCCTTGGGATAGAGGGAGATGGTAATATGGGATAAGAAGGGTATGGGATAAGAAGAGATGGTAATATGGGTAAGAAGGAATATGGGATAATTAATTATATCATCTTAAAACACAATGAAAGCTTTCTAGAACAGTACCCAATAGAAAGGTTCTAATGGTGATGCCATTTCTACTCCCAGCGCAAAATTCAAGCGCAAGGTTGTTTGGGAGGATGTCAAATATCACCCTATTTACTACTTAATTATAATAGGTAAAGTTACACAGTGTGTAGTGTTGGAAGAATCACCTGACAACAGCCCAATCAAATGACCAAACTTGTAATCACAGGTGGTAAAAACCTGATATAAACACTTCACAAGGTGATGCAATATGAATTACTCAGTAATGAACTATGATGGATCCCTGCCAATGTTTAATCTGAATTAGCCATAGTAACTTACAATTCACAAGAAATAAGACAACTCTTAGGGCATTCTTCAAGTCAACACTCTTTTAAGGAAAAAAAATTGTTATTGGGGAAAAATGGATTGGTTTTTGGTTTCAAAAAGAGTGGAGAAAGTTAACACTCAAACTGCAGTAGATCAGTCATAGGATCCTTGCTCAAAAATGTAGACAACTGGGAAAATCTGAATATTGATTGGACAGGAAGTCATAGAGAATAACTTAATTTTCATAGATGTAACAAATGTTGCAGGGTTCCAGCAAGATGACCAGTGGGTAGTCCTCCCCCTGCAAGAGCTGGGATCCCATTTAGGAGCCAGTTTGTGTCCCTGATGCTCCACTTCCCATCCAGCTGTCTGCTTGTGGTCTAGGAAAGCAATAGAGGACAACCACGGAGGAGGCTCCTGGTTCAGATCAGCTCAGCTCCAGCCACTACAGCCACTTGGGGAGTGAATCAGAAGATGGAGATCTTTCTCTGTCTCTCCTTCTCCCTGTAGATCTGTCTTTCCAAGAAAAATAAACACATCTTTTTAAAAAGTTTTGTTGCTATGCAGGAGATACACAGCTTAAGTCTTTCGAACTGAATTATCCTTCAGATTCACAACCTACATTTCCAGCAAAAACAAAATCAGCATCAAACAAGATGCACACACACATATAATATATATATTCACAGTAAAGTGCTTGAATCTGAGTATTTGCCATTTGGATCATTCTGTGGTTTTTTTTTGTTCTTCACTTAATTTAATAAGAAATTGGAAAAATAAGATGTGCATTGCAAAATCATACCCATTTTTGTGTCTACTTTGGTTTACTAACCTCTTTATGATGTCATGAAAAACTGTTTTCTTCTCCCCTTTCCTGAATGCCCCGGTACTACTTGGCTGAATTTAGCACTTAACCAACATTCTGCCTACATCCCGGCTGGATAAACACATAATGAACTCCTAATGGGTGGAAGAGTACAGTCACAGAGTACAGAAATCAAACAACTGAAAATAAAAATGGGGATCTTCATTTAGTAAAAGAGACGGTTCAGCAAGTTAATATTTAAGGGTAAAGTGGCAAAAACTTTAAGATGATAGCAATGACACTGAAAAGTCCTGGGAAATAAGGAGAGTATTTTCACTTTCGGCTTTAATATGCGATGCTATTCACTTTTACAACAAAATATCTGAACTTGCAGTTTTACAAATCCCCTCATCTTTATAACATGCTAAGTTACATCTCTGGACCCTGGCTCCTATTGGAAGAGAAAGAGGCTACTTATAAGTACACTTCTGCAGAAAGACACTGACTTCCAACACCCATTTTCTGGGCCAAATGCTTCAGACAGACTCATCTTGCACCCTAATTCCCAAAGACCTCTCCATATCCACCCAGTTCGGCAGTCATGAATCGCCCAGAAACTCTTTTAAAAGGTGGAATCTCTTTGCAGTTAAACCCGTCCGTATGTGCAAATAACCCGCAGCACAGATACGTTTTCTCTTCAGGATCACTGCTTCGGGAACGATTCACACTCAATTAGCCTTTGTCCATCGTCTCTGGGTAAAGGTCAAGGACGACCTCAGAGGAACCCTAGCTCTGCAACGCTGCAGCCCCGCCCCGGCCGCCCTCTCACCGAGTCTCCGTCCGCCCCTCCCGTCCTTCAGGGCCTCCAGGCCCGCCTCCGGCCTCCCCGGGTCCCGAGAGCACCCGCGTCCTTTCAGGGTCGGGTTCCCACGGCCGCGCGAACCGCGCAACGACGTAGCACCACGCCTGCGCCGGCACTGACGCGCGTGCACACGCCGCTCTCCCAATCAGCTCCGCAGCCCGCCAACCCGACCCCGCGCCGCCCGGCGGCTCCCCGAGTCCAGGCCTCGCCCCGTCCTCCTGCTGGGCGGGGCCAGCCGTCACCTCCACCCTGGCCGAGCCTGTTAAGAGTCCCTGTGGGTTGTCTGTCGGCTGAGCGGCTGCTCCGGGAGTCAACATGGCAGCGGCGTTTAGGCGAAGCTGTGGGGTGAGGAGACCGGGCTGTGGTAGGGTTGGGGATTGGATGTCGTGGGCTTTGGAGAGGGTCCGGTGGGTTCAGAACAGGGGCGCTCCCAGAAAAGCAGGAAGCAGTGCTGAGGAAAGAGCTGCCCCGGGCTCCTGGAGTCTCCATGACGCAGTCCTGCAGTCCCCACCTCGCCGTGCTCGCACCCCCGCCGCCTCCTCTTGGCAAGCCGGGCTTTGACGTCTCCCGCATCCTCCAGGGCCCTGGGCCTTGTGGGAAAGAGATCCCACCTTGAGAATCGCCCTCTCCTGTCCCTAGCCCTGGAACCCTACCGTCCTTCGCGCCTTAGAACTCCATACAGCTGTAAGTTTGCGTTCCGGCAAACTTCCCCCCCCCCCCCCAGGAGCGTAAAAATAAAATAGATGTCACTCTGTAAGTAGGCGTGGTACAAAGTGTGGGGTCCGAAGAGTTCTGCCGAACCGTCGCCGAGAGGGTAAGGAAAATGGAAGACACTGCTCCGTGGGTTTGACACGCTTTTTTTTTTAGACATGGAAGAGGAAGGTTAAAAAAAAAACTGCTTCAGGTTTTGATATAATTTCTAGCATGTCACAGATTATAAACATTCCACTTTCTAGCTGCATTTTGATATCTTAAGTATTACTAATATTCACACGAGATTGCCATTTAAATGTCACTTGAAACCGAATTGAAGTGATGAACTTTGACCCAAAAAAGCTGCAGTTGCAGAATGGAGAGCGCTTGGAATGGATTGTTGCCCAGTTTTTTATACTGGACTCTGAAAGACAAAAATTAGCTCTTTAAAACTGTTTACTGTAACACTGGGAAGAGATTTTTCGATATCTCTTGAAAGGAGGATGTTGAAAAGCCTGATCCTATAAGTTAATCTTTTTATTTCTAGTTTGATACTAGCATGAAACCAAGATATATGTATATATTTAATTTTGGGATTTTTTTATAAACTGCTTTTTAAGGTTTTATTTCTATTTTTATTAGAAAGGCTGATATACAGAGAGAAGGTGATACAGGGAGCAAGGCCTTCCACCCCTGCTTCACTCTCCAAGTGGCCTCAACGGCCTGAAGCCAGGAGTTTCTTCCTGGTCTCCCATATGAATGTAGGGTCCCAAGGTCATGGCCATCCTCTACTGCTTTCCCAGACCACAAGCAGGGAGCTGGATGGGAAGTGAGGCAGCCAGGACAGGAACCGGAGCTCAAGTGGGATCCCAGCAGATGCAAGGCAAGGATTTAGCCACTAGGCTATTGTATTGGGCTGTAAGAGTAATATTTCAAAGAAATATGCAGTAATGATGTTATCATTGCAGAATTGATGCTTGTTTAAATTGCTGTCTTTTGAGTATTTGGAAGTCTGTAGTTCTGGGCAGAGAACCTGAAGTAAGAAAAACAGTATTTGTATGACATTAGACTTTCAAAATACTTTAATCATCCTAGATTACCTAGTGAGATCATTTCCAGGTTTGAATTACAACTACAGGAGGTTTGTAATCTACCCAAGGTGGCAAAAGTAGTTCTACAGTCAAGTCTTAAATTCAAACTCTAATTCCAGTGATGTTTCTGTATTCTTTTTCTACCAAGCCACCCTAACATTACGTGATTAGCAGGATCTTGAGCAATGTTCCCTGGCAATCTTTAACTTTGTCTTATATAACCTGTTTTCTGTAAAAAGTAATATGTAAACTGATACTTTGCAAATTATCATAGGTCCACTAAATAATCCATATTTAAGTTTCTTATTACGCCATTTTACCTGTTTTATGAGGTGTGATTTTTGTGCAATGGAGTTTAAACAATTAGAGTTAGATTTTTTGGTATGATTTTGTAACGTGTTTATGAAGTTGGTAGACTAACTGAAAGATCAGTATATAACCATGTTAGATAGCTTGGACTTTTTTTTTTTTTCCCAAGGTTTATTTGAAAGGCAGGATTACAGGGAGGGACACTGGTGGGAGCAAGTAGGGGAGAGAGCCTCCAGATGCTTGTTCACTCTCCAAATGGCCACAGAGGCCAGAAACTTTCTCCAGGTCTCCCACTGGGGCTCAGGGGCCCCTGCAGTTGGGCCTTCTACCTCTACTCTCCTGGTTGGATTAGCAGGGAGTTGGATCTGAAGCTGAGCAGCCAGGACTGGAACTCATGCCCACTTGGGATGCTGGTGTCACAGTTGGTAACTTAACCCACTATGCCTGAAGGCTGGCTCCAATAGCATGAATTTTTGATGGTGAATGTTAACGACTACTGGTTCTGTTAATTAGCACAATTATCTCTGCTAATTTTATTTAACCCTGAGCCCCTGTTTGTTCTTTTGCAAAATAGGAATTCATATAACACCTTATTCCTAAGGCTTGACCTGAGATGCAGTGAATTAGTATGTGCAATGTGAGTGTAAACGAGGCAGGTTTGGACAGTGAGGACCAGGAAGCTATACTTTCTTCTAAAATAAAATTAATGAAAGTGGCAAAGAAAATGTGAGTTTCCATACCATATAATATTTTTTTCAAAAGTGTGAGGTATGCTTTTAACTTGAAAGAGCTAATTGAATTATGATATTTAACCACTTAGTTGCAGTGTTGCTTTAACTGTGAATGATTTACTTTCTGAGAATGATAACTGGAGCTGGCGCCATGGCTGTACAGGCTAATCCTCTGCCTGCAAGTGCCAGCATCTCATGTGAGCATCAGTTCATAGCCTGGCTGTTCACTTCCCATCCAGCTCCCTACTTTTGGCCTGAGAAGTTAATGGAGGATGGCCAAAAGCCTTGGAACCCTGCACCAACATGGGAGACCCAGAAGACACTCCCGACTTAAGATCAGCTCAGCTCCAGCCATTGTGGCCACTCAGGAAGTCAACCAGCAAATGGAAGATCTTTCTCTCTGTTTCTTCTTCAATCTGAATATCTGCCTTTCCAGTGAAAATAAATCTTAAATGGCTAAATACTAAAATGAAATAGACACGAGACAGCTGAATGGTACCTTATAGCCATTTTAAGGTATATAGCAGTCAGTTCTGTATATAAAACTAAAACTGAAATGTCAATGGGCTAATCATAGGTTGTGGTTAAGAACTTGCTTTCTTTTTTTTTTTTTGTAACACACTGGTTACTCACAACCATGTCAATTCCATAATGTTGCAAATTGCTGTTGATGTTATGTCGGGACTCTTGGTTGAATGGGATGATATTCTGCCAGCTCTAACAACGGACCAGAAATGGTCTCCCCAAGAGACTGTTCAACCCATCTGGACAATAAATAGCTGGACTTTATACTTGGTATATGTTTACAAGGAAAGAATCTTGATTGAATTTGAACTGTAATACTGCATCAAGGTGGAGGAGGCCACCAGGGGGATTCCCAGAGCCTATGAAACTGTGACATAATGCAAAATAATTAATAAAAAAAAAAGAGAGAAACAAAAAAAAAGAAAGAAAATAAATCTTAGAAAAAAAAAAGAAAGAAAGAAAGGAAGAAAGAATTATAACCTACAAAATAGATGGTTTCTTTGCCCAGATTTTGAAAAACACAGAAATTTTATTCTAGAAACTGTATATTATTCAGCTGTTCTTTTCTCTTAGTATCTAGCTTATTAAAATTGTCAGAATAGTTCCATTAACATCTTTTTAAAAAAGATTTATTTATTTAAAAGTTAGAGAGAGGGAAAGGTAGAGAGGGAGGGAGAGAGGAAGAGATCTTCCATCTACTGATTTGCTTCCCAGATGGTTAAAGCTGTCAAGAGTGGTCCAGGAGGAAGCCAGGAACTTCTTCAAGGTCTCCCATAGGGGTACTGGACCCAGGAACTTGGGCGGTCTGTTGCTGTTTTCCTAGGCATGTTAGCAGGGAGCTGGATGGAAAGCGGAGCAGCCAAGGCTCAAAACAGCACCCATATGGAGTGACGACACTGTTGGCAGCAATTTACGTCACAGCACCACAGCATGCATCAATATCCTTTAAAGCATAAACGATGCGTTTTCTGTCCTCAAACCATTATCAGGAGCACATTAGAATTTCTGATTTTTTTAACTTTAGCAAATCCAGGTGGTAACTTTTGTGTCAATAAAGTTATCATGAATATAAAATTTGATTTCAAAGGAGATGTGTGGCAGATTGTACTTTTGTTTGTTTGTTTGTTTTAATTATTTATTATTTAACTTCATTAATTACATTGTATTATGTGACACAGTTACATAGATACTTGGGTTCTCCCCACCCCTCCCCAAACCCTCCCACCATGGTGGATTCCTCCACCTTGTTGCATAACCACAGCTCAAGTGCAGTTGAGATTCCCCCATTGCAAGCGTATACCAAACATAGAGTCCAGCATCTTATTGTCCAGTCAAGTTCAACGGCTTCTTAATTATACCCTCTCTGGTCTGAAGACAGAGCCAGCAGAGGGCAGATTGTACTTTAAAAAAAAAGATTTTACTTTTATTTGAAAGACAGAGTTACAGAGAGAAAGAGCTTCTTCTTCCATTGGGTCACTCCCCACATAGTCTCAATGGCCAAAGCTGAGCTGATCCGAAGCCAGGAATGTCCTCTGCATCTCCCACATGGGTACAGGTGCCCAAAGATTTGAGCCATCCTCCCGGGCCACGGGTGTGGAGCTTGTTGGGAGGTGGAGCAACTGGGATACAGACTGGCTCCCATGTGGGATGCTGGTGCCACAGAGGCCTAACCAGCTGTGTCACGGTGCCAGACCCAGATTGTACATTTTAAAATTTTCCTTTACATAGACGTGGGTAAGGCAAGTAGCATTGTGTAGTCTGCAATGGGCTTGGCAAACTTTTTTTTTTTTTTTAAGAAAAGAGCATAGTTTTGGCTTTTTGGACCGTGTGGTTCCTGTGGCAGTTGCATAGCGTAGCCCTGAAAGGAGCAGGAGACAATACGGGATGGCTGTGTTCCTGTAAACTTTTATTAAGTAAACTTGTGACTGCTGTAGATTGCTGACCTCTGGTTTACAAGACTGTAAAGATGCCCATGGACAATACCTGAAAATACAGGACATGGCTTTATGATTTGATTTGCTTTATTAAACAGTGCAAGGCACCCAGGGACAAGTTGTTAAAGTTAGTGGTGTAGCAGTTCTTAAACTCAGTGCAGACCATCCAGTTCCCTTCTACCTGATCACCAGTGTCCTCAGAGCTTCTGAGGGATATTTCCAAAATGGTCACCTTTAGCCTTCCTGCTCTCTCTGTCATTTGTCCCGTGACCTTCCACTTCAGTAGTGCCGAGACACCTATTAATCTTATTTTCCTTTTTTTAAAATCTATGATATTCTAAAAATTGTTGGTTGGTTTATTTATATAGAAGGCATGTAAGTAATAATGACTGGTAAAACAGTACCCTTGAGTATAATTAAAGAAGTTGCTGAACCCATAATTCCAGTGTTCTCTTAACAGATGTTTATCAAATTTATTTTAACAAAGTTGTTTTTTATAGGTCTTGAGAAATATTTCTCGCATTGACTGGAGATTACAGCACACAAAAGCAGTCCCAAAACATGAACCAGGATTAGGATTTAGTTTTGGTATGTTATAATCTTTTTACTTTACTTTTATTATACACATGAAAATATATACCACCACCCACAGACTGTTAACCCTCACACTGGTTCTTTCTAATCTTGTTTTCTTCTTCTATAGGTTACGCTGTATGTTAGACCCAGGTTAGAGCAAACATATAGGTCTTCTCTTTCCTGAATACTTGTAGTCCAAAATAAATGACAGTTGTGCTGGTGTGTATGGATAAACTTCAATTTACAGATGTGTATATATATATGTGTGTGTGTGTGTGTACACTTTTAAAACACTCTTCAGTGGCTTCTTTACTGGCACAGCAGTTAGGTAGCTATCTGTGACAACCCTCTGCCTTTCCAATAACTTAAGTTAATTAACTAATTTCAAAAATCCAATCCTTAGATACACAGTGCTAGGTGTTCGGTAACAAGAATGAAGAACCCTTTTCCTGCCAATGACCATTTGGACATTTGGATATTTATAACATCATTCATAGGCTATACAGAATTAATTACAGTAATTCAAAAATTATCCTGCTATGGATTTATTCAGTTATATTATTGCTTTCAGTTCTCTTTTTCTTTTTTCTTTTTTTTTTTTTAGAGCCAGACCAAATGATTTCTGGGGCCTTATGTGGCCCATGTGGTGGGTGTTTCACACCCCTGATGGAAAAGCCTCTTTAGGCCATAATTATTGAACTGTAATTTTTGTGCTAATAGATGATGTTCACAGTCCTGGGCTTAGGACGCCACATCAGACAGACCGCTTTATCTTTAGAAAATGAAAATCTCAAGCCACTGGTTTTAAATAATCATTCCTATCTTTGTCATCCTTTGCTGCCTTTTTAAAAAATAAGATTTATGTTTATTTATGTTTAATTTTTATTTGAAAGGCAAAGTTACAGATGTAAAAAGAGAGACAGAAAGAGCAATCTTCCTTGTGGTGGCCCCCTCTCCAAATGGCTGCAACGGCCAGAGTAAGGCCAATCCAAGGCAAGGAACCAGGAGCTTCTTCCTGGTCTCCCATGTTGAGTGCAGGGGCCTAAGGACTTGGGCCATCTTCTACTGCTTTCTCGGGCTGTTAGCAGGGAGGTTGATACAAAGTGGAATAGCTGAGACTCGAGCAGGCACCTAATATGGATGCTCGCTCCACAGGCAGAGACTTAATGTGCCATACCTTGGCACCAGCCCCCATTCTTCACCTTCTAAGTTCATCTTGCTCCCAAATTTTTACTTTTCCTTTAGTTAAAAATGCATTGGTTGATTTAATCTCAAAAAATAGTTAAAAGGCAACTTGGTTAACTCACACCTGGTAAGAATGCATTATTTTTGTTTTCTTACAGATTTTTTTCTTTCTTTAGCCTTTTTTCTGAGCATTAGTAGAAAATTTGCAAATACTACAAGAAGAGATGGCATTGATTTGATGTGATTACTGTTCAGTGTGACAGACTGAGTTAATTTCAAGTGATTGGGAAAGAGATTACGAAGCTCAAGTACAGGAATATGCAGATATTATCTATGCTCACTTGATCCTTTCAAAATTAGGATAATATCTGTAATATAATTTCTCTGATGATTACATTACATGCTGTGTAGGTGTTCCCTAGCACATGGTAAGTGGATCAAAGTAGTTTCATACTAAATAATTCGTGATTGATCCCTTTATCTGTCTCCAACCTGGATGTTGACTGGTGCCAGTTGGAGGTAACATACTGATGTTGGGAGCACTGGACTGAAACTGTGGAGCTATCATTTCCTTACTTTGTACTGCAGTGTTTATGCTATTCAATTTAGCAGCAAAATTATCTTTTACATTTTGCTTCTCATATTCCTATGAAAATGATTACTCTGGTTATTTATGTACTTTGAGGTACCCTGCATTATGGCACTGTAGTTAAGCTGCTGCTTGGAACACAAAGTTAAAATCCACCTCTGCTTTTGATTTAGCTTACTACTATTGTGCACCCTGGGAGACAATAGGTTGTAACTCTAATCCGTGCCCTGCCACCTATGTGGGACCCAGATAGAGTTCCCGGTTCCTGACTTGGGCCTGACTCAGTCTCAGCTATTGCGTGCATTTGTGGAGCAAACTAGCCAATGAAAGATATCTCTCTTTTCTTGTCTCTGCTCTGAAATAAACAAAAATAAATAAAAAAAACTTATAATGCATTTATTTATTTTTATTTGAGAGGTAATCAGGTTGAGAAATCTCCCATTTGCTTATTCACACACCATGCTTCTGCTAGGGGATTCCAGGATGAGGGTAGGGAGAGTGCTTGCAAAGCCAAAAACCAGGTAGACTTGCACTGCCTCCCATGTTGCACATTAGCAGGAAGTTGGAGTCAGTACTAGTACCCAGTCGCCAACATAGAAGGTGCAGGTCTTTGCCTGAGATATACTATGATTTGTTTAATTTTACCTAATCTTTGACTTGGGGATGCAACCACATTAAGGCACTAGTTAGAGGACTAAATGTGTTTAAGAGCTGCTATTGTGGTATAGCAAGTTAAGCTGTGGCTTGTAATGTAGGCATCCAGTATGAGTGCTGGTTCCAGTCTTGGTTGCTTCTTTCCCAATCCAACTCCCTGCTAATGTATCTGAGAAAGCAACGGAAAAAGATTTCTTGGACTCCTGCCACACAGGGGGGAACCTGGATGGAGACAACAGCCTCTGGCCTGTCCCAGCCCCTACTATTGATGCCATCAGGGGAATGAACCAAAGGATGGGATGTCTGTCTATCTTTGGAACTTTGCCTTTCAGATAAAAAAAAATAAATCTTTGGAAAAATACGCAATTCATGATCAGCTAATCTCTTCAATCCAGCTACTTATTCATTTAATTAAGTTTATAATAATCCTTCATATAAATCTGGATACCTCTTATTAGAATTACATCAGGATTTTATTATTGTTTTGTGAAAATCAAAAGCTGAAGTGCCCTTTTAAATATAAAACTTCTACATGCCATCTTATGAGACTTTTCCCTCAACTTACTGTCCTATTTTAATTTTTTCTAAATAACTTTCTGTTAGGATTGACTGAACAGCAGAAAGAATTTCAAGCTACTGCTCGTAAATTTGCCAGAGAAGAAATAATTCCAGTTGCTGCAGAATATGATAGAACTGGTGAAGTAAGTTTATATATTTTTAGAAAAGTCTTTTATTGTTTTACTAAGATCATTTAATAAAACTATCTAGATTTTAAATATAACTTTTTTTCTCTTTTAGTATCCTGTCCCACTAATTAAAAGAGCCTGGGAACTTGGTTTAATTAATGGACATATTCCTGAAAATTGTGGTAAGTTTTATGCACATTTTTCATGCAATTTCAAGAAAAACCCAGGAAACCCTACTCAGTTGGTAAAAAAGGACTTGCTTCTTTTATCTCTGTATTCAGGCTCTGTATTATATTTTATTGAAACTTTTTTTTTTTTAAGACTGTCATTTTTCCTAGGACTGGTGGATTAAAATTTTAACATAACGGAAGCCTTTTTTTTTTAACTAAAATCTGATTTAATTAGGAATATGGGGCAGATTACAAATAGTGATAGTCTACTGAATATTTTAAGATTTATTTTTAAAAAGTATAATGTGTTTTGCAGTGCCAGCCAGAACACCTATAGACATTATATTTATAAATCATTTAAAATAAATGAGGTCATGTTGAAAGTAATTAAAATTGTTCATTTTTATTTCTGTTGAGATATGCTACTTATTATCATGGGCTCATAAAATATTTTGATACTGTAGGAGGTCTTGGACTTGGAACTTTTGATGCTTGTTTAATTACTGAAGAATTGGCTTATGGATGTACAGGGATTCAGACTGCTATTGAAGGAAACTCTTTGGGGGTAAGTTTCTTAGAAAATAAACTACCTTAGCTGTTATTAATGAGATAATTACTACCAGGTTAGGTTAACTGGTAAAACAGGTTGGTTTTTGTTTGTTTTTTAATGTAATAAAATATTTGGCAGCAAATCTGTTAGTTTTGATTCTGTGGTTTGACACTGTGCTACTTTAATTCCCTGTATGTAGAATGCTATTTGTGCTTGTAAGTGAATAGTACACTTTGGCTGAAGCTCCAGGGGAAATTCTTAGGCAAGGACAAGGCCTGAAGCCAGCCTTGGCAGATGGCTTGCTGCAGCCCTATTAGTGCTGGGAGTTAGTGAGCAATTCTTAGGAGGCCTGATCATTTGGACCATGTCACATGTCCGAAATTTAATTTTTTATTAGTGTTTTACTGTTGTAGCTGTTGACATATTTTTGCATGGTTTTAGCCCTTTAACTTACAGAGTAAAGGCCAATTCATGGCTTTTGGTGTAAAGTTATTCTTTTTTTGTTTTGGATTATGTATCTAAATTTATATATCTCTAAATTTATCTATTTAACAAAAATATTTTTGCTGTTTTTAATGTCAATTACCTTTGGTAGGAAATGCCCGTTATTATTGCTGGAAATGACCAACAGAAGAAGAAATATTTGGGAAGAATGACTGAGCAGCCACTGATGTGTGTGAGTATGCCTAGGTGCTACTTCTTTCAACTTGTTACTTTTCAGTGTGTTACTCAAACTGTTGTGCTCCCAAAGACATGAGTAGATAGCAGTAAGAGCAAAGAAGCTTGATCTGCGTATCCTCACCACTGGCAGCGTATCCTCGGAAGCTAGTTCTTTGGAGATAATTGGTTGAAAAAGCTGATCTGGGCCTAGCCACCCTGTCTGCTTCCTTGCTTCCCGCAGGATTCTTCCTCCTTATCCGCTTCACCACTGCCATCCTGTAGCTTCACCAGTCAGTGGGGACCTGACTGGTCTTACACTGTGAACCTCTGAGACTGTGAGCCAAGATAAATATCTTTCATAAATAGCTTGTCCTAAATATTTGTTGTTGTAACAAAAGCTGATGAATACAATAGGCAAATAGTGGGTTAGAAATTAAGACAAAAGTTAGCAACATATTTATGGACAGTGATGTTTCTAGGGTGCCAAGAGATATAGTAATCCCCTTGTTTATTCTGGGGGAGAGAGAATCTACTGCTGATGTTTCTGAGTTGACAGGAAAGTGTCATAATTGTCCTCTTATTTCTAATAGAGATTTATCTGTTTAAAAGGGCATACAGTTTTGTTTTGTTTCTTAATTTATTTATGTATTGAAAGGTAAAGTTACAGAGAGGGAGAGAGATCTTCCACCTGCTGGTTTACTCCCCAGATGGCCACAACTGCTACTGGGCAAGGCTGAAGCCAGGAGACAGGAGCTTAATCTATGTCTCCTATATGGATGTAAGAGCGCGAGTGCTTGGGCTGCTTTTTTGAAGCCATTAGCAGGGAGCTGGATTGGGAGTAGAACAGCTGGAACTCAGACTAGCACCAATTGCAGCCTTGCAAGCAATAGCTTAACCAGATGTGCAACAATGCCAGGCCCTTATTGGATCATTTTGCAATTCTTGAACTGAGTGGTTGTATCAAGAAATTCAGACTAAATGGAAAACAATAGGAATTTGCATTAGACAAAATAGGTATCTTTTGAATTAGTGAAAATTTGATGTGAACACATGACAGAAGAGATACCAACTTGTTTGTTGAATGAACCACTTGGGGGAAAAAAAAACTTTTTTTTTTTAAGATTTATTTATTTTTATTGGAAAGTGAGATACACAGAGAAGAAGAGAGACAGAGAGGAAGATCTTTCATTCGCTGAGTCACTCCCCAAGTGGCTGTAACAGCCAGGGCTGAGCCGATCTGAAGCCAGGAGCCTCTTCTGTATCTCCCACATGGGTGCAGAGTCCCAAGGCTTTTGGCCATCATTGACTACTTTCCCAAGCAGACGAAAGGAGCTGGATGGGAAGTGGGGCTGCCAGGATTAGAATTGGTTACCATCTGGGATCCCAGAACATGCAAGGCTAGGACTTTAGCTACTAGGCTACCACACTGGACCCAGGAAAAATACTCAAATTTTATTTAAGTACTTGAGAGTGATTCAGTGAAAAAAAATGTTCATTTATTTCAGAGACAGAACAAGCTCTTGTTTTATGGTTCACTCCCCCAAAAGCACACAGTGACTTAGGCTGGGCCAAGATTAAAGCTGGGAGCCAGGAACTCAGCCTGGTCTCCTGTGTGGGTCACATACATGATCTACCACTGCTGCCTCCTCAGAGCTGCACTGGTGGGAAACTGGAATCAGAAGCTAGAAACCCAGGAGCCTTTATGTGGGGTGTGAGCATCTTAGCTACTAGGCTGAAAGCCCATTCCTAAACTAGAGTTCTTCAAAAAGTGCTTCTGTTATCAAACTGTGCTTTTCTTATTGTGAATAAGTTGAAGAGATTTCAGTGTAAAATACAATTGTGATGCTGAATTATAATGGATTATCATTAGTTTTGTGCTGTGATACTACTGTTTAATATCTTATGATTGTAAAATATTTGACTTTGTTGCATTGTTGACTGTTTACACTTAATAGACTTTTGCTTTTAAAAATAATGTCTTTCAGACTGATTCAGCTCCAGCCATTGTAGCCATTTTGGGAGCAAATCTGCAGATGGAAGATCTCTTTCTCCGTCTCTCCTTCTATTTGCAAATCTACCTTTCCAATAAAAATAAATAAATCTTAAAAAAAAAAAGTGTTGGTAAAATTTAAGACCTAAAAATTACAGGATTTTGATTTTAACTTAGTATACAGGGATGTCTGTTTTTGTATATCCATAAAATCAATTTGATCATCTAGTAGATATCAAATATACTCACAATTAGATATACTGTTTCTGAGGAAGAGCTGAGATAAAGACATCTCTGTAATTTTCAATTGCTATTTCATGCAAAGAAAAATTTGTATATATAGTATTAAAATAAGGAATACTTTATTTTTTAAAGGATAAGTTAAATCATGTTTAAATAGTGTAGTATTTGGCGATCTTATATAGTATTGGACTAGTAAAACCAAGTATTAAACTTTTGAACAAAATTTTATAAATTAGAAGACTTTGAGTAAAACACTACGCTTCAAAGTGTTAGAACCCAGAAATCTATGCACACAGCCTAATAGTGAAGAAAATTCCTTTCATAAAGCCATGCATTTCCCTTGCGGCTAGGAATGTCTGAAAGATAGCTGAATCAACACTGAGCCTCTGGTCCGAAGACCTGACTTTAATTCTTTGCTCAATCATAAATGAGTAGTGCAATTGCTTAAGTCTTCTGAATTGCTGAAGTCTTCTGAAAGCAAGAATATAACACCTACATGGGAGATCTGGATTAAGCTGCAGATTCCTTGCTTCATGCAACATCAGCCTTGGCTGTTGCGGGCACTGGGGAGTGTATCAGAATATGGATGCACTCTTTCCTTCTGCCCTTCATATTAAAGAGCATGAAAAAAGTAATTTAATGAACTTAGTTGAAAACACTTAGCATTTTGATTTTTAGATAGTTTATGGGCATCCTATACTTGATTTTATTTATTTCCGTATTATTTGAAAGGCACAGATGTATTTCATGTGCTGGTTAACTAGCCAAATACCTGAAACACCCAGTGCTAGACCAGGTCAAAACCAGGAACCCAGAACTCTCATCTATTTCTCCTGCGTAGATGGCACAGACCCAGGTACAGTGAGCACATGAGGAAGACTTGAACCATAGCAGAGCAGCGCTCTGATGTGGGATGTGGCCATCCCAACTAGCATCATCGCTGCCGCGTCAAAGCCCATCTCTAGTTTTAATCAGTATATTAAATGTGCTTACCTTCGAATCGTTTGAAAGGCATGTTAATTTTAGTCATTTTGTAATATGAGCTTACATAAAAAGATGATCCTTTTTTAAATGTTCACAATTTTAAAATTAACATCTGATTTTTTTTTCTTGTTTCCTTTTATTGTAGGCCTATTGTGTAACCGAACCTGGAGCAGGCTCTGATGTAGCAGGTATAAAGACCAGAGCAGAAAAGAAAGGAGATGAGTATATTATTAATGGTCAGAAGATGTGGATAACAAATGGAGGAAAAGCTAATTGGTATATTGTTTAAATTTCTCTGTACAATTTTCCTTTAGTTTTTGTTAAGATTATTTCCTTTTCCAATTTATTTAAAAGGCAGACAGAAAACTTCCATGTGCTAATTCATCCCTCCGACACGAGCAGCTAGACCAGGTAAAAACCATGAGACTAGAAACCAACGTAGAGCTATTACTGTGAAGGGTAGAGATCCAGGTATTTGGGCCCTCCCCTGCTGACACCCAGTGTATGCTGCAATCAGGAGGGGAGCCAGGACTCAAACCCTGGTACTCCGACATGGACTACTTACTTTTCATTGATTTGAAAGGCAGAGAGACAGACAACTTCCATCTTCCACCTCAAATAGAGGAAGGAGGCCAGGGCCAGGTTGCAGTTAAGTGCTGGGAACTCAGTCCAGGTCTCCAGCGTTAGTGTCAAATACTCAACAGGTATTGTCTGTTTTCCTGAGTGCGCCATAAGAGGATGCTGGACTGGAAGTAGAGACAGGACACTAGGCAAGCACCCCAAGAGAAGATGTGAGCTTATCAAGCAACAGTGACTTCAGCCACTGTGCCACAATGCCCATTAATTACTTTACAGTCAAAGATTTTCTTGTCTTCTTTTGTTAATTTGTAAAAGATTGATTTATTTGTTTATTTTGGAAGCAGAGCAAAAGAGAGGGAAAGGCAGAGATAGATAGATGAATCTTCCTTGAGCTGATTCAGTCCCTAAATTTCTTCAAAGACTGAGGCCGGGCCAGGACGAAGCCAGGAGCCTCAAATTCCATCCGAGTCTCCCACATGTGTGACAGGGGCCCACATACTTGGACCATCTTCCACTGCTTTTGCAGGCACATTAGGAAGGAGCTGTATTGGAAATGGAGCAACCAGGACTTCAGTTGGCACTTACATGGATGCCGATGTTGTAAGTTGCGGCTTACCATGCTGTGCTGTGATGCTGCCTGCTTCCTTTTATTCTTATACCGCCACAAATAAAGTATGGTATGTTTATGGAACTACCATGCTCACAAATAATTCAGTGATCTTAGAAACTTCTTTAAGCTCCTAAACTATTTCTTCAGTATAACTCTCAGATTCATGTCTACAACAGAAATGCCTTCTCTGGTTGAGCCTGATTAAAAGGGCCAACATTCCAACGACACTGCCTGTTGCGTCCCTGCACTCTTCATTTCCTTCCCCAGCACCTCCTTGTAATGCCTAAGTCTCTGAAGAAAAGGAAAAGTCATTGTCATAGAACATTTCTGTAATTCTCAAAAATAAGCAGAAGCAGTCTTAAAAATCAAGTTACTCTGTGGAGAAGTCCAAATATAGAATGATATGAAGTTCTACAATTTATCAAAAATCACCTGTGCAAATATAAAATGTTAGTGAAAAACGTTTGATTATTTTTTGAGAAAAGGATCAATAGTGTTATATATCAGCCTTTACAAAGCTGATGTGGCATGGGCATTTTGTCTAGTGCATAAGATGCCAGTTAGGAACCCTGCATCCCATCTCATTATAGCTGAATTAGATATTCAGCTCTGAACTAATGCTAGCATCCTGTATAACACATTTTAAAACATGTATTAGAAAAGCAGAATAAATCCAGAAGCAGGTAAGTAACCTACCATAAGGGAAACATACAAAATATGTTGTAAGGAAATGGGTTTGGTTATTTTGGAAGAGTTTTGAATGTTGTGAAATAATCAACACAGAACGAGCAAGCTGTGTGTTTATTTCAGGGAGCCTGTTTAGAATTCCTGGCTGGAAATCAGAAACATGCAGAAGTCTTATTTATTGCTTTTATTTATTTATTGCTTTTATTTTTATTGATTTGAAAAGCAGAAAGAAAAAGAGACTCTGTATTCAGTCTCCTCAGGTACCCACAAAAACCGAGGATTAGACATGCCAAAGTCAGGAGCCTAAAATTCCATTCCCATCTCCCACCTGGGTGGCAAAGCACAAGTCCTCGAGCCATCACCTGTGTGTGCATTAGTAGGAAGCTGGGTCAGAAACAGAACAAATCCAGGCACTCTGAAATGGGACCCAGGTGTCCAATGTAGCATCTTAATCATTGTGCCAAATATACATACATATATACACACACACACATATATATATGATTTACATATATATATATGATTTATATATATTTATATATATATGATTTATTTATTTTATTGGAAAGTGAGATTTACAGAGAGAAGGAGAGACACAGAGAGAGGGATCTTTCATCTGCTGATTGACTCCCCACGTAGCAACAACAGCCAGAGCTGAGCCGATCCGAAGCCAGGAGCCAGGAGGTTCCCTACATGGGTGCAGGGTCCCAAGGCTCCAGGCCATTCTCGAATGCTTTCTAGGCCACAAGGAAGGAGCTGGAAGGGAACTGGAGCAGCCAGGATGCAAACCAGCACTCATATGAGATCCTGGCACATGCAAGGCTACCACTCCAGGCCCTTGCCAAATATTTTATTTATGTCCTGTTTAATGAAGTGGCATATGATTTTTAAGCAATTAATCACAATAAAACCAGGCAAAAATAGAAGTAACTATTAAAAACTTAGTATTTCATAGGAAATCTTAACAGCATAATTTTGTTAAGTTGTTATAGCTAAAAAAAAAAAAGTTTTGGGGCCAGCACTACAGTTTAACAAACCAGTTCTCCACTTGCTAGCACTAGTATCCCATATAGGCATGATTTGCATCATGGCTGCTCCACTTCCAATCCATCTCCCTGTTTGTGGCCTGGAAGACAATGAAGGATGGTCCAAAGCTTTGGGACCCTGCATCCACATGGGAGAACCTGAAGAAGCTCTGGGCTGCTGGCCGCTGCCTCCAGATAAACTCCAGTTGTTGCAGCCATTTGGGGAGTGAACCAGCAGGCAGATCTGTCTCTCCTTGTATCTGTAATCTGCCTTTTAAAATAATAATAAAGTAAATCTTAAAAATAGTTTTTAAATTATTTTCAAGCTATTTTTATATAAAAGTAAACTTGGGGAAAAAAAAGGAAAACTCAGAGATCTTCATCTGCTGCTTCATTCTCCTGAAACTCAATCTGCATCTCCTGCGTGGGCAGCAGAGATCCAAATGAGGGAGCCATGCTTGCTGCCTCTCGGTGCACATCAGCACAAAGCCAGCTTGGAACCAGAAAAGCTGGGACTCAATCTAGGAACTCTGCTGTGGAATGCAGGTATGCCGAGCCAGGACTTAACCATTGCCCCAAACGCCAGTCCCAAAGTTCCCACGCTTTGCAGAACTGTTTATAATTCTTAACTAGAGAGTGAATATTTATTAGGTTTAAGGAAATAAAATGTTGTTAATTTGTTTTTTAAAGGAAAACTTACCTTTTTTAAAAGTTTTCTATACAGGACAAATGAATGGATATTTTGCATTTCTTTCATATTTTATTAAAAAATATTTCTGAGAATAATCCTACAAGAGGGACAAACCAGCAAATACATAATAATTCAGTTAGAATGTTGGGCCCGGCGGCGTGGCCTAGCGGCTAAGTCCTCACCTTGAACGCCCCGGGATCCCATATGGGCGCCGGTTCTAATCCCGGCAGCTCCACTTCCCATCCGACTCCCTGCTTGTGGCCTGGATAAGCAGTTGAGGACGGCCCAATGCATTGGGACACTGCACCCGCGTGGGAGACCCAGCAGAGGTTCCAGGTTCCCGGCTTCGGATCGGCGCACACTGGCCCGTTGTGGCTCACTTGGGGAGTGAATCATCTGACAGAAGATCTTCCTCTCTGTCTCTCCTCCTCTCTGTATATCTGGCTGTAATAAAATGAATAAATCTTTAAAAAAAATAAATAATTCAGTTAGAATGTCAATACTTGCTTTGCTGCATAAGCAAAAAAATAATCAGAGCCATGAGAGTTTGTCACAGCAGCCCTTCTTGCCCAGCTTTCCCAAATATATTGTCCCTCAAAGAATAAAGTTAGTTTTGGAGAACAAATAGTGCCAGCTCCAACATGCAGATTTTCCGTTTATTTTAATTATCTTCTTACAAAGAACTTTTATTTATAGCTCATAGTAACAAAAAAAAAAAAAAAACAGTTGAAAGATGAGCTCACCCCATACTAGAAACGTGTCTTGGGCAGCTACTCATCCAAAAAATGAGGGCTATTTAGTTGGAATTGTTGGGAGAATTAACTGAATTAGTGGTCAGCATTGTTGTGGATGTGTTGTGACTACCATTGTGTGTCTTTCATCAGGTATTTTTTATTGGCACGTTCTGATCCAGATCCTAAAGCTCCTGCCAGCAAAGCCTTCACTGGATTTATTGTGGAAGCAGATACTCCTGGAATACAGATTGGAAGAAAGGTGAATGTATAGTTATCAGTGGTTAGTCCTCAAGTTCTATCTTAACTATAAATTCCAAAATTACTATTCTAGCTTCCTTTAATGAAAGTATTTTGTCTTAAGTTGGAATAAAAATAAAACTTTTTTTATGTCAGGTGAAATAGTTTACATGTTGTTGGAGATTTTAAGGTGAGAATAATCATTTTAAATCATGTTGAGAGTTACTTATAATTGTGCCAATCTGGAGAAAGTACTAATGACCATTAAAGACAATGAAGTGAGAGTCAAGCCATTATTTACGTTATTTGCTCAGTAAAAGAATTTTAGATATTTTGGTTAATCTTCCCACTTTTTCGCGTTTGGATCCTCACAGAAGTGTGTTAATAAAATGAATGGCCTTATGCTTGTTTTATGATTTAAAACAATGTGACATAAATGGATTATCAAAGGTCATACAACACTAAGAAGTGTATTTGTGCCTGAGAAAAGAATATGAATGGCAAAGAGCCCTGAATAAAGAAAGGCAAGAAAAGTCTGTTTACATCTAAAAAATTAACATATTAGAAAAGGCATAAGGTGAATGGCTAATTGAACATTTAGGAAATAAAACATCTAGAAAATAAAAACTGGACAAAAAAGAAGCAAAATGCAATCAAAAAGGCAGTCTTAAGTGTGAGCTAACAAGGCATGATTTAAGATAGTAACTCAACATCAGAAGAGGAAATTTGATTTACAACTTTAAATATATTGCAAAATAGATTTTTAGAAAGGGTAAGTATCAGGGTGCAGCCAGTCAGTCTGCTGCCTGTGACGCCTGTATCCCATGCTGTAATGCCAGTTCAAGGCCTAGCTGCTACCTTATAATCTGACTTCATGTTCATGTGCCTGGGAGGGTAGTGGATGATGGCCAAGAACTTGGTCCCTGCCACCCATGTGAAAGACCTGGGTGGAGTTCCTGAGTCCTGGTTCTGCTTGGCCCAGCCCTGGCCCTTGGAGCAGGTGGAGGGACTGAAATGGTATATGGGGAGATGATTGGTGCAGCAGTTAAATCCGTGCTTCGGGCATCTGCATCTAGTGTCAGAGTTACTGGTTCAAGTTCCACTGCTCTGCTTCTAATCAAGTTTTCTGCTAATGTGCACCCTAGCAGGAAGCAGGTGATGGCTCAACCCTTTGGATCTGTGCCACCCACGTGGGAAACCTATGCTAAGTTTTAGGCTCATGGCTCCACCTGGCTAGGACTTAGCTATGGCAGCCTTTTGAGGAATGAACTAGCATATGAGAAATATTTCTCACTCTGCCTTTCAAATATATAAAATAAGTCTTTAAAAATAGGCAGAGCGGGGTCCGGCATGGTGGCTTAGCGGCTAAAGTCCTCGTCTTGAATGCATGGTGATCCCATATGGACGCCGGTTCTAATCCCCATTTCCCATCCAGCTCCCTGCTTGTGGCCTGGGAAAGCAGTCAAGGACAGCTCAAAGCCTTGGGATACTGCACCCACGCGGAGACCTGGAAGAAGTTTCTGGCTCCTGGCTTTGGATCAGCATAGCACCGGCCGTTGCGCTCACTTGGGGAGTGAATCATTGGACAGAAGATCTTCCTTTCTGTCTCTCCTCCTCTCTGTATATCTGACTTTGTAATAGAAACAGATGAATCTTAAAAAAAAAAATTAGGTGGAGCGGTAGAAGAGTGGGGGCAATTCGCAATAGCCTAGTGGCTAGAGTCCTTGCTTTCTATGCGCTTCCCATATGGGCAATGAGCACTGGTTTGTGTCCCAGCTGATCTGCTTCCCATACAGCTTCCTTCCTGTGGCCTGGAAAAGCAATCGAGGACAGCCCAAAGCCTTGGGACCCTGCACCCACATGGGAGACCCAGAGGAGGTTCCTGGCACCTGGCTTCAGATCAACTTAACTCTGGTGATTGCCGCCACTTTGGGAGCGGTGAACCAGTGGGCAAAAGATTTTTCTTTCTCTCTGTCTGTCTCTCCTCTCTGTGTATCTGCCTTTCCAATAGAATAAATAAGTCCAAAAAAAAAAACAAAAAACAAAAAACAAAGAAACCATGATACCTACAAATTCTTCTGGAATGATTCAGGACAGGAAAAAAAGTGACAGGGGAAAGCAAATGCATTAAAATGTCAACAGTTAGTGAATCCAGTTAGAGAACATATATAAGTGTGGATGGATCACACTGCACTCATAACTTTTTAATGTTTGGGAATTTTTGAAACAAAAAGTTGAGGGAATATAGTTATTAGCAGTTTCTTATAAAAATAAAATACATAATACATGTTCAGTTCTCCTAGGTATTCACCAAAGAGAAATGCAAATAAAGACTCATACATGAATATTTTATAGCAGCTTTATTAATAACTAGAAAAAGCTGCACTGGTACATGGAAATATATGGTACATCCCTGTAGTACAGTATTACTCAGCAGTAATGAATTATTAGCCATACAACAAACATGAATCAGTCTCAAACGGACTTTGCTAAGTGAAGTTACCCAGAGAAGGATGACCTTACTTACGTGACACACTGGAAAAGGAAAAATTGTTTGGCAAGAAGTCAGGTCATTGGTTTCAAGGTACAGAAGTCGAGTAAGGGAACTGACTGTAGGGGGATAAGCTGTAAATAACTTGTGCAACATAATAGTGCTATAATTGTTCTACTTTAATCTCTTATTTTACCTTAGTTATAAATTAAAATTTCTCATAGGAATGCATAGGAAGTCTTCAAAAGAATCATGGAAAATATGTATTATGAGAAACTGGATTTTACACCAAAATTAATCTTTTAATTCTATTTTCCATGGATTTTTATGAAACCCTCTTATATGTATTGGAAAAAGAAAACATTGTAATTAGAAGGACCCATTAAAAAGGTGAATTTGTCTATTTGTGAAGTCTGCCTTAATCAACTTGATTTTTTTTAAAGTTTGGAGAACATAAAATCAATTTTTTATTTAATAGCTTGTCTTGTTAATTTGTTAAGCTAAGAGTAAAGATACTAAATTAAATTATATTTGCTAAGTGGTTCTATTTTTTGTTTTTAAAGATTATTTGAAAAACATAATATTTGAAAGGTAGCATGACAAATAGAAGGAAAAATGGAGACAAGGAAGGGGCAAAGGGAGAGGGAGAGAGAAGTGAAAAGAGATGTGTTGGGCCCGGCGGCGTGGCCTAGCAGCTAAAGTCCTCGTCTTGAATGCCCCGGGATCCCATATGGGCGCCGGTTCTAATCCCGGCAGCTCCACTTCCCATCCAGCTCTCTGCTTGTGGCCTGGGAAAGCAGTCGAGGACGGTCCAAAGATTTGGGAATCTGCACCCGCGTGGGAGACCCGGAAGAGGTTCCTGGTTCCTGGATCCTTTGGATCGGCACAGAACTGGCCATTGCAGTCACTTGGGGAGTGAATCATTGGATGGAAGATCTTCCTCTCTGTCTCTCCTCCTCTCTGTATATCTGACTTTGCAATAAAAAAAGAAAAATCCTCTTTAAAAACAAAAAAGAGATGTCTTCCATCCTGTTCTGTCCTTAAGTAATGGCAGGGGTTGGGACAGACCAAAGCTGGTGAACTTGATCCAAGGCTTTCAAACACATATGACATATTTTTCTAGATACTGTGTACTTGTAATGTTTAGACTATTGTTGCTAAACATTTGGTATTGAGATTGGCAAATTCTTCCTATAAAAATCCAGATAGTGCACGTTTTCTTGGTGGACTTGTTTGTGGTTTGTCGTAACTACTCTTTTGTGCAATTGTAGCAAGAAAGTAGTCATAGAAAATAACTAAACAAAAGATGAGACTGTGCTACAATAAAGTTTTGTTTGCAAAATGAGTAGTACTGGCCATTGTTTGTTAACCCCTCCTTAGATAATTTCAGTTGTAGCTAAAGCAAAATTTGATGGTGCTCAAAAATTTTGCTCTAAAATATATCAATTGCATTACTAGGAATTAAACATGGGCCAGCGATGTTCAGATACAAGAGGAATTGTCTTTGAAGATGTGAGAGTGCCTAAAGAAAATGTCTTACTTGGTGAAGGAGCTGGTTTCAAAATTGCCATGGGAGCTTTTGACAAAACCAGACCTGCAGTAAGTAGTATGAGTTGACAATCTTTACAATCCTTTATTCTATTCATTATGTCATTAAATAAGTAGCTTATTTTATTATCACATATATTTAAAATCTTTATTTTTAAATATTTCTTATTAGGGGCATAGAGGAAATACCATTTTTTTTTTTTTTTTTTAGAATTCTTCAGCTTACTTTCTGCCTATTACAAAAATTATTATAGCAGGTATAAAATTCTTATAATTGCTGCCAGATTTGCAGAGGCAATAACTTGGTCATTCATTTTAATAGTGTACTCATTTTCTGTTTGTTTACTCATTAAGAATATTTCCCCTAGGAAATATTTTGTTATGCAGTTTCTTTTGTTATGCAGAAGAAATCACTTTTCTTAAGGTTACAGCCCTATGATGACAAATGCTGGCTATTCACTGTAGTCAGAGATAATACAAAATTGCTTGTTGCTCTTCCTCCGTTTTGATTGTCTTAGCTATAGATCATATTACTTTTGTATATCCTTCACTTAGGATTTTAGGTAGCCATGTGTTTTCAAGGTATCTTTAACTTTTGCTTTATAAAATGTGAAAATCCTAGGTAGCAGCTGGTGCAGTTGGATTAGCACAGAGAGCTTTGGATGAAGCTACAAAGTATGCCCTGGAAAGGAAAACCTTTGGAAAGCTGCTTGTAGAGGTACTGTCAATACGGTGACTATTTTGTTCAAATGTAAGGTTTCTTATTAATTTCATCTAAATATTTGTGAATCATTTTTTAAGTTCAAACTGTTTCTACCTTGATAACAAGAGATACCAAATTAATTTTCTTAAAACCATGACACTGTCAGGCCCGGTATGATAGTCTAGTGGCTAAAGTCCTCCTCACCTGGCATGCGCCAGGATCCTATAAGGGCATTGGTTTGTATCCCGGATATTCCAGTTCCCTTCCAGCTCTGTGTTTGTGGCCTGGGAAAGCAGTAGGGAAAATCCTGGGCAAGTCTTGGGACCTTTGTGGGAGACCCAAAAGAGGCTCCTGGGTCCTGGCTCTGGCTTCACATCAGCTCAGCTCTGGCTGTTGCTGCTACTTGGTGAGTGAACCAGTGAATGGAATATCTTTTCTCTCTGTCTCTCCTTCACTCTGTAAATAAATGCATATTAATTAATTAGCTAATTAATTAACAAGCCATGACACTGTCTCACTATGGGTATTATGTTTGTTATAAAGAAGAAAAAGAACAACTAATATTTACTAAGAACTTGTTATATACCTGACCATGTGCTATGCTATGGATTTAAGTGTGTTTTCTAATTCTCCCAGTAACCCTTTTTAGACAGTTGATTTAATCTCTGTTAAAAGCCAGGAAACATAGACTCATAGATTTATACAGCGTGATATAATTTATAAATGTATCCATTTAGAGATATTTTATGCTCTTAACTCCTTTCTTCTTGAATGTCAAATAATTTTAGAACTAAAGAGTCATTCATCCAAGGATGTTCTTAAACCTTATCTCTTCAAATATTGCTTGCTCTCTCCTGTCATTGTCCATATTCTCTCCTGTGTAATTCACTATGGTTTGTGCAATGCACCACCTATTTCTATCCCCATGTCAGTGCTTCTCAAACTCTGGTGAAAGGCCAATTTGTTTCTAATTTCTAGTCAGTTGGTGACCATTATTTCTGTAAAGTGTAAGAATGCCTCTCAACCTAAGATGAATGACAGGGACCAACTCGAAACCAGAGTTTATTGGTAGTAGCAAGAGATTGTCATCTGTCTATTTCATTTTAGTATTTAGCCATTTGTTGTGTTGAAGTATAATTTTACTGATCTTGGCAGATTTTAGGATAATCTAGACTGGCTTGTAACTCTAACAAGACATTTGTCAACAATTAAGGTGCAGAACATTTTTTGGAGTGGGGGGTGTGCAGGAAAGTCCCCAACACCACGGTGAAGAGTGACTAATCTTCGTGTCCCACCCAGCGAGGCATGAGCAAATCCATGCCAGCTCTTTCCTGTCAGATTTCAAGCTCTACTTTTTGTTGTTTGTCTATTTGTTTTAGGTTTTTTTAGTTTGTATGATTGTTTGTTTGCTATGAGGGATTTTCGGAGCGATCCTGATGGTCATTGCAAGGGAGGGTGGGGGTCCAGAGGTGGAGCCAGGCTCGGACCAGAGAAAGCTCTCCTCCCTGGTCCCAAAGGACGTTTATTGTTCTTCTGTTTCTGCGGACCGCTCAGGGCTTCTGGTTGTCTTTCCGATGACGTTGGTTTCTGTGCGGTAGTGTTTGGACTTCTTCCATCCCCAGCGGAAGCTTCGGTTGGGGGTGGGTGACCTCAGAGTACTCGGCCTCCGAGGGCATCCAATTCCCTGTGGCCTCCTTGGCAGTTGGGATATAGTCCTTGTTGCTCGTATTAATAGTTTGTGGTGAAGGTCTGCGAGTCTTCATGGTTGGGATCCAGGCTTTCTCCTTGCCACCTGCTCCACCCTGGAGTGCCCCCCCTGCTCCACGCACATGACCTCCTGTTAAGAGGTTGTCAGGATCGCACCCGATTCCCCCCTCATGCATTGGTATAGTAGTTTTACTATTGTTTAGTGCCGCTTTGAATCTGATGTCTATGAATTACCAGATTTGATCTTGATAGGCTATATTGTACTTTTTCCTCACTCTTTTTATGGTCCTGAAAGGCTTCCCTGCACTCCCCCCCCATTACGGATTAACATAGCGTATTGAGGGTATAGTAGGTTTTACAGTTTTTCGATGTAGATCTTAAGTATTCTGACATTAATTGTTGGTTTATAGATTATATCGCATTATCTTATTGTATTGGATACAGGTTGTTAGAGATTGCAATAATATTACAATATACAGGTACTATCTTTCAGGTTGTCATCTTTTCATCTCAAATTAAGGCAAACATGTGGTATTTAACCTTTTGGGATTGGTTCATTTCTCTTAGCATGATGGATTCCAGTCAGGCCCATTTGTCCACAAAGAACTGCATTTCATTTTTTTTAATAGCTGAGTAGTATTCCATGGAGTAGATGAACCATAGCTTCCTTATCCAGTCTTCTATTGATGGGTATTTTGGTTGCTTCCAGGTTTTTGCGATTGTAGATTGTGCTGCTATGAACATAGGCGTGCATGTTGGTTTCTTGTGTAGGAGATATTTTGGATATATCCCTAGGAGTGCTATTGCTGGATCATATAGCATATTGATTTTTGTATACAAACTAAAATTGAAATGTCAATGAGCAAATCATAGGTTGTGGTTAAGAACTTGTTTTTTGTTTTTTTTTAACATACTGGTTACGCAAAACCATGTCAATTCCATAATGTTACAAATTGCTGTTAATGTTATATTGGGGCTCTTAATTGACTGGGATGATATTCTACCAGCTCTAACTTTGGACCAGAAATGGTCTCCCCAAGAAGCTGTTCAACCCATCTGGACAATAAGTAGCTGGACTCTATGTTTGGTATACGTTTGCAAGGAAAGAATCTTGATTGAATTTGAACTGTAATACTGCACCAAGGTGGAGGAATCCACCAGGGGGGAGGGGCGTGGGGAGGGGTGGGAGGATTCCCAGAGCCTATGAAAATGTCACATAATGCATAATAATTAATAAAAAAAAGTCAAAAAAAAAAAAAGAGAGATTGTCATCTGGAGTACAAACCATAGGCATATCCAAGGGATTGGGGTTTTTAAAGACAAAAGAAATCTACATAAGCTATCAACAAAGACCTTTGGTTACAGCAGCTTGTTGTGGGAGCTGGTGCTAGCTCCCTGGAGAAGTTAGACAAGTGCTGTTATGCAGGTGGCCTATCCGGAATACTGCAGTTTTGGGAATTCACAGAGTAGTTCCCGTCCTTATGTGACGGGGCTCTTTCTTGCTTCCTGACTTCCTTTTGGTAGTACATGACAGAAGACTGCATTTTGGTACGGACAGCTTTCATAAATGTCACAGTAATGTTAGTTACTCTAAAAGTTTCTAAATGCTTACAGTCACCTTCTGTCCCATGAACTGTTTTATACATTGGCATTATTGGACTGATCAAATTCAACACTAGTACTGTTCTATGTCCTTAAACTTCCATTTCATAATTTATCCCTGTGCTAAATTTCGACAATTTTCTCAGATCTACTTTCCAACTTTTTGATCTTGTGCTTAATCCTCGATTTAATCCATCTGTTGAAAATTTTTAATGACTATTTTTCATTTCCAGAAGTTATTTTTGGTTCTTTCCATTTCATTCCTTCTTCTTTGACATCTTTCTTTTTCAACATAGCATCTCTTTCCTTTTATCGCCTTAGTCATATAAAACATTTTTACAGTCAGTTTCAGATTTTTTTTGTTATGTCAAGTTCTTAGGGTATTAATCTTTTCATCTGCTACATCTGCTAACTCTGCCACAGCCAGATAAAAGATAAAATTTATCTTTTATTTGTGCAGAAGATTTCAATTTCCTTAATTCATTGTGGAACATCCTGGACAGTGGCTTTTGTACATTTTGTGTGTGTGTGTGCTTCTATCAGATAACCCCAAGATTTTGCCTTTGTAAGAGTTGATGTTTGACATTTCATTCTCCACTTAGGGAATCTTAAAGAGATATATGCCTCTCTCTCTTTTTTTTTTAAAGATTTATTCATTTTTTTTATTACAGCCAGATATATACAGAGGAGGAGAGACAGAGAGGAAGATCTTCCATCCGATGATTCACTCCCCAAGTGAGCCACAACGGGCCGGTGCGCCGATCCGAAACCGGGAACCTGGAACCTCTTCCGGGTCTCCCACGCGGGTGCAGTGTCCCAATGCATTGGGCCATCCTCAACTGCTTTCCCAGGCCACAAGCAGGGAGCTGGATGGGAAGTGGAAGGGAAGTGGAGCTGCCGGGATTAGAACCGGCACCCATATGGGATCCCGGGGCTTTCAAGGTGAGGACTTTAGCCGCTAGGCCACGCCGCCGGGCCCCTCTCTTTTCTTTTTACATCCTGGGCAATAGATGAGCTTCATAGTGGCTTTCCTGATGAGCAGACGTTTCATTCCCCTTTGGAAAGAGAGGATTCTTTGTGAAGGGAGTCTCAGTTTAAGGTTTTTATCCTGTTCATGCTCACATTGTATATCTCCCGTTCCTTGTGTTTGTTAAAATTTCAGCTGCTCTCCCAAATTCATGACAGACTGTTTTTTCCCTTCCCTGTGTTATCGCTTCTCATCAGGCTTTAATTTAGAGGAGGAACTTGGAGATTTCCATTTTTTTTTAAGATTTATTTTATTTTTATTGGAAAGTCAGATATACAGAGAGAAGGAGAGACAGAGAGGAAGATCTGTTCGTTGATTCACTACCCAACTGGCTGCAAAGCTGGAGCTGCAGAGATCCAAAGCCTGGAGACTGGAGCTCTCCAACATGGGTGCAGGGTCCCAAGGCTTTGGGCCGTCCTCGACTGCTTTCCCAGGCCACAAGCAGGGAGCTGGATGGGAAGTGAGGCTGACCAGAATAGAACCAGTGCCCGTATGGGATACTGGTGCATGCAAGGCTTGTACTGTAGCCACTAGGCTACCACACCAGGGACCCCAGTTTTGTTTTTTTTTTTTTTAAGATTTATTTATTTTATTACAAAGTCAGATATACAAAGAGGAGGAGAGACAGAGAGGAAGATCTTCCGTCCGATGATTCACTCCCCAAGTAAGCCGCAACGGCCGGTGCGCGCCGATCCGATGCCGGAAACCTGGAACCTCTTCCGGGTCTCCCACGTGGGTGCAGGGTCCCAATGCTTTGGGCCGTCCTCGACTGCTTTCCCAGGCCACAAGCAGGGAGCTGGATGGGAAGTGGAGCTGCCGGGATTAGAACTGGCGCCCATATGGGATCCCGGGGCGTTCAAGGCGAGGACTTAGCCGCTAGGCCATGCCGCCGGGCCCCCCCAGTTTTTTTTTAAACAAAGATTTATTTCAATCATGTTGCCAGAGCTACATATATAAGTTTTAGTAAATCTTATTGTAGCTTACTTATAAATAGTTAGCAATTATAAGCACTATTTGTGTAATGTGGTATCCTCATCCAGATGTTTCTTATCAGATACTTATCTGCTAATAACTCTTGGTTATTTTAACTGTTATCTTACCTCATTGTGGAATCTCCTCCCGTCATCTTCTCTTTTCCTTAATAGGTTAAAAATAGAAAAGTCTTAGTCTTTGCTTACTACTTACTTCAAAATAGTCTGATAATTAGCTTCCCTTTTTAGCACTATGAACAATCTGGAGTTGCTTGCATTTTCAGCTAATAGACACATGTGAATTCTTCATGTGTTCATGCAAAATGCAAATAAGTGAAAAGCTATCCACACATGTTAAGTTGTTTTGCTCCAAAATAAACTTTTGAAAAATACGTATTTATTTATTTAATTTGAAAGTCAGAGTTACAGAGGAAGAGGGGGAGATAGAGAATCTTCCACTCTCTGGTTTACTACCCAGATGACCAGAAAAGTCAGTACTGGACCAGGCTGACATCTGGAATGAGGAGCTTCACTTGGGTCTCTCATGTGAGGGACCTGCTACTACTGCTTTGCCCAGGCCATTTTCTGAAAGCTGAAATGGAAATGGAGCAGCTAGGACTTGAACCAGCATCCATATGGCATACTGGCATAACAGTTTGTGGTTTTACCTGTTTTAACACAGTGTTGTCTACAAACTTATCATTTAATTCCATTTTCTATTAATTTTTTTAAAGTACTCTTAATTCTGTCACCCCGTTTCCAAATGCCCTTCCATCTGTGTGCCTTGCTCTGTGCAGCTGCATTCTTCTGGAGTTCTGCGTAGGTAGAACTGTGTATATCATCTTTGTTAAATATTGAAGCTATGCTTAAATAATTGTTTAACTATCTCATGTCTAATATTAGGAAATATACAACCATGTATCAACATATACTCAGCTGTTTTCATATAGAGATTTGGAACTAATGCTTTTGGGTTTGACGACTGGAAGAAATCACTGCAGTTAGCATTTTGTTCTGTGTCTTCTTTTTGATGTGTATATTTTCCAAAATTGTAACCATATTGTGTATCAGAAAATCTCACCCAGTAATACATTGTGAACAGATTTCCATCCTGTAACATGTCTTGGCTGTACAAATCAAAGAGCACTTAGCATTGCTTCTCCAAAGTCTTTGTGTTACTTTGCCTGTTTGTTTATGAACCTCTAAGGATAAGAAGCATCATTCATTTTTCCTTTTCCTTACCATTATCTGCAACAATGGCACATTGTTTTCCTCCATTTGTGATTATTTTCTTTAACAAATCTGAGAACATACAATTTTTGTGGTATCTCTTCCCTCAGTGCATAATGTCATTCCAGCCATGGAAAAACACTAGCACACATGAGGGATGTTCTAGAAAAACTAATTATGGTTCTTCACATGTGCATAGGTCATGGAAGATAAGGAAAAACAAGAATGGCAAGCAGCCTGGGAAACACCAAGGAGAAATAGTTAAATTCAGTGTGTAATCCAAGACGTTAGTTGGAAACCTGACCAAATTTGAGTAAGGAGTCTTGCACTGTGTCACAGGGAAGTAAGCTACCATGTATGATGCTACTAGTGTCCCATTATCATGGGACCAGTTTGAGTCCTGGCTCTTGCACTTCCAGTCTAGCTTCCAGCTAATGCTTCTGGGAGGGTAGCCAAGGATGACCAAAGTATTTGGGCCCCTTTCACCTTGGTGAGAGACTAGGATAAAGTTCCTGGTTGTTGGCTTGCGCCTGGCCGAACCCTAGTTTTTGTGGTCATTTTGTAAATGTGCCAGTATTTGGAAGATAAATCTTCACACAATTTGAGCAGAGGTCTGTAGTTTAACTGATAATGTCCTGTCATTGATCCTTGCACCCTGACTTTGTAGTATGTTAGACAAAGATGGAGGGAACTCTATGGAAAATCTAAAATTAAATCAAATTTTCAAGCTTATAAAAAATGTCATAGGAGAAAAACTTTCAAATGTTGCCAATAGATATTCTTAAACCTTTTTTCCTCTTTAATTTTAGCACCAGGCGGTAGCATTTTTGCTGGCTGAGATGGCAATGAAAGTGGAACTAGCAAGAATGAGTTACCAGAGAGCAGCTTGGGAGGTGGACGCTGGTCGACGAAACACCTACTATGCCTCCATTTCCAAGGCGTTTGCTGGAGATATTGCCAATCAGGTCGCTACTGATGCTGTGCAGATATTTGGAGGCAATGGATTCAATACCGAATATCCTGTAGAAAAACTAATGAGGGATGCCAAGATCTATCAGGTAAGGTTACAAATAAAAATGGTCTGCTGTTTGTTATGGAATGAAATATCCAATAGAATATTTTAATATTTAGTAATTTTATGCCACAAGTGATAATGTTATGGATGGCTGTGAGACCAGTTTTAGGAAATTAGCACAAAGAAGCATGATTTTTTTATTAGAGATAGGCTGTAAGAGAATGCAGGGGCCAGGCTTAATGAGTATATCCTCTCGTTGCAAGTGCTGAGATACATTATGAGTGCCAGTCCATGTCCTGGCTACTCAACTTCCCATCCAGCTGCCAGCTTGTGTCCTAAGAAAGCAGTGGAGGCTGGCCCAATGTCCAGGGATACCCAGACCATGGGAGACTCCCATGTGGGAGACCCAGAAAAAACTCTTGGCTCCTAGCTTCAGATCAGCTCAGCCCTAGCTGCTACAGCTATTTTGAAAGAGAACCAATGGATAGAGGATCTTTCTCTCTGTTTCTCCTTCTCTCTGTAGATCTGATCTGCCTTTCAGTAAAAATAAATAAATCTTAAAAAAAGAAAAAGAGAGAGAGAGAGGGAGAAGGAATCAAGGACACATTTGGACATAGGGAGAGTCTTAGCTAGGGTGAACCAGAGAGGGCACATTCCAGGAAATAGGAGAGGACAGGATGATGGCAGGGAGGTACCAGGAGACTGATGGACATGAGAAAGCAGCAGAGACAATGGTGTGGTGTTGCAGTGACCAGGTGCCCCCGTGGCAGTCAGCAAGTGGTGATCTGAGCTCCATCAGTGGCCAAGCTCCACTAGCAGCAAGGTGGGAAGGGGAGCTCACCAGGAACTCTGGAGGTGAACCCAGGCAAAGAACTGCCCATCCTACAGGTTTTTTTTTTTAATTTGACGAGGAACAGTGAGAGAACAGCAGATCCCAAAATGGCAGTGCAGGAACACGGTGGATTTCACAGTTGAGGCCCCCAGCAGTTCTAAATGGGCAGCCATTTTGTGTAGGGAGGCAAATGCAAAGTGAGGCAAGACTACATATGCACTCAGTGTGGAGCAAACTCATTTCTGGCTCATTGCATTGTTTTGCTTTGTTTTTTTATTTTTACTTCTTTTTGTTGTTATTATTATCAATATTATCATTTTATAATACAGTTCCATAGGCCCTGGGATTTCCCTGTTCTCCTCCTCTAACCCCTCCCCCCTCACAAGTTCCCCTACATTATTGCTATAGTATAGTTCTTCATAAACAGTCATATGCCCATCATTGTGGGCATCGACAATGGCATAGTCCAGCATCTTATTGTCAAGATATATTCAACAGTTTCATTGGGAGTTCATCTTTGGTCTGGTAGTAGAGATACAAACTGCATTGTATCCTCACATCTGAATATGATTACATTACACAGTCTCCATTACACAGTTACTATACTTCCCCTTGAATTATACAGTAGCATCATTTTCTTCAAGAAGTTTCTTGATTTTCTTTTCCATTTCTTCAGTGACACATTAGTCATTCAGTAGCATGTTATTTAACTTCATGCTGTTGTTAATTTCTTTTTTCTTACTGTTATTGATTTTGTTTTGTGGTTTTTCAGTTAAGGAGATGTATAGTAGCTATGTAATGGAGACTCTCATTTCTAGTAACATGTTATTTAACTTCGTGGCATTGTGAATTCCTATTTTTCTTCCTATTGTTGATTTTATATTGTGGCTTTTCATTTAAGGGGATGTACAGTAACTGTGAAATGGAGATTATTATATGCAGATGTGAAGATACAATGCAGTATGCATTTCTACTTCCAGACTAAAATGGACTCCCAGTGAAACTGTTTAGTATATGACAATAGGATGATGGACTATGCCATTGTCCATGTCCACAATAATTGACATATGACTGTGTGTGAAGAACTATACTTTAGTAATGATATAGGGGAACTCGGTGTGTTGGGGGGCAGAACTGGAGAGGGGATAAGGGAAATTGCAGGGGCCTATAGAACTGTGTAATAAAACAACAACAATAATAATAATAAATGAAAGATTTTTTTAAAAAATCAAATGAAAAAAAGATGTTCTCTTGACAGAGAAGAGGAATAACATACACCAAAAACCAAAGGCAAATGTAAAGAACATCCCAGTAAAATAACAACAAAAGACTAACTCAAACAATGAACAACCCATTGCTAAAATGATAGGACCATGTTACCACGTGTTTATATTAACCCTGAATGTAAATGGCTTCATGAATCAATTGTCATAGATAAATAGACTGGATTTAAAAAGGGGTGCCCAATGCGGTAGCCTAGTGGTTAAAGTTGTCGCCTAGCATGGACCAGGATCCCATATAGGTTCTGGTTCGTGTCTTGGAGCCCCGCTTCCCAGCCAACTCCCTGCTTGTAGCCTGGCAAAGCAGTCTAGGACAGCCCAAACCTTGGGACCCTGTACTCACGTGGGAGAACCGGAAGAGGCTCCTGGCTCTGGATTGGTGCAGCTCCAGCTGTTTTGTCCACTGGCGTAGTAAATCATTGGACAGAAGATCTTCTTCTCTGTCTCTCCTCCTTTCTGTATACCTGACTTTCCAGTAAAAAGAAATCTTTTTATATATATATATATATATATATATATATATATATATATATATATATATATAAAGATATATATATAAACAGATATATATATATCTGTTGCCTACAGGAGACACTTTTCACCAACCAAGATTAGCAGAAACTGTATCTCATGGATTTTGATATTTTTTAGTTTCATTTGTTCGAAACAGTTTTTTTCGGATTAAATTCTTTTCTGACTCATAGTTTATACAGTATCATAAATTTTTTCAAGAAGGTTCTTGATTTTGTTTTTCATTTCTTCAGCGATTCATTAGTCATGTTATTTAATCTCTTTTTTTCTTCCTGTTCTTGATTTTGTTTTGGGGCTTTTCATTTAAAGGGATGTATAGTAACTGTGTAATGGAGACCATCATATCCAGATGTGAGGATACAGAGCAGTATGCATCTCTATTTTCAGATCAAAGATGGACTTCCAATGAAACTGTTAAATATATCTTTTTTTTATTATTATTTCATTTTGTGACACAGTTTCATAGGTTCTGGGATTCCCCCAGCCCCTCCCCATGCCCTCCTCCCATGTTATTGCAAAGTCAGATACAGAGAGGAGGAGAGACAGAGAGAAAGATCTTGCTTCTGATAATTCACTCCCCAAGTGACTGCAACAGCCAGTGTTGAGCCAATCTGAAGCCAGAAACCAGGAAATTCCTCCAGGTTTCCCACGCGGGTGCAGGGTCCCAAGGCTTTGGGCCGTCCTTGACTACTTTTCCAGGTCACAAGCAGGGAGCTGGATGGGAAGTGGACCTGCTAGGATTAGAACCGGCATCCACATTGGATCCTGGCACGTTCAAGACAAGGACTTTAGCCGCTAGGCCACCGTGCAGGGCCAAAAACTGTTAAATATATCTTGACTTTAGGATGCTGGTTCTGCCATTCCATGCCCACAATTATGGACTTATTTATGTAGAATTATACTATAGCAATAATATAGGGGAAATCAGTGTCTGAGGAGAGGTGTTTGGGGGGGAAGTAAGGGAAATCCCAGAGCCTGTTGGAACTGTATTGTAAAATAATAATAATGATAAAAATGGAGGAAAAAAGGAGAGCGAGAACAGGCTAGCAAAGTAAATAGCATAAGAACTGGGTTTGTGGTGCAGTGCGTTAAGCTACTACCTGCAGTGCGGTATCCCCATGAGCACTGGTTCAAGCCCTGGGTGCTATACTGAGCACACAGGCCCCTACTCCTGACTTCTGACTCTGGCCTGGCTCCAGCCCCAGCCATTACAACCATTTGAAGAGTGAACCAGCAGATGAAAAATATCTGTGTTGTGTATATGTGTGGGGCTGGCCGGGGCAGGTGGTCTGCTGTTCAAATAAATAAGCAAGTAAATACATCTTTAATTTTTAAAAAGCAAAATAAATGAAATAGAAATGTATTTTATATCTGGATCAACCTTATTTTAAAATTTTAGCATCCTATCTAATTTTACCAACACTTTGCTCTCCAAATAATATTCATATCATTTCAAATTCTTTTTCTTTGAATCTTGCCTGACAATTGGTGTAATTAAAGCTGTTCCCCAAGTGAAAAATTAACAGGAGAAGACATATAGATGATTTGTAAATTAAATCGTTCATTAGAAAAACTTAGAAGTAATTTAGTAGATAAGATATAACCATACATATTCTACACATGACATAAAAATTATACCATGCTTCTTAATGTCTCTTTCCAACTCCCCTATCCTTAGCAAACCATTTTGCATATCCAGTCATTTAAAATCCTGATATAGAATTAGAAAGAATGTTGGACACACTGTGGTCCCTCCATTTCAACACTGGGGGGCTGGGACTTGTGCCTTATTCACAATCACAGTTTTATCTGATGACGCTCTCTTTTGAAGCTTGTAAGCACATTTATTCAACTGTTCTCCACCATGTGAGAAGATGAATAGCAGTGGTTGGAATGAAAATGAGGACTAAATCATGTAAAGAATGTCAAAATTAAAGAAAAAAAATTAAAAAGAAAGAAAATTAGAACTATTAGGAAAACATAAGTTACTAAAAAACCGAATCCTTCCAGCATTGTGTCCCTTAGCAATTCTATTCCTTAGAAAACAGGATGGAGAAAAAATTAGGTTTAAGAGTGAAAATAGAAAACTGTTAAAGGTGACTTCTTGTTAAGAACACTTAAAAAAAAATTGAATAGTATTTTGCCAATATTAAATTAGAATTTTAATTTGAAATATAAATATCCTTTTCTTTGCTGTTTAGAACATTTCTCCAAATTTTTGGCAACTGAATATTTATAATAACGTCAACTCACCTTTAGAGAATTATTCAAGGCGTGTCAAATGATTTGTGGGAAAATGGAATTAAAATATAGGGTTTTTTGGCTCAAAAAATTTATAATCTATCCATAGTTTGTATGTAATAGGCATTTTCTATGAACTTTTTGAAGATCACTTATATCCAGCGATATTTTCACAGGTTTCACCAAATCAGGTTTCAGAATTTAGGGCTACCAGCCCTATAAATTGTCTGAGTTTGGTTTTACACTGGAGATTATACTGCTGTCCAGAATTTTGAGTAAATCAGGGCATTTTTGTACTGAATGTATTTAACCTGCATTGTTGTTTTGTTTGCAGATTTATGAAGGTACTGCACAAATCCAGAGGCTGATTATCGCCCGTGAACACATTGGCAAATTCAAAAGTTAGAGATTGCTATGGAAACACGGTTTATCATCGAGAAAATAGAACACAGTCCACTATTGAAGCTCCAGAAAAGAATTCTTCCAGTGCAAATGAAAATATTCTTACACAAAATCTATTTAACTGATTCTAACAGTATACACTTTTGCTGAAATCTGATCTCTTAAAAATAGATTTTATTTCACTAAAATTGTGTGTTCTTAGTATCATTGTGCTTGAATCCAATTACCACAGAAATACATGTTTCAGTATTTTTATACTCTTAAAGTAACAGGAATTCCTTGGAATTTTAGTATTTTTGTTCCTAATACAATAGTAGGCTTTAAAGAATTCACAATGTTCCAAATTTTGCAATGAAAAACATATATGATTTGGTTAATACTAACCAACTTGCCGTTGATTTTGTAGACTTAATGATGTTTTTGTATTAGAAGAGTTCATTTTACTACAATTTGGAAAACACTTGATTTTTTTTATGACTTTGTTGGTGTTTAGGTGGCCTTTGGTCAGTTGTATAAAATTTCAAGTCATATGTGTGCATTTTGAACAGAAACTTAAAACCATCTGTTCAGTGTTTCTATCTTTCTGTATTCTTGCCGGGAGGTTTTATCACATTATGCAATAGTATATATACCTTGGAGCTGAAATTGGCAGACAAGTCTTGGCCTGGCTCTTGTGGGGGCCTTGGAATTCAGAGACCCTCTCCTGTCCCTCTCAGCTCTGCAGAAACGTTCAATAAAATCAACTCTGGAAGATGCACATTCCTTGCTCTGCCCCCCCAAAAATAATATATACATATTTTATGTCTTGATTGTGATAAAAGATTGCATCTTGATTTTGAATTCTATACACTTAACCTGTGAATTTTTATTATATTATAAGAAATTCCAGAAAACAAGAATATCAAATGATGCGAGAACCAGTTTGTAAATTTAATGTTTTTAAAAAATATTTATTTGAAGAGCTAATATATGGTTTAGTGGGTTAAGCTGCCACATGCAATATATAAGCATCCCATAATAGAGTGCCAATTTGATTCTCTGCTGCCCTGCTTCCCATCCAGTTCCCTTCTAACTCTGCAACCATATGGAATACCTGAACAGAGTTTGAGCTCCTGGCTTCAGCTTTGCCCAGCCCCAGCCATTGTGTCCATTAGGGGAGTGAACCTTATTTGAGAATAATTAGAAGAGAGGCAGAGATCTTCTGTCTGCTGACTTTCTACCCAACAGCTGGGAGTGAACTGTAACAAAACTAAGAGGCAGGAATCCTTTTTTTTTTTTTTTTAAGATTTGTTTATTTTTATTGCAAAGTCAGATATGCAGAGAGGAGGAGGAGAGACAGAGAGGAAGATATTCCGTCTGATAATTCACTCCCCAAGTGATCGCAATGGCCCTGCTGCGCTGATCTGAAGCCAGGAGCCAGGAGCTTCCTCCAAGTCTCCCACACGGGTGCAGGGTCCCAAGGCCATGGGCCGTCCTCAACTGCCTTCCTGGGCCACAAGCAGGGAGCTGGATGGGAAGTGGAGCTGCCAGGATTAGAGCCGGCACCCACATGGGATCCCAGCGCGTTCAAGGCAAGGGTTTTAGTCTCTAGGCTACTGCTCCAGGCCCAGAGGCAAGAATTCTATCTGGGTCTCCCATGTACATGAGAGGGACTCAAGTACTTCATTTGCTTCTTTCCAGGGATATTACCATGAACCCTGAATGATGTAGTTGGTACGTGAGCATCCCAGGTGGCAGCTTAATCTGTAGTACCCTAATTCCTGCTGCTAAAATGCATTACACTAAATGAAGTGTTCCACATCTCTTCTGACTACTCAGTTTTTTGAAGTTAAGTGTGCTGATTTTCAATTCAGTTCTATTCTGACACTCCTCTCAGGAACACAAGACTGTCCTCACCTCAGAGGCAAGTCTTAAGTCCCAGGTTCCTTGGTTACCCATATGTGGCTACAGATGTAGGTATTTCTATGCCCCTAGCTTCAGCATCCACACTTTGCAAGAATGGTTCAAAGAACTTGGGAAAACCCTTTACTTCTGTTTACTGCAAAGATTACATACAATTCAAGAAAAGAGTAGCCAGTGGAAGAGATGCATAGATCAAGGCATGGGGGAAGGGAGGAGTGCAGAATTTATATTCCCTTCTCCCTGCTCACTACTTTTCCAGCAACTTTATGTGTTCAGCAACCTGGAAGCTCCCAAATATTTTATTTAAGGGCCTTTACAGAGCTAAAGATCTTGTCTTTCTCTCCCCAGAGGTCAGGGTTGAAATTGAAAACTTATCACCTGTATTGTCTCCTAGGATTGACATTAGAAAAAAAATACACGAGGGCCGGCATTGTGTTATAGAAGCCTAAGCTTCCCCTGTGATATCAGCATCCTATATGGGTAAAGGCTCATGTCCTAATTGCTACATATCAAATCCAGCTCCCTGCTAAAAGCAGCAGAGCATGGGCCAAGTGCTAGGACCCTGCACCCACGGGGGAGGTCCAGAAGAAGCTCCTGGCTCCTGGGCTTTGGGCCCAGCCCTACTGTAACCATTGTAATCATCTCAAGAGTGAACCAGTGATGAATAATTTTTTCTCTCTCTCAATCCATAATTCTGTCTTTCAAATATATTTTGTAAAATAATAATAATAGGTGCCAGCACAATGCTGTGATAGGCTAATGCTCTGCCTTCAGTGCCAGTATCTCATGTGGCTGCTGGATCATATCCTGGCTGTTCCACTTCCCGCTCCAACTCACTCCTTATGGCCTAGGAAAACAGCAGACGATGGCTCAAGTCCTTGGGCCCCTGCACCCGTGCGGAGACCCAGGAAAAGTCCTAGCTCCAGGCTTCAGATCAGCTCAGCTCCAGCCATTGCAGCCATTTGGGGAGCAAACCAGAAGATGAAAGGCCTTCCAGTACATCTGCATTTGAATAAAAAATAAACAAAACAAGAAAGAAAAAAAACAGACTGGCTGAAACAAAGTACCTATGAATACTTTGAAAATTACATGGAAAATGAAACTTGGTACAAAAATTCATAGGTTTTTTTTTTTCACTATGTATTTTACATGAGATTTTTCTTAATATACTCTTTTTATTTTCTTACAGTTCGGAGGCCAGAAGTAAGGAATAAAGTAGTCAAGGACAATTTCTGATAAGGCCTCTCATTGACTGCCAACTGATAGTGTCCTCACATGTCCTCTCTATACAAGCATGGCAGGCTGAGTATGAGGGAGCTCTGATGTCTGTCTTTTTTTTTTTTTTTTTTTTTTTTTTTTTTTTTTTTTTTTATTATTATTTAACTTCAGTAATTACATTGTATTATGTGACACAATTACATAGATACTTGGGTTCTCCCCACCCCTCCCCAAACCCTCCCACCATGGTGGATTCCTCCACCTTGTTGCATAACCACAGCTCAAGTTCAGTTGAGATTCCCCCATTGCAAGCGTATACCAAACATAGAGTCCAGCATCTTATTGTCCCGTCAAGTCCAACGGCTTCTTAGGTATACCCTCTCTGGTCTGAAGACAGAGCCAGCAGAGCATCATCCCAGTCAATTGAAAGCTCCAACATACCATCAGCACAAATTTACATCATTATGGAATTAATTGACATAGTAATGAGTAACCAATATGGTAAAAGTAAATGCGAGTTCTTAACCACCTTCTGTGACCACCTCATTGACATTTCAATTTTAGTTTATACACAACATGTAACATACATAACATAACATGTTATACATAACATCATATCATCTTAAATTAAGGCAAACATGTGGTATTTAACCTTTTGGGATTGGCTCATTTCCCTTAGCATTATGGTTTCCAGTTTGGCCCATTTGGCCACAAAGAACTGCATTTTGTTTTTTTTAATAGCTGAGTAGTATTCCATGGAGTAGATGAACCATAGCTTTCTTATCCAATCCTCTGTTGATGGGCATTTTGGTTGCTTCCATGTTTTTGCAATTACTGATTGTGCTGCTATGAGCATAGGAGTGCATGTTGGTTTCTCATAAAACAAGTGTTCCAGGAAATACAGAAACTCTTGGAGGCTGAACAATATGCTATTAAACGAACAATGGATCAGAGAAGAAATTAAAGATGAGATCAAAAAATTTATGGAAACCAATGAAAACTCTGACACAACATTCCAAAATTTGTGGGACACTGCCAAAGCAGTGCTACGGGGTAAACTCATCGCAATTGGAGCTCATGTCAAGGCCCAAGAGAGGCGCCAAATACAGGAACTAAACACACACCTCCAGGAATTGGAAAAACAACAGCAGAAGAGCCCCCACACACAATAGGAAACAAGAAATCATCAAAACAAGGGAGGAAATCAACCAGATAGAAATAAAAAAAACCATACACAAAATCAATGAATCAAAAAGCTGGTTTTTTGAGAAGATAAACAAGATAGACACCCCACTGGCCCGACTGACAAGGAAAAAACAAGAGAAGGCAAGAATTAACAGCATCAAAGATGAAAAAGGCAACATAACAACAGACACCGCATCCATTAAGGCCATAATTTTTTTTTTTTTTTAAAGAAACTAGTTCTGTAAGGATTAGGGTCCTTTCTAATACCACCTTCACTCCGTTAAGCATGTGTGTTAAGCACTTTTGCCAAGGGCTACTTGGATATCCGTAATATTATTTGCAAGCTATATAAAACAATCCACCTAAAAATTACCCCATTATAGACTTACTGAATTTTGAGTCCAGCCCACATCGAATGATTTTGTGTCTTTTATTCAGCTCATGGGATGCTTGTTCCCTACTCCTGCAAAGGCTCTGTTTCCAAATCATGACATTGTGAATTGAGACTCCAACATATTGCTGTGAATCCAACATAGGGGAGGGTATACACAATTGAGCGTAAGGACACTCTAGCTACTCATTCTGGTGATGAGCTGCACCTTGAGGCTATTTGGAGACTACATTCTACAGGCATAGTGGGTAAAGCTGCTGCATCAAATATCAGCATCCTGTATGATCACCAGTTCAAGTTCAGGCTTCTCCACTTCCAATCCAGCTCCTGCCAATGAGCCTGGGGAAGCGACAGAGGATGACTCAACACCTTGGTTCCTACACTCACTTGTAAGACTTGGAAGAACTCTTGACTTTAGCCTGGTTCAACCCTGGCCATTATGGCCATTTGGGGAGTGAACCAGTGTATGGAAGATCTCTGCCTCTCTGTAATGTAGATTTTTTTTAAAAAGTAGATTTGTTAAAAAAGATTTATTTTGATTGGAAAGGCAGATTTCCAGAGAGAGGGAGAGGACAAAGATCTTTCATCTGCTGGTTCACTCCCAAAACAGCCACTACAGCCAGAACTGAGCCAATCTGAAGCCAGGAGCTTCTTCTGGGTCTTCCATGCAGGTGCAGGGCCCCAAGGCTTTGAGCCATCCTCTACTGCTTTTCCAGGCCACAAGCAGGGAGCTGGATGGAAGTGGAACATCCGGGACAAGAATGGACAGCCATATGGGATCCCACCCAGTGCATACAAGACGAGGACTTAGCCACTGAGCTATTGCTATGCATCCTCAAGAAAATTTTTAAAACAAAAAATAAAGCAAGGGGAGCCGGTGTGGTAGCCTAGTAGCTGAAGTTCTCAATTTGCACATGCCAGGATACCATATGGGCACTGGTTCCTGTTCTGGCAGCCCCGCGTCTCATCCAGCTCCCTGATTGTGGCCTGGGAGAGCAGTTGAGCACGGCCTGAGGCCTTGGCATCCTGTACCCATGTGGGAGACCTGGAGGAAGCTCCTGGCTCTTGGCTTCAGATTGGCTCAGCTCCGGCCATTGCAGTCACTGGGGGAATTAATCATCAGATGAAAGATCTTCCTCTCTGTCTCTCCTCCTCTCTGTATATCTGACTTTCCAATAAAAATAAATAAATCGGGCCCGGCGGCATGGCCTAGCGGCTAAGGTCCTCGCCTTGGAGGCCCCAGGATCCCATATGGGTGCCGGTTCTGGTCCCGGCAGCTCCACTTTCCATCCAGCTCCCTGCTTGTGGCCTGGGAAGGCAGTTGAGGACGGCCCAACGCATTGGGACACTGCACCCGTGTGGGAGACCCGGGGGAGGTTCCAGGTTCCCAGGTCCGGATCGGCGCGCACCGGCCCGTTGCGGCTCACTTGGGGAGTGGGCCATCGGACGAAGGATCTTCCTCTCTGTCTCTCCTCCTCTCTGTATATCTGGCTGTAATAAAATGAATAAATCTTTAATAAATAAATAAATAAATAAATAAATCTTTAAAAATAATTAAAAAAAATAGAACAAGGACTGTATTAAGCATAAACACAGGAGTAACTGAAAATATATCATTACAGATAACAAAAGATTATTCTATCCAAAATTCCAAGGTTTTAGGAGCTTGGCCCAGAACTAAAGACAATGGTCAAATGCATTTTACTACCCTAAATTACTCCCTTCCCAACACTAATCTTTTACAAAAGATGTTAAAATAATCTTATTTTTATCTTTAATAATGAAATTAGATTTTAATAGGAAAGCTAGAGATTTGTAGCGGGATTTAGAAAATTTTAAATATGACGTAAAAATCGTACATTAAGGAGAATATGTATGTGGGCCTAGTGTTGTGGTATAGCAACTAAAGCCATTGCCTGTGAGAAGAAAAGATCTTCCACCAACTGGTTCACTCCCCAAATGGCAACATTAGCCAGAGCTGAGCCGATTCGAAGTCATGAGCCAGAATCTTGTTCTGGGTCTGCAACATGGGTGAAGTCTCCCCAGGGCTTAGACCATCCTCTGCTGCTTTTCCAGGCTATAAGCATGGAGTTGGAGGGTTTAGACATATACAAAATTATTTCTGGGGGTTTCCACAGACCAAGCCACTGCACCCACAGTAATCAAGCAAACTGAGATGGAGTGGATCAGAAGAGTGAATCCAGGGGCCTAGTGCAGTAGCCTAGCAGCTACTAAAGTCCTCGCCTTGCATGTACCTGGATCCCATATAGGTACCAGTTCTAATCCTGGCAGCCCCATTTCCCTTCCAGTTCCCTGCCTGTGGCCTGGGAAAGTAGTCAATGATAGTCCAAAGCCTTGGAACCCTGCACCCACAAGGGAGACCTGGAAGAGGCTCCAGGCTCCTGGCTTCGGGTTGGTGCAGCTCCAGCCATTGCGGTCACTTCGGGAGTCAACCAATGCATGGAAGATTTTCCTCTCTGTCATTCTCTCTGTATAAAAATAAAATAAAATAAAATAAAAATAATAAAATAAATAAATCCTTAAAAACACCAGCTCTTGGCATATTATAAACATTCAAATAAGCAATTGATAGACTGATTATGAAAATGAAGTTGAGATGATGGACCTGTACATACTTAAAAAAAAAAGATGGACTCTAGAAAGCCTCCCTGGGTCAAGCCATACCCCACCTGCCAACACAAGAGCTAGGATTGGGGGGTGGGAGCGTAACCAGGCCAGGTTAGGTCACATGTGCCAGTTGCTGTACTTTCAATACAATTCCATGCTAATGACTTGTGAAAGCGGCAGAGAATGGGCCAAAGCCTTAGGACCCAGTACCTGTGTGGAAGACAGACTTGGCGGGGGGGAGGGGGGGGGGTTTGGTTCCTGACTTCTGATACCTCAACTCCAGCCTCTGCAGCCATCTGGGCAGTGAACCAGCAGATAAAAGATCTTTTTCCCTGCTTCTCCTTTGCTCTGTAAACCTGCCTTTCCAATAAACATAAATAAATCTCCCCCTCCATCTCAGTTGTATTTATACAAACACAACAGGAGTACAGCAGCCCAGGGATCACACTAATCCTTCTGTCCCTTCAGTGGCCAGCAGACGCTGTCACTACTGACCACTCGTGGGGGAGTAGGCACCTTTGGCAGGAGGTTAAACTGGAGCTGGTGCTGCAGGCGCTGGCCTAGGCTTGGTCTTGCCATTGACTGGGCAAGACTTGCCTTTGCCCTTAACCTGGGTCTTGGCCTTGCCCTTGACCTGAGGCTTGACCTTGTCCTTGATGTGAGAATTGGTCTTGGCCTTTGCCTAGACCAGCCAGACACCATTGACCACACAGGCACTAGCACACTTCCCAAGCTTGGGATGGGTGATACAGGCAAGTCAATTGAGCTTGTGGCTGACTCCCTTGGAGATCATGGGCTTCACATATCCTGTCTCTACCCTCCTTCCCATGCCTCCTTCCTATGCCTAGGTGACCCTCAGTCTCTAAAAGTCTGATGTTGTTAATAAACGTTAGCTATTGATCATCAGTTAGTAGTCCATGTGTGTGATTATCAACTCTACGCACCAAATAAATCCCTGGCTGCAGGACAGTGAAGAGCCTGGGAAAGCACTGGAGGATGGCCAAAGTCCTATAATCCCTACATCCACATGGGAGGCACAGAAGAAGCTCCTGGCATCCAGCCCCGGACTGGCTTAGCTCTGGCTGTTACGGCCTCTTGGACAGAAAACCAGTAGATGAAAGATCTCTGTAAAAAAACAAATCTGTAAATAATAAATCTGAAACAAAAAAGTGGAATAAGAGGCATGTAATGTGCTGCTTTTGCACTCACTCCTTTAAAACTTACTATATTTCATTATAAATTACAGATTTTCCAAATTTAATGTCTCAGAAGCCTGGATAAGCTTTATATTAATATTGTGAATTTTTTCCACATTGACAAATTACCAGAATGTTTAGTGAAAAGTAAACCATTTTTATTATCCCATCTCCCAGTCATTTCTCTTCCTTGTAGGCAAACGTTTTTAGTAATTCAACATGTATAAAACCACACATATATTTCTCTTTGTTTTTTTATGCAAATAGTAGCATGTAATACATTTTGACACTTTGTTGTGTCTGCTTCCACTTAGTCTATACAAGGGTCATCCTTCTCTGCTAAGTGTATACTAAGTGGAAACAACACAACAAAGTGTCACAGTACATATATGCAAATAGTAGCATACTACACATTTTATATATATGAAGTTTTTTTTTTCTTTAAGGAAAGGCATATTTTCAGAGAAAGAGAAAGAGAGAGATCTTCTATCTACTACTTTATTCCCTAATTGTCCACAATGGCCAGAGCTGGGCAGGTCTATAGACAGCAGCACAGAGCTTTTTTTCTGAGAGTCCTATTTGGGTGTAAAGGTCCCAGGGACTTGGGCCATCCACTGTTATTTTTCTAGGTCCTTAGCAGGGAGCTGGATTGGAAGTGGAACAGCACTGCTCATATGGGATACTGGTGCCATTGGTGGAGGCCTAAATTGCTATGCCATGGCACTTGCCCCTACATAGTGTATTTGAAGAATTTTTTAGCAATATATTTAGCATCTTCATTCATTTTGATGGGTGCATAATGAATTATCATTATCTTTTTTTTTTTAAGAAATATTTCTTTAAAAGGCTGAAAAGGGTGACAGTGCGGGATGGAAAGATCTTTCATCTGCTGTTAACTTCAAATTGCTCCAGCAGCTAGGGTTGGGCCAGCCTGAAGCCTGGAGCTAGGAATTCTGCTCAAGTCTCACAGGTAAGTGACAGGGACGCAAGTTACCTGTTGCTTCCCAGGCACAGCAGGAGGGATCTCTTGGTGGTACTCTGTTACTGGATGGAAGCATCCAAAATGATGACTTAACCTGATACACACAACACCCATCCCACCATAATATGTGTGTGTGTGTGTGTGTGTGTGTGTGTGTGTGTTGAACTAATTAAAACATTTTTTTTCCTTTGAGAGACACTGAGCTTCCATTTACTGGTTCTCTCCTAATGCCTCATGGGGATGGGCTGAGGCCAGAACTAGGAGTACAACTGAGTTGTCTCCTGGGGGCTGCCAGGGGCTGCATTCTTAGGAACCAGGAATCAAAGGCCAGTGCTGCGGTCCATGCAGTAGTTTTGAATAATGCAAAGGTGTGAAGAGAACAGCTCCCCTGCTTGGCAGGGCCGGGGGAGCTTCCAGCTGTTTGGAAGGGCCCTCTGACCTACCTTGACACAGTTTCAGCCCTTTTCACATGGACACTCAACCACCCCACTAAGAATTTTGTAATCTATTGAGGCATTGTTTGCCCCCGTGAGATGGCTTTTGCAACTAACATGAGCTTGAGAGTTAATGTTATTGATAATGTCTTGGTGAGTGGGCCTTTAACTGCACACAGGAGTACAATTAAGCCCATGCTGTTTCTAGACACCTTATTGTGTGCCTACCCATTGCCATGAAATCTGGCTGAGACATTTAGCATGCTTTCTGGGAAATGGCTTGATAAGAATTTTACAAACTAATGGAAGTGATGAGAGAATGGGCTGAAACTGCCATGACAAAAATATAGCTACTGGGACCCTAAAAGCTATCCTGTTACTGGGACCCTAAAAGCTATCCTGTTATAACTACTGTGACCCTAAAGGCTATCCTGCTATGGCAAAAAATATAGTTACTGTGACCTTAAGGGTTAGCCTGTCCTTGCAACTCTTTAGAACATAGAAAATGTAGTTGCTTTAGCTGCTTTCATAATTTTAATCAGAGGAAATAGAGTGACTTTACTAATATCATAAAGATATACTTTTGATTATTGTTTGATCATTTATGAGGTTGTGGAGCCTGCAGTTGTAGAGGGATTTAATGTTTGAAACTTTTTGTCTTCGATCTTTATGTTTTTTTGCTTTTGATGTATTTCTCTCATTAAGTGATGGATAAGTTGTAGAATAAGAATTGTAGTAGGAGTGTATTACTGAATAAGATAAGTTGTCTACTAAGAAATTCTTGGCTGCAACGTCAGAATGGATAATGGATAATGGATAATGCCCTGTAGAATTATCTTTGGAAACATTCACTTGTCCATTGTAGAGTTGAAACTTGAATGGAGTAAACATGGCTGATTGCTAATTGCAATTCTTTCCGCCATTATAACTCTTGCTTTAGTTGTTTGGTTAACAAACTGTGTGAGCTTGCATACCTAATGGCCTTTAGTGCCAATAGCCCCTAATCCCCATAGACCAAGATGCCAGACTTACACATACATAATTCAAGGTAGGGGTCTGGTTGTCACAGGCGGTGCCAAGGTTAGAGCCCAGACCTGAGGAGAGCAGGTGAAGACTGGCAAGCCAAGATAAGCAAGGAATGTGGAATCCTTCCTCAATCATCTCTCAAGAAGTTGTAAATTGTGCCCCCCTGAGGCGATGTCAAATTGTACTGCTTCTGTATAAATAAAGCGGACAGCTTTCTCGCATTGTCCACAATGATCTTGGAATTGTAGTGGTCCGTCTCTCTTCTTTCTACGCCTATTTCACGCACCCTTCCCGAGCTCCGAACTCAGCTGGAGCTGGACTCCCGGCATGTCAGAGCCAGGAATTTAACCCCAGCACTCGTATGTAGGATGTGGTCGTCTTAGATGCTGTACTACATACTTCTATTTAAGCTTCTGATGAGCAGCGGAAATATCTGCAATATTACAAAGACTGTTGCTGTGAATATTCTCATATATGTCATTTCACATCTAAGGAAATATTAACATTCATTCAAAGTAGGCTCATTTAGTCAAATGTTATAGGCATTTACTAACAGCAACATATGTAACTAACGGAAACATGCAATCTGCCTAATCTGAATGGATTACAAAGAATTTCCCAGGCGGGTGCAGAAGCCCAAACTTTGGCCCATCCTCCGCGGCTTTCGCAGGCCATAAACAGAGAGCTGGACTGAAGTGGAGCGGTCAGGACAGGAACCCAAAGGGGATGCCGACAATCGCGGATTAGTTCACTTCGCCACCGCGTTGGTTCCAGGAACTAATAATTCTTTAAAAGCAACTCAGATGCTCAGTTTCACCCATTGAAGCAAACTCGGAACACGCCAACATACGCTAAGACTTTTGTCACAGGCGGTGAGGACACCTATGAGCACCCAATGAGGTCCTAGGGCACAGAATTGCGGCGCGTTTCAGGCGAAACTGTAGTCAGCTATGTGCAGCAGCGGAGGGGCCTTAGGCGCTCTTCTGCGCAGGCGCGCGTCTCCTAAGTCTTCCCGGGCTCGGGGCTTCCTCTCTCTTTTCGCTCCGAGACATGGTGAGTGCCAGGTGGTAGGAGAGCCCGTTGCTGGCTGGGTCGGGCGGGCAGGGGTGGCTTCGGGCTGTGGGTATGTGGCTGATAATCAAGCGGTGGAGGATGGTTGCAGTGAGACGCGGGCCTTTCCAGGCTGCAGTGTTACTCAGCGTTTCTGCAAACCTCGCGGGCACAGTCACTGCTTCTAATTCTGTCCGGACTTCCGCCTGCCGCCAGGCCTCTGCATTAAGCGACCTGATTTCATAATCCTTAAACAGGGAGCTGCTGGATGGCTTTCTCCCTTACGTGTTGTATGTGCCCTTGGTGCATTCATACGTATTTCTGACTACCAAAATACCGTGTTATGCCGCTTGAAGACCTCCATCTTAAAGTGGAGTCAAGGCAGTCGCTGCAGAATCACTTTCGGGAATCCTCGTGACCTACTTAAAGTGGCCGCATTGCAGACGGTTGCAAAGCTGTAGTTGAGAAGGGGAAGAAACGGCAGCGTCCTCACCGGGGCACGTGGTTCAAACGCAGTCTGATTGTGGAGACACAGAAACGCCTTATTTGGTAATTAGTGTAATTTTGGGGTGTAAAAGGTGTCTGACTGCCTTAATTTTTGTTAAGGAAGAATTTGAAAATTGCCAACCTGGGACATAGTTTTAAGTGGTTCTGCCTGACCTTTTGCCAAGTACAAACGTTAAGTTCCTCTAAGTTGTTAGTTTTGGTAATCTGTGGTGCTGATGTTTTACCTTCAGTGAAAGGAGAGCACCAACAAAGCAGGTGATTTTTGGGTCGATGATGAGCTGGCATGTATTCTGAATCTAAGGTTGATTATTCCTACTTCAGCTCTAGAATTACTCTGAGACCTGAAAAATACATACATGACAGAGGATTGTAAGGTTTTAAGTGCTTCCTGGTCACAGCCTTGTAATTCGATAACTTGAACATTGGTAACTTGTTTTCCAAGGGCACACCTCAGAAGGATGTTATTATCAAGCCAGATGCTCCCAGCTCGCTGTTCCTGGAGAAACATGCCGATTATATCGCATCCTATGGCTCAAAGAAAGACGATTATGTATGTATGACCCATTGAAGTCTGTCATGCATGAGCAGTATTGGAGATGTGTCAGAATGTGTGTACTGGGGAGTCGTCGGAGGCTTGCCAGGGGAAGAATTTTGAGGCACAGTGTAGGTCTCTGGTATGGCAGGTGAGGTGATTCTTCAAGGTCGATGATGTGTTGGCATGTATTAACTGAAATCACTGCTGATGTGATAACAATTTAGCTCTAGAATTACGCTGAGACCTTGGAAATGCTTCACCTTAACGTTTTAAATAAAGAACCGTTATTCTGGAACAGTCTTGAAAGTTTTGCCTGTTGTATTGAAGTAGCCCGGTTAACTGACGATGGAGGTTGTCTGGTGTTGAAGTTTTGACTTTACATCTTTGAAGTATGAGTAAAGCTTTTTAACTGAAAAGAATTTGTTTCTGGAATCTACATTTTTATCCATGTGCTACATTTTGCATTCTTGGATCAGTGTCATTTACAAATGCCTAATAGTGTTTTGATCACAGCCACAATTAAGAGAATGTCTGGTGGCCGTAATATGGAAATGGAAGGGCATTCTCCCTGGATACTATTGAAGTGGTAGATGAGTTTTCTGATTCACCTTTTAATTAGTACTTGGCAAAGGCTAAAACGCTGGTTCTGCTGTTAGCCACGTGCTTCTTGGTAATCGCATGAATCCCATCCGGATACTGGTTTGCTTAATGACACAAAATAGGAATTATGTATCTCCCATCAGTTCAAACTGATAAATTTAGGAAATCTGTTTTAGGAATATTGCATGTCTGAGTACTTGAGGATGAGTGGCATATATTGGGGTCTGACAGTAATGGATCTCATGGGACAACTGAATCGCATGAATAGAGAAGAAATTGTGACATTTATAAAGTCGTGCCAACATGAATGTGGTGGAATAAGTGCGAGCACTGGACATGACCCTCATCTCCTGTACACTCTCAGTGCTGTCCAGGTAATTGCTTACCAAAGTTTGAGTTTATGTTCTTGCTTGAAAGCCAGGAATTATGAAGGTGAAAAATCGGTGCTTTGTGTGAAGTTTCCCATCACCAGTTAAATGTGTCCTTCAAGGTCAGTGATGTCATGGCATGTATTAGCTGAATCTCCACTGATGTGCGTTCCAAAATTACACTGAGACCTGGGAGGATAAAAATTGTTTTGAATGTATGTAAATATTTGAAAAACTGTTGGGTAGAGTTTTAGAAATTTTGAAATGCAGGCAGGGAGAGGCAGACATGGCTTCCATGCACTGGTGAATCTTCAGAAGACGAGGCAAGTCCCAAGTGTTTGGGTAATCTTCCCTTGGCCTTTCCAGGTGCTCTGGCGGTGTTCTAGATCCGAAGTGGGACTAAGTGGTGCTCAGACCTGGGATGCCAGCAATATGTAGGGTTGCTAGCTCACTGCACAACACTGGCGGTTATGTAAATACGTGTATTTGAATATTTTGGGGTGCTTCATTGCAGTTTGTGTGAAAGAATGATTGGTTTTGCGTTAGTGTCTAATTTTATTTAATGACTGATAAGATTGTAACAGAACATACTTCATAGCTTCAAAGATAGGATAATGACATTAGAGCATCCTCAAAGGAGTATATAATGTGTTTTTCTTGTTGCAGATTCTTACTCTATATGATAGTATTAATGTTATTGACGTAAATAAAGTTGTGGAATATGTCCAGAGTCTACAGAAAGAAGATGGCTCGTTTGCTGGAGACATTTGGGGTAATGCCAAAATGAGTTTATGTGACCCAAAATACCAGTGCTAAAATGTCCTGACTTTGCTTAGAACCCGTTGTAGAGTTCCTTAAGCATTTCATCTTTTCAGGTCCCATGAAGCAGCTGGTCTAAGTGGAGTTATGGTCTGCTGAAAGTTCCAGCATGCACTGTCATAGTTATATCAGCATGCAGGAGCACTGGAGCAGAGGGGGCCAGTCTAAAAGATAAGGTAGGTGACTTTTTTTCCCCCAGTATTTGGTGGTTTTGTAAAGTTTTTATAAAGTACTTTCTGGAAAGGGAAAAACAATTTAAAAAAACTTTACAAACTTACTGAATATTTGTGTGGAGGGAGGGAATAGCATTTTATCTGAAACCTAGATAATGTCTGCTTTAGGACTGAACACAGTGCAGGCCAGAGAGACCAGCTGCTTCATGGGATGTGAAAATCTTTATTAAGTAGGGTAAGTTTTGCATTTGAAACCAGCGAGTCCTTTAATAAATTGTTAACCTTCCTTTCCTTTCTTTACCCCCACAAAAATTTTTTTTGACAAGTTCAAATTAATTGTTAAGAAATTTCTGAAGTAAAGGCATTTTAATTTCGGATCAGATCTGATAACATGTCCATTTTATTTTAGGAGAAATTGATACAAGATTCTCTTTTTGTGCGGTGGCAACATTAGCTCTATTGGTAAGTTTTAAATATGTGAACGATTTGTTTTCTTTGGAAGGCAGAGTGACAGATCTTTACACCTGCTAGTTGACTCCCAAAATGCAAGAACCTGGTACAGGGAAAGGGCAGAGCCAGGAGTTCCTGTGTCTGATGCAGGGGTGGGGATGATCCAGGTCCAGGTAGCAGGGCTCTGGATTGAAAGTGTAACTTGAGACTGTCCCAGCACTTTATAGGGCAGGTGGGTGGGTATCCCAGTAGTGGCCTAACCTCTGTGCCAGCCTGTCCCATGCTTTGATTATTCTGAAATTTATTGGCTGTGTTTGTTTACAGGGAAAGCTTGATGCTATTGATGTAGAAAAAGCAATCGAATTTGTTTTATCTTGTATGAACTTTGATGGTGGATTTGGTTGCAGACCAGGTTCTGAATCCCATGCTGGACAGGTAATTCAAGGTTAAAGTTGGCAGATGTTGAAGGGCTTTTCAATGTAATGACACACATGGAAATGTTCATTTGAACACACTAGAAACTGGTGTGTGGAAACTTTCACAATGCTTTGCATTATGACATTTTGTTGGATCCCTGTGCAGTCCATGTATTTTTATTTTGGTATTCTTAAATTATGCAGATAGAAATGCACTGTTAACTTTAGTTACCCATGACCAACTTGAGATTTATTTTATATTGAATCCCATTCTGAGTAGTGTAAAATCTCATCCTGCTACTATGTCTATATGTAATTGGCTCTTGTTAAAAGTATGCCTGATTTGTTGAAATGAATGTTATTAAATATTTAAAGCTAAATATTTAAATGTTGACTTGTTAGTAAAACTGATGAAGGTTTTAGTAATTGAATGTGTTAATCATTTATCAAATTATATACATGTACTTTATGTCTGTAATTTTAGATCTATTGTTGCACAGGATTCCTGGCTATTACTAATCAGTTACATCAAGTAAATTCTGATCTACTTGGTTGGTGGCTTTGTGAACGACAGTTACCTTCAGGAGGACTTAATGGAAGACCCGAGAAGGTATTTTTGCTAACCTCCAACTTGAATGAATGCTTCCTACATGTGTTTCGAATTCATGATAAGCTTTTGGCCTTTTTCCTATGTGACTTTTTTCAGTTTGACATTTCTCTTACAATATCTTCCCCCAAAAGATGTGCCAGTAGCAAAGGTAGTACCCAAGGGACTGAAAAGTTCTTGTGCAGAGCCTTTTTTTTTAAATAAGATTTATTTTTGTTGAAAAGTCAGATTTAGAGAGGAGAGACAGAAAATCCATCTGCTGGTTCACTTCCCAAGTGGCTATAGTGGCCGTAGCCGAGCCAGCCAGGAGCTTTCTCCAAGTCTCCCACAAGGTTGCAGAGTCCCAGGGCTTTCCCAGGCCACAAGAAGGGAGCTGGAAGGGGAGTTGAGGAACCGGAATATGAACCGGCCTCCATGTGGGGATCCTGGTACATGCAAGGCAAGGACATTGGTCATTAGGCCACTGTAGAGCCTTTTATTTTTCCCTGTTGCAGACAAAAAAGGTTATTTTGCAAAAAAACCAGGTGAGCAGGGGAGGGAGAGGGAAGGAGAAAGTACCTCCCAAGAGAAAGCCAGGCGGTGGGTTGCCTCTTGAGAGAGGGAGAGACACTCTGTAGAGCCATTCTTTAGCCGCTAGGCCACGCTGCCGGGCCCTGTAGTAAGAAATTAGTAAGAAATTGGAAGCCAGACTTTACATAATCTTCCTACCTGGAATGCATATGAAAATGCTTATATTATTAGAACACTCCCATTTACTTCCTGAGCCTCTACCACCAGTTTCCTTGTTAAAGGGGCTGAGTATAGATGTTACAAAAACATAGTTGCATAGTTTATTGGAGTTTGGTTTTGTCTTTCACATTGATAGTCTTTAGTTCTTAGCAAACATTTCAGATTTTAATGTTCTTTGTCATTCTTGTGAATATAAGGTTGCTTAGGTGAGATTTCACTTATGAATCTTAATTATAGAGGGCAACAGTAACTGTGGCCTTCTTCTCTTAGTTACCAGATGTGTGCTATTCATGGTGGGTGCTTGCGTCTCTTAAGATTATTGGAAGGCTTCATTGGATCGACAGAGAAAAATTGAGAAATTTCATCTTGGCATGTCAAGATGAAGAAACGGGGGGATTTGCCGACAGACCAGGAGATATGGCAAGTATTTCCGTATTAACAGGAAAAGCAGAGGCAAACATCTTACATTCACTGGTTTACTCATCAAATGGCTGTAAGGGCCAGGATCTTATTTCTGTTGTGGGTGGGTGACAGGAGTCCATAAAGTGGAGCAGCCAGCTCTTGAACCACTGCCTATATGGAATGTCAGCGCTGCATGTTGCTCGTCCCTGCAGGGCACTTCTAATGTGTTACACACGATATGTGCATGATTGTGACTTCCAGGCATGGAGTTAAATACTTCAAAGGATTCTTGGTGGTTTTTTTTGCCAACCAAGTATTAAATACATGATAAAGGTCATAAAATTGAAAACAGTTTAAAGTTTATTTTTGAAAATATTGAAGCATTCAGAAAAATTGGGGTGGACTGCAATATAAAATTTGGAAGGAATGTTGGGGTGTTTGGTTTTGCAATCTGTAACTTCTTTTAATACAGGTGGATCCTTTTCATACATTATTTGGAATAGCTGGATTGTCTCTTCTGGGAGAAGAACAGATAAAACCTGTTAATCCAGTCTTTTGCATGCCTGAAGAAGTGCTTCGGAGGGTGAATGTTCAACCTGAACTAGTAACCTAGACTCGCCCATGCAAAAGTTACTTATTGTAGTTGCCATTTCAACATTGACTGTTAATATTCTGTATATTGTGTTAAATTAATTTCAGTAAATTATATACTTATACATACTGTAAAGTAACGTCTTGGTGTTATGCTCCACTTTAGATTTTCTTGTGTATAATCTTAAAATTTGCATTGTTTATGTCAATGAATTTGCTTCATCCGTATTGTATAATATCAGTTGCTGAAATACTGTTTGCAAGTTTTAGAATGACAGTACACCCACATATGTAAGAGTTGCACGGAGCTGTGGATGTTGACACTATTCCACTTCTAATCCACTCTCTTGCTAATGTGCAGCTTAAGAGACTGGAGGCAATGGTTTGGTTTCCTGCCACCCAAGTGAAAGATAGCGATTGAAGTTTCTGGCACCTGTATCTTGACTGGTAAAGCGCTGGGCTGCTGCAAGCATTTGGAGATAAGGCAGCAACCAAAGATTATGATGTGTTGCTCTTCCAAATAAAAACAGCTGTTTTAAAAAAAAGTAGCACAGGTTCATGATTACTCAATTTACTGTCTTCAAATTGGGTTGTGGTTTGGGATATGCGAGTTACCCAATTGCTGGTTTTTGGAAATGAGCTAGTCGTTGACATATTTTTAGACAGGTATGTTATGAACATGTTACTGAGTCGGCAGTTTATAGGGCTGCAGTCATGATTCAACTGAACTGTATCTGGTGCTATCTGTATAACAGTATCCAGAAAATCTTAATTCCAATGCTTAGATTGGTGCAATTCCCAAGGGTCATTGTTACAAAGCCACTATAGCATTTCCCACTGTGATAAATGCTTTGAACTGAAATTGTACCACTAGGATGTGGGGTTAGGATGATTGTGAGCTTTGGGTTTATAGAGACTTTAACCTAGTATTTCCCTGATTTTTAACCTTGCAAAGACTATCATTGTGGAGTCTGAAAAGTGATTTGTGGCCGTAACTCTTTCATAAACAGTGATAGCATAATGGTTAAGGTCCTTGCCTTGAATGTGCTGGGATCCCATATGGGTGCTGGTTCTAGTTCCCGGCAGCTCCACTTCCCATCCAGTTCCCTGCTTGTGGCCCAGGAAAGCAGGACAGCCCAAAGTTTTGGGACCCTGCACCTCCGTGGGAGACTCTGAAAAAAGTTCCTGGCTCCTGACTTTAGATGGCACAGCACCAGCCGCTGCGGCCACTTGGGGAGTGAATCATCGAAGATCCTGCTCTCTGTCTCTCCTCTCTGTACATCTGCCTTTCCAATAAAATAAAAATAAATCTTTAAGAGAAACCATAAGTACTCCAGTTTAAAGTGGGTTTTCAGGTGTAAGTCTTTAGTTTTAAGTTGGTTGCAGTGGGAATTCAAATATAATTGAAGTGGGGACCTATGAGAATAATAGTGTTAAGACATGGTGTTGGACCTTTTTTAAAAAATGTTTTCTATTGCAAAGTCATTATGAGACGGGAAGATCTTCAGATGAATGATTCACTCCACTGCTTCCCGGGACACAAGCAGGGAGCTGGATGGGAAGCGGAGCTGCCAGCATTAGGATTGGTGCCCACACGGGATCCTGACCTGCTCAAAGCGAGGACTTAAGCCCCTAGGCCACTGCACCCGGTCTAGGTGTTGGAGGGCCTTAACGAATTCCTTTTAGCCTGGGTCCTGCAAGTTGAGTTTCCCGCGGGAGGTGACAGGCCTGGGAACCATTACGCATCAGTTGGGAGTTGAGGATCGCCCAGCTGCTGGGAGCTTTGTGCGCCTGCGCGGTGCGGCCTAGTGGCTCACGCCCATCGCGGTGCGGCTTTGGCCTCAGAGGCGATCTCCCAGGAGCCTCAGCTTCGTTGTTCAGGAGAGAAGTGTGGGAGGATGCTGAGGCGTGAGATCTTTTCAACTTCGCCTTCTGCCCCTGCGGCCTCTTTGTCGTCGGGAGAGGTTGGCTCACAGGGTCTCGGCCACAGCTTCGGACGCCCGGACACTCCTCGGAGTCGTCCTTCGAGCCAGGCCTTCCTGGTGTCCACCCCATTCGGCACTTCTGGAGCCGCAGGCGACAGAAGCAGCAGCAGCAGCACATTTCGCCCTCCCAGCGCCAGGCCAGCTCCAGGCAAGGAGTGTCGGGTGGGAGTGCGCCAAGAGAGCCCGATGTCGGGCTGCGGGGAGCCGTGGGTGGCGGTTACCTCAGCGCCAAGGGCGCAGCTGGGTGGCGGTTACCTCAGAGGGGTTGTTGCAGCTGGGTGGCGGTTACCTCAGCGCCAAGGGCGCAGCTGGGTGGCGGTTTCCTTAGCAGTTACCTCAGACGCAGTCCCGGCTTGGTTGGCTGGTGAGAACTGGGCGGTTGGGAATGCGAAGGTTTGAGTGAGTAAAAGACGTTCAAGAATGATTTTACGATTGTGATAGTGGATGACTTAGATCTGAGGAAGGCATATATGTAATGCACTTGGGCTATAGATTTCAAAGTTAGCAATACATTTGTGATGAAGAGGGAGAATACGAAGAAGATAGTTTAAAAATAGAGGTCAAGGAAGTTGAAAGAGTGCTTGAGATTCAAGAAGGGACCTAGAGTTCCTTTAAGAGCCTAGGGATGCTAGGGAGCACATTTAGCCTTTTTCCATACCTGTCTTTATGATGGTAGCCCTACTCCTTGCCGACAGCTTTGCAAATACTCTCAGCCACATATTCCTCAAATTATCCTGCTTTGATTGTGTCAATGGTTTCTGCTGGAACCCATACAGGAACTAAGATTCCTTGGTGTTGGAATGCACTCGGGAGATTTAAGAAAGGAGAAGAAGTAATCGAGTTTGTTTTTTAGAGAAAAGTAATCAAGTCACCAGTGATGATATGAAGGATAGACACGTAATGCTGGAAGCAAGGAGCACAAGTAGGAGATTTGTAAAAGATCTGAAGAAAACACATACTTAAATGGGCTTCTGTGAGTGGAAAGGGATACAATTTATTATTATTATTATTTAAGATTTTTATTTTTTTTTTATTACAAAGTCAGATGTACAGAGAGGAGGAGAGACAGAGAGGAAGATCTTCCATCCGATGATTCACTCCCCAAGTGAGCGCAACGGCCGGTGGTGCACTGATCTGAAGCCAGGAGTTAGGAACTTCCTCTAGGTCTCCAATACAGGTGCAGAGGCTTTTGGGCCATCCTCGACTGCCTTCCCAGGTCACAAGCAGGGAGCTGGATGGGAAGTGGATCTGGGTGCATTCAAGGTGAGGACTTTAGCTGCTAGGATATGGTGCCAGGCCCAAGGGATACAATTTTACTTGCTTTAAAAACAGAAAAAGAATTACAATACTTGATCCTTGACTGGAGTTAGGGTTCATGAAAGATGAGTTTGAGAGCCAGTGCTGTGGCCTAGCTAGTTAAGTTGTTACCTGCGATGCCTTGTCCGTGATGAGTGTCGGTTGGAGTGTTGGTTACTTCCAGTCCAGCTCCCTGTTAATGTATTTAGGAAAGTAGTGAAAGATAGCCCAAGTAATCAGGGACCTTGCAGTCACGTTGGAGACACACATAGAATTCCATGCTTCTGACTTCTGCTTGGCACAATCCCAGCCAAATCCTGGCCATTGACGAACATATAGAAAATTTCAATAAATCTCAGATCTCTGTTTTTCAAATAATGTTTTCAAACATATATACATATATATACACACATATAGATATACAAATAAAGATCAGTTGGGAATGATTCCGCCATTTATGACAGAGTACAATTGACTCTGACTAATAATAACGGAAAAACCATTGTAGGCGACATAAGGAGTTCACATTTAGACATTAAAAAGTTCTGGAAAGTTAGGCCCAGTGCTGTAGCCTTGTGATAAATCCTCACCTTGCATCCACTGGGATCCTGTATGGATGCCAGATCATAACCTGGCTGCTCCACTTCCCATCCAGCTCCCCACTTTTGGCCTGGGAAAGCAGTCGAGGACGACCCAAAGCCTTGGGATCCTGCACCCAAATGGGAGACCCAGAAGAAGTTCCTGGCTCCTACCTTTGGATCTGCTCAGCTCCAGCTATTATGGCCACTTGGGGAGTGAACCAGTGGACGGAATATCATGCTAGCTCTCTCTCCTCTCTCTATATATGCTTTTCCAATGAACATAAAGACATCTTTGGAAAAATTAAATAAACCTTTTTTTAAAAAAAGTTCTGGGAAGTTATTTAAAGGTTTATATCCAAAGTTAAATACAGTAGCCTGGAGCCACATGTGTAATATGAACTTTTTCTAATGACAGAAATGTTCTGTTTCTGTGCTGTCCAATATAGCAACCAGTAGACAAATACAGCAGCTGAATATTTGAAATGTGGCTAAATGACCGAGGAACTGGACCTTTAATAGTATTGAATTTTGACTTAATTGAACAGTTGCATACGGCCTGTAACTACTGTACTTGCTGAACAATGCAGGTATAGAAATAAGAATAGATTTTACATTTTTAAAAGAAAGTGGCAAGTCAAGATGGCAGAATAGGGTAAGGACGTGTTTAAACAGATGGAGCAACATTAGCTGGTGTGAAGCAGAGAGAGCACATTCTAGGAAATAAGAGAATAAATAACAACAGCAGAGGGGTACCTGGAGACTGACAGATACGGGAAAGCTGTGGACACAATGGTGTGGTGCTGCAGTGACCAATACTCCAGTGGCATTCAGCAAGTGGCTATCTGGATTGCAATGGCAGCTGGAACTCCACCAGCGACAAGGTGGGAAGCGACATTCACCAGGGGCTCAGGAGGTAAACTTAGACAACTTCCTGTCCTGCTGGTCTGTTTGATTTGACCAGGAGTGGAGACAGAGCAGTAGGTCCCAGATGGGCAGTGCGGGAACAGGGTGGGTTTCACAGCCCAACCCATCCCTTAGATCAAGATCAGTGACTATTTTTTCTAGAGAGACAAAGGCTACTGGACAATACTGAGCATGCACTGATCTGGGAGTGAGTTCCTTTCTGGCTCAGCGAACTGCAACAGCGTGGCATCCTACAGGTTCCACCCAAGATATGTCCGATAGCTCTCAGACCTGACAGTCAGCAGATCAAGAACTCTAAGAGTGGCACTTCAGGTGCCATTTTGTACAGTGTGGAAAAACTGAAGAATGCAGGGACAACAGTGAGCTGCACAGGGACTGAGCTGGGAGCAAACTCACTGAGCTCAGTGCATTGCACTGGTGCCACAGGGAAAATAATATCAACTTTGACATCATACGGGTCAAATAGGTCTATGTGGCCCTCAGACCTAATGGCCAACAGGTTCAAAAAAGATCAGCACCACCAACAACCTAGCTCTATAATCCTAATCCTGGGACTTGCTTTAACCGGAAGTGGGAGAAAGGTTGTACAGACAATGCTGCAGGTTCAGTATGGTATTACAGAAGGTGGAAACTGGTGATCCAGGAAATCTAACAAAAGAACCCAGACCTGGAACTTGCTGGAGGGAGTGGCACAACTGACTGCAAGCAAAGAGCCATTTGCCAACTGCAATAAGTAAATCAAATTATAGACCTGTGGGTGACACTGCTTAGAAACCTGCCCCAAGGAGAAGCATCTGATAATTTAACAATTTGTCTTTATGAGAAAAGTATAACACCTGGATTACAGTGTGAGGTAGATGTTAGTCCATATGTGAACATTTGAAAATTTTTAGGAAATAGATATTAATAGAAAGAGAACAGATAAAATGCTCAGAGAAAATGTACCATATTGATTTGTGAGAGAAGTTTAAAAGTATGGAACTCTGGAGGGCCATAACTGGGAGACAGAAGAAAAAGGACACAACAAAAGAAAAGGAAGAAGAAAAAGATCTATTTGTTTATTTGAAGGGCACAGTAATAAAGAGAGAGAAAGGGAGGTAGGGAAGGACAGGGAAGGGAAATCTTCCATATACCGATTCATTTCCCGAACTGCCAGGTTTGAGCCAGGCCAAAGCCAAAGCCTGGAACTCCATCCTGATCTCCAACATGGGTCAGGGTGCTAAGTATGAGGGCCATCCTTTGCTGTCCTCTCAGAAACATTATCTGGAAGCTGACTGATCCAAACCAAACTATCCAGAATTTCAACTGGCACTCCAATATGGATTATCAGCTTTTTAAGTAGTGGCTTAAGTCACTGCACCACAGCACCAACCCTTTAAAAGGCTTTTTTTTTAAAGGCTTTTTTTCTTTAAAAGGCTTTTAAAGAAAATGAAAATAGGTTTTCTTTTTTTTTTTTTTTAAGATTTTTTTTTTTTATTACAAAGTCAGATATACAGAGAGGAGGAGAGACAGAGAGGAATATCTTCCGTCTGATGATTCACTCTCCAAGTGAGCGCAACAGCCGGTGCTGGCCGATCCAGAGCCAGGAGCCAGGAACTTCCTCCAAGTCTCCCACACGGGTGCAGTGTCCCAAAGCATTGGGCCGTCCTTGACTGCTTTCCCAGGCCAGAAGCAGGGAGCTGGACGGGAAGTGGAGCTGCCGGGATTAGAACCGGCGCCCATATGGGATCCTGGGGCGTTCAAGGCCCAAGATATTTGTGATATTTTAAAAAATTTACTAGATGAAAATAACATG